>NC_092815.1:57228852-57828852 GCF_023375885.2 Dermacentor andersoni
TGGGGGGGGGGGGGGGGGGGGGGGCGGAAAGAAAAGATAAAAATGAAATATGGGGAGGCTTCAAATGTTTCGTCTGGAATTTTAACCAAACGTAGTTTTGCGTGCTGCCCACTCGCCGTGACTATACCGAGAAGTGCTTGCCAATGCAATTTCGGTTTCCGTCCGTTCTCCGCGGCGGCCCACCTCTGCTTCTTTCTTTTCTTCTTTATTACTTGCTGCGTGTCATTCACGCGTCTGGCCATGGCAGAACAGCTAGGTGATTATGGTCATTTCGTTTCCGTCGTCGCCCTTATAAAAGGTCGCCGAGATAATCAACGTCAGAAAGGGCATGCTTGTATATAACTATCCATTTTGGCACTGCATGCTGCAGTGCGGACCTGCAAAATTTTTATTTCGTTCCTTTCTTGCCGTACAACAAAGTGCCAGAAGCATATCAGTGAATCGCTGAAAAAAAGTGTAGTCAGTATTCGAATGTCTTAAATAAAGGTACGGGGTGGTGTCATGGGCCTAGACCTATGACTATTTCACACCATTTGACGCCGTAAGCTAATGCGCGTGTTTCAGGTAAGCACCGCGATTACCCAACTCATTGCAGCTTAGCCTCCTCGCTCCTTCTCTGACTGTTTGTGGTGGGAGATTGTTCGTATTCATTAGCGGTCCCGATATGAATGTGTACCTAAATGGCTCGCCGTCTGGCCTGGGCGCTGCGTAGGCGCTTGGATCGTGTTATTCAGCAATTGAAATTGATTAACAGAAAGAAAACATTTATGTGCCCCTTATCTACTTCGCTTAAAAATGCTGAAATGCTGAAAGGTCCCCGCAGTGCATCACATGACGGGTGGGCCATGATGTGGCGCGGCGCAAGCTATTCATGAAGAATGATACATCTCGATGGCAGTTCTAAAGTGGGAGTGGTCAGCCGTCACAGTCGATGTAGCCGGGTAGATGTGAAGCCCCTCATCCGAGCGCCACCGCCGCTTTTGCTGGTCGGCGAAAACGTGTACTGGGCCTTAAGTCTTGGGCCTTATCTAGGACAAAGGAGTGCCGAAATCTTTTTGTATGGGCAGCGGTTGGGGATTAGCGGCATTTGGACGACTGTGTCGGGAGACACGAAGAGATTTTTGCTGCTAATCAGATGTTGCACACCCTGAGTTATATTTTCCTCACTTTAATATTATCCGAATGCTCTTCATTCCAACGGTTACCGAATTTGAGCTCCTGAAAAGGAAAGAATAGGAAGCGAGGCTAAGTTTAAATATAAAATGAAATCAGCAGGCGAACACGGGCGCTGATTTTAGTTTCCTTCGCAAGTGTAGATGATAGTCCGAAGCAAAACGTTTGTCCCCTTGTTAGTGTCCGTATCATTGCATTCCAGTTCACAATTTTGCCTATTCATATATATTTCCTCCGAGCGTCCCCTAATCTCTACTGCCTCTTCGACGCGTGGAAGTGTCAGTTCTTATTTCCTGTTTTCAATATCTCTTTGCTCGAATGGGCATCACGGCTGGGGCCACTCCACAAGTAGGTCATTTCTCGCGTTTGTCCGGCGCGTGCGGTGGATCGCTCATATTTCAGTTTTCCGAACGAGAAAGTGCTATAAGGGCGCACATATACAAGACTGCTAATGCACTTCTAGATTACAACGGTAGATCTAGGTTAAAGCGAGACCACGGAATTGACAACCTCTGCCATTGTTTTGCTGCGTGATGAGTGGCCGGCTGCCGTTTCAGCTATCTAGTAGCGAAATACGTTTTGCGTTCGTGTGCAAAAGGGAGTGGCAGTGTCGAAGAGAAGAGAGAAAGGATGCATAGAAAAACAGGGAAGTTAACCAGACGTAGTTCCGGTTGGCTACCCTGCACGGGGAGAGGGAGTAGGGGGATAAAATGAGGAATAGAGCGGAAGGAAGACAGAGAGAATGTCGAGTTGACTGCGCTTACGAATACGCCCGTCTTCAAAGAAAGCATGTTAACAGAACCTGACACGAACTTTAACGCAATATTAGGGACGGGTTATCACATTCATATTGTTCTGGTTGTCCCGAATTCCACTGAATACCCACGCTTTATGGGCCGTGCAGGGACGTATATGCCAGCACGTGATATGGCTCACGAGCTGAGTCTTTGTGTTTATTTCTATGAACGTCGATGTAAAGAGCCATCATGCGTGCTGTCAGTCCGAAGTGTTTCGTAATCTCTTTCAAGCCGTTCATTAGGCCGTCTCGGCTTTCGATAGGCCGATGTGAACAGTCCCGGTAGCTTAAGAGTTGCATTGTCGGTGTCTTAAGCCGTCTTTTAGAGAACCCCGGTAGAAGTCACGTTGTGAATCGAGACTGTCAGGCGAATGTTTTTCACTTTCTCCTGCTGGGGTGCGGACAGAATCGTTCTGACGTTCTCTTTGTCCTTACGGTCCACCTGAGATGTTCACGAGAGCGAAATATTAATCTCATAACGAACAACTGCCATCCCTATAATCTTAGCAGAACGCATGCGTGAGCACGCCGCTTAAGTTAATACGCTGGGAAGCAGCAAAGGAAACCGCTGATGGAATTCCCGGGGGCACCGCTGCAGCACGTGGAAGCTAATCCGCTCCAGAATCCAAGATTGAAGCTATCCATCATTAGCCGCGGGCCTATATTTCTTTTCTCTTCCGATTGGTTAAAAGAGCGCCGAACCTTTCGGCGCAAGCCGGCATGGCCGACTTACTTCTTACGTGCTTGACAGTGACGGTCGCACTCGATCAAAGGCTTCGTACCGCTCGCATGGGACCACGCGTTTCGGTAACCCCGATTTCTGCGCTCAGCCATCGCACAGCCGCCGGAACGCTCCCTCGTGAGCGCTCGACGAGCTTTACGTTCGTCTAGGGTGATTCCACGAGAGATCGAACATGCATGTCCGCTTGATATTTTTGTTTTGTATGTTTTGTTTGCAGTTTCGGTATGGGCCTTGTAGTTTTGCGACGGGTGCCTGAGGCACAGCGGCACCGGTCATTCTCTGTGCGCTGCGTGTATTCGCCGAAGGTGTATCGAAGCGCACGTTACCGCTACCGTTTGCAACGTCCCGCACACATGTACGCAATGAACCCGAAGTCACTTTCCCCTGTTCGAGTTCGTACGGCACCTACTCAGACGTATTGCTATCGACATGCTTCCACTTACAATCAACACGGAAGTCAAAATGAAGCACAAGTATTGAGTTTAAAGATGCAATGTAAAGATGAACGCGAACACGTGGGATCGAGAGGAGTACATACGTTTTGTTTATATAGTGCGCTTCTCTTTTGTCTACCATTGAAGCTAATGATTCGCAGCGTGAATCCCGCGCCGTTAATGTTGAAAGGCTTCAACGACACACTTAGCGAGAGGAAGCCAACGAAAAAGGTTCGCTGATGCGTGTGAAGGAAACAGAGGTGTAAGTTTGCGCGTAGCACGCGAGCCAATAGAGTCGCTTTGCTAACCTACATTGTGACTTTCAGTGTGATCTCCCTGAACTAACGTAGGTATTCGCTGTAGCAGATTTAGATTTGAGTCCTGGCTGCGATGCGACGGAAGTGCGCTGTCTTTCCCCTTGCACATACAATAGACTGCCCGCAAGATATCGCTATTTGACGAAATTTTGTTAACAAACACTCACTGCTCCGTTCGCCGCAGCCTGTAGTGTTTCTTGTCGGTAGGGAAACGTGAGAAATTCAGATACCTGAAAGGCATCACTTTCTTTCTCTTCATCCCTCTTAACTGTTGCTTATCTTTTTAGCTGTCGCCTCGGGTCTGCATTAACAAAAACAGCTGTTTATGACGTGGTAGCTGGATCCTCATTGTGTGCCAAGTTGCCTTACTGTTCACCGTAGATATATGTGCTTTTTTTTTTAATTCTTCACTAAAGGGGTGAACAACTTACCATCATTTCGACGGAAATGATGGTCGCTTCCTTCGAAGGCAGGTTTCATTGCGTACAAAGGCCTCTGTAGCGCCTCCGTGCGTTCACTTCGCCAGGAGTTGGGTTTCCACTGGCGCGTGCCGAGTCATTTTGTTCTTTTCGTCTGGAAAGAAAAGCTTTACAGCCCACGTCTTCCGCCTCATATTGAAAGGAACTCAATTCTGGAGAAACGAGGAAGAAGCAGGAACGACGGTGCGTGGGGCGACCGAATTTTATGGCCTCCTCGTATGCCGGCGACGTGTGGAGATAAGAATTAGCGCGACCGAGCAGAACTCGCACCGTTCCTTTCGGTTGAACATGTGTTCTGATGTGCTGGACCAGTATATAGGCGTTGCACGTATTATCGGCCACACGGCGGAACGCCGCCTGTTTCTTGTGCGTTGAAGGGCGTCATAAAACAGAGCTCGCTTCTGTTCTCGACAGCGCGAAAGAAGCGTCTTATCAACGATCTAGAAAATTGGAAAGCGAGGAGTACGCGCGGCCGCATTTCTTCGAATTCCTGAGCTATGGCTTCCTCTCTCTCCCTCCCTACCTCTCTTGTATACTGCCCCGTGGATATACTACACCGATACGGCGTGAATGAAGCCGGAAGACATTGTGAAAGGTTCGCCTTCCTAATGAGTCTTAAGACCTTAATCCTCTTCCACTACTCTCATGGCTTGAACCCAGTTGTAGAAACCTCATAGATGGACGTAACGATACTCCCTGAATACCGAGTCCGTTGCGTCCAAAGTTCGCTCGCGATACGGCTTGCGGATGTTCCGCCCGAAACCATCTAGAGGGACGGCGTCGTCACAGACGTCCTCTACAAGAAAACGGCTTTGTTCTCATCCCGAACAAAGCCGCTTGCTTGTTGTGCCGTGAAATACTGTGCAGCTAGGGAGGAGCCGCGTCTCTCCCCTGCTACGGACGGCAGTTTTAAGTGCAACGCTGTAAAGATGGTGTGAAGGCAGGACTCTCAGATTGGCTCCTTTACGGTCACAACGTGCAGATTTATCTTCGAGCGATGAATTCTGCTCACGATCGGCGGTTGATCAGCTTCTAGAAAAAAGCAATGTTTCTCGGCACGCTTGGCACGCATTGCTCTTCTTCTCACAGCTTTGCCTCCTTCCGGCATTCAAAGGATTCTCCCCCAGCTGAGCCGCGTTCGTCGCTTGAACAGTCACTGTGGATTGATGGACGGAAGACAAAGGCACACCGAGCAGTGCGGCAACGACACACGTGCTGCTTGTTCTCTTCCTCTCGTCGTCCTCCTTTGGCTAGAATCGTTCTTGTCGCGAGAGTACACACACGCACGCTGCGTTTTTCAAGCTGGCGTAAGCGAATTCGAAGGAGAGTCACCGCAGAAACAAGACTGTCAGTGTTTTGGGAGCAAAACCGGAGGCCTTCTTCTCCTTTCTTTTCTCCCGCTGTTTCTCCTCGCACTCCTTTCTCGTCCTCCATGCATAACGTTCGGCGTTCCTTTCGAGCGGAAAGCCGACAAGAATCGAAGAAAGAAAAGCAGAAAAAAAAAGCATATGTACACTCTCCAACTGCTCGGAGGAAGGTCCTTTCTCTTTCGCGTGTTCAGAACAAGAAGCGGGGAAGAGGAAGAGAGAAAAAGAAGTAAAAAAGAGAGAGAAGAGGGCGGCGCTTTTTTGCTGCCGCTGCTCGGAATCTTGGCCTACATCTTCGTCAGTCGTTGCTTGAGTTTTGGTCGCTTCCGCAGCGCGGTCGCTGGCAGTGCTCTCTCCTGCCATTTGTCGACCGGCCACCGCGCGGACTCGCTGGCGTGCGACGCGAGGACGTCGCTGCTGCGTCGACGACGTTTCTCGCAGCCGCTCTGCTGCTTTCCTCCGCCGTGATCACGCTGCCCTGTGTTGCGCGAACAGTCTCGCCGCTCGTAACAACAACCGAGGTTCCTCGGATTGTTGTAGTAGTGCCTGTGGGACCCTTGACCTTCCGCCGACGTGTGTGTGTGTGCGTGCTGGTGCTACTAGTGGTGCGGGCATTGCGCGCAGGAAAAGAAGCGACTGTTGTCTTGCGTGGGCCAACAAACGTCTCTCGCCGGATGAGCGAGCCCGGCAACTTCCCTCACAATTAGCCACGATTGGGGGTCTCCACGGCGCCTGGACGAACGCTGACGCCTCGCTGTGCGGCTCATTTTTCGGCTCCAGCGACTGGATTACACAATGCCTCTCTTCTGAAGCTTCGCAACGAGCGTTTACTTCCCACAGTTGATCATCTGGGTGCCCCGAGAGCAGCTTAAGGACACTCGTTGGACTTATTCGCTCATCTCTGCCCTCTCATCTTGAAGTACACGGGTGCGCTCGACCGCAGCCAAGTTGTAAAATATCACCATCTACAAGACCTGGTTCCCTCTTCATCATAAGTGCTCTTGCCGCAACGTTTTCCGAGTGTGAATGCGCGAAGTCGTTTAAGGCTGTATACTCGAATTTGTAGTTTACGTGCCTTGACTGGTAAGTTTCTAAGCTCCCCGGTCGCGTCATCGGGAGCAGGCATCTGCAGACGTGTTCCTAAAGGGTGCGCTGTGGTGACAGTGAACGACACTGCTCCGCGCAGTTCTTAGTCACCGTCAAATTGCTCGCCTGTGTCTAGTCCCGTGATATGCGCGATCACGTGATCTGAGACAACAACACAGCGTGGCATCGCTGCGCCATGGAGGTCCCGGAAGTTTGCTGCTTCAGGGAGAGCGAATGCGCCAAGGCAGAAGAAGACAATGGGGAAACCGAGGCGGAGCAGCAGCGTGGCGTGGGTAGGTTGTTACAAAGGCGAGCTCTCATACGGAACACGCCGCCGGCCCACGGCCGATTGCGTTGCATGTGCGCGCATTCTTTTCATTCGTCTTCGTTCCTTCTTTTTTTTTTTCCTTTTTCCGAATTAGCGGGTAGCGAGCCACCCGTTGGGCGTCCTCTTGAACCGCGTGGGTTGGGCCATTCTTCGATTGAGGTTTATGGGCGGGTACCCCCGGCGTTGTTTATGCAATTCGCTCGTTACACTCTTCGCGAAGAGTCCGTTACGGCGCGAAATGGTTCGGCTGGCCGCGATACTCACCTCCATCGGCTGAGCCTCGGCAGTGGCGCGGCGAAAGTTGCTCACGCCAAGTGTAGTTCTCTACACAGCTTCGGTGCGGCCATTGTAGCTGTAGCGAAGGCCAGGCAACGTGAGGGTTATTCATTTCGTGTACGCGTCCATATCTGTGCGTGCTGAAAGCAATGCAAAGATTGCATGCGCAGGGGAATTCTGTAAAAGAAAAATAAGAATGAAAGACAGGCGTTGGCGTGCGCTACAATGGTACTAACACCTTCTAGCTATTGCGGAGATGAGAACTCATTACTCTTATAGCTCTGAAACTTTGGATACCTTATAACGATCAAAAGGATGCGAATGTGAACCTAGCGACACCGATAACGCTTACGGGTATTTACGAAGCTGCCTGAAGTTACTTGTCTCCGTTCTTGGGACGGTATGTTTTTTACAGAAATGAGGGAGGGGGGTATCTTTTTTGACGCGCGCATACTGTGAAAATTCTTCCTTCTTGCTCATGCGTTCATCAAACGTCATCAATCAAGTGCAGTATTCTGAGAGGATTCAACCGTGATACCCCAACAACGCTGTTTCTCCGACTCAAAGGCTACAGTGAAAATATGAGACAAGGAGAAAAAGGGCGAATAATGGTTTCTTGACCTTGTGAAAAGCAGTATTAATCTGGATAGTTATAATAATAGGTAGCACTTACAGCGTAGCAGATATTAAACCGCCACGACGAGTCGGACGTTGATAAGGCTGTTGTCGCTGTTCCTCAGTGACCTGCGGCAACCCACTCTGGTGGGGGGGCAACCGCCATGTATTCATCATGTCGCTTTCTCTTTTTGTTGCATCATTGCTTTTCAGATGCATCACTTGATGTTGCGTGTTTTGAGCGGAACCCAAATCGTGTCGTAATGTATGCCCCGGTCATCAAACGTATTGAGGTTAACGTCTTTTCGGCCTGCCAGATGTGTGCGTCTCTTACCAGTCCATTATATAGCGCTCAACGCAATATCGATTCTATGTTTAGCTCCGATTGTTTACTCTCTGGCGCAACGCTGGTACTGCCACGCGCGGGAGAAAATCACAGACTTGCGCCCAGTCTCGATTCGTCGTCCTTCCGCCTTGCGAATGGAAGGGTGCCGCACATCTGTTATCAGCAAAATGTACCATGCAGCCACTGCGCATAAGATAGCATCGACGCTGTGGCAGTGTTTTGCTTTTAAAAACCTGGAAAGCTAGAGCCACTTATATTGTTTTTCGCATCGAACGAACATTTTTGGTCCTCTTTCCTCTTTTAATACCAGTTACTGTTCCAACCAGAACATGCAAACTTCACATCCTGGTCACAGTCAGGGCTCGCGTTCGAGGCCTTCGGCAACGAGCGCACAGGAGAAGGCGGAGGAAATGCGACGAAGAAAACAACGCCCCGCAATCTTCCTAATGGCCTTGCGAAAATGGCCGCCGCCGCATTTCGAAACGGCGCACAGCCAACTCCTGTATAGTGTGGAGCGCGGACGTGTTCCAACGGATACTTAAATCCGCCAAATAGCGGTCGATCGGTGCTACAGCCTTTCCAGAACGCCGTGGCTTGTCCTTGCGACTAGATATACACCGAGAGAGGAGAATGGGATAAAAGAGGCTGCGTAAGAAGGTCGATCGAGACGCAGTTTTTAGCCAGAACGCGTCACGCCTCTCGCCCCTCGGGTTGGTTGCGTGGACATACTGTGTGCGTATACATATGTTCCAAGCCTCTCGTCCCTTCCCAGGTGTGGTACACGAACGAGCTTCCCCCGTTCGTCGATTCTGCCGCTTCACCGGCCAAGAAGTTGGTTACTCGGCTTTCGTCCTCCGCATCTTACTTACTCAGCATGCGGGAGAGCGGCGGCGGGGACCCAAGGTCGTGTGAGGGGCTCCCGTTGTGCTCACGTGACGGCTGCTTCGGCGTGGCAATAAAAAAAAAGGAAAGACAGCACAGAAAGCCAACGCGGGGGGACGAGCCCCGTTATCTCGATGCATGCTAAATGCCGGCCTCACAACGGCGAACTCGGGAATTTACAGCGTGGTACGGCGGCGGCTTCCGCCGCCGCGCCTTTTTTTCTGCAAGATACCCAGCTTGGAAGCGCTGTGCTTATATCAGGGATGGATAACCGCTGTCGTTGTTCTAACGGTCAACGGGCGCGCGCGAGCGGAGCGGCCTGTTCTAGTCGTCCCTCATTTGGCCTGCCGAGAGGCTCCGAAGTGCGCGCTCAAACGAGGGCTTCGTCGCGCACGTAAATGGGGCGTCAGCGCGCAGGCGCCTTGCCTGACGGATCCCGTATGAGACAGCCTCGCCTTCTTTTGTTGGTGTTTGCGTGCCCAGTCGAAAGAACCGCGGTCATTTGCAATGCAAGCGCGCGCTCGGTCGGCGCTTCCGATTTCGATGACGACGTGCGCGCGACGTGCTCGGCTTGTTAGAACCGCGGCGGACATACCTGCACGCACGCGCTCCGCGTGCTCTCAATTACGGTCCGTGTCTGGGCGCATTCTCACTTTCACCGGGGAGCGCGTCTTTCTTTGCCGGCTACCGCACTCGTTAAGTCTTTCGGCCGCGCGGCCGCTTTGCACTTCCGTCGATGATGCGCAGTTCCACTTTTGTTACTTTTCAAGCCCCCCGAGGTTTGTCTTACACCATGCGGGGCGCGTGCTTCGTGATGCCCGCGTCGTTCGCTTTCTCAAAACGTTCGTGACTCGCGTAGCAGCTCCTCCACGAGCTGGAACGTTTGTTGCTCATTTTGAAACGCCTTGTTGGCGCTAACTCGGAGGAACGCGTGCGTGTGGCATCTCGAAGTGGAGCGACGAAAGAAGGCGAATTGACGCGCCGTAAGGAAGTGCCCAGAGGAATTTGTGGCGGTCGAACTGCACGGAAGAAAGGAGATGGAAGCGGCTGTCCGCACCTGCTAATGCGATATTCATGAGCACCGAAGGCCTTTCGTGGAAATAAGGAAGAGAAAGTGCCGCTGTGTAGTTGCGTGAGGCCTTTGCGGAAGTGTCGCGAGAAAAAGTACATGCAGTGGGACCATCAGACGTGTATAAACGGCGGCGAACGTCGTTTTCACCTGGAATCGTCCTTTGTCATAAACATGTAATGTGATTGCCAGTCTCCTACAACATTCCTTTTCGTTATTACCTCCGATTCCGATGTATATTTTATTAACAACTCTATCTTCGCCGGAACTTGCTTCCTGCCGATGAGATCTAAGGATTCGATACTGTGATCGTTTTGCATAAGTAGTTGGAAGACTGACAATTTAATCAACAATGATCGAAAAAAGATATCGACAAGGGGACATATCTTCGTCAGGGCCCTGACTGAGACATGCCCCCCTGTCAAAACGTTGGCTGTGTATTCAAGCTTTCTTGTTTGTTTGTTTGCTCAATGTTTAGAAATGCAAGTTGTCATCGTGCTGTGACATCTTTGTCTTGTTTTGGCAATGTCTTATAGCCTTGAAGTAGTGCGGTGAACGATTCTGTTGTTTCGATCATTGCTTTCCACAAGTTCTTACGGACAATCCTCCACTTTTTCTTATGCAGAAGAAGAGAACAAATCTGACTGGGCGCTGCCATCGTCTGTCGGGCAGGTCGACGATCTTGCTCCTAGTGGTGATGAAGAAATCTTGAGCCCCATCGAACACGGTAAGACTCGGCAAGTGACTTCAGAAGTCACGTGAAAGAAACATGGAAAGGGGTAGTTTATTTCGAAAAGCGCATGGTTACGTCGGTTGGTGACCTTGGATATTTAATAATGCTTACAAGTAGCAGGCTGAAATCTTTTGACGGTACTCAAGCCCACTAACAGCTGAGTTTGTTTCGTTTGGCAATATATTAATGCTTAAAACCTCTACAATGCCGCCACAGGAGTGGAACGGGAAAAGCGAATTTCTTTGCGAATCTATACCCCGAAGCACTACCACAGCGTGTGAAAACGCAAGCTTTGCAGTTGGAACAAAAATTCGTCCTGGACGGTGTCCTTACGGTGTGGTCACTTTACCGTCTGAGCTGATTTTGCTGAGAGTCATAATTGACAAGTACGCAAATATAGCCATTAAATTTGAGGACATGGCATTAACTTCTACTTTGCTTATCACATGCTCGCGACTCCTATATAAACGACTGACTGCAGTACTAAGAAGACAAGGGATTGCTATCTATAGGATAGCGATATCAATCCATGAAGAGGAAAGTTTCCAGTTTTATTTATATATTTAAAACTTTTCCTTCTTGCCATCACGACGTGCAACTACGCGACTTCCCAAACGTGGCTCTTAAAATCCAGTTGTTAGTGTCATCAGTCTTACGCGGCTATACACGGAAAGCAACGTTGTGGCAAGTTGCGCTGCCTATATATATATATACGCATAGAGATCTCCCGAGATAGCAGCCCTATCGCCCCCTTCCGAGAATCTAGTTCCTCAAGTGCAGCCTTGTTGGTTCAGTTTGAAAATGCCTGGTTCTCGCTCCGCGCCGCACCCGTGTTTTACCGTTTCGCCCGTGGCGAAATAGCGTTGGAAGGCACAGTCGCTGTAAGAATTCGGACCTGCAGTGACCACGCATTAATTACCCCATGCATACCGAAGCGTACCAACGGACAAAGCGATACACGCCGACATTTGCGTCAGTGGCGTACACCCCCCCCCCCCCCCATTTCCTCTAAGGCGTACGCTTCTCGATAAGGAAACAATAGGAGGAATCTCACTCTGCATTGTTCCTGCCCACTTAAGACTTCGAGAAGGAGAGATAAGATTCTGCTGCTTGTTTAGAGTTGTTCCGAAGAAAAGACAGTCACCCCGCACTACTTTTGCTACTCAGCGAAGAATCAGATAGCAGCACGAGATCGAGTATCGCATATTTAAACCGTTCAAACGCGGAAGAAGCGGCGGAAGTGGAAGTAAGAAGGCGCGTTGTTGCCAGGAAGCGGAATGACTCTCGGCTAACTCGAATCGGCCACTCCCATGGGTGTAGCGAGTACGCGTACATCGCCGTCATAACGGCGTAAGACAATCACTCCTTCCCTTCGGCGTGAGAAAGTTGCTCGTCGGTATCCTCTCTCGGCCAGCACCGCCACCATTCCGCGGTGGTCATACCTCGTTCCGAGGCCGGCCGTCGCTTCTTTGTTCGCGCGCATCTCTCGCGTATAGGCGCGGCGTCGTTGCTTTTGTTTTAGCTCGCGTGCACACGAGGCGGAACAGTGCTTCCAAATCGTGTATACGCCGAGTCTCGGGATATGTTTAGAGCGCAACGTGGCACGGGGCGTTGTGCGCGCTGTGCGTGGGAAAGTTGGATGGGGTTCGCCTCGGACGAGAGATGTGTATGGGTATCGTTCGTTGAACGGGAAGCGCGAGTATAGTTCCCATATACGTCTGTTTGCATTCTGCCAAGTACGCGCGCAAAGGCGACTGTGTAGTTCGGTGGGTCGTGAGTAGCACATGCTTCTTAGGCATCTGTTGGGGGCAGGTCTCACAGACGGTGCAATTGTCCAGTGCAATGTGCAGTTTCTTCTTTATTCGATCCTTTCTTTCTTTTATTTCTTTTCATCCCCCGATCCCCTTCCACTGCTTGGGGTAACAAACCGGGCGTTCCTCTGGTTGATTTCACTGCCTTCCCTTTGCTTTTTATCTCTCTCTCCATCGATAGGGAGAGAACGTATTCTGTGAAAATTTAATGCGTATACCTGGCTGCTGGCCTGGCGCGCTGCTCTAGAGAGGGAGAGAGAGAGAAGGGAAGAAGGAAAGGCAGGGAGGTTAACCAGACTGAGTCCAGTTTGCTACCCTACACGTGGGGAGGGGAATGGGGAGTGAAAGAGAGAGAGAGAAAAAAAACTTAGGTGTAGGATGTCTATAGTCGGGCACTCAAGTATAATGTCCTCAGGTAGTGAAAAAGCGCTCGAACTGCTTTCTGCGCTAAAGAACTGTGGGGCCAGGCTCCCAAGATCTTCGCTTCCGTAAATGGCCTGTCATCCAGTCTATTCAAGGCACACTGGAGAGTCTCACGTTGATTATCGAAGCGCGAACAGTGAAACAACATTATGCTATAGACGCACTAAGAACAAAGGCACACACAACAAAAAACAAACACGTCCACACTAATAACCACACTTACAGACTCTCGTGAGTGAGGCAACCTTAAAGAGATCAAACCCTCATTTCCTCGCGCGCATCCCGCAAACAGCAACAAAGAAACGTTGTAACGGGAACTGAAACACCGAGTATTCACCGATTATTAATTAATCCAGTGGGGCTCCCTGCCGCTCTTCCACTGGTACAGTTACTAGTGCGGGGTCATTGCATCACGTCACGGTAGATATCTTAAAGGCTTTTCTGTACGAGGGAGTCCTCGGTGTTTGAGTTTGACTGAGCTAAAAACAAGGATCGTATTGGTTCAAGCACTAACCTCTGTGACGCACACTTGGTGTTATTGTGTCGAACTTTCAGTTCCTGTTGTCACGGCTCATGAGCAGCGGAAGCACGATGGCAAGGCCACTGAATCAAGTTATCAGTTGCGCTTCTACCTCGGCGGCACTGCTCGCAACTTCCAAACGGTAGATAACGATCCCGCACGCGACTGCACAGCTAGGCCGATAAGACGTGATTTCATACCATCACAATGCGCGTTCACAGCCTAACAGAAAACAATGGAAAACCTCTCCGACGTTGGTGCACATGCCAAGTGCAGCGCATGCGCATTTGCATACTGCACCGTAGTACTGACGTACTGCCCGTCGTTATCGGGCGCTGGTTTTCTTTTTCTTTCTCCGTCCTATACACTCGACAGCTTTCTCTACGCCTGGGTAGCTAAGTGTTCGACTTATCCGGCGATAACGAGCGCACGAGCAACGAACAAGTACCCCACATTCCAGAAGCCTGATTAAATTTGTCGCTTACGTGAGCCTACACGCTCCTCGCATTCCAGGAATTCCTGCGTCGTTATGTGTCTCACGCGCTGCGTGATCCAATAAAAGGAATTTCGAGCCCTCGGGGGGGGGGGGGGGGAGGCGGGGGCAGGGGGGTAATATACGAATGTGTCGTAATTGTCGAGCCGCTTTCGTCACCTGCGACCGACAAGGAGATTAACGAGTCGATAAGCTCTTAAGCTGGCAAAAGGCCGGGAGCAAAAACGAGACAGACCCGAGAAGCACTAGCAGAACGGGAAATACGAGTGCGCTACTGTCGTTTGTCCAGCGCTGGCATAATGAGGCGTAATAACGGCCAGCCAGCTGTTTGTGTAAAAGCGCCCACGGGGCAACTCGCTCACTCTGAACGCAGACTGCGAACGTGGCCGGGATTCCTACGAACGTTTCTTCTGCGCTAAGGAGCTCTGTCGCACATACAGGAACGTGGTTCAGCCATTGCAGGGCAGTTAATAAGGGTGCGTGGGGATTGAGCTGCGGACAGATTTCAAGGTGCTTGGCCCGAGGGGAGCTGCTACAAACACTTTCGTCTCGGGAAAACCATGCTACGCTGCGGGGACTACGCTATGGTGTCAGATAGTGCGTCAGGGCCCGTATTCGCTAAACCGCTTCGTACTGTAGAGAAGCTCACATGAAAATGGGGCTGCGGCCAATCGAGAGGAAATCGTACTGCTGGCGAACGTGGCCGGTCCATTAGGCGCAGTCCTTTACAGGCGAAAATATTTGCAAATGCTCTCAGAAGTCGACGTACTTAGACCAGCTCGCCGGTATCAAAACAGCTCGTCAATGGCCGACACCTTTTGAGCTACCAAATACAATGACGCATTTGGGCAATGCGAAAGTGTACTTAAAGCCTCCAGGAGAAGGAGCTTACAGGTAATGCGGAACTCGCGTCCTATCTTACAGAACGTTGCGTTGGTAAAAGTATTCTTTCAATTGACCGATGGCCTTCGCTAATATCCTTGCTATCGGTATATGCATTCTTACAAACTTCTCAAGCGTACGAACTCCTCTCCAATATGCGCCCAGTTAACATGAAACCGATTGGCATTGTATTTCCTTTCAAATTAGAATTGAATAGATCTCAAATGGGGAAGACGCCGTCCAACCGTGAGCCATTCACGCGTGCGGTCAGCTATGAGAATTCTCCAGCACTGTCAGCTGAAGCCAGCGCTTGCACAGTACTGCACGGTACTATTGGGAGTGTGGTGATACACTGCGTGCCATTCCTCGACCCGTAGCAATATCTTCGCTTTCGTCCGGCGCTCGCCGGGGGCTTTTTAACTGGGCCACTGTGTATATGTGCGCATCGATAAGGGTTGCACCCTCACCCGCCGAGTAACAGAACGCCTCCGGAAATGCGCGCCCCAGGTGAGCTGCGTTCCTCGCGCTGTTAGCGGTGCCCGGCGTGTGCTCCTGCCTCCCGCTGTTTTGTCCTACCGTTCTTTCTTTTTTACCTCTTTGCCACCATGCGTACTATATATCGTATTGCGCGTGTAGTTAATCTCCTTAGCTACGCTTGGCACAGCGCCCTGTTCTGTGCCTTGGGAATGCGGCGGGCCTTCGCAACGCGCCGGTATTGAGGACGCGCCGATTCTCCCCGGATCGAGGATGAAGTGGAAACGTGAGTTATGAGACATGATCGCCCTGCATTTCCTGTTCGTCGCGTAGCATTCTATGAACGTTGTTTCTGTACGTATTTCTGCGATTCCCATGGTGGAGTGCGTGTCTCTGTCTGTCTGTCCCATGGATTTGAACTCGTCAACTGCAAACGGGCGCTGGAAAATAAGTTTTCGTCTCAGTTGTCGGCAACACGTGGGTCATTCTCGAAGGTGTGTGTCGATTGCACAACGCTCTCGGTACAGTACATGACGGTGCAGTACAGTTAACGTAGCGAGCCATAGGTTATAGTCGGATGATCGATGTGCGTGACGTGTTAAGCGGTACAAGCAGACAGGCGACATGAATTATAGTGGCTGTCTTGTCTACTTCACGTTGTTTGTCGGTCGTAATGCTATGTCACACAGGAGAGTGCGGTAATCAGACCAACGTGCTTACGCGGCTGCGCGTACGTTTCAGGTGGATCGGCTCTCGTGTATACTTACAGATGTGCGAATGTCCCAAAGCTATTATTTGCGCTATAGTACGTAGGCAGTTCTCTAATTACTTTATGAAGGGAGTGGAAACAAATTACACGTCTCGGAAGCACCGCCTCCAAGAGACACATATTTCGTCCCGTCTCAGATAGCTACTGATCTGCAACACTCAAGTGCAAAATCATCGGCGCCGCAAATTTAAGGGGCGGGGAACAAACGCCAGTGAAAGTCATGTGAAATTCCTTTTTTGCTGGCATTTCGCGCTGATAACGTGCTGTTTTTCAACAATACCTAATACTGGACGCTGTCTGCTTACCGGGTTTCGCCGTACGCAAGATAGAGCTGTAAACCGCGTTTAAAGTAAAGCCCCGTTGAATGGAACATTCTTTTATTATGGCTAACCAGTACATCCGCAGTGCCCGCATGCATCATTGGACGAGCAGAGCGTTGATTCAGCCATGGCGCTTTTGCTTGCCGTTTTCGTACGTTCTGGTATATCAGAAAGCTTTTGTTTTCTCTGTGAACAAACCTGCCTTTGAGGCTTACTGCAGCTTGCGGTAAACACTCCGCGGTGTCTTCTTCCTGTATAATAGGCCTCATTCCAGTGAAGCAACTTTCACGTTTATCTGCGGAATTCTTGGTCGGACCACTTCCGCTCGACGCTGTGTGTATACGAATGTCCTCGGAATCCTATGTGTACAGTACACAACATTTTTGCACACACACACACACACACACACACACACACACACACACACACACACACACACACACACACACACACACACACACACACACACACACACACACACACACACACACACACACACACACACACACACACACACACACACACACACACACGCACGCACGCACGCACGCACGCACGCACGCACGCACGCACGCACGCACGCACGCACGCACGCACACACACACACACACACACACACACACACACACACACACACACACACACACACACACACACACACACACACACACACACACACACACACACACACACGCACACACGCACACACACACACACACACACACACACACACACACACACACACACACACACACACACACACACACACACTATCTACGAGGGCGAGCATTTCCGCGTTCGCCTCCGCGCAACTGGGGACAGAATTCGAAGGGCGCGATGCGGGACGCTCGGCACGTTCGGTGAGGCCTTCTTCGCCCCACTCGGAGTTGCTCTGTTTCGGTCCAGCCCCAGTAAGCGAGCGAGCCTCGAGGGCGTTAAATGTTTCACATTGTGCACAGCACGCGAACGGCGGCCGGCCTGCTGGCTGGCGACGGCGTTGGTTTCCGGCCCTCTCGTGAGCCGTGAACCGGGCGCGTCGGAGGCGACGACGACGACGACCACGCAGACCGGGGCGTCGTTTTCCGTGGCTAGCTCGCGTGACCGTTGTTTGTTGCTCCCCGAAAGTGGCGCTGGCGGTGCGCGATCAAGAGAAGCAAGCAAGAAAGAAAGAAAGAAAGGAGAGGAACTACCGAGTAGGGGGCCTCGAGGCCGTTCACATTGGAGAAGGAAGTCCCTATTTTTCGGTCACGGCCCGCGGGAATTTCGATTCGTGACTTTCGAGTGGAGAAAATAACACGGGCGGAACGAGACGGCACGGCAGAAGCTGTGGCATCGACTGCGTGGCGGCGTCGACGACACGCCGCACTGCGGAGTCCTTGAAAGGCCGCCGATTTTCTCTTCGTCTTTCTCTTCGTTCTTCTTTTGTTCGATGCCTGTTTCGTCGTCAATATGTCTGCTTTTGTTTTTCTTCTTTTCTCTTTTCTTTATGTCGAGTCAAGAGAGCGCGCGATGTGGGCTGGCCCCTCGACCGGCTGGAGGATGGAGCGGTCGCACCTTCGGACGAAAGCTGGGGCTGCTACGCCATTTCTTATGTTATTTTGTATTAGAAGGTGCAGCATCTTTGTGTGTGTCATTGTCTTAACCGCGGTCCACGATGGAATGCGGAAAAACAAAGCAAGACGCCTGAAGGGGGCTTAGTATACGCATGCGCGAACCGTAGCACCTGTTCGCTATACGTGCCTTTCCGGAGCTGTTGTTTTTCAGCTCTGGTATCAGTTATGGTTGTCGTTTTTCTAAGCAGAAACGAAACTAGAATCATCAGCCCTTCTACGTATGTGTGGAACAATGGGAACGTGCTGATGACGTGAATGCTCAAATTTGACTCCAAAAAGAGCCCCATATTGGTCTGCAGACTGTGAAGCTCGCGCTGGTGTCGGCGACTTCATGAAACTTGAATTCCTAAGCTTGTCTTTCGACGCACGCTACCGTAATCATCTCAGAAATACAATTGCAGAAGAAGAGAAAAAAGAACAAAAAATATCTGTTCCTAGGAATTAGACACGGCGATAGTGGTCACCGCGTGGAGAACCGTGCTAGATGTTCGACCCTGCAAATCTCTCCAGGTATGGTTAGAGTGCCTGCCATTATTGTCTGGCTCATCAATGTCGCCTCTTCTCCTGAACACGAGGCGTGGCGGTCAAATTGTGAAGCATGTACTCACGTACCTCTTCAATGCCCACGAGAGCAAGTGCGTTGCACAGCCTCGCGTCATCTATAGACTTTATTTCCAAGGTGAAACTTTTCACTCCTTTGGCAAAGCCGACCGACTATTGTGTCTGGTTGCCGCGAAAGCTTGATGCATTCGTCACTCGTGACACAGCGGGGTTCCCTTGTCTGCCCTTGGTCCGTGGCGACGCGCAACCGAGCCTTGAACGTCTCAGCGTGAGCGCGACCGCCGTCTCTGACATCTGACATCCGCCCTGGAAGGACGTGCACTTCCGGGCGCGCCGTATTTCTCCCTTAGGGCAGCCCAGAGAAGGAAGGCTCGTGGCTTTGGCGGCGCCTGAGGTCATTGCCACGCGTGGGAGCAGCGTGAGTGCGTGTTCGCGAGCAACACGATCTTTCAGCGATTGCGTTGATGGGCCGCGTCTGCGTCTTGGCGACGAGCAGCCGTGACCGATGAGCAGAGACGAAAGCGCCGCGTGCGTGTCTGTGTGTGTTGCGCCCGCGTGTGTCAAGCTCGCACTCGGGGGGAGAGCACGGGCTTATGGCGATGTCTCGCTTCTGTCGCCAGAAACGACTGCCGCTCCCCCGCCATTGCCGTATTGTGGTCTTCGTTCCGCTCAGTGGTCGCGTGCAGTCGAAGGGCCTGTTGACACATCTGGTTTCTGTTTCCCCTTCGAGTACCTGACGCGTGAAGACTGAGATGTGAGGCGACAGTGGACAGTGCTTGCTGCAGCATATCTTCGCTACAGAGCCGGCGAGTGCTCTTAGACCGCGAGGTTGTCTCGTGTGAAAGCGAAATAAGTCGTGATCCGAAATCTTGCCGAGAGTCTCTGTAGGTGAAAACAGTGCAGCGGCAGTGTTGGATATTTGTGGTAGACTAGAGCGTGCTAGCACACGCCGACCGTTCTGCGTTCCTCCTAATGAATACTCTCTCTGAAATTCACTGTTATCGTTGGGAATATATATATATATATATATATATATATATATATATATATATATATATATATAGAAAGTAATTAAGCAAGGGACTGAATTGGTTTAACTATATGCAAAGTTCTCACTTGTAAATGTGCACATAATTGCGTATAATTGTCAGGTAACATTTGTGCCGTGTCTTCGTTCAGTTAGACTTTTCATAGCGGGTGTGCTTCGATATAGACATTTAAGACATATTGTATACTGGGGAAATGTGCGTTCGTCATCGCTGTCAGTCACACCGTTCGGTCCTTCTTCATACAGACATTATACTAGAAGCAGAAATTGTTGTCTCAAGTACAGGAGTATGCTTGAAAGAAGCCTTTTCCATGTATGATGTTCTCGCAAATGTGGCATTTCGGAAATGTAGTGATATTAATTGCTTGCAAGCATTGGGGTTTTATTACAAGGATAGAACAACTGACAAAGATCAACGACCTCCGTCTTTTTTGCTTGCGATTAGCCACAAACTAACTTCGCAGACAGAAACCAGAGGACCTTGAAGGTTCCCGTGCAATGTTCCTCATGTCATCATTCGGGCTACGTAATAAGAGATTCCATTAATAATGCCCGCTCTAAATGTGAGACGCGTTGATAACTACTTCTTGCGAAGGCTGTTGATTGATTACGTGAGCGTCGCTCATATGTTTCTCTTCGTTTCGTTGTTCAGAAACACCCAGCCCGTTCAGGGAGAGGGAGGAGAAGTCCCGGACTCCGGACTCGGAAGACCCCATGAGCTCTGACGAGGGCGGCGGCGGAGGCTTCCCGTCCCTGCTGCTGCGGCGGCTGCCGCCCGACGGCCACGAGTTCCCGACCGCGTACAGCGAACCTTCGCTGCCCAAGGCGCCGCCACCACCATCCGCTGCTATCAGCGCCCCCGGCTCCCAGGAAGACGCGCTGCCCCTCAAAAAGCCCATGCACGTCTACGAGGACTCCGGCATCTTCTCGGACGACCCGCTGTCCTCGCTTTCCGCTTCCGAAGGGGAAGAAAAGACGAAGGTCGCGGCGACCAAGTCGCCCAAGGAGTGCTGCAATCGCCAGGGTGACGGGCGAGCCGCCGTTGCCGGCGAAGAAGCGCCCTGGGCCAACGGCGTTGACAAGGACTCCACGACGTCGCCACCGCCAGCCGCGATGATCGTGGCCGAGCCGCCGCCTGCTGGCGCGGCATCCAAGGAGGACACCAAGTGCCTTCCGGCGATGTTCGCGTCGACGCCCCTGCCCACGCCGGCGGCCCAGTACAGCTCCCCTCTCATCCTGGACAGGAGGGCCTCGGCCGAAGCCACGCAGAAGAGATACTCCGGCATGCTTGCCTCCATGCTTGAAACGACAAAGTTCGGCACCAAGCTCAAGGGGCTCGTCATTCCCGACAAGCCCAAGGCGCCTGCGACGGTGGCCAAGACGCTGCCTGTGATTGTGAGCAACTCCGTTGTGCCAGCGTCCAACAAAATGGTTGCTACCTTGGAGGATAGCAAGCCTAGGAGGGACAGCAAACACTCTCCGCCGTCGCCGAAACACACTGCCTTGCTCGCCGATCCTCCGTGGAAGACGAAAGAGGTGGCCGAGGTTCCCAAGTACTCGCCAGCGTTCAAGCGCCGATCTCTCCAGGTGTCAAAGTCGTGCGATGTGTCTCCCGTGCGCGGCGGCTCCCAGAATGCCTTCCAATTCTCTCTAACGCACAGCAAGCCCGTGACGCCAGTCCTGCCGGAAACGCCCGTCATGTCTCCGCCTCCGCTGAGCTACACGTCGTCCGGAAGCAGGTCGAGGTCGAACAGCAGTTCCTCTACCTTCTCCAATCCTTCCAGCAGCGGATGTTCGTTGGAAATAGCCAAGAAAAGCCGGGCCGATTCGTTCGCAATGAGTGATAGCGAGCAGAAGCAAACGCCCACTGTCGTTTCTGAAACGACGGTTGCAAATGGTAAACCTTATGGGCAGTCGCCGCTTCTGGAGCGGTATCTCTCTAGTTCCACCTATGATGAAAAGAACGCCGAGGCAAAAGTGTCGAGGCAGAACAGCGTAAAAAGCGTTTCGTCCACCGATTCTCGAAGTGATGCAAAGACAATTACAAATGGTCATGACGGGCCCAGTGCAAAGTACAATTCTGAGCGGAGAAGTTCGGCTGAAATTCAGCGGAAAAATTCCCTCGGCTCCGCAGACGCTGTGATTCAGGAGGCGACAGCACCAATGGTCAGCGCATCTAGCAGTCCTCCTCAAGTTCAGCGGCTAACCACGGCTGAAACGAAGTGCGACGAAAGCAGGAAGGCGGCGAGGACATGGGAGGCCACGTCGCTCAAGGACGCCAAGACGAAGTTCCGTTCGATGGACGACCGTAGCTGGAACTCGCAGTTCAGGCGAAACTCTTGCGAGCAGCCGGTGTACTCTACAAGAGTGAACAGCGCCTCTAGCCTTAACGCGGACCAGAGGACACGGTCTCTGGACCTAAAGGAAAGTCCCAGTGAAGCGTGGCAAAAGAGCGTCAGAGCCAGTCAACTTGGTCAACAGAAAACGGTGCTCAAGAAAACGATCGACAGCGCAGGCAGCGCGAAGAGCTTCAAAGCTCTGGCTCAAAAGTGGGAGCAGAGGTCCCAGGACGCACAAGGGAGCGTCCCGCAAGCACCGAGAAAAGACATAGTCGTTGCAAATGGCAAGAGTCATCCGCCGGTTGCTCCCAAGCCGCACGAATATAACAGGCAAAGCCAGTACATCGTTGCTAACGGAAAGGCGTCCCCGTCGACGTCAGCCGAGTACTCTCCCTCCGTGCAACTACGCTCCCAGAAATATTCTCTCTCGAGACCCGCATCGATGTACGAGGAGAGGGACAAACCGCGCCTGAGTACTGATTGGCCAGAGTCACATCCTTCGTCTTATCTTCGAACCAAGGTGGACAGGCCATCTAGCGCGACTTACAGAAGCAGCAAGAACTGCTCGCCTTCGCTCAGCGTAAACGACATCAAAAAGGCGTTCGAAATCGAAGCGGCCAAGGTGCCTCCGCGGACCCTGGCCTCTCTCCGAGCCATGAGGTCCGAACAACAGCTTCCCCTTCCCGAGCACCGGCGGTTCTCCTCGATCGACTCGAACGATTCAGGCAACAGCACTGCTTCGAGGGAACAGTACTCTTCCATGACCTCCCTGGCCTCCACTAGCAGTCTCATCTCGCCCCAGGAACTCCAACAACTTATCGACGAGGCAAACCAATCGCTGGACGAAGCTGGCGCCTCTGGACATGACATTCACGTCGTCATCCTCCACAAGGACTCGCCAACAAGCGGACTTGGGGTTACCCTTGCAGGTGGCTCCGACTACGAAACGAAAGAAATTACGGTAAGTGGTTCGCAGCAAATTCGTTGCGCACGTGATATTCTGGTTAATGCAATGTTTGAGAAAGAGTGGCTAATTTCGCATTCGTATGATTTTGTGGCGCTTAACCTGATAGCCTCGTGTCGTTTGGCTGCGTGTGCTGGCAGCGAAAAATATTTTGAAAATATGCTGTCAGAGGAGCGACAGAATTTCTCATGTCATCATTGTCAAAAGGAGAAAAAAACACTTCTGAGACTCATTTATGAAGCCTTGACATTCGGTAATTACGGATAGCACCTGTTTCACGTAATATTGCAGCATTGTATGACCAAATCACGCTAATCAAGCGCATCTATCTTTTTTGTAACGCCATGTACCTAGCGGGTGTTTGTCATAACGTGCCGTAATTTGAACCAATCGTTCAACAAGGTATGTCTCAAGAGTTCTAAGTTGATTGTCTTTGTTATTGCTGTAATCGCCAAGGCGGGGGCCGGCGGCTTTGTCAAGCTGTCCAAATGACAGCTTTTTCTGCACGCCCCTGCATATTATTACACTGTACTAATGCGAAAATAAACATAATTATCATTGTCACTGTCATGTCGTAGGCCAAAGATACCAGCAGGATATAATTTGCAGGTTATGTTTTTAGCGACAAAGTTATGGCTCAAAAATAAAGAAATATCTCTCTTTATATATGCGTACGTGTACTGAACTCATGCAGAAAACTTTGCGATTCATATACTTTTGGACTGTATCTTTTTTATTCATCCAGTGTTCTACTGAGTGTCATATTTTGTGTCACTATTCTCCATTTTTACGCAAATTTGTTTCCTTTGCCAAGTGACAAGGAGTAGCCGGTGCCACCATAAAGGCGCCAACCTCTCCTAATATTGATTTCAATAATAAAAAAAAAAGACTGGCCACAGTCCAAGCAATTTTTGTGTTGTAAAGAGGCGCTTGTCCAAACTTGCTAGTTTTTTTTTTTTTATGCTAACGTTCTTAATCCTTTCCACAGCCTATTTTGAAAACAGAAAAAACATGACAAGCTTTTTCACTTTCATGACTACAGTAACACTCGGTAGAACTGGATCGGCGTATTACGTGCAGAAAACTATTTGTCTGCGCCACTTGCAGTCGAAGCAAGTAAATTAATGTACCTATGTGTCGCTGGAGATTCGCTGCAATTTATTATAACAATGACTGTTTCACATTCTCGCTGTTGAACCACTTATCCGAGCAACAGTGGGTAGACACTTGTCTATAATATTGCGGATATCCGTTTAGACATGATTAACTTAATTAGTCAACTGCACTACAAGCATAATTTGACTAGACAGAGGTTCACAGGTAGACGGATACTTGAAGGGATCAACAGTGTTCGGAAGAAGAAGAAAATAAACTTTATTAAAGAGAATGGTCCGGCAGTTTGGGTTGTGGTGGCCTCAGGTGCCGGCTCGAAGTCCTTGGGCTCAGGCAGCATCCTCGACTCGCCGGACGGCCCAGAGCTGGTCTTCCTCCTCCGAATTTTTGAGAGCCGCCTCCAGCGGCGGCACGCCGACGGAGAAGATCGGCGTCGGCGTGTTCGGAACATTTCTTTTCTTTTTAATTTCAAATGTGGAAAAATGGGAGGTTGGTCTCAGCGGTTGAACAAGTATAAAACGTCTTATTAAGTGAATTCTCTTCGCCAGGGCCTAAATCTAAAATTAGCCTAAAATCTGCCGCTTTCTTTTGACCTTCGGTTCAAATTATGCAAAACGCCTGGCATAGCCCTCCCCATGGAGCTCAGTCTGAACTGATGATAACGTGAACTCATGGATGTTGATGTTTGAAAAGTGCCGCATACATCTTGAGGCACCGCCAATTAGACCTCTGCGGCAAAGTTCTGCAATATGCGCAAGCTGTTCGAGTGAAATGCATTCGAAAGTACAGATTCTGGTATTCACTGTATCATGTAGTACGCCTCACAACTTTCTTTTTTTCACAGTAAGTATATACATCAGGCAAAATCCAGAGGTTGCCAGGCGTTCTCCAAGTATGCTACAATAGTAGTTTTTGCTCCGATGACTGGCGCTTTTCAGATAGCTGAAGCGTGGAGCGGAAAGCTGCAGCCTAACCACGAAACTGCAACATACAAAATTACTCATCTGTTCTTAAAATTATTTCATAAACGGAGAGAAATATGTAGACGTTATATGTCGTCATTTATTGTTTCAATACGCAAAACCGGAGGAGCGCTCACTCACCCTACATTGTCGGTCCTGGAGCGTGGAGAGTGCCTAGCATGCGAGAAGCCGAAAACCCTAGCTGAATCCCAGGAAGGTTGGCAATTAAAGCTTGGCTTTAATAATTGGATCCTATGTAGGAAATATGTGTGTCGCACACATTAAGCAAGCGTTAGCGCCTGTAAGGTGTATCTGTGTGTCCCAGAGTTTTCGTGGGTGTGGGTGTGCCCTTGCGCTAAATCATGTCATTAAGTAAGCACCAACTTGCCCAACATGTGCTTCCAATCAATGGATGGTAGACTAAACAGTGCTGCTGAACATAAAACATGCAGGTCCACAAGGTAATCGCCGGGGGCCTGGCAGACCGGGACGGGCGAATCAGGAAGGCCGACCGAATCCTCTCCATCAACGGCAAGACAATGAAAAACGTGACGCACAAGGACGCCATCGACATCCTCAAGTCGCCAAGACAGGAAGTAGTGCTGGTCATCTCGCGCGATGGCCGCCAGTCCGTGCGGACGACGCCCAACATCAGCCGGGCCTCCAGCTTGTCTTCCGTCCTGGACGTGGTCGACGAGCCCGAGGTCGTCCCCTCCTCCGCCTCGCCTGTGACCGAGGCCCAGCAGAGCCCCACGCCTGCCAAGCACGGTGAGCTGCCCCGCAAGAAGCACAATTTTGTGAACCCTGTAATGCCCACACACAGTTCTGCGTCAGGGAAAATTAGAAATTGTTCGCTTTTATTTCTGGCCATGGAGAGCACATTTGTGCAAAAGAACAACAATGAAGTGCTATTTTAGCGATAACTTAGTGTAGTAATGAAGTAGCAGTATCATGGCTTAAATGCTCACAAATTAAAACATACTCCAGCGTTATTGAAAACGCTACAATTGGCTATGCATAAATCAGAATTTCGAGGCTCAATACAGCGTAGCATATATCATACAGTGGGCATTGCAGCGTTGAGCCTTCCAGCGTTGAGCCTTCCCTAAAAATAAAACTAATTAAAGCTGCATTAGATAATTACCTCTCTACGATACTAAAGAAAGCCAAAGTTAACGTGATAGGAAGCTTGGTAAGCCAGGCAAGTCGTAAAGACGAAAAACGGGATGCCAACGCCACCCTGGAGTTTCTACTGTAACCGAGATGTCAAGGGCTATGATGGCGTCTGCTCGGTGTCTTAGTTAATTCTAAAAGAGCCAACTACTCAATTTATTGAATTTCGAAAGTTTTTACTGCATGAGCCACGACTGCCCGAACTAAAGAAAAAAAAATGTTTGGAATTCGTGACGTCACACTGACTTTCTGACGCTGGGATTTCGGCACGACATTCAAAAAATGGAATTGGGACCTTCCTTTTATGTCCTAATAATCAACTCACTGCGGCGAAATTAACGGAAATAGAGTTTTGACAAAGGACTCGATCAGTGTAAACTGATATACTGTTCTCTTTAATGACACCAGCTGGCTGTTAAGAACCGCAGACAAAGGTTGCATTTGTGCACGTTTCTTGCACACATCAGCGCATCCTTCGTCACTAGACCCAAGTCACGCATGTTGTTTGTAACTCTCGCGCGCACATTGCTTGTCGCTTTATTTGTAATATGTCTAATTTCTCCGATTTCTTGTTGCAGAAAAAATCGTCCTAGTGAAGGACGGCCTTGGCTTGGGATTCACCCTGGAAGGTGGCAAAGATTCACCGCTCGGGGACAAGCCGCTAGTCGTCAAGAGGATCTTTAGAGGTGTGTGCCTCGAATTTCTTGCATGAAATTTTTGAGGACGAGACTATTCATCCTGGTGCATGTTAGAAAAATATGATGCTCGTCTGTTTCCAAAACACGTCCATGAGTGGCGCAGTGGCTCATGCATGCTGCAGCACAATACTAAGCTGTAATTTAAAGTTTGAATACACGCTCCAGGATTCGTACTTAATGGTCGCCGAAAACAAAAATGTCATAGTTCTGAGACAATAAAGGACCCATCGTTGTATAAATCGGTGCAGCCCCTACCGTCAACGTTCGAAAACTTTGGCGAAGCAGCCATACATTTTCTCACGACGTTCACTCTTGCACTTCATCCCACGCACAGGAAGCTTCTCTCTCATTGTTTGTCTATATTGTGTGCAGCGCGTGTTCGGCGGGATCACATCCCGGCCACGGCGGCCGCATTTGGATGGAGACAAATGCAAAAAACGACCGTATACCGTGCATTGGGAGCACGTTAAAACAAAACAAAACAAAAAAAAAAAAAACCGCCGGTGGTCAAAATTATTCCGTGTCCCCCACTATGGCGTGCCTCATAATCAAATATTGACTTTCCCACGTAAAAGCCCAGAACTTAATTGTGTGCTTCATGTTCTTGAGACGAGTTAACTGCCGACAGAGTTCCTCCCATCGACGGATCCCATCGCAAAAACAACGACTCAATCTTTTTACTCCCGCATTACTGGGAGCTGACGCTATGTATGGAGTGAAATGAAAGTTCAGAAGCGTGCTCCAACGCTCGATAGTGCTCGAGCGTGAGCTCACAACCTGTGTAGCAAGATGGTCTTGTTGGTAGTTCATACAAGAACAAGGACCAAAGAAGACGCAACTATGTTCATGCCTGCGTGTGTCTAGTCATGTCTTCTCTGGTCTCTGTTTTAGTGCACACTATTCCTCAAAACCAACGGCACTGTGCCGCGTACGTACACGTGGCGCAGGTGCATTCACGTGGTCGCACTCTTGATTAGCAAATGTCAGCTGTAGGCTCAACTGCAGAGCCATAATTTCGCTAACTTGAGTTCAGTTTGCAAAGGCGAAGTCAGACATTTCGGCGTGACTCATTGTGGAAACCTTGAATGCCGAGCTTCGTAGTGAGCTAAACCTTGTTTGTCAGTGAGCACCCGCGGTCAAATTCAGCCACGGTTCTCTGCGGATGTAGGCTATACATTCCGGCGTGCCAGTGCGCTTAGGCCTGAATGAAGACGTTATGATCTGCCGGAATTGAGTTGAGCACTGTTTCCCTTCCGAAACCTTGTAAATTCTGACAGTGCGTCCCGCGTGCTGCACGGTACGCACTGGTCCACCAGAGGTGGCCAAGAGGTTGCAGAGGGTGCCCCTGTAAGTGATCACTATACGACTCCTAGCATTTTTGCTTCTTCCCTCTTGATGGGTTACCCAATCTGGGGCTGTCCAAGCTGGTTTCCCTTTTCTTCCGCCCACTGTTTGTGCGCCCCATCCTTATCTCTCATTCGTTCTCACTCTTTGCAGGAGGCGCTGCCGAGCGGGATGGGCGCCTCCTGGTGGGCGATGAACTTGTCTCCATCAACGCTCAACCCGTGTGCCTGATGACGCGTACCGAGGCCTGGAATTTCCTCAAGAAGCTGCCCGACGGACCGCTCACCCTGCAAGTCGTCCGCCGGGCCTGTTGAACGACGAGCGGATGTTGCGCGCAGCCAACTTGTACAAATGTGACTTTCTTTTTTTTTTTTGCGGTGCCACTCGTCATCGCAAAGACCCGTCGGACTTTCGTCGCCCTTTGCAAGACGTGCTCCGACACACAGCAGGTTGCCGTGTTGGAAGTGTGCGAGGACGAGCACCTGGTCTGGTCCAAGAACCACTGCGACGTCTGCACAAAGGCTACTGCACAGCGAAGGCTGCTCGCCCTATCGTACAGGACCGTGCAAAGTTCGGTTTGTTCTTAACATGCGACCGGACACGGCGATCGCAGCTGGCAAGCTTGCCGAACGCGTACGGTATTACACATGGCTTCACGTGATAGCGTCTATGCACTGAACAGTCTGCAAAAGCTACCTGCGGCTATGATTACGTTGCAGTGATGTTTCTGCATCTTGACGTCGCTCCTTCAGCGTATCATTCTTGGGGACGTATATTTTCTAACCACAAGTGCCATCACGCACAAGGTTATGTTTTTTTTTTTCGGTTCACTTTTTAGAACTGTGCCGGTCTTTGCATTTCAAGATGGGTTGTTTCTGGGAGAGTTGCCTCTGTTTATAGGAGTGATGGACTGGTCTTGACCCTTGTTCATTGCACAGAAAGGTGTCACGAGGTGGACAGTAGAGAGGAATTTGGGGAAGGTCAAATCTCTTCTTTTCCACTGTAGTTCTTTCGCTTGTGCCTTCACACAGCTTCTGCCTCGTATTTTGTGCTGCATGGCACAGCCAACTGTAAGATAGTAATATATATTCCTAACGCTTTAGCCTCGACCACCATTGCCATAACTCGAATGGCACGTTGTTTCTGCTTTCGTTCGTCAGCAGTTCGGAGGCGACAAGCCACAGAAGAGCGTCATTTTTTTTTTTACGCGATTATTGCCACAGATGCCAGGCAGTCATTGGCTTAGTGTGGTTGATGTTGCTAAAAACGACAGTGGTGCAGAATGCTCTTATATATTTCGTGTACGCAAAGCCAACAGGGTGCTTCGATCAAAGTGCCAATATGACAAGATGCAAGAGACAACGTACTTTTTTTCTGACATGGCTACTGAAACTTAACGGAAGATCTACCTTGGTGAGTTATGTCGGCCACGTAGCCGGAGTCAGTGCCCGGTGTAGAAATGTTGTTTTTGCTTTATACAAACATTAATGATATATTCCGAAAGGTGAAGTTTAAGGAGTATTTTGTCAAACAATATAACAAATCTAGCTGTGAAGCAATTAAAAAAAAAAACGCCTATTTATATATGTACTAGGAGAGTCGTATGAATTATTTTTGTAATATATATTTTCTTTATCCTAGAGGTGCGTCAAAAACGCACTTATCTTTTACGTTTCTAAGCCGACTAGTGCCTTAGAACAATGGCTACAACTGATAATCGCACATGCTTCTTTTCTTTTTGACGGTGGTAAGAAGTACTTTTATAACATTCGATCGAACGCACACACAAGCGTCGCATTTCTAACGGTTTTCTTCGCAATTTTATGACAGTGTTTGACACTCCTAAATCAAAGCGCATCGCATTCACGCCTTACATCATATTTCTTTATCTATTACACATCTGCGCTTTCTGTTTCATGCTTCGGTTGAACAACCGGTAAACGTCATTGTGCAGTAACAACCTACATTTCTTTTTGTATGAGCGACTGTAAATCAGTTGTGGTAAATAAACTTCAGTGAAGCCTGTTGACACTTCTGTTTTTCTTCCCTTCTTTGGTCGCTGCTGAGAGCGAGTTTGCTTGAATGGGCAAAGTAATTGAATATCCACTGTTGTTTGTCGCCAACATTATTTCTTTAGTACTCACGGTATGCTGGAAATGAAAGGCGAATTACATTGTGCATACAATATGTTATTAAGTATCCGCGAATTTAACACGAAATTTGCGATGGAGTAATGAAGAAAAGACGCTGCAGTGGTTAGCAGTGTAAAAGTCTAAACAAAGGTAAGATTTGTCTGCATAGGTGCTCTCAGATGTAATTGTGAATGTAAAGGAGGCATTGGTGGTTAAAAACATATTGACACCGCAGGTCAACCTGATATAGTAACGTTACTTAAAGTTGACTTCACTTTCTCCTCGTAGAGAGAGAGAGAGAGAGAGAGAAGGGAAGACAGAAAGGCAGGGAGGTTAACTAGACTGAGTCCAGTTTGCTACCCTACACGTGGAAGGGGAATGGGGAGTGAAAGAGGGAGAGAGAGAACTTAGGTGTAGGATGTCTACAGTCTGGCACTCAAGTCTGTTGCCCTCAGGTAGCGAAAAAGCGCTCGAACTGCTTTCTGGGCCAATGAACTGTGAGGCCAGGCCCCCAAGATCTTCGCTTCCGTAAATGGCCTGTCATCCAGTCTATTTAAGGCACACTGGAGAGTCTCGCGTTCATTATCGAAGCGAGAACAGTGGCACAGAAGGTGACTGATGGTCTCTTCACACTTGCACTTAGCGCACATTGGTGAATCCGCCATCCCAATACGATAGCTGTAGGAGTTGGTGAATGCTAATCCTACCCACAGCCGACACAGCAGTGTTGCGTCACGTCGTGGAAGGTTAGCTGGTAATGTAAGTTTCAGTGATGGGTCGAGGCTGTGTAAACGACACTTAGAGTTCTGAGGTGTATGCCAGCAACCTAACGTGATTGTACGAGCGAGACTGCGAAGCTCTCTTGCAGCGTCGACTCTGGATAAAGGTGTAAGGAGTGTCGGTGAGCCAGCCTGGGCACGTCGGGCAGCGTCATCGGCGAGGTGATTACCAACGATGCCACAATGTCCCGGCAGCCACTGAAATATGATATTATGTCCTCTTTCAGAAGCGCAATGGCAGGTTTCGTGGATTTGTGACACCAGCTGTTCATAATTGCCACGTCGTAAACTTCTCAAGCTCTGGAGGGCTGCTTTCGAGTCACAAAATATTGCCCATTTGTTGGGCGGTTCTTTTTCAATGTATTCGACAGCAGCGCGAAGAGCGGCCAGTTCAGAGCCTGTAGATGTCGTTACGTGTGATGTCTTAAACTTGATGACGACCGATTAAGATGGTAGAACAACGGCGCCCGTAGAATTTTCCGAGACGGAACCATCCGTGTAAACATGAATTCGGTTAGAGTATGAACAATGCAGAAGTTCCAATGTGATCTGCTTGAGAGCCGCGGTGGTCAGGCTAGCTTTCTTCACTATTCCTGGAACAGCAAGGTACACAGGAGGCTTCTTCAAGCACCACATAGGGGATGGCGTTCTTGTTGCGGGTGAGTGCCTCAAAGACAAAGAGTGCCGGTTTGCCGCAATTGATCTGGAGAACGCTGCCCTGGGTCTTTTCTCAGGCAAGCGAGCGAGATGGTGGTCAGGGACTCTGGATATATGGCGAACATGCACCCGGAGCGCGTCGATATCTATATAGGTCCTTATTGGGTGGTCTCTCGTGGTGGCAATTGTTGCCACGGTTGAAGCATTTCGAGGTAGCCCCAGACATGTTCGAAGGGCTTGGCCTTGAATGCTCTGTAGGACATGGATGTTAGTTTTGTTAGCATTGGACAGCACTGGTGTGCTGTATCGCAAGTATCCTAGGAAGAGCGTCCTGTATAGTTGAAGCATAGATGCCACGGATGTGCCCCACGTTTTACCGGCAAGAAACCTTAGTATATGGGAGATAGAAGTAAGCCTCTTCTTCAAATATGTGATGTGGGGGCTCCATGAAAGGTCTCTGTCTATAATAACGCCTAGGAATCGGTGAGTTTTTGCGTAGGAAATTGGTTGGTGGTCAATAGAAATGGGGGTACCAGGTCATGGGCTTGTGGGTAAAGGCGACTAAGGCGCACTTCTCGGTCGAAATGCTGAGGCCTTGCGCACGCAGGTACGATGATGTTAGGGTCACTGCTTTTTGGAGCCGTGCACGCACCTGGAGACGTGTAACTGCCGAGGCCCATATGCATATGTCGTCAGCATATATGGAAAGGTTTACTGTATGTGGTAGAACGTCGGCAAGGCCAAGGATTGCAAGGTTGAACAAAGTGGGGCTAAGAACCCCACCCTGAGGGACGCCACGGTAAGTGTAATGTTCAGCAGTTCGGCCATCTGCACTGTGCACAAAGAAGGATCTTTTGAATAGATAGCTTCGAATCCACCGAAACATACGTCCACCTATTCCATTATTTTCCAGGGCATCAAGGATGGCTTCATGCGTTACATTATCATAGGCGCTTTTCACGTCGAGGAATAGTGCAACCGATATACGCTTGTGGTGTTTTTCCTGTTGTACAGACGAGACTAGGTCGATGACGTTGTCAATAGAGGAACGGCCTCTTCTAAAACCAGCCATGGCATCGGGGTATACGTTGTGGCGCTCAAGACACCATTCTAGGCGGGTGAGAATCATTCTTTCCATGACCTTCCCAACACAGCTGGACAGCGCAATGGGTCGGTAGGACGCTAGGTCAAGTGGCGACTTTCCAGGCTTCAGGAGTGGTATCAAGCGGCTGGACTTCCACCGCTCAGGAACGACGCCATCATTCCATGACTGGTTATAACATTCCAGCAGTCTGCTTCGGCCATCTTCACCTAGGTGGCATAAAGCAGCGTAGGTGATGCCATCTGGTCCTGGCGACGATGAGCGCCTGCATGAGGCCAGAGCAGCGTCCAATTCCTCAAGTGAGAAGGACACATTCAATTCTGGGAAGCGTGTCGCAGGAACCTCACTCAGAATTTCACTATTGATGGTGACCACACTGCCCGCAATCTTCACACAGAAATCTTCGGCTATATCGACCTGTGAGCGGCCTTGATGGAGGGCTAGGGCTGAGAATGGGTGTCGTTGCTGTGGAGACGAGCCAAGGCCGCGCACCGTCCTCCATATGATAGACAGAGGCTTGCGGGGGTCAAGTGATTCGCAGAACGTCTTCCACCGTTGTTCCTCCAACCTGTCCATACGACGTTGGATTTTCTTCTGTATACGTCGAGCGACTCTAAGGTCATGAATTGACTTCGTGCGCCTGTATCGCCTCTCGGCTCTTCTGCGAATCATTCGAAGTCGCTCAAGTTCCATGTCAAAATCCGTACGTTTTTTAGCAGATGTAAATGTGTACTTAGACGATTCCAGTACACTTACCCGCCGTGGTTGCTCAGTGGCTATGGTGTTAGGCTGCTGAGCACGAGGTCGCGGGATCGAATCCTGGCCACGGCGGCCGCATTTCCATGGGGGCGAAATGAGAAAACACCCGTGTACTTAGATTTAGGTGCACGTTAAAGAACCCCAGGTGGTCGAAATTTCCGGAGTACCCCACTACGGCGTGCCTCATAATCAGAAAGTGGTTTTGGCACGTAAAACCCCATAATTTAATTTTTTTTAAATTCCAGTACACTTGTAATAAGGTTTTCAATGGTGCCGGTAAATCCTTCTTTGCATGCCTCTTCCACCTTTGTCTTATACGTTGACCACCTTATATATGCTTGTCGGGAAGTACAAGAGGAGAAGCTTCCAAATCCAGTGATACTTAAGTAGGTGGGAATATGGTCACTACCATGAGTCTCGATGTCAGAGAACCATCGAACATTTTGACCAAGTTGCCGTGACACCAAGGTCAAGTCTAAGCAACTGCTATAGTTCGCACCACGCAAGTACGTCGGACTGCCATCGTTCATAATGCTAAGTTAATGGTCGGAAGCAAATTCCACAAGTTTCCGGCCCCTGGAATCTATTCTGGAGCTTCCCCAAGCCAAGTGATGAGCATTAAAATCTCCTGTGATAATCCAGGGTCCAGTAGTCGCCGTCAGGATGTCTCGCAATCGGTCGCCGTCGAACCGACTATATGGGGATATGTAGGCGCCGATAAGGGTGAAGGCCACTTTATTCTTTGTAATGCGGAGACACACATATTGGTTTCCATCGTGAGGCTGCACTGAGTGGGGGATGTAAGTCAGTTCTGTACGGATGTAAACAATTACATTGCTGGATTGCCCGCACGTTGACGCCATAAAGGCTTCGTATCCAGAGAGTCTTAGCGCTTTCGACACGTTCGGTTCACATATTACCACTACAGGAAATCGGTTCGTGAAAACGTATTGGCGGAAACATGAAATCCGTGATTTAAGTCCTCTGGCATTCCACTGGAAAATTGTCGCGCTACGCACTTCATCACGGAGTGAAGGCAGTGGACGAGCCAATGTGCTTATGCAAGATTTGCAAGCACTGGGCTCAGGGCATCCAACACTTGAACTGCGCTTCGAGCTGTTGGCGTATTCGAGTTGCCCACAAGCGTGCGAATCGCATTTATCAAAGACTTGAGCATTGTTACAATTCGGCGGTCATGCTCTGTCAGCTCATCTGGGTGAGGGGTGGAGCATTGTGGTGCCCTTCCTTGTTGGGGTTTTTCCACAGGGCTTATCCTTGGCAGTGGTGGCCATTCCTCATTCTCCTCGTAGCTAACTCTATACACTGATTACCATGTATACCGGCGATCATCTTTGAGCGCCAGCTTCACTTGAACGGCCGTAAATTTTGTAGAAGTTCCCGTATTGGTCGAAACCACGACAGGTAAGCCTGCGTGCAGTAAAAATATGCAGCCACGATTGGAGGAGCGTTTTTTACAATTGTCTGTATAAAACGGTTGCGTAGTTCTCTTAATTTCTGGATGTGCTGACCGACTCGCGACACGCCCAGTTCCTTAATTGTGTCAGCATTTGTACGGTTAGCTTTACGCCTCAGCTCGTCTTTGAGCTACGGCGCAGAGGTGTCGGGAAAGTGTCCGCAGCACACAAGTACCCCGGGAGAGAGGAGTTGGGTGAACTTTTATCAGGAGCTACATTGTAGCTTATTGACGTTTTCTATACCGCATCTTTGGAAACAACCCGGATTCGAGCATATCTCACGGCATTACGGAAGGCAGTTTTGGGAGCACAAGGAATATACTAACTCAGAACGGCGACCGTACTCTTGTCTACGCTATGATTTTACAGTGAGTTTGCCGATGAATCGCCAATGTTGTGTCATTGCATTCGAAAAACAACGAGCCCCAATGAAACACGACATTCGTGACTTCTACGTTCAAGAAGTTCTGCAAGCGTTGTGTGAAGAAACCGGATGCAGAAGGAGTTGCGGCATGGTTGACTTAAATCAGTGCTTTCCAATCTGTGGACCGCGAGCACCAATGTGTGTATCTGGTTTTTTTTTTCTTTTTTTTCCATGGGCCGCCAAGAAGGCTCGCACGCACTCTGCATCGACACTATGACGTTGTGGATCCCGAAAGCACTGTCTGAATCCTGCACTCTGAAAATTGGAGTAGTTTCCGAACGTTGCTCATTCATATTTTATTTTATTTTATTTTTTGCACAATGAGTAAGCAACAAGCAAGTCAGGCGTCATTCTTTTTCTTTAGCTGAACGATTTTAGTCCGCTTAGTTCACTCTGGCTGCAACACTAAAATTAAATTTAAGCGTTGCTTCTTTATTTTAATTATAGACAATTGAGAAAAGAAATACCGTGGAGGTGGAAATTAGATGTTTGCTGGGTGATGTATGATGCGTTTATTATTATTATTATTTTTTGAAACACTTAATTTATACCTAAGCTCCTGCCGTTTTTACTGATAGGCTACGTAGCGAGGCATGTAGACATGTAAACAACAAAAATATTTCTCGGTAATTACTCACTAATTGCCTAAAAAAGGACTCGGTAGAAACGCACTTGCTAATTAACTCAAATGAATGAATTAACCTTTCAGTTACTAACTTTAGGGCACACGTATAACTGTGAAATTAAAGCTGAGGAGCAGTGGCGTCATTTTTGTGTAGCAGAAATTATATAACTAGCACCACTTTCGAGATATACGACTACACATTGCGCTACAATATGAATGGGTATTCCAGCTACCAGTTCTCTGCCAGGTGCCTCTAACAGTCCGAGACGATCTTAGCTGGAACGCCGACGTATAATTTAGCAGATTTAGGGGACAGATCACTCAAAAGTGGTTCTAGTTTTAGCATTTCTACTAAACAAACTGATCATTCACTGCTCATTGACTTCAATTTCGCAACAACATGCGCCCTAAAGTTAGCAGTTAAAAATTATTTAGCATGTTTTACTTAATTAGTTAAATAATTGTCGAAACTTTAGTTTATAATAATGTCCACCTATCCACGTAGCCTATCTGCAAGAACGGCACGGGTTTTATATAACGGTTCCTATTTCATAACAAGTGTTCCAGATAATAAGAAACACCTGACATATTGTTTGAAGTTCGCCGGGCCTTTGGGAACGCCAAAAATCAGAAAGCTCGCATCCTTTTAGGCTGCTGCTTCCGCAGTTTCGGTTCCAATGAAACGTGCCAAGTGAACGTATTATCCGCATCAATTCACTAGCCATCCCTATTCAGCCAGTACAATGTGGTAATCGTGAGAGCAAGATATCTTCGTTGAAATGATACAGCTGTGCTTAAAGGTAACACGCTTTGAGTACAACCATTTCATGGGTAGGCACGGGTTCGTTCTTCGGCGCGTGGCAGTGAACATCGGTGACCCGGGGTAACCTCGGTGCGATTGAGAGCAACCAAACCGATACGGTCTGTTTTTCATGCACTAGGAAACGTACCCACCGGCACTCGCCACGCTTCATTACGGGCACGCTTCATTACGGGCACGCTTCATTACATCGAGCTCTTTGTCACGGCCGGGTTCTAGCGGGCGCGCACGTCCACTGGTGGGCGGTTATTTGGAGTAATTATATTGCCGCCTAATGCACTTCGTCGTAATGCTATGCCCCTGACGGCTGTAGAGTCAAGGTGTGCTGAAACAGCGTTAGCTGAGGCCCTTGCGTCGGTATCTGTGCTTCAAGCAGAAGTCTCGTATCGACGTATTTCAATAATATTAGTGTCTGAATTGCAGAGCTCCTGCCCCGTTACCATGCAAGAGAGTTTGAGTGCTATTATTACCTTAGTAGTTTTTGCATGGGAAAGCAATTTTGCTACCGGAGACAAGCACTGTTCCGAGATTCCGCCCATGAAGCATTTTCAAGCGTCAAAGGTACGTATGCATGCCTCTTATTTCAAGCGTGTAGCCTTCATCTAAGTAGTGATTTATTCTTCACCACGAAGACGAAACTCGACATCAATATTGTAATAAGCTATTCCCTTGAACAAATTTGTTGGTCCTTTGAACTGAGTTGCTTGAGAACGCGCTGGCATGTACGAACACGTCTAGTTTATTGTGGAGAATTTGACGCCACGTTCTTTAATGTATGGCGAGACAGCTTAGTATGGCGTGCACGCCGCGTAAGGTAACATGACTGAGTGCATACCATCGGCCTCAAACTCATGGCTAGCACTAGTGTCTTAGGAGAGAAGCAGCAGCCTGTGGTACAAACAATTACCAACGCACAGATGGCGAGAGTTCGAGGTCGTTCTTTTACACAGTGATTAGCCTATAAGGTAAATTTGGTACAACGTGAAGGATGGAGTGCTGACCTATCACTTTCGCAAGCAGCTGGTGAACTTGTTAGACGTGGTACTTCTTTCTCAAGACATAACAATGTAGAAGCACTCGCAAGAAAAAAAGAAAGAAAAGTGACTGGCGCATTAGCTTTTGCTGTCTTCGCGAACAGTTGTAGCAATGCAGTGCATGGATGTTTCGCTGTTGAGCTCACTTCTCGAGTGTGATATACCTGAAAGGATTAAAGGAGGCTGTGCCTTTCTGTACATCGCGCAGCGACGTGCAATGAGAAGCGTTTATTTACAGTGCGTATCTGACGCAAGATTCCGAACGATGGTGAGATGTTGATAACCTTTCACTGAGATTCCAGTGGTTCTTGTCCTAATTTATCAACTTGAGGATTACTGAATGGCGTGTGGCAGTAAATTACACAACTGACCCTCTTGCAGTTCAATGGGATCTGGTACGACTTGGCCAAGACTTCTGACCCATACGGGGATACTCTGCAATGTGTGACGACGCAGTACAAATCTCTCGGTTCTGCGGGCCTGCACATCGTCAAGAACGCACTGGATTCCAGGTGTAACGGCACATATTCTCCGGCACATTGAGTCTTACGCTGCAATGAAGCGGTGGCTTGGAGTGGTTTGAAGTGGTGCACCTGAAGAAAAATATGGGCAGCCTTTTAGCAACACTGCATGCAGGGAGGTCTTCCTTCTTCCGGGAATGTTAACGCGAAAAAGTGTTAAGGGTCCCTTGTCCCAGAAAATCCGGTGTCGGTGTCTACGTCGGCGGAGTTGTCCATGAGCGAAAATTTCCGCATATATTTAGGTGTATGTATATGCCACGTCTTGATATATGACGTGCGGTATATGCGCGTCCCTGCAAGAATCCCTGGCTCCGGACAGGCCGCCGTTGGAATATGAACCTGGCAACGTTAACGCTAGAACGTTATCTAGTGAGGCGAGTCTAGCAGTGCTATTGGAGGAATTAGAGGGCAGTAAATGGGATATAATAGGGCTCAGTGAAGTTAGGAGGCCAAAAGAAGCATATACAGTGCTAAAAAGCGGGCACGTCCTGTGCTACCGGGGCTTAGCGGAGAGACGAGAACTAGGAGTCGGATTCCTGATTAATAAGAACATAGCTGGTAACATACAGGAATTCTATAGCATTAACGAGAGAGTGGCAGGTCCTGTTGTGAAACTTAATAAGAGGTACAAAATGAAGGTTGTACAGGTCTACGCCCCTACATCCAATCATGATGGCCAGGAAGTCGAAAGCTTCTATGAAGACGTGGAATCGGCGTTGGGTAAAGTCAAAACAAAATACAGTATACTGATGGGCGACATCAATGCCAAGGTAGGCAAGAAGCAGGCTGGAGACAAGGCAGTGGGGGAATGTGGCATAGGCACTAGGAATAGAAGGGGAGAGTTATTAGTAGAGTTTGCGGAACAGAATAATATGCGGATAATGAATACCTTCTTGCGCAAGCGAGATAGCCGAAAGTGGACGTGGAGGAGCCCGAACGGCGAGACTAGAAATGAAATAGACTTCATACTCTGCGCTAACCCTGGCATCATACAAGATGTGGACGTGCTCAGCAAGGTGCGCTGCAGTGACCATAGGATGGTAAGAACTCGAATTAGCCTAGACCTGAGGAGAGAACGGAAGAAACTGGTACATAAGTAGTCGATCAATGAGTTAGCGGTAAGAGGGAAAATAGAGGAATTCCAGATCAAGCTACGTACAGAACAGGTATTCGGCTTTAACTCAGGAAGAGGACCTTAGTGTTGAAGCAATGAACGGCAATCTTGTGGGCATCATTAAGGAGTGTGCAATAGAAGTCTGCGGTAACTCCGTTAGACAGGATACCAGTAAGCTATCGCAGGAGACGAAAGATCTGATCAAGAAACGCCAATGTATGAAAGCCTCTAACCCTACAGCTAGAATAGAACTGGCAGAACTTTCGAAGTTAATCAACAAGCGTAAGACAGCTGACATAAGGAAGTATGATATGGATAGAATTGAACATGCTCTCAGGAACGGAGGAAGCCTAAAAGCAGTGAACAAGAAACTAGGAATTGGCAAGAATCAGATGTATGCGTTAAGAGACAAAGCCGGCAATATCATTACTAATATGGACGAGATAGTTCAAGTGGCTGAGGAGTTCTATAGAGATTTATACAGTACCAGTGGCACCCACGACGATAATGGAAGAGAGAATAGTCTAGAGGAATTCGAAATCCCACAGGTAACACCGGAAGAAGTAAAGAAAGCCTTGGGAGCTATGCAAAAGGGGAAGGCAGCTGGGGAGGATCAGGTAACAGCAGATTTGTTGAAGGATGGTGGGCAGATTGTTCTAGAGAAACTGGCCACCCTGTATACGCAATGCCTCATGACTTCGAGTGTACCGGAATCTTGGAAAAACGCTAACATAATCCTAATCCATAAGAAAGGGGACGCCAAAGACTTGAAAAATTCTAGACCGATCAGTTTACTGTCCGTTGCCTACAAAGTATTTACTAAGGTAATTGCAAATAGAATCAGGAAAACCTTAGACTTCCGTCAACCAAAGAACCAGGCAGGATTCCGTAAAGGCTACTCAACAATAGACCATATTCACACTATCAATCAGGTGATAGAAAAATGTGCGGAATATAACCAACCTTTATATATAGCTTTCATTGATTACGAGAAAGCGTTTGATTCAGTCGAAACCTCAGCAGTCATAGAGGCATTGCGTAATCAGGGTGTAGACGAGCTGTATGTAAAAATACTGAAAGATATCTATAGCGGCTCCACAGCCACCGTAGTCCTCCATAAAGAAAGCAACAAATTCCCAATAATGAAAGGCGTCAGGCAGGGAGATACGATCCCTCCGATGCTATTCACAGCGTGTTTACAGGAGGTATTCAGAGACCTGGATTGGGAAGAATTGAGGATAAGAGTTAATGGAGAATACCTTAGTAACTTGCGATTCGCTGATGATATTGCCTTGCTTAGTAACTCAGGGGACCAACTGCAATGCATGCTCACTGACCTGGAGAGGCAAAGCCGAAGGGTGAGTCTAAAAATTAATCTGCAGACAACTAAAGTAATGTTTAACAGTCTCGGAAGGGAACAGCAGTTTACAATAGGTAGTGAGGCACTGGAAGTGGTAAGGGAATACATCTACTTAGACAGGTAGTGACTGCGGATCCGGATCATGAGACTCAAAATAATCAGAAGAGTAAGAATGGGCTGGGGTGCGTTTGGTAGGCATTCTCAGATCATGAACAGCAGGTTGCCATTATCCCTCAAGAGAAAAGTTTATAACAGCTGTGTCTTACCAGTACTCACGTACGGGGCAGAAACCTGGAGGCTTACGAAAAGGGTTCTACTTAAATTGAGGACGACGCAACAAGCTATAGAAAGAAGAATGATTGGTATAACGTTAAGGGACAAGAAAAGAGCAGATTGGGTGAGGGAACAAACGCGAGTTAATGATATCTTAGTTGAAATCAAGAAAAAGAAATGGGCATGGGCAGGACACGTAATGAGGAGGGAAGATAACCGATGGTCATTAAGAGTTACGGAATGGATTCCAAGGGAAGGAAAGCGTAGCAGGTGTCGGCAGAAAGTTAGGTGGGCGGATGAGATTAAGAAGTTTGCAGGGACAACATGGCCAGAATTAGTACATGACCGGGGTAGTTGGAGAAGTATGGGAGAGGCCTTTGCCCTGCAGTGGGCATAACCAGGCTGATGATGATGATGATATGCGCGTTATATTGCCCCCCCCCCCCCTCCTGATTCTATCACTAAAGTTGTTCATACCTTGTCTTACGTTCTAGACAAAGTTATCCCTCGGTATTTTGAGAATAACGGCCCCAAAACAAATATGATGAAACAAAACACCGACAGTGCACTCCTTTCATATTAAATCTTTCTCAGACTTAAATATCACAATTTCAAAACAATAACAGAAACCTGAAAATGATGCAATATATTTTTTTTTTGGGGGGGGGTGGCTATGCACTGCCTCCGGGATCAGCTCGTGCAAGATGCCGTGTTTCTATGATGGATGGATGGATGAATAACTTTCTTGAGGTACGTCGGTGCCCGCGATTAGTGCGCAGCGGGCCACTCCCACGTCGGGACCGAGAGGCCATGCCCTTCCGCCGCGTCGTGGGCCCGATGGACAGCCCAGAGCTGTGATTCAAGGTCCGAGCTGCGTAGACCTGTTGGTTTGAGGTACTCCTCAGTAGTTCGGATCGCATTTTGTAAAGTGTGCTCGATTTGTCCTTCGCTCCCCTTTGCCACCCACATGGTCACGTCATCTGCATAGATGGTATGTTGGAGGTTCTCGATTCGAGTCAGTTGCCTGGACATTACTATCATGGCCAGGTTGAAGAGGATAGGGGATGAGAAAGCTCGCCTTCGTGCACAGCGTTCGCCGCCAGGGTTTCCCGGTAAATATTACGGTCACATAGGCTGTAGTTGCCGGGAAACGTGAGAAGCAGTCAGAGATCCTTGCATGCTATCGCCTTCTACTCTGAAGGCGAAGCTTAAGCGCCCTCCAAATTTTTCATTCCGATTTTGAGCAACAGGAAAAAAGGGAAATAGCCACTCAACTTCATGAAATTATAAAAATGTACGTTTATGAAAAGCGTCAGGTTGGTTTTTCAGCGATGACCAACCACACGACGAACACATTCTTGAAATGGTGACTACTGTGCAGCATTAATTCCATATATAGTTCACGCACAATATCAACGATTGCGCGAAAAGAAGAATGAAAGAAAGCATTTTAGCAATGTAAAATGTTCTCTGTAACACTGTCCTCCATGTAACAACACACGCACATCCTGAGTGCACTGTAAGAAAGGCAGCTTCTTGAAAGAGCTTACGCCAATGCGAAAGATGTACAAAGATATCACATTTAATTTTCTGTGTAGGCAGCTTTGTATGAGAGGCAAAAAATTACCGACGATTACGTTACTTCCTAATGCGAAATTTGAGCGCAGCAAATAAGCTGTTTCACCTTTTCGATAGATTGAGGCAAAGAAATCGAGCAACACATGTATGCGCTATCACAGAATTTTTTTTTTATTTTTCACACGTATTCCTTTAACAAAGACTCCACTAACAGTTCTTGACAGTCATGAAGGAAGCTTTGTGGTCGGAGAAATAGACTGATATATGTTCGACTTGGTACACCAATGCTTGATTCTCAAAGACGAGATCTATACAAGTGCCTCGCGAGGTTGTCACAGCCGTGGGACGCGTTACGAGCGAGAGGAACGGGATGTTCTCCCGCATAAGTGTTAGGAAATTGCTGTTTGTCTTTATGTCAACATTAAAGTCCCCCACTACTAACATCGGTGTGGATCGATGGACGGTTAATGCGAGTTGCAGGAAGTGCACGACGTCTTTCGTGAGTACTCCTGGATCATCTCGACGGCGGCGACGGTAAGCTTCTGCTTCGGCGGCACGCACCTCTGGATTCTGACGGCGACGGCGCTGGGCCTCTGCTCTGGCAGCTCGTTTAGCAGCAGCAGCAGCAGCAGCAGACGGAGGACTTCCATCGGTCGTCTCGCTCATGGCTCAGAAAGAACTGGCAGATAATTTCGCAGTGGCGAACGGCAGCGGCAATTTCGGCTCGGGCGGTGCACATATACAGATCCGCCGCCACCGATCTGGCTCTCTGATTGCCACCGCACAGGGCGAACGGCAGCGGCAATTTCGGCTCGGGCGGTGCACATGTACAGATCCGCCGCCACCGATCTGGCTCTCTGATTGCCACCGCACAGGGGTTGCATTGGAGGAGGAGCGAAGAAAGGAATTAAGTTCGAGCCGGCGCTTTGACAACCGGAGACTCGCAGGAAGAGGGGGGAGGGGGACGGCGTGTACACCCAGCGGCAAACGATGGGGGCAGAAGCGCGCGCAGCAAGCGGACAACACGATAAAGGGAGGAGGGAAGAGATAGCAGCGACTGACTGATGCCGCTGACGCCGATAGTGAGTCAACCCCAGCTGCGGAGTTGGTTTCAGGGACAACGCCGCCGATGCCGACACAAACAATATGATACCCTCGCTTCCGCAGCGCTAAGAACCAGGTCTAGCAGTGGGAAGGTGGTCACGTATTCGTCGACGTGCCGGGGCCTACGTGAAATAACCGGCGCGTCGGCAACTGAAGAGCACCCTATCCGCCACACAAGAACAGGGGGGGGGGGGGGGACCCTTTCCTCCTCTTTCTGCATGGCGGCGACGGTGTTCTATGCAGTCACGTTATCTTGACTCTCTAGCGGCGTCAGCGGCATCCAGCGGTATCAGTCGGTCGCTGCTAGCGCTGGGGGGATGAAAGGGGGGCGGAGCTGGTTACGAGGCCGACGACAACGCCGACGACGACGCGAAACCCAGGAACGGACGCCAAAGAGCTGCGCTCTAAAAATATAACTTACAAGTCGTTGTGAAGGCTTTATGTTAGCAGAGCAAGTGACCTGGTATCACCATCTACTAGAACGTCATACCAGTGGAATGGTTACTGCTACAAGGTAGCGGTAGCGACGTTCTGCCGATCGTCGGTAGCGCGGACGACTGATGTTTGCCACACACACACACACACACACACACACATGTATATATATATATATATATATATATATATATATATATATATATATATATATATATAATCGCTCTTTGCGCGGTAGCTAACTTGTTCTCGAGCTTCTTCGTTAACCTTGAAGTTTCTGCCTCGTATGTTAGAACTGATAGAATGCCATGATCGTAGCCTTCTTTTCAGCGACAGTGGTAAGCTTCCAGCCAGGATTTGGTAATGTCTACCGTATACACTCCAACCCATTCTTATTCTTCTGTAAGTTTCATTCTCATGATCAGGGTCCCCTGTGAGTAACTGGCCTAAATAAACGTACTCCAGAGGCTGACTAGCGGTTGTGAATTCTTGTATATATACATCGAAACGGCACCACGGTAGCTCAAGTGATAAGATCATCGCACGTGTAATGCAAAGACGTGGGTTCGTATCCCACCGTCGGCATATACTTGTTTTTTTCATCCACCTTCATTTCCAATAATTTATCATTTCTTTAATTGAATTAATAAGTACAAGTAATTTCTTCTATGCTGTCGTTGGGGTCATTGTTAACTTTTTATGATATGATTAACAAAAATCGAGCTCCTCGGTTTCCTTTACTGAAGTTCATATATATATTTATATGATAGACAGAGAGAACGGGCGCACCCACAAAAATCTGCTTCAATCTGCTGCATGTCTGCAAGAAATGAGGCCTGTTGCGTTCTCCAGGGTAGCGTAACCCACCGCTGCCGATCAGTCGTTGCGACGCCTGTTTTTCGGAGCCCGACCGGCGTTACTATTGGGTAGCATGGCGTTGTCGGTGGGCTGCAGGCATTCGGTAGAACATGGCGACCAGGCAAGGACGAGAAGATTTCTAGTGCGAAACCTGCATGGTTTATTCAATGGTTGGTGAAAGGTAAGAAGAAAATGAAGTGAAAAAGTACATTGCGGGGCCCTTTAAATTGGCCCACTAAAGTCGTAGGCAGGATCTTGCCCACGTCAACATCACGTGACAGGCACTGAGTCTGGTTGTGAATGGGCAGCTTATCACTCCTTCCCGATGAGCTTGCACGGCCTCGCCTCCACAGGTGGCAACCCTGGTGCCTTGGGATGGGTCTGCTTATCCGTGCTCCCAAGTGAGGTGGTACGGGCTTGCTTCCGTAGGGGGGCAACCCGCAGGCCTGGTCGGGGATGGCGCTGGTGATTCATGCTCCCAGGTGAGGTGGTACGGGCTTGCTTCCTCCAGCGGCAACCCGCGGGGCCTGTTTGGTTCGCGGAAAGCGCGTCTGATTGTGGATGGGCGATTGATCCATTCTTCTAGGCGACGTTGGTTCGCGGAAGTTCTCTTGTAGAGCTTGACAGTTCGTGGAAAGGGTCCCTCTAAAGTCGCACACACACAAAAGGGCCTGTAAGCACTGTGGGGCTCCAGCCAGACCGGCAACCCCTCGAGACAACCACAACAAATTGTGAATTCACCCTTCGTTTCGATGAGGCATGGTGGTCGAGCATCCTTTTTGCACGGGGTGCTACACGCGAGCCGTAACAGGCCTAAGTATTACACTTAAATTTTCCTCGTTTTCCCCATTAATATTACCTTAAATAAAGGAGAAAATTCCCAGACTTCGGGGATCCTGTGATTATCCTAATTCAGTGATTTCGAACAGCAGTTGTGAGCCCCAACCTTCTGCGTACACATTTCGTCGGAGCCCCATCAGCGCCATCTGCCGCCGCCATTGTCGTGCCGCCATCGTCATCACGTCGATCCCGACATATATACCGCGGCTTGCAGGTGCCCTGGATACAGTGGCTAGAACTAGCCACTGTACCCTGGACTAAGGGCTCCTCCCTCAGAGGACTTGCGCCTTCGATTAGCACAATCAAGGTGTTCTCGTCACGCCACCATGACGTTGCGATACATCGTGTCTTCGTCGCTACTTTGCGATCGCCGTCATCGTGCCGCAGTTACGATCGTCAAGGGCATAAATGCTATTCGCAGGAAAAAATAACTTTAAAGTGTTTTGGTCAATTTCATGGCGATCGATTGACGCACCTTAAGTCGCCTGTGGTCTGCACATGGATGTGGGTCAATGCTTTTACATTATGAGAAGTGAATTTGTCCTGCGTGCACGTAGCTAATGATGTTCTTACAAAATTTCAGCAATAATACCATGTCCTTGGAAGCCGATGCAATATTCGTCGACCCATCGAAGTGTAACGGTGCCACAGTCATCACCGAAGATGATCGTGAGTGGCGCCAAATGGGCAACTTATACAGACTGGTTCAACTGACAAATCGCCGAGTTGATCCTTGCGCGAGTTGCGTACGCCAAGCAGCGGCAGACGATTTAAACTTATTATGTTCGATTTTTAACGGTAGCTTCCATTTTTTCGAGCGACTTTGACGGTGGCTTCCCTACCGGCGTTACGTTAGAAAAATGTGTGATTCTAGATTGATAAATGCTGACTATGGCGACTTTATTTCTATGCGATCGCATACTAAAACTACGTGAGTCTCGTTTTTCATGAAATGAAACAGTCTGGTAAGATTTTTATACAGTAGAACCTGGATAAATAGAAACTGCAGAAATAGCAGCGTTCCGCTTAAACCGAATGCCTTGTGAATTCCACAGCATAAATTCGTAAATTCAGGTATGTGTTGTCATGTAATTAATTAAAACTTTTGTTGGAGTGATTGGGTTAATTATTCAATTACACATTATGAGTTTTCGTAGGAGTAATGGCCGCCTCATCGAATAATTTAGCTCAAGTTTGGGATTGTGCTATCTGCCACAGGCAATTTCTTTGAATTTTGGTGCAGTTAAAAAAGCAAAGCGGCCTGCAGTAGAAGGAAGAAAGGCACGCAACTCAGCTTTTTACACTATCATCGTATGCGCGAACTGTAAAGTTGAGTTGTGCAACTGCACGTCACATGACTTGCTCCTCTCCGTTCGAAGAGAGAGAGGGAGAGAGACAAAAAAGAAGGCAGGGATTTTAAACAGTCAACAGTCTCTGTACCATACGCTGTGGGTACAGAGAAGAGGAATAGTAAGAAGGGAAAGAGAGAAATGCGCTAAGTGCTTGTGTTCCGACTTTCAGGCGAGGGTGTTTACTACACTGTCGTCACCACAGACTACAAACAGTACGCTGTCGTGGTCGCCTGCACGCTCGACAACGCACCAATGATCAGTAAGTTCGAGATATCCCCCCTGTAAGGCTTCATTCATATCCCATCAAAAGTTTCATGCGAAAGTATATTTACCGGATACTTTGAGCCTACGAAGTCTTACTGCTTCTGCAGGGCAGTTAGTCTAAAGTCGGAGAGTGCCGTACTGCACCGCTACTCCGTCATACCTCCTTCCTACTTCTTACGCTGCTGTCAAAAAACGAGATTAATTGTAAAATATTCACGGGGTTATAATTAAAGCGACGCGAAAGCTAAGTACGGTTGTTCATTAACATTTTTTTTTTTGTGTGTGTCTTTCTGTTCGAGTGTAAGCATTCCGAATTGCAGCTTCCACATCGGCTGTGTTCTGTAGGCACTTCCCGTAGCAGCACGCACTGTTCACGTTGTGTTTTGTATTTGGCAGCTTCCCTCCATCGGCTGCCGCCGCAGCTATCAAATGCTTCTATTATGGCCTCAAAGACCCCCAATAACTGCAATACGGTTGCCGTCTCGAAGGCAGGAAAATAGTACGTTTAACTAACGCTAGGTGGCCATTGGGCCAAACCTAGCTAATCGACAAGCTGGCAGATGGCGCCACACTAGGCCGCAGTAAAACCGAAATACATTGAAAAGGTGCGATGGAGAACGAAATAAAGAAAAGCTTTTTATAATTAAAAATACTTCTGTTAATATACTTCTGTGTACTTCTGTTAGCAGCAAGAGAAGGACCCCGTTGTACGCGGTGTTAGAGGTGCGAAATTGCCAACAACGATCGACTATTCATGTGAAGCGTCGAAATAGCACAAAAACAATTCAGCGTGCTTAGTCGGCATGTCGCAGTAGCACTCCGTGCGCCGTCGTCATACAGCGGTAAATGACATCGTATTTACTGTACTTGTAATGATAATCAAGGAAAGATAAATTAAACGTGCTGAGAATAGTAAGAAGCGGCTGAAGGATTGGTAGTGTTAATGTATGGAAGGCGCAGAATGAAAAGTAATTATATTAGGTTTCGTAGACTTTTCATCTTTTTTTTCTCTATTTTTTTGTTAGCGCTAATCACGGATTTTAAGAGCCAAAAGTAAAGGCAACCGAAAGAAGTATGTCGATTAGTCATCTATTCGCCCGCCAATGAATAGGGGGTTCATGCAATTGTGGCATATTTATATATATATATATATATATATATATATATATATATATATATATATATATATATATATATAGTTGTGGCTAAGGGAATCACGCTGGCCCCGGTAGTAGTAACATGAAGAAAAAGAGAGTATGACGTACGTTGGCGCCTTTGTCAAAGTGGCTTGACAAAGTGACTTTGGCAAAGGCTGGTCCACCAGTCAGTAAGATATACTGTGCGTCGTACTCCCTTACTATATATATATATATATATATATATATATATATATATATATATATATATATATTGTTTCAATTGCCGCAGCATCCGACTGGAGTAGTTTTAGCCATCGTTGTTGTCACTGCAACATTGTGTTGTACTGCAAATTCTGTGAGAATTCAAGATGATGGCACATAATTGTCGTTTCTAATGGTAACTGATAAGAAAACAAATTCCGCTTCGCAAGTGTCAGATTCTCTTCGAGCACACATCGAGTTAACCTGTGGGAAGTGCACATGTATACCACCGCTGCCATTGTGAGGCACGTCACTCACTTCTTAATGCGTGCGATAATTTGGGTCAATTCACATATTGCCCTTGCTAAAACGATTATATCACACGCTCTCTATGATTCCCTTTCCGGTCAAGGGGTAGATTTAGTTACGGTGAGGGTCCAGCAGCGTTTCCGATTTAATCCGAAATAATAATAATAAAAAGGAGGTATGCCGTTTGCCTTTCCTGATTTCTTTCTTTCTTTTTCTTTTTTTCTGTCAAGGAGTTGGGGACAGAGAGCGGTACTGAATTCGGTTTTAACCGAAAGGCGTTGGGGAACGCAAATCTGCCAGAGAGCTAAGACTTGGGTTGCAGCTGCGAACCTGTATACATGCACTCCGTTGCAAGGAGGCTTGGCGAGGTCACGGTCATCTGCAGCAACCCAAGAAATATTTATTCTTCCCGTTGATTTACGTCAACTTTCCCCATAGCTGCGAAGGAAACGAGAAGGGGGGGGGGGGGGGGGGGCGAGGTACGCAGTGTTGTCACGGGAGCGCCGGCCCGTGGTCCTTACGATCTTCGCGCTGTGCTGGATGAAGGGGGCAAATGCGCTCACGATAACGCGGGGTCGTGTTCGCCGTGCAATTTTCTTTCTGTTATTTTTTGGAACACTGCATCTGCATAATGTTTCGAACAAAGCCTCGTTCTGTTTTCGCTCGAATATTAAGCGGATTTCTTTAATTCCTTCGTATCCACATTGCCATACGGCGCTGTGCCCTTATAGAGTTACTGTATCTGCTACGAGCACATACATGTACAGCATATACAGTAATTATATTGAAAATAAAGATAAAAAGAAACAATAGAGAAGAAATGGAGGCAAGCTCGACGGGAAAGCCCACGGAGGAAGGAAACTAAGGAGAGGCCCTACCCCCTCCGCGCGCTAGGAGAAAAGTGTGGCGGAAATGACGTAGTAGGTTCTCATTTTTTTGCTGCTTTTTTATTTCTTTTGTTGTATGGCCACGCCTTTTGGGCCACAATGGCGCCGTTGTTATGATTTTGAGCGCTCACACGTGTTGCTCTGGTAGGTTTCGGGCCGTGGCAAAGGCGCTGAGTGGGCGGGTTTGCGTTAGTCACCGTGTCTTGTTGCGCTGTGTTACCTGCACCGTGCTCTGCCAGATGTTGCGCGAGCGCGCGACACCACGCGCAGCGCGGCGTGGTTTCGCGAAAGATGTAAACAAGAGAGGAGGGTGGCCCAAAAGGCGGAGCATCGCCATGAGCAACGCCAAATTCCGGCTTCACTTTTGCTTCACAAAGAGTGACGTCAGAGCCTCTCCTTAGTTTCCTTCCTCCGTGGGAAAGCCCCTCCGGCTTCCTTTCTTCGTCCCTATGTCGTCACTTTTAAACGTAGTTTATTACTTAGTTACTTATTTACTTACTTACTTGCACACTCACCTACCGACCCGCTGACTGAGTGATTGACTGGATAAAATAAATAAATAAATTAATTAATTAATTGTCTTACTGACTCCCGGTACTTTAACGTTTTACGTTAAGCAGTAGCACCTCGGCTTCGATATCATGTGACGTGTGCGTCTGCACTGCTCTTTTCAGCCTACATCCGGGTGGCAAAAACGTCATGCGTGCCGTTCGAATGGTGTGTGCTATTAGATGTGCCTTAGCACCCATAGAGACGTTATCGCTCCCTGTACGTGACGCGCACTTCTATCGCCGCAATGTGTTCATAGTACAGGTAACCAATACATGCGGCTTGTTTCAGAGTGGGCCTGGATCCAGACGCGAAGACCACGGCTGCGCCGCGGCACTCTGCGGGTGCTACGCCACCTGCTGGAGGCCTATGGCTTCTCGCCTGGGGAACTCACGCTGCAGAACCTGGAATCTTGTTCTCGCGCGCGACGGAAACCATCGAACTCTTCGCACCCAGCCAGCGTTCTTCTGTTCTAGAGGCAATACTCAATTTCACCACAGATACGTCCGCCGCCATTGCGAAAGCAACACCGTTCCTCTCATAAACGTGTTTACGGAAAACACTGCCCCCATGCAGAAATCATTTGTCGTAATAGCTCCGTCGCATGGTTATATTTAACTCCATTGTGACGTGATGCCGCGCGGCAACCCAAACGAAGCAAAAAATAAATCAAAATTTCGCCTATGTGAAATTTGGCAATTTGGCCTATGCGAAATACCTTTGGGTTAAAATAGATCGCAATTGTAATGTCCACAGCAAGACAGCGCCTTCCTTTTCTCTTTTTTCCTGATCACTGTATGCACCGCGAGTTGCAAAGCTCTGTGGAACACCTGTAAAACGCTCTGGAGTGCGAATGATTCTTTTCGGCGATCTCAAGATGGCTAACAGCATCGATAAACTCTCTCAGCACCCTTGGTATACTCACTATTTCTTTATTAAAGTACTTCAATATTTTGCTAATAGGTGAGAAGTCGGGATTCAAATAAACGTAAGTTAATTGTTACCTGTGCAATGTAAGTATCACTTTCGCGATGCTATTGCTCAATCCCTTCTGACGCTCGCCTTCTCAAGAAATCTGGAAGAAAATTCACAAAGCTTTTCCGTCGTAAGAATCGTTTGTGAATGGGCCGCCGCCGTTTGAAATATTTCGCACTCGCCAATTATGGTAGCGAACAAATTATTAGCGAAGGCTGCCCGCTGACGACAAAGGGCCCTTGCAATCGTTGAGCTTTAATTCAGCCCATGGGGCCCGCATTCACTACGAAACATTAGGCACGCAAAGGTTAGTACGTAAGAACAGAGGCCGGCCGATCGTGACAGCGTATATGCGATTAGCTGAGGCAGCCGGTCAATAACAGTGTTACGAACGAAAAGCAACGTGGGCGTAGGTGGTGCTCCTCTTCTTGCTTCACTTTCCCTCACACAGAGACAGCGTACATCCAACATGTCAATAAACGTTTTATTTTTATTCATTTCTACTAGAAGAGCAAAATAACGTACAACGCATTTGATCACATTTCTGAAACAGCGAAGGTGTCGGTTAATGAGTAGAACGACTTCTTGGAACACGCCACGCTTAGATGCGAACATGGCACACACACGCACACAATCAAAGAGCCGACACAACACAACGTTCACCCACACACGCGCTCCCATACACAGCACACACACGGGTGTTTAAAAAAATGCTACAATAAAAACTACTTAAAACAAAATCTATTTCATACATTGTGCATGCCATGACTACGTTAAATATATTTTGACTAGATGCGTTCACATAGCCCAGGAGGCAAATGTGTGGAAGTAATGACCTTGTCATTAATTGCCAGCGTCACCTTAACAGACAGGAAACGACGAGGGGAAATAGTGCACCACGTATATGTTGAAGGGCAAAAAACGAGCAATTATGAGAAAATTGTGTGCTCGCAGACGCATTCAGAAGCAATTCTTGGCGTTTACCGCTAGGCCCACGTTCAAAATTTAGCACGCTAGTATTGTATGTAAGAGCACACGGCAGCTTATTCTGATCTCGGAAATGCATCGTTAGCGAAGGCGGCTGCCTGGTGGCAAACAGCCCTTACGAATGGAGAGGTTTGCGAATACGGCCGCTAGTTTTTCTGCCTTCCGCTATAGTACCAACGACTTGCCGCGGAGATCATAAATTTCTTCTGGTGTAGCAGCAGGCTCATTTCTTCAGGAACGTATTGCCACACAGAAGTGAGCTGCACATCGAAGTAAAATGAAAATGCCCCAGATGTGCAATCTATAATACTGTATATACGATGGAACAAATGCAGAGTCATTTGGATGGAGCAGTGATTCAGTTCATATAACACTACCATTTGTGCCCGCACTGACGTCACATGAAATACAGCACTGGTCGAACACTGCGCGCCTCAGTTTCGTATGCCTAAGCAGGAAATATATTTGCTCTTACTTTACGACATGAAAACAAATATAATGAGGCACTGACACTGTACTGCCTGACGCGTATGCATTGTGTGTAGTAGAGCACCAGGATGCAGCGTACAAGGGTATTAAAGACAACTTTTGTTCGAGGACTGAAATCTTTAACGAACTATAATCTTAGGTCCCAATGTCGAGTTTTGTGAGGGAATAACAGTCGTCGGGGACAGCGAAAGTGTTCGAAATTTCCTGACCTCTCAGGGCATCTGTTTACTTTGTGTACATCATCCACAGTAAACCCGATACTTCGACGCAGCGCCAAGTAAATCGCCTGGCTTGAAGCTTTCTTTTTTCTTACCAGACTATGCTTGACGATTATCTTACTTCAGTCACATATATCTTACCGAACGCGGAAGGCATCCTGCAGGGGACTTGAAAGGAACACAACAGCATGCCATTATATACACGCTGCTTGAAGTACTGCTACGTGGACAGTCACACACACACACACACACACACAAAAAAAACTTTTTTTGCAAGTGTTTGCAGCGGCACGTGAGACAAACTGTACAAGTGTGACATTGAAGAGTAAGTAGTGCGCATACCATACTCGAAGCTATTCCGAACAATGACAAGATCTTTGCGACCTGCTGAGCCAAGGGCTGTTACAGTTCGGGTTCCCAGTAATTAGCCACCACGCAGTTTCATTGTATTGCTACAAATAATGGCATTGCAGGAACAATCGCTATCTTTTTTTACAAACTCCTGTAACTTATTGTGCAGGTTCCTTTAGAAAACCGACAAGGACTGACGGCAGGCCTGCATACCGTTTCTAAAGGCGTTCTTAGATCTGAAGCAGTGACGTTGTTTCCTTTGCCTGGTGCATGGAACTTTTATACGTCTCTGCTTTTCTCACAATAAAGCGTTCTCTCTCTCTCTCTCTATCTCTCTCTCTCTCTCTCTCTCTCTCTCTATATATATATATATATATATATATATATATATATATATATATATATATATATATATATTATACAGTAGAACAACGAGCATACGTATCGCACACAGTTTGGACTCTCTGGGCCCCGTGTGTTGAGAAGAATTCAACATCGTCTACACACACATTCTTTGGCAAGCAAGACGGTCGATGGCATGACTCGTGCGTTTGTCGCTAATGTCCACATAGGATCAAGCGGAAGCCACGTCATCCGACGTCCGGCGGTCGTGACTACTTCCAAGGACAGTAGGTATCTGATTACCCAAGGCGAGATCTGTCGTCGCTGTGGTTGAGGATCGCGATCGAGAATGGCTCAAAAGTCCGGTGACTAGAGAAGAGGAGGAAGACACCATTTGGGAGACGTGCCTGTGGTCCCTGAAGCCGAAGAACAGAAACACGCCTTGCAGCCCGATGAAGACGATGCTGACGCAGTCCATGAGGAGCGAGTTGACGAGCCCGCTGACCAGACCCAGAAGCCATGACACGCCCATGATGAATGCCAGCTTCACGAACAGCAAGATCCTGGAAGGCTTCTCATTCGCCTTGAAGTCGAACTTTTGGGACTGCGACTCCGTCCTTCGGATGGTGAAGACTGTGTGCAGGTAAAACCCGATATCGACGAGGAGAAGAACCAACATCGGAGTCAGAAAGAATACGACGTGGCTCCACTTTCTATTTATGAAGCAACGAGACGTGCCGTACGAAGGAGATAGTGGTGAGTCACTCTTTGTCCAGTTTAATATGGAAGCCACGCCGACAACCACCAGAGGCGATCCCCATCCGGCGAAGCCGTACCGGACGAGGCTCTTCCAGTTGCCACTGGGTCGACGAACTAGGATCAGCGTCTTCCAGATGTCGTACGACAACACGGTAGTCCAGAAGGCCGTCGACAAGAAGCCGAAGTGCACGACCACAGAGGACGCGACGCACACATCGCGCCCAAGGTCCGTTACGTTGAAGACGAGGAAGAACAATTGAGTGAAGAATAGCGTCATAGATAAGCAGAGGGTGCAGCGAGACGAGAAGGTACGACAATCCTTAGACATGAGGTAAACCACTAGTTTGAGAACCAGACAGAACAACGACACCGATATACAGACGATGGTTAGGTAGCCGCGAATCATGATAGCTGTGTTCGGGTTTGGTGTCGAAGCATTCGCGTAGCGGTAGGTCACCTGCTCTATGTAGCATACCCCGTTGTACGAAGAGAAGCAGGTGCTGTTCCTGTCGACCGTTCGGAATATGGAGGAAAGGTCGAGATCCGGAAGGCTGATGTGAACCTTCACTTCCACGCGGAGTGTCGTGGTTGTTTTCTCAGCTGGTAGGCATGACACGCTTGTCAGATCGACTCCGTGGCAGCGAGCGCAGTAGGCGTTTTTGTAGTAGGCTGAGCCAGATATTTCATCAATAACAGGAGCAAAAAAGGCCCAGCAGGAACGCGTAACTCTAGAATTGGTCTCTTCGGGGCAGTCTCCAATTAAGGGGAATCGACTGCACTGACGCATATATCTGTAGAAATTTGTCGAGATGAATGGAGGAGGCCGCAGCTTCTGTTTCCTTCTGGTGCCAACGACCGCTACTTCCCAGAAAATGACCTCATCCAGGTCGTAGTTGCAAAAAGCGCAAAATGTATTGCGGTACGTTACCGTGGAACGCCGACTGGTTACCGGAATGCGAAAGAACATGTCGCTGGAGCTGAAGCTCGCATCTTCGCAGCGCTCGCGAACGTCGTCTTGCAGAGGCCACAAAGAGTTGCATCGTGAAGCCAGAAACACGTGCTTCGTGACGCCGCCTTCGAGGGCCAAGCTAGTGCAAGTCCACTTCGAGGTATTCAGGGAAGCCAGGTCAATATCCACCGACTTGTTTTCACAGCCCCAGCAACAGTCTCCAAACTCCTCGCAATCTTCCCGACACGAGCAAGTTAGGTAAGTCCAGTTGTAGCAGGAAAACGTTCCGTCATCGCAGCAGTCGATATCACCTGGGCAATTTGTGATTGACTGGAAACGGTCGGGCTCGAGATCCCTGAACGCCGGATGGTCCTCTGGTCTCGCGGGTCTTGCAAACGTTCTATTGCACTCCTGCTGTTGGGATACCGCGGCGTTCGAAAGCAGCAGCATGACGAGGTGTGGGAGGAAAAGCATGTCCAGAACATCTGATGGTCTCTTGCGAAGCTCGTTCTAGTAGTCCTCACGAGGATACTGTTCCCTCTGCAACGAATTAAAGTGCATGGCATAAACTTATGAAGCAAGGACGAGGACAATCACACCATGCATGTCTGCGGAATAGAACATGAAAAGATAATCTCTATAAACTCAGCAAATTTTTCGATTGCCAAAATGTTCTGCTACAACGCAAGAACCTTTAAATGTAGAAAATTTTCCTCGAACATAGCAGTATCAGTACAGCTGAAGGGACAGTCGCAGGGTTACTTATAGCAATCAGGTGGGAAACATGTTTTTTAAAGCTTTCAAAGCGAAGCTTCCTTTGTCTCTTCCTTCGACTTTCGCGCTGCTGCTGCTGCTGCTCCTGTTGTCTTGCACACCGCGTCGGGAGGTGGTTGAGAGCATGGATATACATGGCAGGAGCGTGGCAGAGCGAAAAGTCGACGCGAGAAGCTCGTTTAGACCTTTCCATCGCGTCGTATGTGCACAATTCCCTCTGGAGCTCCCTGGGTATTGCCGAATTGGCCTCTTGACAGCTGTAAGTATCCGCGACCCTCCTCAAAAGCATTGGAAAAACTGCAGCGCTTACCTTTCTATTAAGGTGCAAGTCCAGAGGGGACTTAGATATAACTGTAGAGAGTAGGGGGGAGAGGAGGCAGAGAATGGGCTAGAACCGACGCAGTCGCGAAACGAGTGAATAACAGCCTTGCCACTTTGAAGTTCTCATACAGGGGGAGAGGTCGGTAGAGGGAAAAGATGACGTCAGAAGAGGAGGAAACAGTGCTTACGGGCAAACTGAAGGTACGGTACGGTACACTTCCGTTATTTCTGAAAAATAAGCACCATGCAAATTTGTCAAGCGGACTACTGACGCAGGGCATGCAGTCGCAAAGCCACATTAAAGCACCGTAGGGTCTAGGCGACACTACGGAAGTGGTTGCACGTCTAATCGACACTTCTGTGCCCGCCGCGGTAGCTTGACGGATATGGCATTGCTCGAAGTCGCGGTTTCGATCCCGACCGTGGGAGCCACATATCAATTGGAGCGAAATGCAAAAAAAAAAAAAAAAAACGCTGGTCGACCTAGATTTAGGGGCATGTTAAAGGACACCCGCGTGACAAAATTAATCGTGAGTCCGCCACTATGGCGTGCCTCATAATCCGATCGTGGTTTTGGCACGTACAGCCCCATAATTCAATTAAAGGTCCACACTTAAGCCACGATGCGATGTGCCATGTGAGGCAATGATAATGCTCAAGCCTCTCAGAGATTATGTACATTAATGGCGCACAACAACGCCTCAAGCAAACACATCTCCCTGCATGTTATGTGTACTACGCAGAGAAACAGCAGTGGTGCACACAAGGTAACGTTAAACATAAACTCAGCAACCTCGTATTGGACTGAATGCTGGAGAAATGACACATTCACCGTCATCCCCGCTAAATATCGTCAATCAAAGCAAACAGCATAGAAAGCTTCGCTTAGATCGATTCCCACAGTGCTTAGGATACGCATTTTTTTTTCCTCGTTATTTACCTTTTACTACAAATATTGTGGTTGCTTTGTATGAAGCAATAAACATATCCCCGAGAAATGTTTTACAGATCCCTCTTAATCCTAACGTATCTATTATTTTACCAGTAAAAATGAGTAATGTCACAAATTTCTTCATGCTACGGTTTTCAGTACACTTGCGATTTAGTTCCTACTAACTTCGTTTGCACGGAATAACGTTCATTGGAGACATTACAATTCACATTAACTTGCGATTAGCCGCAATTCAACTACTTTTCGAAAACACCGGCACTAAAAGAGAGCGTACTTCAACCTGTGACAGCGCGAGGCAGCCACGAACTTTGCTACTTTAATGAGCGCTTGTTGAGGGGGTTTCATGTCAATCGGCTGATTGGCTTTAAAAGTGACTCGCCACCGTAACTTTGGCGCAAACAAAGAGCACTCACCCGTGCAGCAAACGTGCTGAGAGCGTTATGGAGAACCAGCCGAGCAGCGTACGGGCCCTCTGTAGCTGAGTGTGTCATGGCAAGTAGCGGAGCTTCCTCACGGCGCGACAGCCAACTCACAAATGGCGCGGAAAGATGCATACGCTTAGCCGCATCGGTTACACCTATAGTGCCAGGAACACACGTGAGCGCCGGCTTTTGTACGGCAGCTTTTGCATTATGCATTGACGACACCACGTCACGTGGTGCTCGACACAAACGCGGCGGCCCTTTCCTCCCAGACTTTTCGCGTGGAAGCACATTCAGCTGATTAAGGCATCCATATTGCATTCCCGCATTGCCGTTAAACAAGAGGCGCGACAATTGCTCTGGCAGTAGATCGTTCACGACGCTTCTACCGCGTGTAGTCAGCAGTTATAAGCGAATAGCCACGCCTAGGCAGTAATGCTTCTGGGAAGCGCTTCCATTCAAGCGTTTATTGTGTGCTACTGTCTCAGCAAAGCCACAGAGGTAATGTCAGCAGTCCCCTCCGGCTGAGCAGATGTACTCTATAAGCGTGGCGTTTATATAAAGTGCGTGCGAAGTGACAAGAGAAGGGGAAGAAATGGATATCATCTCGTTATGTGAATGTTGCCATGCCACGGCTCATAGCATCGGTGATGAATGTGAATGGACATTACGTGTCACAAATGGTGGGCACGTGGTGTGGAGATGGACCAGTTGCTTCTTTTATGCGACAGAAGATGAAAATACGGGCTGTTTACGTGGGCTTTCACATTGTCATTCCTCATTTGTGCGTGTCGATCCACGTTTGCTTACCCTTTTCCCTTTTTCTCTCTATGTTCTTTTCCACTTCCCGTGATCGGGGTAGCAAACGGGGCCTCCCTTCTCTCTTAGCCCTCCCTCTCCGTAATGCAGCATCCTGGATGCTTATTGCTTATGACCAAGACTGTTTCCGTTGCCGAACATGTTGACAAGAATGCGCATATAGAGCCGTACAAGAACCCGCCTACTCGGCGAGCTGGCGACTCCCTCGTTAGATATATAGCTTGCATCGAAACAAGATGCTTCGAGCAGGTAACCGTGCACTGATGTGTTTTGTACCTTGGTGAAGCATTTCTCGTTTGTAAGCATTAATAACGTAAAAGGATGCGGCTTCATACCAAAACGTGCTTAAAGCCCGACAACTTCTGCGTGAAACTGAGTAGTTACATACCTTGCAACAAATTACGGCTTAGTATCACACAATGACATATTTGTGACAGTCAACTTCCCGACTGCATGATCGCTTTCATTTCGCCCTCGACTAATCAGAAAATTATGATAACGTGCTCCTAAACATCTGCCCCGCTGGTGGAGAACGAAAAAAACTGCTGGAGTAATGACGTTTTCCACTATTCCTGAACTAAAGCTCATCAGCGTGTCTTCACATGCCGATAGAAGGCTGCGCGATAACATTATTCGTATTTCGTTCGTTTTTGATTGTACCGTCAGTGGCCAAAGTTTACACAGTGTATGGTCCAGTCGGAGGCTGAATATGTTTCGCTGTCTCTGCGCGAGCGGCCTATACAACTAAGCGGTACATCGCTTTGATCGCGCGTATACAGTTGCGAGTGACAGAGGATTGATCTTTCCCGCTTCGACTGGGCATCCTGTTACGTACACATACTCCCCTATCACCCAATATTTCCTTGCTTACCTGCTCGCAATGGATAATCCTCCGGGGCCATCTTCGTGGGCAAGTCGCTGTTACGCGAGGACGCTGGCACCAACTGATCTCACGGTTGGTCGGCGTCGACAGCGGCCGAGACAGCCAATGCCAAGCGGATGTCGGCCTTTGTGGCCGCTTCGTGGAACTGGTTTTGTGACGACCGCCGCGCCATCTTCGGGAGGAGGCGCATGCGCGGGAAGCTACGCAATGCTTTCACGGCGGCGAAAAAGAGTGTGACCCACCGTGTTTGCACGCCCAGTCTGGCCTTAACCCCTAGACCGCTCTCGTGTTCACGAGGATGACGTCGAAAGGGGGTTGTGTAGTCACGCGCAATGGTTGCAGAACGAACGAGACGACGCCGTTGACGGCCACTCAGTCCGCAGCTGAGAAACAAGTCCAAAGCGAACGCTTCATTGACGGGGGCGCACCCGCACTGTTTACCGCCGCTGGCTCTGTGGTCACTTAACGTTCCCGGTCACGTAGTGGCTTTCTCGTTCCGTGTGGATGAGCATCCTCTAAAGGTTTTCCCCCGGAGTCCGGTCCTCTCTATTTAAAGGTTTTTGTTCCTTTTATCAGGGCCCAGAATGGCAACCCGGTCGCGCAGATTCCGCAATCACTTGCGGCATCTTTATTATATCTTCATTGCTATCTATGTTTCCCCATCCCCAAAGACGACTTAACGTTCACAATTTCACACGAAATGCGCTGTACTGCATCGGCCCTGTAAAGCTGCATTCCTATAATTCTTCTGCGATACCCAGCGGTCCCAGAGAGGCTTGAAGATGGTCGAAGCAAAGCAGTTGAACATTCGACGCTCAATGATGTCGTCTATCAAAAGAACAACCAGGCAAACGTTAATAGAACATTCCACACGACCACTCCGAATAATGATCTGTTCATTCATATAAAACCTAAAATAATGAGTAAGGTCGACTTTCAACCTGGCGTAAAAGGTTCCACCATTATCCGTTTGAAATGGCGTCATGACTTTCGCTTTTGGTGTGCAAGCATATGCCTTTTTTTAAATCACGGTCTGAGTGATATATAAAACGCCGAAAACACATCGAAAACACATCGAAAGCGCCCTGGCTGTGCCAAATATGGACCGTTTGTCGTGGACCATGTTGATTCTGGTTTGTTTTGGAGGCTGTGTTTTTTTTTTTAGAAAATAAATCTACAGAGAAAACCCACTCACGGTGATGGCGGAATAGAATGACAACCATTCAAAAAGTCGGTGACAACCATAAATTCGAAAACCACAGCTCTAAAGTGTCATCCGCCACTACACCGCTAGTTAATTGGGCAGCTGGGCTTTCGGCAGGATTTCAGTTTCGCAATAGTGTATACGTTGCAGTCTGTAAGAGGTTTCTGAACATCCTTGATAAAATATTGGCGTTTCTTATGGGCTTCTGATAGAACTACATCCATTTCAATTTGTATAAGATGGCCTTATGGCTCCCCGCCTTGCCGATGTGAGGTTGACATAACCTTTTGATTTGCTTCGACTGCTATCTTCTGCTTCTTTCAGAACATACATCTGACATCTTTTGTTCCGTATACACAAAAACTTCTGTTGCGTATGGCCATGGCCGCAACGTTCTGCCTGCTGCCATGTCGGTCGCTACAATCAGTAGCGGTCACCCGAACGCCAGCCAATCGAGAAACTGCGTTACGTATGAAAAGTTTCGTGATTACTGGCATTTGTTATTCGGCGCTAAGTTCACAAGATCACAATCCATACATGACAGCTGTTGGCTTTTTACCAGGACAGGGCTTCAGCGACGTAATGTCTAGGAAAAGGTGCGGATGGTGAGCTCATCAAATGGATTTTGTGGCATTTAGCTAATAAATTGTTTCAGTGCACCGTTATATTACGCTCTACTGTTGGCTTTACTACCCTGGGCCAACGCCAGCAGAGCTTCTAAGCGGCTGTATAGCAGCGAGTACATAACTGTACGCAATTTTAGCAATAAGGAGACTACGTTTATTGCAACAAATAAACAACATGTATGTAGATTCACGGTCAGGATCTGAGTAGATTTGCAGCGTTTGTGCAATAAATTGCACACAGTAAAATCATATAAATCAGATATTTCACATTCTTAATCGGGGTTTAAGCATCCGGAGCTGCACAACGGACTATGAGAGACGCCGTAGAGCAGCTCAATAGTTCCATATGCGGTTCACTAACGTGCATATAAAACTAAGTACATAAGTTCTATGCACCTTGTTGTTCGTGGCAGCTGCGCATAAGATTTCCCTGGTGCTGCAGCTGCGCAATACAGAGCCAGTGAGGAATATAGGGAAACGCAGGGAGGCTAACGAAATGGCAATACCCGGTTTGCTTCCCTGGACTGGGGAAAGGGAAAAAGATAGCCTAAGAGATAAATGAAGAGAGACAGTAAACAATCAGCGTGAGAACAGCACAGCTGCGCAGTCTAAAACGCGCTGAAGTTTGTAGCCGCTCGTATTTTATAATTTGCACAGGCAGCGATTTTAAGGAAGCGCGCCATCTTCTGTGATGGTAATCGGCAGGCCCCTTTGGAATATTTTCGGCACGAAAATTGTAGTAGCTTGTAGAGCATTGCTATATTCTAGCGATTCCTGCACTGCACTCAGCGTATCTCAGTACATGCATGCGTTGCACCATGAGCAGACGCACTGATCTGGTTGCTTAATAGAACACGGATAACTTTTATTAATAATCGTTGCATGGATATGACTTGTCGATTTGCAACTGGTACTTCATTAGAAGGTCTAGTCTGCGTCAGAGTAGAGGCAGCACGCTGCGACTTCTTGACTCTCTGTGCAATTGATAGAGCAGACTGCTCAGGAACAGACTACTCCGAACAGTCATGCTTGCCGGCTTCTGGCTCCGACGTCCCCTAAGCTTCGAAAGCGTGCGGCAATAGAAATATAAAAGGTACGGTGAATGTAGAGCTCTCTCCACCACAGCCGCCGTAGTTTGCCTCGAAGACCGGTGGCGGCGGCGTCCACGACATAGGGAAATTTTAGTGACCTTGCTGCCTGCTAAAATTTTCCCTAACCATTTCTTTAAGGATACCAACTTCGCTCTTAATTCGAGGACGCTGTTTGGAACTGGCACCATGAAAACCGTGTATCTTATCTCATTTTCAAAACCTTCCCTTCGCTCATCTCATAACCATGTAACCGTCTCACATTTCAACGCGCCGCAGGCACACTGCCTGCGGCATGTTGGAATGAGATACGTGCTGCTCTTCCTGCGAGCGATTTCGGACAGTCTCGTATTTGAAGGCATTTAAAACATATTAACATTTATATTACCTGATATTCGTGCAGCCATGCTCACGGTGTGGAAAAGTATGCAGCGGCTGAAGCAAAACAAGCCAAGCAACCACAACCATTAAATTTTCAAAGCGGATGAGGTAGGAACATCAGCAAAGGTGCATACCTCTTCAATTATTTCGTAACGCAATGGAAAGTTTGGAACGGTGTTCAAAGAAGCATCGTGGTGGCGCTCATAGAGCGGAATGGTAACTGCCCACAGTGTGCAATGGAAAGGAGACACTGTGGTATTAACGCGACAGCGTTAAGGCCCGTGTCGACGCCGGCGTTGGCGGCGGCGACGTTGTCCCTATGAGAAGGAAGGAAGAAAAAAGTGGAGAAGCAAAGGCAGGGAGGTTAACCAGTTTAGCTTAACCGGTTTGCTACCCTACACAAGGGAGCGGGATGGGGGGATGAAAGATGGGGAGGGGAGAGAGAGAGAGCACATAACACAGCACACACATCGAAAGTTCATGACTGTTACGCGGTACGTGACATCACTGTCACAGCAGCTTGTTTAAGCCCGTCTCTTTTAAAAACCGAAGTAGTCCCTTCGTTGCCTTCAGCTGCAATGTCTTCTGTTGGCGATATGTGAAAATAGTTGCAACTGACAATGGCCTATTGTCAAGGGGCGCTAGAACGGACGCCAGGGACCGTCTCTGAACATTATATCCAGGACAGTCTTTGCGTCTCCTCGCAAAGACGGGCATTGCAGAGAACGTTGTCTGCCATTCCAATGCGAAATGAATAAGATTTCGTGAAGGCCACCCCTAGCCATAAGCGATAAAGCAGAGTGGCCTCTCTTCGGCGGGGTCCAGTTGGCATACTCAGATGCACCAAAGAGGGCAGGTCGTATTGACGATTGCTCCGGTTGGTCTGGCTCCTTGGTGTGCACCATAGAGAGAGCGTGATCTCCTGTGCAAGCACTCGAAGGCTGCTGGCTGCGTCGGACCGTGAAAGTGGTATGGCCTCTTCCTGTGTGTGTTCAAGAGCTGCCCAAGCGGCATTATCGGCGTCTTCGTTTCCTATGACGCCGCAGTGACCGCAGTGATCCACGCAGGCCTTCCGCGTGGCACGTAGGCGTTAATGAGCTAATTAAATTTCTCAAAGTGCGTCAGAAAAATCATAAAGTACGACTTACACACAACCTACAGATTTGATAACGTCGGATTGTAATTTCAATATACGAGAAAACATAATTCTGTTACGCGGAAGCTCAAACACAAATCTCTTTTCTAGCTGCCGTTCGAGGTCTGTCTTAGTAGGAGCGGCGCGCCCGTTGGCCGCCAGCGTTTCCAGGAAAGCATTACGGTTACATAAGCTGCAGTTGCCGGGAGGCGTGAGAACCACTCTGGGATCGTTGAACGCTATCGTGTTCCACCGTTAAAGACGAAGCTTAAGTGACCTCCAAATTTTTGTTCTTGTGTATCTGATTTGATAACTCTTTTGATTAATAAAGGAAAAATCAGACATCAACCTGTCCGTAGCAATTGCTACAAAGGAAACACATACGGGTACCTCGAAAGAAAAGGCTCGCAGTTGAAGAAAAATTCGTCCTGGTCCGGGACTCCAACCCGGAACAGACACCTCTTTCGAGGAACCTGTATGGGTTTCCTTTGTAGCAATTGCTACGGACAGGTGGATGTCTGACTTTCCCTTTATTAATTACTTCTCTCCACTTTGCGGGTTTCCGCAGAACTATTACGTCAAACTCTTGCCTTTTCTTCGAGTTGATGACAGATTCGACTTCACCCTGCGATCTGCTAGCCGCCTGGTTAGCTCAGATGGTAGAGTGGCGGCCCCGGAAAGGCGGTGGTCTCGAGTTCGAGTCCCGGACCGGGAAGAATTTTTCTTGAACTGCGAGGCTTTTCCTTCGAGGAACCCGCATGGGTTTCCTTTGTAGCAATTGCTACGGACAGGTGGATGTCTGATTTTCCCTTTATTAATTACTTCTCTCCACCTTGCGGGCTTCCGCAGAACTATTACGTCAAAACTCTTTTGAGTTCACCACTGCTCGAAAAGATATGAACAGTTGTACGCATACATTTCAGTCACTTTGCAGCCGGAGAGCATAGGTTTATTTGCATATAATAAACCTTTTCGCGTGGCAGTGTAACGTTTTCAAGCATTTGTGTCGCGTTTACGACCTCGTTCTGCCAACTCTGCCAAGTAAGGGAAAGCGGACCAATCGCAGACGCCGGCACCGCCCTCTTCATCCGGTTATCGATTTTCAGTGCACTGGCTTAGCCCTTTCGAAACCCTCTCCACTTGAGCGTGCTTCTCGCCTCCTGGCAGCTAATTACAAACGAAAAACCGCTCAATGTAGGCAATGTTATTCGTTTTTCAAGCAAACAAAAGTGACCTCGTATGAACGAGGAGAACGTATGATTGGTCTGTTTAGACAACCCTGCGGTTCACCGCCCTATGCTTGCGTCGGCGGTTACCCAAATTTTACGTCAGGTGATTGGAATAAAAACATAATGGCATAGTTTTACGTTATAGGGCCCCACGTCACTTTGACGCAATGAGTTGTGGCGGTTTTCTAACGTCGAGTGACAGACATGTGAAGTGTGTGCAGCCTGAAACCTTTTGACCAATAACAGCGGGTTTATGGCGAAAAAGGCGACAAATCAGGAATAATTATTTTTCTTTTGTTTGGTCGAATCATGCATAATCAGTGTGTACACATCATGTCAGATTGGTAGCTATCACGGTAGCTATTGCATGACAGACATGTGCAGTGGGGGTATGGTATGATATGAAGAACTTTATTTAGGTCCTGAGGGATCAGTCTGGGACTGATGCGGGCCGTTCCCACGTTGGGACAGAGAGGCCGAGCCCCTCTGCCGTCAAATGAGCCTTATGGACAGCCCTGAGTTGGTCCACCAACACTTCACTGTGCAGCATCCGCTGCCACCACTGTTTACCTCGAGAACCATCACCGGCTAACGCCAAGCAGCACCAAAGCATGTGTTCTATGTCGAGCAAACCCCACACTTACTACAATAGACTGAAATCCCGCAGTCCGGATTAATTTTATTCATGAGAGCCGGGTTAGGGTACGTTCGTGTCTGCAGAAGCCGTAATGTAACCGCCTGTGGCCTATTTAATTTAGAATGTGGCAAGGGGAATGCCCTGCGCCCTAAGTAATAGTGTTTGGTGATCTTGTTATAGCTTAACAGCCGGTCCCTGAACTCAGGAGCGGGAGATTCAGCCCCTTCAGGGAGTACACGGCACACTAATCTTCGTGCCTCACTGTGCGCCACCTCGTTGAGGTTGCGCGGGGCTCCCTCCACTGGCCCCGGGTGCGCCGGGAACCAAGTAACTGTATGCGAAGCGATAACCCTACCCTGCAGCAGTCTGTTAGCCGGTTCCGCAACAAGTCCCCTCGAGAAGACTTTAATCGCAGATCGCGAGTCACTAAACACCTAAACTCTTCTAGAATCAATTAGTGCTAGAGCAACATAGCCACCTGCTCAGCGACACCCGGATCTTTTGTATAAATGGAAACGGCATTTCGAACGCTCCCTTTACCATCTACCACCACCACTGAATAAGTATATTTCCCATTAATCCATGCCGCGTCAACAAACGCAGGCTCCGCTTCCTGATCCTTTGCATCTTGCAGCAAAGCCCTAGCTCTGGCGACCCGCCTCCCTATATTGTGCACACAGTGCACATTCCGCGGAAACGGACGAACCATGATATTGGCCCTAAGGTTCGCGTTGAATTCGTGTAGCCGCGCCCCATCGCGAGACACAGCCACTGATTCTCCAATTGACTCTAAAATATACCCGCTGGTGTATACCTAGCAACCGCTCTCTCGGTGCCGTACGTTTAGCCTCGGCAATTTGATCTAAAGTATTATGCAAACCCCGTCGCAACAACATATCGTTTGATGTACTCACAGGCAGACCAAGCACCGCCTTAACGGCTTCTCTGATTAAAACTTCCAATTTATCTTTCTCCCCTCTATTACAAGTTAACATAGCTGCCTCATACGAGAAATGACACAGAATAAATGCGTGAACTGCATTGCACCTTCTTCTCCTAAACCCCTATACCTATTAGAGGTCCTTCTGATAAGTCTTATGGCCTCCTCCGTCTTCTTGGTAATACGCTGAATGGTTCTAATATTCGATCCATTCGCTTCCACTGCAAAACCCAGGACCCTGATTACTTCAACTTTGGGTATCAACGACCCTTCCCTAGTATTAATTCTAATGCAAGGCTCAACTTCCGGTACCCAATCCTTCGGCCTAGGACCTAACTTCTTAGATTTTAAGATCAACAACTCCGACTTTTTAATGGAGAACTTAAGCCCCAAAAGACTCAAATACTCTTCCGTAAGTGTTACCACCTTCTGCAGCCTAGCCTCAAGCTCTTCGTCCCTACCACCGACGCTCCATATAGTATGATCTGAAGTGAAGGCGCGACAACGACGGTGGACGAGGAGGGAACAAACACACACACTCGTCGACCGTCGTTGTCGCGCCTTCACTTCAGATCATGCTTAACCAACACGCCCAACTATGCATCCTAACGTCCATATAGTAAGGTCATCCGCGTAGATAAATAGCCAATACTCTGGACAGTGTCAGGTGTATTAGCCAACTTCGACATTGCCAGAATGAATAACATAGGCGAGAGTACGGATCCCTGCGGGATACCACAGCAACCCAATTTAAAGACTTCCAACTTTACCTCCCCAAACCTGAGTCATGTCCTTCTATATATAAGGAAAGCCTTGACAAAATAGAAAAGCCGCTGGCCCATATTCAAGTCCGACAGCACCCGTATAGAATGAAAGAATGTTGGATTTTATCGAAAGCTTTTTCCACATCAAGTCCAATTAGTACTTTAGTATCCCTTGTCCGAGGGTCAAGGAGCTGATGCTCCTTTATTGAGTGGGGGGTGGTCCAAAGAAGTTTTTCATCAATCGCGGAGGGCTGATTGCAGAACTGGAATAGAAAAGTTTGGAATAGCTTTACGTTATCGCGCCCCAGGTTAAAATTGTGTATGATGACAATCCTTGGGAATCACGAAGCACGCCTGAGTAGCGAACTTGAGATTTTTGGATAGGCGGCTCTAAACAGGCCTACCTTCCCATTTTCTGACACTAAAAAATACTTTCGTTCTTAAAGTCACTACTACGGTAAAAATAAACACTGCTCTATCATTTAAGAGTGCGCAATGTTCCACTTCCCAGAGTAATATGTTGCGTGAGGCAGCTCATTTAATACACCGTTTTTTCGTGGGCGCCGCCCTATTGTGAACTCAGTGGCGCCGCCTATGAGCAGCGCCATACTGGCTTGGGTGAAAGCGGTGTTTTGCATTGCAAGTATACGAGCGGCTACAGTTGCAAGCGTTTTTTTTTCTACTGGTGCGCTGTATTTCGCATGACGTGCTGTGTTCTACATCGGAAGTGATCCTGTGCGACGTGCTGAATTCATTTAACCGGAGATGGCCGGAGTTTCTGTTGCCGGTGAAGCAGAGAGTGCCTGAGCAGAGAGCAGCAGTGAGTTGCTTATTTGTTTCTTTTTGCGAATTCGTCTGTAGATTGCGCTGTTGCTAAAGTTGCCCTGTATTTCTCGAACTTCAGCAGGAAATGACCAGTTGAAGAAACGCTAGACAATAGTAACACCGTGTGCGCCGTTTTATTGTTCACTTCGACAAGCATTAACTGTGATGTAGACACATTGCACGACTGCTCGATTAGTTAGACGCGGCTCTTGGTCCCGCTTTTGATTAGGTAGTAACAGGATGTCACACAAGATACAGGCCGTTGCAAAGCTATCTTTATGTTCGACCTTCGTATCGCTGGTCCTCTTCGATGCGCCCACCTGTGTTACGGAAATCGCGTCCTGACAAGAATCCACCTTATCCTTTTTATGCAGTGTACATTAGATATTATTTATTACTGGGCACGGAACCGTTTCTGAAGCACAATTCTTATGTAACATGTCTGTTAGCAACTGCAGCGATCACCATGTTGAACCAAGCCATTGGCCTCGTAGACGGCATCGGCCCAGTATAGACGTAGCACCGTAGATTTGAGAAAAGCGAGAACAGTATCGTTGGTTTACGCAGGTGTGCTCACGAGTGGCGCTCAGATGTTTGGCAGTTTTCCAGACAGGCCTTTCCTTCAGACTGCATTGAGTTGGCAGTACGCGAGCACTACTATACTTCACCAATACGGTCATACTTGATTGCCCGTTTGATCGACGAGAGGGCTGGTTATTCTGAAGGTGTTGCGGCACTTGCATATTTGTAACGTGCGACAACACAAACAGTGGCCTGCTGAGCAATTGATGTTATTATTCATCCACCGCCGTATGTGCATGCCGTAAATTCTCGCTGCCATATGGTTTCCCCGGCCCCTTTTTCTGTTTGGTGGACACATGCTTCAGTACTAACCGTAGCATTTGTATTGATAATTTGTGCTTTTGTCCCTGCCACAGAACAGTGGTTTTGGCAACTAACATCCCAGAGTTTCATTTGTAACACCCAGATAACGATATTATTGCAACTGTCATTGCTAACGCCGCAAAACTACTCTACGTATAACGAAAACATTTTGTAGACGCACACTAACAGAGTGGTCATGACTAAATCCTTCCTGACCCAGCACTGTGCCATGATCGCCCAAGAAGGGTTACTTCTCAGTGAGTCACATTTATGTCCTGTTACTAGCGTGTTAAGCCAGCAACTTCTGAAATGTATGCATGACAGTGCACTGTTTGTGGCATAGAAGTGTGCATTGCAATAATGCATTTTAGCACATGTGAGGTTATTTACATAGCAGCTGTATTTCATTATTTCAACATATCTGTGCCGAAATGTAAAAAAAAAATTATTTCTGTTTTCTTTTTTTCACAGATGGCAAGTGTTACCAGCACCCAAGTGTGATTGTCAGCTGGTGTGATGATTTGAAGAAGTGGCCGCAGGTACAGATGCCACCACATAATTCATTACCTGCTCACAAACAAGGCATGTGACTTGCGAGAAGTCAACTCCTTCAGGAGCTTGCAATCTTACACTTATCTACAAAGTGGTGGATGGGTAGGGAACGTGCTCCTTCATGAGATTAACGAGAGACTTGTGCTCCTGAAACGTCAAGTGCAGGCGTCACAATCAATTAAAATGCACCACAACGCATGGGTGTGCTGCCAGCGTACTGGAGTAGTCAAAAACAGCGGATGTACGTGCATTGCCGGGAGAGGAAAAGTATGCAGTCATGTCGGTGCACTTCTTTGGAAACTGGACTTGGCGGTATCACAAGGCCTGACAGGAGAAGGTTGCACTGATGAATCAGCAACCGGGAACCGTAGAACAAAGAGGAACCTTGAACCAGCCGCTCTGACAGACAAATTTTAACGTACAGATGAGAACCAAGAATAATGACACCCGCAAAAAGACGATTCCATCTTTGCCACAACTCCTCGGTGATGATACCGACATCCAGGAGTTCTACAGAAACTACCCATTCCAAGAGACTGTCAACGCTAGAGGTGAGAAATATGTTTGGCACTTGCATGTATTGAACAGTTCTGTGAGAAGACGACAGCCCACAAGTTTCCTTGTAGTGCCGTTAGTAAAACTTCAGAATACCATGACTGCAGGCATTCGAGGTGCTTTGCTTGTGTTCTAGTGTTTAGCACACAAATATTTTGGCAGGGAAAGAAGCAAGGCAAGAGGCACACAAGTGCTCACTTTCAATAATGGTTTATTGCAAGCCGGATCACTGGTTCAAGTTCCGAAAACCATCATACAGGGCGTGTGCAAACTAAGACGCAGCAAGAAATGACAGCAGTTCTTTCCTTCATGAAAAGAGCAAAGGAGCCTTAACACATGGTAGGCTAAGCTTATTGATGTGTAAAGCTTCAACTATTAAACCAGTCATTGCATCGTTATGCCTGTGCACAACAAATGCATACAACCACACCTGCTGCAAGGCTGACCAGCCACTGGGCCCTATTTAATGCTGTCAGAGTGCTCCCTAAACACATCGATCAGTTAGTGCCCTGTTTGTACAATTTTAAACCATAAGATTTATGGCGACTTAGCACAAAATGGAAATAGAACGGGGGAGGAGACAAGGTCCATGACTCCTCCTATGTTCATTTTGCGCTACGCGGCCATAAATCTTCTGGTCTGAAATTGTTCACTATGAACCGACTAGCCCAACAATACGTACTTCGCATACTGTTTACGACACGAAAGTAGCATCTGGTAAACATGCTTGTTGCAAGTCAGAAAGCACATGACATGTGTGTTGTTGCAGTCTTGCCTTCTATCAGCTACTAGCTTCCTGATTTTGCATACATATTCCAAGTAGTTGGGGGACCAAAAAAACCACCTTAACATTTGCACGTCCTGTTGGTGAAAACATTGTGCAGATATGGCTTAACGGCATATTAAATGAATTCAGGTGGTTGAACTAATCAGTTGTCCACTATGGGACCCCTCGTAGCCTGTGTGTTGCTTTGGGATGGCACGCTGCATAACTTAATTTGATTTTTTATTGTATTGTGTGGCTCAGTTTTAAACCCCCTTGATAATTGTATAAATCATTGTTTTCAAGAGCATCGCAACAACACTGAAGACATAAAAATATCCTGATTTACAAAGAACACAAGAGTCTGCTTATTTCTGATGAGTCTCATAGTCGAGAAATGTTTATAGGAATTCTCGACGGCGAAAAGATGTTTGGTGTATGTCTGCAAGATGCTGCCTTGAGGGCGTGATGAGAATAGACATTACTATGCTTGTGTAATGAGCTTGACTATCCTCATTCGAGTGCCATATTTACACAAATAATGCAGCCATAAATATAACTGGAGGGGAGAGTTGTGGTCTAACAGGAAAAGAAAAAGAATATATCTATGCAATCATAATGCGAAGTAAAGCTGCAAAAAAACTGGAAACGATGCATAAAAGCAGATGTCTGCGGGGCTCTATTCATCCTTAGTACGAACTTCTTTTGCAAAATAAAGTGAAAGGACGAGTGCAGACTTCTTTGTCACTGTCGATGACAACGGCGTCATCCTCCATGACACCCACTGACATTATTGGACTAAGAGCACTTCAAGAATGCCTACGACACAAATGAACAAGGCCATGCATTTGATGGATTGCGCGGTGATGCACTGTGCGACTTCGAAGACTGCACGCTTGACACACCTGCTCAGCGGCATCGATAGCCTTGCTCAAGGTTGTGATTAATATGATGTTACTTAATCGATGCGGCTGTAACAGCGTTTTGAATTGGGTGAAAGAAAGAGCAAGAAATGCACAGTGGCAACTCCCAGCTCACTGCTCTAGCACGAGGCGAAGTGGCAGCGAGTGAGGAGACCATATAAAGCGAGCAGGTGGAAATAAAGGGATAAACGTGTCGTTATATTCATATAACAAATCCTAATATAAAGTGAGGCACGTTCTGATACTGGAAATCTCGAAAAAAGAACTCGTTGTGCTCTTGCGAAAACAGTACATGCATGAATTGCAATGATAAACGAAGTTAGTACATTGTGCATGTCTGTTTTTTATATTGTTTATCTTGCGCCGCATTTTTCTAGAACATATGGGCAGTCTTGAACCAGCTCAGTTGAAGTAGCTGCACTAGTGGATGCCACACTGCCCTATTCTTGCCACTTCAGGCAAATGAACATTTTATGCAAGGGCTTCATCATCAATACAGTTGCCCTGCTAGCACCTTTTCATTGTGTATTGACAATATCTCGCGAAAAACGTTTGCTGCATCTTGCACAGCACATTTGTGAAAACTAACGCATGCATGCAGAATTTGCAGTAATGTATATATGCTTACATGTTTTTATGTACTTCCGCTCAAGGCACTCTGTTTCAGGAGACTGTGCAGCTCCATTTAGACGACTTCAGGGACAACAAACCACGCCTGACATCCAGCACAGCCTTCACGACAGTGTGAACAACTTGCCACAAGGGTGTATGCTGTACAACAACGTTTATGTAAAGTACATAGCACTGTCAGGTCCAGGTATGGCTGCATTAGAGACATCAACAAGAAGTCATGCAAATTATTTGTGGCATGTCTCTAGGCGAAGACGAATAACAGCCTCGAACGTTCGGAGGATACCAAAGCGGGCAACAACGCCAGCTGAGAAAGCTTTGGAAAGTATCACGAGCCCGAACTTCCATGGTGATGCAGCCACACAACATGGAATAAACCATGAAGTAGTGGCACGACTGCAATTTCAAAAGTATTCTGGACTTGTTACTGATCAGCGTGGAATATACGTGTGTAAAGAAAAACCATGGCTGCCTGCAACACCTGATGGAATTATAGAATCTCACTGTGCTATTCTAGACATCAAGTGCCCGTTTACACAGGACTGCAAGCAAGTCATACGGAGTGGGAAGTACGATGTGATAGAAAAGGAAGGGGTACATATCTTAAATAAGAATGGCCCTAGCGGATATTATTCCTGGGTACAGTTCACTATGTTGTGCACTGAGAGGCAGCTCTGTTTTTTGTATGTATGGTCACCAAAATCGGCAATTATCATAGAGGTACCATTTGGCTCAAGTTATGTCACACATGAAATGCCACGGCTTCAAAGGTTATATTTTTGTAAAATGTTTCCATGTTTGCAAGTAATGAAAAGTGAAGGTAAACTTGACCTGTGAGAATATGAGAAAATTGCAGAAATGTGAGGACAGCTGATTTAGCTGCAGTGCTAGAAGTTCTTGAATGTAGAAAATTTTCCCGATTGCTGTGCTACAACATACTGTGCATGAGTGACATTTTGTTGAGTTCTCCTGTATCTTGCTTATGGCTGTGCTCTCGTGCCTTGTTTATTAATCTGTTTCTCTTGCCATTCTTTTTCTTTATGAATCATATGCTTGTGAAACAGACTCACTAAATCATCTCTTAAAGAGACACTTGAAAGCAATATTAAATTTTGAATAAATTACACTTCTATAAACACAAATGAATCTCATAAAGTAAACAGATATATGGACACCAAGAAATAAACAAGCAATGGAGTACACATCACAATGCCGTTCTGATGTTCCTGTACCAGCTTTTCGCTGCACCATGAATTTTAAATGTTTTCTTCGATTAAGTTTTTTATTGATAAAGAAGTGTGACGTTGCATTCTAAACAAACTAAATACTGAAATGACAAGTGTAGCTTTTGCATTGACATAATGATTAAAATAGGAGAAAATAGTCTGAAATGTGTGACGTGGCACTGATGTATCAGCGCTGAGCTCTGGGTATGGAATTAAAGAAATGGAAGTTTGGTCTTAGCTTCCTTTGCTTATAATGAACATTTATGCGTACAAATGAAAGCCGTTTTGAAGGACCGTTCACCAGTCTACACTGATTTAGTGCATTTCTTTAGTGTCCCTTTAACATCTAGTGTGCTTTTGCATATTGTTCTCATTATTTGACCTACCGTTCTGTTGCATTCTAATTCATACTGGAGTAGGCATTTGGGGAGCAAGTCGAACGTTGGTATTTTAGAATGTATGTTCTAATCTAGATGTCTTGCAGAAACATTGCACTGCTCATTTTTCTCTTTGTCTTGTGTCGGTCTGTTGGGGAGCACTTTGGTGGTGATAAATGCTGTATTTGTCTTTATTTGCTCTTGCTTGGAATACTTGAACGTGTGCATAGTACTGTCAAAGCCCTACTACACTAGTCAGTTTTTTATTCACTGTTTCTAATTATATTATGATTTCCTTGCTGCCTCTAAGATGTGAATACTGTCATTGTACTAGTTTGTGAGCTGAAGCAGTTAATATATGTACATACAAAGAGGCAGTTGTAAATACGCCTCACGTTCTGTACAACATTGAAAAGCAAGCGCACTGAACCACGTAATTGCATTTCAGTGGATACCTGGGCACTGCAATATTTCTGGTAATACTGCAGCGGACGCAGCTGCGAATCGAGCGCACAATAACGCAGAGACAACCAATCTTCCCCTATTGCGTAGTGAAGTCCGTCTGATCCTGAGACAGATTTCTTCTCGCCTCAGCAAAACTACCTGGTTTGACCAGCAAACTAAAAACTCGGAGTTATACTCTAAAGACCCATGTATAAACTTATCAATGCCGGAAACTCTAAGAGTCAACAGAAAATTTGAAACATTGGTACACCGGCTGCGTCTTGGTACTGCATTTACGAAACACTTCTTGTACAGAATAAAACGTGTCTCTAGTCCGCAGTGCTCTTGTGGCCATCCAGACGAACATGTGCTTCATCTTCTTCTCGAATGCACGAAATACGATACACAAAGAACGGTACTGCAAGCTAATTTGTTTATATTAGACAGAAGACCATTCACTCTTAAAAAGATACTTAGCCCATTGCCAACTGCGGGCCTTCAGAAAAGAGCACTTCTTGCTCTGAAAAAGTTTTTAGAGGACACCAACATTTTGGGAAAATATTAAGTATCAGATGATCCGAATACGCTAGATGAGTTACATAAACGTTGTTCGTGGTTCATAATTGGTTTATGTGGTGATCGCAACTTTTACGCAATATGTATAATTCTGTTCTGTACTCGCAGTGTATTACATGTGTTGTGTGTTTTGGCTGTTCAAAACATCTGACTTTATATGACAAAACATCTGACTGAACTGACAAAACATCTGACAAAACATCTGACTGAACTAATGAACAGAACTTTACGACTCATGTACTGTTGGACTGTATATTTTTTATTGATCCGGTGTTCTACTGAGTGTTATATTTTGCGTCGCTATTCTTCCTTTTTACGCAAATTTGTTTCGTTTGCCAAGTGACAAGGAGTAGCCGGTACCACCATAAAGGCGCCAACCTCTCCTAACATTCACTTCAATAAAGAAAATGAATACATTTTCATATTATGTATTTTAAACACGTTTTCGTTGCTATGACACTCAAGTACATTTACCAGTTCTTTTATAACCTTTTCTGTGCAGATGTTTCAATAAATTTGTGTTTGTGCTGGTACAGGAGAGCCACATATTTACCAGAGGCATCGGTGGAATAGTTTTTTCCAATATTAGTTGTTTTTTGTGTTCTATGTGCTACAGTGTTGCCCGTGTTTTTATGCTACACTTGTACATAATATGGCCCATTCAATTATTTCATCAATAAACACTGCAAGTTAATAAAGTAACATTTTCATGTGTGCACCATTATGAACTTCTGCAATGTGTTCACTTCTGCGGCTTGAACACTCGTAAAAAGAATTTCCTGGGTTGCACTATTTATTCATACAACTGCTTATATTTCCTGGCTAGTGCGACCATTGGTCTCTGCAATTAGTGGTGCCTTTAAACTACAGAGGCCTGCACACACAAAGATCATACTATGAATTGTGTCTTTGCATTTGATGCTCAATGCAGACTTAAATATTTTGTATGTCTTCATTCTGTTTATGGCTCGCTCCACATGTATTTGTACTGATGCGATGCGCCGAGTTGAGGTAACTTCCTGTTCAGAAAGTTGGCCCTTTCCTGAAATGCATGATAATTCAGTATACATATTAGTGCTGTACTAATGCCCTCATTTCTCAACACAGAAAGGAAAATAATGCGGATACACGAATACAACTAAATTGCAGCACATTAGGTTCCAGATATCCTGGACTCTACATAAGGCCATTTTCACGAATGTTTCTCTTGCTACTCAGCATCGGCAAAAACTGAGCTTCACTGGTAGGCCAATGCGTTTGCACTGTGGCGCACAGGGAAACTGCACAGCATCGATTGAGTATTCTCTTCTGCCTTATAAATAGAACAAAATAATGTGTGCAAGCATGGCCCAAGAGAAACGGCATAGGGAGGACAACTCTTACAAGAATGCCTTAAAATAGATAATATAACTCGAATAATAGGTCTGCCACCTGGCTTGCAATAAAAGATGTTGACAAACTTACCAAGGAGTAATTTCTAGAAAAATGTCAAGTTACATACCTAATTGTGTATTCAATTGGCGAAGCTAGAGCGTTAAGCCCAGCATGTAGCTGCACCGCAAATGCAAATATTTATGACATTTCAGTGGCAGAACACTCTTACGGTTTAGTTTCAGGGAAAGTATATTTCATCAATTTCTTCCACAAGATTGTATGTCTCTTATTATCAATCGTCAACGCAAAGAGCGACAAGAAATGCCATTAGAATAGAATTTCTAATTATCCCAGCCCAAGTTTCCAATTTTTTCACTGTAAGATAACCTTGTTTGCATCTTCCGATTGCACAACCACATTTGACTTTTTTTTTCGGTGCAGAAAAATGGGAGCTTGCTTTTACTATTGTTGCATCATTCATGGGTTTTTCAACCTTGCTCACAATTGTTGATGCAAGAACGTTTCCCTTTGCAAATGCATATATCTGAAATTCACATAAGAGAACAGTGAAGGCTGCTGCGTCTAAATGAGTAGTCCTTAGCTGTTCCAGGTGTGTACAACTAGTACAAACCAGGATGACTGTGATAGTACAGATAGCACACCAAGCCATGCAATGCCGACGTAGAATAGTGTGATACACAAAGGATGGGAAAGAAGTATGACACGAGCGCAGATTAACAACTCTGGTTTATTGCCGGAAACTCGAATATGTAAGTTTTTATACGAGTTTGTGCTATGAAATATACAATAAAAATGAGTCGTTAGTCTGAGCTCGTGTCGTGTTTCTTTGTCCTTCCTTATCACGCTATTGCACATCAGTATGCAGCACCAAATCGGCCAACATTTAGGATCTGTAAGCCTTGGAATGTGGCACTTTGCCACTTGCTCATGCAGCCTAATCCAGTTTACAGAGCATCTCACTTTTGACCTTGACAATTTCCAATGGTGATATGGAAGTCAGCCCTTCATTTCATGTAACAGGCCGACAAACAATAACTGTACATTCTCTCCCATTATTTATACACACAGCCCAATGTAGCATCCGAATAATCACCGAGTGCTGTCATTGGAGTTAGGCAACCACAAGTACAATAGCCAATAGCAAACCATGCATGTTTGATAATCATGCACGGGGTAGCACAAAGACAGCATGTGTTGCCTACTTTAATAGAATAGGTTAATGAATGATGGCAGCTTTTCTCCCCTTTGGTGAATGCTGGCATGTTCAATTTGATTTCCTGGGCTTCCAAGTAGGGGTCCAGAGTGAAGCCCTGTCGGCCATTATCACACCCCTAGGAACAAGGTATTCCTGGACGCCACTCTGTTTTGACAATAAATTTGCCCGAATCACGGCCACCAAATGCACGAGAAATGTACATAATAAGGCCATTTGGAGCAATTACCTCAAGAAATTTTACAGTATTATGAGCTTTGTATGTACTGTAGGTTTGGGCTCGCGGCTTTTGTTTGGTTGGCCTTTCAAGTGCAACCTCTGTGCATTCGAATATGCATGTAGTGGTTTGAAAACCATTTTCTGTGAATGCACTTGGCATAGTGCTCTGAATACGAGATCTCGGGAGCCAAATTACAACAGATTTCATGATCTCTTAAAGTTATTTGAGGACATTCTTGAATATATTGCACACAGAGGATGGTGCAACACAATATCTCGAGGCTAGGTCCCTGTAAAGAAGGCCAAGCCTCAAGCGCATCAATGTTAGAAGCAGCTGGTCTTCTGTGTGAAGTTGTGAAGGCCGCAAAGGTGTCTCTGGATGCACAGTGTGAGCTCCTTAAATATGTCTGGTGATATCCCTGTGTAAAATCATAGGTCGGCTGCAGCCACCTTTTCCGAAAGTGGTGTTTCGATATTGACCAACTTTAAAGGCGCAGAATATGTGTGATGGACAGTTGTCATATCTTCCCACTGTGTGGCTGCGTCCACTTTGCACACCTGGAAATAGTTATAGTTCTGATTAACACAGTCGGAATGCAAGAAAAAAATATACCACTATATAGGAAAGATGGAAGTTTGCATTATGAAATACCAACTGACTAAGCAAAATAATTTGGACTCACAATGAATAATAGAGGCAAGTACTTAGCAAGAAATGCACCACCCGTTTCTTTAAAATCATCACAGTAAGGTCCCTCAACAGGTTTGGGCCGTGCAAGCTAACAAGTGCTGCATGTAGATCCTGTGGGGGAAATCATGCCTGCAAAGCATTAGACAGCTGCATGCATGAAAACAGCTGAAACTTCAAAGACACCTGCACGCCCTTCCTCTTGAGGTAGCCCCGCGTACATCCAGTAGTCAAGGAAACACACTTGTGCCTCTACGTAAGATGCATTGCATGCAACGTTGCAGATTAAGCTACGTGACTTCACTAAGTTGTTCAATGCAGAATGCGACACCAGGAGTGTGCCACAAAGGAAAAAAGAAGGAAACAGGGCTAGTGACATAAACATGCCGCAGCCCCTTGGCTCTGGTATTAGAGAAGGCAGTACAGGAATGTCACTTGCGGACGATAATCTAGGTACAGAAAGAGTCTACGCTGGCAGTGAAACTTGTCTCATAGAATTATGGTAACGGGCTATTTCAAGTTCTTGCATCTCCTCTAATAATGAACCAATTTGAAAAATTATTTCGGTAAGATGCTCCCTAGAGAGACAGTGCCCTACAACTTTGTGTATAACCGGAAATTGCAGTGGGGCCTCGAGAGGGGCCCTTTAAAGTTTGAAGCAATTAGTTTCAAAGCATTCGTAAGGCTGGATTCATTGGGAAAATTTATAGAGACAATGCTGGAGCTTGAGACTCAAATTTGCTTTCTCCATAACTGAATGTTATCCCTACTGCTCACATAATCATCATCAGCAGCAGCAGCCTATTTTATGTCCACTGCAGGACGAAGGCTTCTCCCTGCGATTTCCGTTCAACCCTGTCCTGCGCCAACCGATTCCAACTAGCACCGACAAATTTTCTAATTTCATCGCCCCACCTAGAGATCTGCCGCCCCCGACTGCGCTTCTCTTCTCTTGGCATCCATTCTGTAACCATAATGGTCCATCTAACCTACGCATTACATGACGTGCGCAGCTCCATTTCTGTCCCTTAATGTCAATTAGAATATCTGCTATCTCCGTTTGCTCTCTGATCCACACCGCTCTCTTTCTGTCTCTTAACATTATGCCTAATATTCTTTGTTCTATCACTCTTTGCACGGTTCTTAACTTGTTCTCAAGCTACTTTGTCAGTCTCCAAGTTTCTGCCCCATATGTTAGCAGCGATAAAATGCGCTGATTGTACACCTTTCTTTTCAATGATAATGGTAAGCTTCCACTCAAGATCTGACGTCTGCCGTATGCGCTCCAACCCATTTTTATTCTTCTGTAAATTTCCTTTTCATGATTAGGGTCCCCTGAGAGTAATTGATTGACCTAGGTAAACGCACTCCTTCACAGATTCTAGAGGCTGACTGGCGATCCTGAACTATTCTTCCCTTTCCCGGCTAATAACATAATTCATTACCTCTTCACATGATGCATCTGCATCTGTTTGTGATAACATGGTACCATCACCAGGCAAAGTTCTAGGCACCTACAAGTACATAATACTGTTATGACAATGTTGTTCAAGGCAGAATTAACTGCTACCTCTTCACATAGACTTATCTCTGGCTGCTTTTGGAAATAGAAGTGTGTTGTCAACAGCAGTTTAAAGTGTCTGCAATTAAGTGATATGCTACACTGCATTGGTGATGTCTGAGACAACTAATCAAGACAAATATGAACGATGTGAACTTCTCATTTGCTGCTGTCTACTTCTTGCCTAATGGGAAAAAAATACAGCAAGATTTCTATACGGCTATGTGGGCTGTTCAACAAAACTACCATCCCTTCACATTTTTCACCCAGGACACTTAAAACCAATAACTGTTGCTACCGTTGCGAAAATAACCTAGGGACCATTGCTACCACTGTGAAAATAACGTTGGGACATAGACTTCAGTGGACCACGTTTGATTTTCCCAGCAGAACTGCTGCAAGTTCGGCTGCGGCGCAACTCTTTGACCAGATTCAGAAAGTAGATGCGGCTCTCTGCAAGGTAGGGGCAAGGCATTGACATGATGTTTAGAACAAGTTTAAAATGTCGCAAGCACCCATAAAACTGCACTTTTTTGTCTCAGTGTTTCTTTTTATCCACTTCCTTTGTATGACACACTTAGTCTCCTTCAAGTGTTATACTCAGGCTGCATCATTTTGACTTGCCTAATTGTCACCTAGTGAAGGTTCCACACTTTCATCCGAGACACCATCCAATTGTGGCGGCAGATAAAAAGAAAGATGCATTAGCAATGAAGAGTCTACTTTTGACTGCTATTTTTATGTCGAAACAGGGCTTTGCAGCACCAACTTCATCCTACACATCCGCATCCATGCTGTGGTGCAGCATGATGGGAAACCGCAGTGCAAAACCAGTATTAGAAAACCATAGACAATTACTGACATGCTGGGTAGTAAGAATAACCTTCAATGCACCTGCAGACGCAACAGAAATGTCAAAAATGGTACATTGTTGAGGTTGAAAGAACCTAGGCAAGGGTAAAAAATATAATTCGCTGATATCTTTTATGTTACCCTATTATATTTAAAAGGTAGGAAAAATTTATGTTATGCATTTCTGAACCATAGCCTACTGGGTTCTGAGGTAAAGACACATGCACCACTGCGTTTCGAGGGTTGCTCGTTGGCTCTCTGTAGCAGTCTTAAATGTTAAGTGCAGGATTAAATAAAAATAAAGAATGTAGACTGACTAAATTACAGTAATAAACAACCAATAAGATGAATTTACAGCAGGCATTATCTTAGAAAATCAATGAAAAAGACGATGAATGGATTGCTCAGGCTAAGCGACTTTCTATCGCTTCAAAAGACTGTAAATATGTGATAATTCAAAACGATATCTTTATTCATGTCAATGATTGTGAATTCATTACCCGCTGCTGTTAATAGACTTCTTCAAATTGTGTTGAATGCAATAGGATCGATTTTGAGCATACGAAAGTTTGTATGAAAAACAGGAGTTGTAACCCACAACATTTTTTTAATGTGATGAAATAACGCTTTGCACTGTGACGGTGTACCTATTCTAAGTCACCTGCTGTGGCGCAAGTGGTGGTGGCAAATGGCATGGCAACTTGGATGAGTGATGTAATGGAGACGATTGCATAAACTGAAGGCTGCACAACAACAACATGTAAAAACCGGTACATTTGTTTTTTGTTTACTAATGCTAGAACACAAAATAAATTTACTTTAGCACTATTTATTTTGGGCCTTAGATCAAAGCATAAGCGAAAGAAATGCTTTTCTAGAGTAAATGTGTTACAGCTGCTAAACAAGCTGTTCCTTGCAGCATGGGCGTGTGCCAGCTGTATAAATTTACAAAAAATTAAATTCTGGAGTTTTACATACCCAAACAAAAATATGGTTATGGGGCATGCCGTAGTGGGGGACTTCAGATTAATTTTGAACACCTGGGGCTCTTTAATGTGCCTCCATAACTTTGCGACGTTCCAATTAATGTAACGTACACAATGGTCGGTGCTATTAACTTACTTGCGCGCATGCTTGTACTGTTGCACATGAGATTACTTGCATAAACAATATGTGCGCATGGCTCCAACTGTGCAGACTCCACTTCATTTGTAGAAAGCTAAGGAAAAGAAAAAAATCGGCGAAGGCAAACATCAAGATCACACAGTATGAAAACGCACTGTCAAAAAGAGAATAACGGCTCTAACGCTCTTTTACGTGTAGTCATCGAAGAGTACTAAACAAAAGAGCTCACGCAATAGCAGCATCGGCGAAAAAAGGTTGTTTTACATGTGAGCGCTGTACACGCCTGAAAAGATATCGCGCTCAAAACAAAGCGCAGCACTTCCTCATAAACAGACCGGCAAAATAATTTTGACACGTACCCTTCGTCTCTTCGTAGGCACGAAGTCGCCTCTCACTATGCGTCATCGCCCGACTTTGACCTGCGCAAGATATGACTGTCACTTGCGACTGTTTCTTCGAGAAGCAGCGTTCTCGCTTGACTAGCTGCACGTTACGTAGTACATACATACCTTCCTCTCATAGCCGATGCTCCTCATCAGTGTCGGGTTCATGTCGGTACGTTCGCCAGAAACGAAGCGTACCGAGCATACCCGCGAACTGTCGGACGGTAGGAAGTTCCTCCTGCTGACGCTTGAAATCCACAAACGCCGATGCTCTGGGTCAGCAGGAAAACGATGAAACTTGAAGAGTTCGCAACCACAAACACGCCGTGGCTGTTGACGCACGTCGCACGTTTGTTCAGCCAACAGCTTCCTCTTTCTATAGTTATTCGTACAGCCGACGATAACGCAGTGGTTCCCCGATGACCTGGTGTTAGCTGATATCGCTTCAATATTCCGCAGGATGCTCTAAATCAATGAACTGGGCCCTATAACGTAAAACTATTCCAATATGTTTTTATTCCAATCTCCTGATGTGAAATTTGCGTAACCACCGACGCAAGCACCGGGCGGTCACCCGCAGGGTTGTCTGAACAGACCAATCGAACGCTCTCCTCGTTCATAGGAGGTCACTTTTGTTTGCTTGAAAAGCAAATAACATTGCCTACACTGAGTGGCTTGTCGTATCTAATTGGTTGACAAGAGGGAAGGAGAACGCTCAAGTGGAGAGGGATTCGCTGGGGCAGAGCCAGTGCACTGAAAATTGATAACCGCATGAAGAGGGTGGTGCCGGCGTCTGCGATTGGTGGGCTTTCCCTTACTTAGCTTGTGGTGGCTTGTCGAAAATCGCGGCGGCATGCAACGGAAGCTTAAGAATGACGTTAAAACTGACCCTCAGCAAAGAAGAATTGGCAGAATGAGGTGGTAAACGTGCCGAAAGTGCTCGAAAACCTTAAACAGCCACGCATGAAGTTTTATTATACGCAAATACACCCATGCTCTCCGGCAGGTGCGAGTAGCCAGCGTGTCAGCGATCGGCGGCAGCCATCTTTTATTCCTTTTGCAACGGGGCAGCCTGCGGCTATTCCGAAGGAAATTCAGTTTTGTTCGGCATATTAATGCATCTTTATCGCATGCACGTCACTTTGACGCGGTGAGTTAGTGCGGTTTTGTGACGTGGCGTGACAGCCAGGTGAAGTGGGTGCAGCCCGAAAACTTTTTACCAATAGCCGAGGGCTAATGGCGAAAAGGGGTCGAATCAGAAATAACTGTTTTTCTTTTTTCTGCCAAATCATGCATAATCAGTGTGTACACATCATATCAGATGGGGAGCTATCGCGGTTTTCGTGACGTCACGTGACAGACAGGTGAAGTGGGAGTCGTCGAAAAAAGTTTTTGACCAATCGTTGGGGGCTGATAGCAGAATTGGAATAGAAAAGTTTGGAACAGTTTTACGTTATAGCGCCCCTGTTCACATTCAGGCAGCAGCACATGCATACCGTACCCTAACCACACCAATTCGCCCAAGCCAGAAAGGATGAAAGGCGCGTGTTGCCAGACTTTTCTCCTTGCCCGATGAAACGATCTATACGTGGCGTTGCACATGACCTTGCATGACAAAAGCGTACACGTAAGCGCACAGATATCCTTCGCATAGCTCAGAGATAAGCACACGCAAATGCATAAACACAGACATAGACGCAGGTTTCAATGTTTTTTATAACTTCGAGGCAGCTTAGTTCCCTCCGATATTGAAACATGACATTAAATGGGCGTTTTTCTTCTTTTTTTAAGTGCTTATTTCTTCTTTTCTTTCGTAGCTGCCAATGGCTCTAGAGGATGCCATAGAAAATATGAGCTCATCATGATTTCCCCCCCCCCCCCCACCAAAAGTAAGAACTATTCATTTTTCACTGAGATGAGGGACATCTTCGAGCGACGGTTGCAGGTGTGAACAGTCTACGAAACATCTCCTCTGCAGCTGTCTCCGCTATGATTACCAGCGCCTTCGACTCCGCACCATGTTAGATCGCCTGGAATGAAGATCATTCATGGCGACAAAAGTACCTAGTCGGTGGCCACGTTCCTCACAGACCCAGAAAGTGACGCGTGCCTTATTATTGCAGTTCCTGAAGTCGACAGGGCTCACTGAGCAACTCTACTTTCAATGTGCATCTCCGGACGAAGCGGCGCATTGTACTCAGTGTGTTCTATCCTTTATTTTAGTCTTCAATCCCCTTTTCCTTCGTAGGGTAGAAAACAGGACGTGCGTCTATATAACCTCCCTGCCTTTCCACACCTTCTCCTTTCTGCAACTATGCACTGTACTGTTAGAGTGTGCTGAACTGGGATGGTTGGTGGGCATTCTTAGAAGGTAATTGAACAGCGCTTCAGAAAGGACCAAGTAAAGACGACGTGTCTCCAGCGCAGTGTCTGTCGTCTGTACTTTGTGATTTTACATGGCGGTACCTAGGCTCTAATTGCATATGCAGATTTGTTTTGTTTTCTTTAGGCAGGGATCTTCACGGGTTGTATCCCATTTACAGGATCATGCGCGCCGCTCGTAAAAACTACCAATCTTGAACTCTACGATGTCCTTGTCGCACCGGCCCCTCAGGGAAGAGCGACACGACTTGCAGTGCCAACAACACGAACATTGATTCCACGCGCTGCAAATTATTCTCCACAGTCTTACATGGTCGTTGAATCCGAAAAACACGTAGGCACCCGGAAGGCCTCCGAGCAATTCACTTAATATATATGCCGACTTGTAGGCTAGCATTGCCAACGGATTCCTTTTTATGCCTGGGGCAAAGAACGGCAGAGAAAGTACGACACGGAACATACCAGTAGCACACATGACAAACGCCAGTTTGACAAACAAAAAAAGCCGGGACGGGCTTCCGGTTGTCTGTTGTACCTCGACTTCGTTCGGCGCCTCCCTGCATTTTCTGACATGTACGACTACGTGCGCGTAAAAACACAGCTCTGCCACGAAAGCTACTATCGGTGTTACAACTGAAGTCACGTGAAGCGGTTGGCCCTCCATAAATTTAAAGAAGGTGATGTTACCAGATCCGCACTGTGAGAGGTATGACAAGGCAAATAGCACGAAAGGTGCGCTCCAAGCGAAAGCGCCATAAATGACCAACGTTTTACTGCGTCTCGACGCCCGCTTCGGTGCGGTTAACGCCCTCCATAAGTCGAACGATACAACCAAAGTCCAAAGGAAAGAGGACTGCGTAAAGTACAGCACAAGCAAAAATGACATCTCGTGGGCTATAAAGCTTACGTTGTTAAATAAATACAACAAAGCATATCCTATGATGTGGCCTGCTAGTAATGTTAATGCGTAGCACAGGGTACACCGGGATATGAAACACCGCGGTGATCTGTCAAGAGCGTACACAAATACTTTAAGAAGAAGAAATACAACTGATGTAGCCCCTGCGACGCCGTCAGTATACGCAGAAAATTTTCTAAGCACCCGGTATGCAGCTGCATATGAATTATTTTTGAAAATCGAAAGCGTAACCACTCGATCACCCTCCCCAACGACCGTGGTTTCCGTCGAACGACATTCGACGTTCGAAAAGATGGCGTAAAGGCATATGTCACAGAACTTCTCGGTTGTGGCCATCCGTGTTTCGTCTGCAGTCGAATTATGCGGCTGTTCGAAGACTCGGCACACGAACTTGGTGGTTCCTGAATTCCACTTCGCTCTTACGTCAGTAAGGTTCGCCGAACTGCAGTGGGGCGGTGTGAATTTAGAGTAAGCCGCGTAAAGCGAGTTAAACTGAAGTGATTTCTTCTCCGAATACATGCGTTTCCAATCGATCAAAGTTTTCGTGTCACGGTTACAAACGGCACATTGCCTGTTTTTGTACGTTACGTCCGAACCCTTACTCGTGACTAGCTGGACATTTTCGGTGCTGGTCGAATTGCCTGTCGCGTCGTCGGCTTCACAGTAGCGACGGGCATCGTCTTGCGGCCAGTCATCGCTGCAGCTCGAAACTGCAGCATACGTGCGCAAAATGCCTGTGCGGTGAAGATCGGCCGCCACGCATGACACACGTGGCACGTGCAGTGCTGAGGCTCGGTTGTGCTCAATCAGTGCCTCGCTGGAGTCGGTACTGAAACACGAGCTGTTGATGCCGCTGCAGCTAAGTCTGCATAGACACGTCTCCGAATAGATCCCTCGGCAAACCTCACTGAAACACGTCACCGGCTCTTTAGTGCACTCAAGTAGTTCTCGAGATCCTTTCTCACTGATGTTTGTCTCGTCTTGTGGCCGCACAGAGTTCCTCATAGAAACGAGGCATGTTCTTTCAGCACAGGCTATCGAAACGCAGAAAAGCATTCCAAGAGCCCAAGTCCAGGCGTTTGCCAACATCCTCCTTTCCATGCTGATTATTTGTTTCTGAAAGGAGAAGATACTTGCTTAATTAACAAGGAACTCATTTACTTCCAGAAGAAATGTTTTGTCAAGGTGGACGACAGCAAGGTAAGCAAACAGAAAAGGCAAATTCGATAAAAACAGAACTCTTATCCTTATTATTACAGAAACAAAAGCTTGATGCTTTCAAACAAGAGTTAACGCAGCACGATTGCTCTCCTGTCTTAAATAAGAGTGATGTGAATGAGGCATATAATGAATTGATGACTCTGTTTGTTAATATTTATGCCAATTACATTCCTCTTTAAAAAATGAGAATGACTAGAGAGTACTTGACCATTATCAAACGTGAAAATTACAAGTATCACACATTTCTACCCACACGCTCTAAATTGGACATGAAAGAATTTTGAGTTTATAGAAACGGAATTAATGCTGAACTTAAGCGTGCGAAACGGGCGTCTGAGAAACTTTCCATGAGAAGTTTTTCTCAACCGCTACTCGACATCGCCCTGATATGGCATGAAAAATAACAACGCTTTTGGCCGTCAAAACAAAATGAGCGTCCCAAATAACATATTGCCTAATGGTAATAAATTAAGCAGTAATAAACTTTAAATCAATTTATGGTACACTTCGTTAGTGCAGGCATCCTTTTTTGTTCTATCCAAGTGACAGCCAGTACAACTGTATGTAAAAATATAATCAAAGAAAGTATTTTCTTTCAGCTTAGGGACAAACATGCATACTGAGTGATGCATACTAAGTGATGCATACTGAGCAGTTTTAATGCGCTACAAAACAGCAAGCAATGAAGTACGCAAGATTTTCAGCAGTCGTTAGGGTGGCAGTCGTACTTCGTCAAATAATTACAGGTCAATTTCAGTATTACCAGTGTTTTCATAAGGACTTGAAAAGATTATATACTGTCATCTGTTCAAATATTTCAAAACTACGTTGATGTCAGAACAACTGGCCAGTATAGATTTAGAAACGATCTATTGAAAGCCTTGCTTTCAATAGAAGAATACATGGCACAGAACATAGAGAAGAATATACTTACGCATTCACTGTTCTTGATTTCAGCAAGGCATTTGACTGTCATAATCACATTATATTACCGTATAAATTGGAGTCTTATGGAAAACGTGACGGTTGTTTATCTTTGCTTAAATGTTATCTGAATGACAGATTCCAGGTTGAGCATTTAAGTGGTCACATGTCATCCTTCTTAATAAACAGATTTGGCGTACCGCAAGGTAGTGGGCTAGGTGCACTTTTGTTTACTATATATACCTTAATAATGTAGAACTCTAATGAGCAATTTATAATGTATGCTGAAGACAGCAGTGTCTTATTTTCTGGCGACGATGCAAACCGCATATCATTAGAGTACTATGAACATCTTGCCAGACTATCTACATGGTCTAAGGCAAATCAAATTACCATTAAACGGCTCAAGACAAAGGTTATATTTCGTTCCAGGAACAAATTAGTCAGATTAACCAACACTTTCACGTTTGGAGGCCAAGAAAAAGAGGTTTTTGATAGCCATAAATTTATTGGCTTGTGTTTCATTTCCGCCCTGACTTGGGACGTACGTGTCAATTACCTCTGCAGGAAGCTTTCCCCTCTGACTGAGCTGGTATCACGTTGCCACACTATGCTTTCGCTAGCGGCTAAACTACAAATTTATAAGGTATTCTTTAACTCACACTTGCATTGCTGTGCACTGCTGTCATAACATAAACAAACATTCTTTTGCGCCAGAAGGTAATTCGCTACGTCTGAAAGAACATGTATTGAAGCACAAGAGATGCGTTTAGAAATATATAATATTATTCGTATTGACAGGTTATATACGTTTTGTTTATTGCATACTATTACAATTTTCTCTTCATACGTAAGAAATCTTATAACGCATACGGTTTTTTTTTTATACTGATGCCAACTAATTGCGAATGCAATAAATACTGCGACATGGCTAATTCCGGACTTCCGAACATGTTCAGACTATCAGTCGCCAACACACAACCTCCCCTTTGCTCCGCTTAAACACAGAGAGGACGACCACTGCAATGGAAATAGTTGCGGTCATACTTCGTTAATCTCTGACGCGCCCCGCTCATCTTTTTGTAAATGTATTGTATAACAGTAGAAATTAATGTTCAGTAGTGAATTTCACTTCACTTATCATTGATGTTCCTTTCCTGTTTTGTCAAGCTGTATATAATATCGAACCTGGTTCTACTGTGATGTGCTTAGGTCGGTATTTCAAATATTAACAACTTCATTTTATGTTGTCATATTCTGGTCTGACTGAGAACAATGATAAAATGTCTTATTCATTCTTTTTTAAGCTGCATTCATATTTTCAGGAATTTCGGGTGCGCACTTGCTTTTAGCTGTTGCTATATTCTGCTGTTTGAATTGTGCGCACAATTAATTTGAATTGTTCTTTCCTTGGGGAAGAAGAAGAGGTGCCGAGCAGTGCAGACGTATCCACGTCGGCTCCCGCGTTCTTAAATATTTTTGGGCGTCTTTCCAAGAAGAAGCCTGGATATATATACCTCATCGGAACCGCCAAGTTTCAAGGAATCCACCGATGCCAGAGTTTTATCGGTGGGTGGACTTTTCGTCATATTCTGAGGCTCTTGCTCTACGATCACGCCGACGAGGGAGCTAGCCCTAACGGGCACAGCCTGCTCTCGGCGCGGCGGTGCAAGCAGGCCTGCCTGTAGAGGCAGTCCCACGCTCGCGTTTTCCCGTCTCTGTGCGCGACTGAAGCGACGACACGTGCGTTCATCGAAAGCGACGCAATGCCCGAAGTCGTAACTGTGGAAGGCATGGACGTAACCCAAGAAGATCTCAACGGTGCGGGGTGGATCACTGCCCTCAGCAACCGTAAAAAGCAGGAGACGAAGAGGCCGCCATTACGAGATGGCCAACGTGGTACCGTGAACAAGACGGCTGGCTACCGCACTGCCAAGGGACCGGCTAAAAGTCTGTTGTCGCAAGTAACGGTAGCTTCGCGACTTCCGAAGCTCCCGAAGGAACATATCAAGGTTATCGTGCGCCCCAAGGGAGGCCTCGACGTATCAAAAGCCGACGTAGTACTGCTCGCTCAAGCCCTGGCCATGGCGGCGGCCCTGCCTGAACATCAAACGAAGGAAGACACCGTGTGCCCAAACAAGGTACAGAATATTTTAATCATCGCCACTCCGCACGCCTCTAATGCGAGGGCCTATGCGAGACTAAATAAGATCCATACCAAGTACGGCGCCTACGAAGTCTCGGCGTACGTCGCCGCCCCCGAAGATACGTGCAAAGGCGTAATAAGGCACATCGACCCCTGTCACGATGAAGGCACGCTTAGAAACATGATTGTGAATGAAAGAAATCCCACGGCACTAGAAGCCAGACGAATCAAGGACTCGCACGTAGTCGTGATTTTATTCAGAGGCATGCGCGTGCCCAACCACGTGATCTGCGGCACAGCCTTGTTGCCATGTTCTTTATACCGACGCCAAGTCGACGTTTGCCATGCTTGCGGCCACGTAGGCCACCGTGCCGACGTTTGCATCAGCAGCGAGGAAGAGAGAGGTAAATGTCGCGGTTGCGGAAAAGCAAAATCGGACAACGAAGAACATCAATGCACCCCCAAGTGCGAGGCGTGCGGCGGGCCCCACGTCACCGGAGACCGAACCTGCAAAAAGCGCTATCAAATCCCATACATCGTACGATGCCGACGCCGAAGACGCCGACAAAGAGCAAGGAAGGCACAACTGGACGAAGAATCTGACGTCACCGAAGTAATTGGCGACATCTCGTCGGCTGCACCAGCTGCGCGGAGCGGTTCCATCCTAGGTACCCGATCTCTATCCGGAGGGCGCTCACGCTCGAGAAGAAGAGAACCCAAACCGAGGCAAGGCTCCTCCAGATCGAGATCCCGGTCTCGCTCCCAGTCCGTCAAGCGGGCCACGTGGGCTGACAAGGTCAAGGGAGCGAAACAGCCGTCTGGGAAGAAGAACGCATCAAGCAGAGAAACGACAGGTGAGGCACAGCCAGAGCATAGGATCGATCCCCGTATCCAAGCGCTCGAAGCAGAAAATAGGGAACTTAGACGCGAGCTCGCAGAGCTTAAGGAATCTTTTAACAGCATGAAAGGAAACCTTATAAACCGGCATGAGGTTAACAACAGTAACCCAGGCCCGTTAGCCGGGCAGTCGAAACGCAAGGCGCCCAACCCGGAACCCTTTAGCGACACAGAGGAGGAAGAAGAGGGTGACATAACCGAGGTCAACGAGACCCCGTCCGCCGCCTCGGCTTCCCCCGTCAAAAACGAGGGTAAACTGGAAAAGACCCTGAGTAGGATTATGGAAATGCTCTCCGCCATAGAGTCGAGAGTAACGCTATTAGAAAGACCTAGGGCTTAGCCCAAAAGTAGACAAACAATACCTACTGAACCGCTCCCGACCGGATCAAATACCGACGGGGGCGCCAAAGGTTTCTAAAATTTCACAGTAAACAAGATGGCTATCACAAATAACAATACCGTTAAAATTTGGCAGTGGAACTGCGCTAGCTTCCAGAGGCGCAAGGCTCCGTTAGGTCAGCTCGTCAGATCGGTGACAGACAAGCCACAAGTCATTTTACTGCAGGAGACGCTCGCGGAGAAGGAGATTACTCTGTCGGGGTATCGTGCAGTAGCGTACAAAGGCGAAACGGGGAGAGGCATCGCCGCCTTAGTTAAAAAGAGCGTTTCTTTTGTGGAGCACACCGTTCCAAAATATCGTAGCGGACTAGAAGCACAGCTGATCGAGCTCGTGCCCAGTAGATCGAGCAACGCGAATGTCTTTATTCTTAACGTCTACAGTTCGCCTGCAGATAAGAACAGGGACTTTAATGCACTATTCCATTCCGCAATCAGGACAGCCAGAGACGCGCCCCTCTTAATTGCGGGGGACTTCAACGCTCCGAACACGGAATGGGGATACGGGTTTAACAGCAAGAAGGGCACTAATTTAGCCGCATGTGCAGCCTATTTTAACCTCACGCTTGTAACAGATCCTAGGTTTCCCACTAGAAGGGGTAATTCGGTCAGTCGAGACACAACGCCAGACCTCACATTCTTCCGAAATATCGAGGGCACGTGGGATAATCTCCAAGAGGACTTGGGTAGTGACCACTACGTTCTCGATATCGCGGTGCGGGTCAAACCCAAACCTCCGGTCAAATACGAATACGTCGATTGGGATCTTTTCCGGAAAATTCGAGCCGAAACCGCCCCCTCAAGCGAATCCTACAAAGAACTAATTACCAATCTTAAACAGGCCGTCAAAAACGCGACCAAAGAAATTAGCACAGAACTGGAGGTCCCCAAAATGGACTCGCGGTTAGCGCATCTCCTGGAGGCTAAACACGCTCTTAGAGAGAGGTGGAAAATGCAGAAATTAAATCGCCGACTGCGAGCAAAACTAACATCACTAAACAAGGAAATAGAGTGCTATTCCAAGCAACTGGCCCTGCAACAGTGGGACGAAACGTGCAACGAAACGGACGGTCGCATGAGAAGAGGTAGTAAGTGGAATCTGCTTAAAAGCCTCCTAAACGATAAACAGTCCCGAAATGCGCTAAATCTCGCCGTCGATAGGGTCATACATAAACAGGCCACCTCGGGCCTCACAAACGATGTAATTGTCGACGACCTGGCGCGAACTTACCTACCCGTCAAGGAAGGAGATTCGCAAGGCATAAGCGCGAGAGCGATGTACACGGGGCTACACAGGCCAGAATTAGACGAACCTTTCACGATTTCAGAAATCAGAGACGTACTCTTCAACCTAAATGGAAGATCGGCCCCGGGGCCAGACGGGGTCACCAACAAGCTCCTCCGGAACCTGGACGACAAGGCCATCGAAACCCTAACGGCAGAGATAAACGAGGTGTGGAGCTCGGGGCAGGTCCCGTCGGAATGGCGCACCGCAAAGGTGGTGCTCATCCCCAAACCGGGGAAACCTCCGCACATAAATAACCTGCGTCCCATCTCTCTAACGTCGTGCATTTGCAAAGTGGCAGAACATGCAGTGCACAATCGAATCGTCGAACACGTAGAAAACCACGAACTATTTAGGCATAATCTAATAGGTTTTAGAAAGGGACTCTCGACACAGGACGCAATGCTCCTCCTGAAAAGATCTATATTCGATAACGAGACGCGGGACGTACGAGGTATCATTGCACTCGACCTCGCTAAGGCCTTTGATAGGGTGGCTCATGAACACATCCTGACCGAAATTTCCAATCTCAACCTAGGGAGGAAATTCTTTAATTTCACTCTCTCGTTTCTATCGGAAAGGAAAGCGTTCCTTCGACTGGGCACGATCTCGGGCGGTCCTTACGAACTGGGCAACTGCGGAACCCCTCAGGGCTCGGTCCTATCCCCGCTGCTATTTAATATCGCCATGCATAAACTGTCCGAAAGGCTGGCCGCACTCCCAAAAATAGGACACGCAATTTATGCAGACGATATTACAATCTGGTCCCCGGGGGGATCTCTGGCCGATCTAGAGCAATCTCTCCAGGCGGCCATAGATGTAACGGAAGAATTTCTTACAAACACGGGCCTCAAGCTGTCACCGACCAAATCCGAACTCCTCCTCTACAGACAGTCGAGGCAGGGCGTTAGGAACCTCGAGCCTCTGGAAACGCTGCCAGTCAAAATTACAACACGAGAAGGGCACCCCATTCCGAGGGTGAACTCCATCAAAATTTTAGGACTTCTAATCAACGCCAAAGGCTGTAATGCAGAAGCTCTAAACAAGCTGGGTGCGCAGGCGAAAAACATATTAAGACTCATAACTAGAATAGCAAACAAAAGGGGGGGACTCAAGGAGGACAACCTACTCAGGGTCTTCCAAGCTTTCTTCATCAGTCACATTACTTACACGGCACCGTACCTAAAATGGAGCAAAATTGAAAAGAACAAACTCGACACGCTCATCAGGTCCGGCATCAAAAGAATACTCGGTATCCCACAATCCGCTAGCACAGTAAAACTACTTCAACTCGGAATTCACAATACCACTGACGAATTAATTGAAGCGCAGTTTATTGCACAGATCTCCAGGCTTTCGTCAACTAAGCCGGGAATCAAAATTCTCGATGAAGCTGGTCAACTCCCTATACAGGCACCGCTCGACAGACACCCCCTGTCTAAATTAGCCCGTGAAGGTATAAAGGTTGAGCCCATGCCGAGGAACATCCACCCAATATATAACGAAGGTCGCAGAAGAGCGCGGGCTAGAACCATCCTTCGACGAATCGATCCTTACGGGGCAGACGCATTCTTCGTCGACGCTGCCAAATATGGCAGCGAAGACAGGTTTGCAATCACGGTCGTTGACGCGCGCGGGACACTTATCAGCGCCGCATCAATTTACGCTAAACACGCGAATGAGGCGGAGGAAACCGCGATAGCCTTGGCTCTTCAAGCCGCAAAAGGCCCGGCGACCATTTTCTCCGACTCGCGCACGGCGGTTAGGGCTTTCTCGTCCGCTCTAGTTTGTAAACACGCAGCCGACATCGTCAACAGATCCTTACGTATTACTACGCGAGAAGACATTGGAGGTCATACATTAGCATGGTTCCCGGCGCACGTAAACGATGTAACTAACCAAGCGGGTTGCAACCCTAACGAGCGGGCCAACTGCCTGGCGCGTGAATTCACGAACCGCGCCCGAGATAACGGTCCGGCTCTCCCGCAGGATTGCCCCTTCAAAGATAATCTTACGACCTTTCATGAAATTACATCACATTACAGACAAAGCAGGAGAAAATTCCCTCCCCCCAGCCCGAAACTGAACAGGGCTCAGGCTGTTACTTTCAGACTTTTACAGACGAGATCCTACCTAACCCCTAGAGCGCTGAGTTGGATAGACCCGAACTTTCCGCAATCGTGCTCCAAATGCGGTCACGCGTGCTGCTCCTTCGACCACATGCTCTGGCTGTGCCCGTACAACGCGGGCTCCGACTTTCATAACAAGTCCAAGTGGGACGCCTTGCTGAAGAGCTCGGATTTCACAAACCAACTACAGGCCGTCCAGAGGGCCCGCGACGTCGCGGAGAGTCACCACCTCCCTGTCCCGTCGTGGGCGGAGCCAACAACTTGATCGGGGAGCCTTCGGTCTCCCAATCGAGTTCCTCAGGACACTTAATAAAGTTCTTGTCACTGTCACTGTCACTGTTCTTTCCTTGTTAGGCCTTTTAGTACACGTGCAGCTACTTACCTAGCCTTTAGCCCAATATGATCATCCCACTTGTATACTGGAAAACAAAATTGATTTCATTGAAGTTCATCTTTAATGCATGAATGTGATTTTTCTCTCTAATTAATGGTTACAAAGGTAACTTCATTATGACAGCCAAATAAATAAATAAATAAGATGACTTCACCCTTAGGTCGTCCCGAGAGTTGCACAAAGCTACGAAGAAGGTGGATGACAATTTATCCCCATTCATGACAGTCCATCCCCCAACCATTGCGGGCTTCCGCAGAACTGATTTGCTTGGCTGATTTAAACATTCTTTCTCTCTCCCTTTTCCATCGGTGTACATGTGCTCGTTTTAAGGCATGGAAGCTTTGTTTCAACGTTTTCTCATTGTTGTAGCCTGCGTGAATAATTTCCTTTTCAATACAGTGAGTAAATTCCTAATCTTGCACGTTCGGCGAGGGCTGATGGTATACACATGTAATTCGTGTTGCTGTGCGCTCAACGTTTTGCGCAACAAGGACAGAAGCTTCATGACAAGCTCAGAGCAAGCACTGTGTGTGTGCGTTTTTCTTTATTTTTCTCTCTCACTTTTTCATATGTGCGTCTTTTTTAAAGATATTTCTGTCTCCCCTTACCCCTTCCCCAGTGCTGGGTAGCAAACTGGATATCTATCTTCCGATTAACCTCCCTGCCTTTCTCATCTCTTTTATCTCCCTCTAAGGGCACTGGAAAGCCAGCTCTTCTCACTCGACAATAAACCGTGGCGAATAGGGGGTTGATTTTATTGAAATCCACTCTCATCGGGTGGGATATATACGATCAATGAAGTGAATTGCTTAAATGTTTGTCATCTATATAATTACCAATGACTGACTGTAGAAAGTCAGCGCTGGGAATGCCAGAAGCCTATTAAATGGCTTTAGTTGTTTTCATATGTTATGAAATTACCGCAAGACAAGTTTAGGCGACGGGGTAAAACCGGAGAGTCCAGCTCTCCTTTGGTCTATTTCTATGTAGTTCCACTATGTCAGCTATATTTTCTGGCATTTTCCCGCTGACTTAAGCAATAAGTAATTACACTTAGCGACAAATCTCGGTCATTTAATTATGTCAGTATGTTCTGCACTTTCTGTAAAGGAAGCGACGCAGAGCCGTAGTCAACTGCATAGCAGTAATACGGGAGATGGCAAGAGATAGTGAATTAAACATATCGTTCTCTCTTTGTCCATGATTGCCCGACCAGATACATTATATTCGATCACAAAATCCCCCCAAAACACTTTTTTTTAATGCACCAGTACCTTGCGACCTCTCCAGGGGAAGTACGTTAAAAAAAAAAACATTTTTTTTTAATACGAAGCCATTCGGCAATGCTAGCATATATGGCGAACAAGTTCAACAGGAAGATTAAGTAGCATTTGGAAGCACGAACACAAACAAATGTAACAAAGATTATAAAGATCGTTACGCGGCCATGTTCACAATTGAATTTCTTCGCCACGCACCGCTTGGGAAGGCAACAACGAGCGACTTAGGCGGGAACTAAGCAACAATTGCGTTCACGACAGTGGGCGCTCGAAGGTATGACACAAAAAGTAGTATGATAAATAGGCGGAACTAATTATTTAAAAAAGTGAATATGCTAGTAATTTTCAGTGTAAACAGTCGGACTTACTCGTACGGTGACCCATGCGCTAACGTGCACATGGCAGGCATGGTTGAGAACTGCAAGCACTTCGTGCGTCTCCCCGGTCGGAAGGGCCTGCGCAAGGAACCCGCGCTTACACTTGCAAGCGCGGGTACGTCCCAACAAAACATCTTTCGTGCCAACTGTTGTAGCTTGAAAGGTTCCCTGTCCGCAGTGGTTGGGCAGTGAGCGGAGAGCGCGTAAACACCCCGCGCCACGATCGCGTTCGCTGCACGACCCTCCCCTTCGTTCAGATGGCCGAAACACGAACGCCCGCAGCTGGTTTCGTTCTCGTAACAGAAGTCTCAGGATGGCTCCTGCTGCCATGCATACCTAAGGAGGCCCGCGGGCTGATGATTCTTCTTCCTCAGTTTTTCCCATTCTTCTTTAGTGGCATGAGCCAGTAAAGTAAAACTGCAAGACTTGCAGGCCTTGCAGATCTTGAAGACCCAACAGCTTCTAGTTCTGGAAGCTGCCGCGCAAAAGGGTCGGAAAATTTGAATTTTAAATTGAAGAATCGAGCTTGAAGAATGAAGTTGAATGAAGTTGAAGAATCGGGTTTAATCTCTCATAAAAACAGGCGGGCACGATACTATAGAGCAGCAGATTCCAGGTTTGTTTCATGCGGACGTAATTGTCTTGCTTGGTAACAGGCAAAGTGATATGCAACGCCTGGCTTTGATGTGTGGTCAGGAAGGTGACAATTTAGGGTTACAATTTAGCGTTACAATTTAGCGTTACAAAATCAGGTTTTATGGTATTCAATGAATACCTCGGGTAGAAGAGTAACTTTGCATACAGATCAACGAAGGCGGTATATATGGCGTTATATGGAAACACAGGAAAACTCAATAATAGCAAAGCTCAAGAGAAATGCGGCCATAATGAAACACAGAGCGCTATAGGGGGATACAATAGGTACGAGGTGCTCCGGGGTATGTGTAAAGGCGTAATGGTTCCAGGACTTAGATTTGCAAATGTGATTGTTTGCTTGAAATCAGGGGTACAATCAGGATTCGATGGCAGCCAAAGCCTCGTATTGGGCGCTCACGCGAAGACTACAAATGAAGCTGTACAGGATGATATGGGCTGGACAAGTTTTGAAGTGAGGGAAGCTCAAAGTAATATCGATTTCGGAGAATACTGAGGAATATGAAAGAAACTGAATGGGCGGCGAGAGGGTCCAAGTATCTGTGCAGGAAAACTATTGACTCACAGTGAAGCAAGAGAGAGAGAGAGAGAGATAAAAAGGAAAGGCAGGGAGGTTAACCAGATATCAGTCTCCGGTTTTCTACCCTATACTGGGGATGGGAGATAGGGGTTAGAAAGAGGACAGACAGGAAAACGTTAAAAAACCCGCCAGAAGCCGCACGAACAACTAATATTTCATATTACAGAGACGTTGCAACATATAAGTGATGCAGGCCATGAAATAACCTTCCAGTGGCTTCCAAGTCACTGCGGGATTATCGGCGATGAACGGGCGGATCAAGCTGCCCGCTCAGCCCATACTGAGGAGCACCACGTCCCAATTCCTCTTTCTAGAACTGACGCAGCACGGAAGCTCCGCCTACTTACTCGGCAGTGTACCGCGTCACAATGGAATGAGCCACATTTAAGAAATACGCGACTGTATTCACTTGATCCCACATTGAGAGAAGGGTGCCTAAGAACGCGTAGTTATTAAGCGAGGTAAACCAAGGAAGAAGAAGCATGTGCTTGCTGCGGTAAAGCTAAGCAAATTATGAAACATGTTTTATTGGAATGTGAAGATATCTACCGAGCTGCCCGTTTAGACTCATTGAAGCCATTGGATTCCGGGATTGCAGGGGGGAAGTAAACATGTCCGCAATAAAGATTAGTTAATGACGACTGCAGCTTTTTTGACAGAAAAGTAGGGAGACCACAAACAACGGAGACGTTCCCAATAGTGGCTCAGAAAGGTTGAGGGAGGAAATTCTTTGTACGTGCATTAAAAAAAAAAAAAAGATGTGTAAGACAGTACGCAAAATAAGGACAAGAACTTGGTGCCGCAAATTAGTGGCATGAGTTTGGCTACCCTGTTTTAAAGGGGACGCTCATAGTATCCATCCATCTATCAATTCGTGCGTGGAAGCCCTTGGATTTTAAGTGGACGGAAGCGTCAATCGGTCAGCAGTCGAGATAAGCAAGAGATGTTTGAACTATTGGTGAATAAAAAAAGAGGGGGGGGGGAAGACATTCATATGACCAGATCAGTTACAGGCATAGGAAGCGGTACAATATATGTAGAGAAGCTTTGAAAAAGAGAAAATAGATCAAGGAGATGCATATAAAAATACTAAAATAAAAAGCATGTACAACATACCTGATTAACTCAAGCAGACTAGGTGACTATTTCTCACCACCTTGCTTCAAAGGAGATGCCAATAAATAGGCGCCTCAGAACGGCAAGTTGGGCCAGTTGGTTGGGATTCATGGTAAGGTTTGTAACAGCGCACCCAAGACAAAGACAAGAGCTCCCAAGAGCTGCCATGCGGAGAATCAATTTTTTAGTGGTGATATCGAAGCATGTACGTTCGTGAGTGCGGAAATTTGATATACTACAGCAGAGGAATCACAGGGTCGAGGTTCCGTATTATATGTATGCATTACTATAGCCACGCCATTCCGAATGTAACATAATGCAACGGTGCAATTTTCGGAAGCTGCTGGTTGGCGCGAAGTGCGCAACGTAAAGGCGAGTCTGGCAACGGTCATATGTGGTCCACACAAAAAACTTTTCCGCAGTAGAATGATAAGTGCGCTGTACATAATAGCACGAACGCTGAAATTGTGTTGCCTCTTTAGCGTGGAGTTAATAGGAGTTCTTCCAATGACGGTTCACTTAAGGCAACGTTGCGCGACAAACGGCCGATTGACAGCCACAAGAAAAACGTGAGCCCTATGCGGGAGTCGGCAAATAATTAGAGTATGTTGTAACCTGCAGAAACTAGTCAGTGACAAAAGTGACTTCTTTAGCAGTTTATTGGTCGGCCATTTCTTTGATAAACAATTACTGACTCGATAAGAACAGTGCGCCACTTAAGTTCCTCCAGTGCGGAATGGGGAACACTTATATTTCCTATCATTTCGATAGCTGACTCAATCACGTATGCGCAATGCATACAGGTGAGAGAAGAGGGCCGACGACCCGCCGTGGTTGCTCAGTGGCTATGGTGTTAGGCTGCTGAGCACGAGGTCGCGGGATCGAATCCCGGCCACGGCGGCCGCATTTCGATGGGGGCGAAATGCGAAATCACCCGTGTACTTAGATTCAGGAGCACGTTAAAGAACCCCGGGTGGTCGAAATTTCCGGAGTCCTCCACTACGGCGTGCCTCATAATCAGAAAGTGGTTTTGGCACGTAAAACCGCATAATTAATTAAGAGGGCCGACGACATGCGCTTCTCTAATCGCGGCGATGTCCAGCGCTTTCTTCTTCCGACCACGTCCAGCTAGACCATACTGAAGGAGTGGATACCATTTGCAGAGGCAAACTTTCTTGGACCTCATACGTATCCGTCACTGGCTCGGAAATCAACGCGGGCATTATTGCATTTACTGAAATCGAAGAGACTCAGCGGCCATTTTTACAGTGAGCTGCAGGGCATTTATGCGATGATACCATTTTATTATTTTATACATTACACCATTCATACGATGAGCCAGGCTACTCTCTCGCACTTCTCTCAATACACGGTGCGTCATCTGGCGGCGCGGCCGAGAAGTCAGTGCTTGGCCTCCGAGACGAGAAGCGCGGCGTGCCGGTGCGAGCGAACGCTGAGAATTGTTCCCTCCCCTCCCCACTTTTGCCGCACGCCCAGTGGCACAAACTCCAGTTACAGCTTTCTGTTGCTCAATACGTGCTACATAAAAGTGTTTTTCTGAGCGTTAAAGAAGCCCGCGAATACACGCAAAGTGCCTGGAGCAGTCAGTCGCGTGGCAATTTTGCGCATATTCACGCAATATTGCCATACACCTCCTGTTCACCTCTCATGCTCGAAAAAAACACTTTTATGTAGCACGTATTGAGAAACAGAAAGCTGTATCGAGAGTTTTTCAGGTCGCTCTACAATATTCTGATTGACCCTTTTCGTCTAACTATAATACCTGAGCAGTTGAATAGTTAACTAAGTCTAATTATGTACTTAGGCGGAATGCAAAAAATAATGAGTATCTCGAAGTAACGGTAAACAACATTACCTTGGTTCTGCCCAGCTACGTGGCATTTGCATATTTTCAAATCTTGGTGCATGTAGTTGGAACACTACATATATATATATACATACATGCGGCGTCCGCCTCACAGTATTTGCCTGGGTACAAAAAATATATCCCAGACGCTATCACACACACACACACACACACAAACACACACGCACGCACACACACACGCGCGCGCGTGTGTTTGTGTGTGTGTGTGTGTGTGTGTGTGTGTGTGTGTGTGTGTGTGTGTGTGTGTGTGTGTGTGTGTGTGTGTGTGTGTGTGTGTGTGTGTGATATCGTAAACCACAATCGTTTAAAATATGTACCTTTTATTCCTGTTTATTGATGTAACTATATCCTTCCTATAATCCATGTAATAGTTACCATGCTTGGTGTCACGACGTTTATTAGAATACTACTTTGCTTCGTATTTTTCAAGTGTCTGCCTATTCCTACCTAGAATAAGCCATAGTTGTTTGACAGAAGGAGCCCATTTTTTGAACCCAGCCAGACACTGTGAGGCGGACGCCGCATATATGTACGTATGTATATTAAACAAATTCTCGAGTACGCCGTTACCAAGACCAGCAGGTTGTTCTTGGGGACGGTAAAATAATTGACTATTATTGCTATTATTGTTGTTGTTGTTATCGTCGTTGTTGTTGTTGTCGTTGTTGTTGTTATCGTCGTTGTTGTTGTTGCTGTTGTTGTTGTAAGGAAAAGCTTTTACTTTAGATTTCTCTGTGGTCTCCGTAGTATATTAGGCGTACTATCCCTCTCAGTGAGTGACACAGTGGGTGTATGGAAGGGGAAGGGGGGGCGGTAGGAGCTATCACGCGTGCGAGCGATATTTCCCGGTTATCGTTTAACGTTGCCTTATGCAACCTTTTTCAACTTTTGATTTGAAACTACGCTGAATGTGCGCTTCAGAGAGCGCCATCCGTGACAAAATGGGTAGGGAGGACGCAACCGCGGTGTGTAACTCTCTCACAAGATGGCGCGACCCGTACGCGTGCCCGATGTCCCACGGCGCTTCTCGCAGCGAGGCCCAGCAGTGGCCTACAAAGCGTCACTCGAACTGATCGCCAGATGGCACCATCTGCGCCATGTCCTGTTTTGCGTGCACCGTTTCCTCTCAAGGCTTGGTGGAGAGAGAGTGCACCTGGCCAGGCGTTCATGTCTGCGCTCGCTCGAGTACCGCTAAGTTTGTGCCGCGCCTTTGGTCAGAGCGGGCTATTTTCTTGTGCACGTCGGCCGACGCCTTGTGTTGCCGCCGTCCCGGATTGGACTACCTCTCCGCTGCAGGCCTTTCGGTTTCGTCTGTACGGACGCCTTGTTCTGCCTCTCGCTGTGAGTCTCTTCATTCGGCTGTCACTGATACCGGCGCTGGCAGCACGTGGGCGCGGTAATCTCGCCGGCTAGAAAGCGCTTGACACTTCTAGCCTTCTACAGGATGAGAACGTTCTGTCATCTCACTTTCTTAGCCTCGTAATTTCTGGCTACCTGTGCATGTCCACCGTGTGTTGACGGTGGTGTTGTTGAAATGTTTTTATGAAAGAATAGGTAGTCGTGACCTTCACCTCAAGCTATCTGACTTCTTGTATGAACTCCATTTCGTGGTATATGAAGCTATATAATTAAAACCGCTGTCACACCACAATTTAACTATTAGTTTTTAAACTTTTTGACAATGTTCCGAAACGAAGTTCTTTCGTGTACATTAAATGATAGTTGATAAATTCGTTGTCATAGTTTTGTGGTGGATTTAAGTTATTACATGAAACGAGGCAATAAATCAAAAGGTGGGAAAAAGTTACAATACGGGTGTATGTATTCTGTCGCAAAGTCAATGTCCGCTAGAGTTGCACATTAGTATATACGATCGTACGCGCGGGCATCACCATCGCAGTAAGATTGCAATTCAGAAATCACGTAATTTTCGTGCACGTAATAATTTGAAACCTTGGAAGACGCCTGCATGAGGTTGCTACGATTGTAACTTTTAGTCTTGAAATGAGTGTTACGAATTCAGTTTTAATATTGAGTGTCGAAAAATGTAGGAAATGAACATGAAAAAAGTGGTCAAGGTGGCGTTAATTCGTGTTGAATACTGCCCTAGTCAAAAAAGAACGGGGAAGAGTGTTGGAAGCGCACAAGTCAATCCCTCCTCTGCGTGCTTCTGTAGCTAGTATTGTTTTGCTCTGTAATTTTGAGGGGGAATTGGGAACTGAAAGATGCCCGTTAACGAGTAAAGCCTGAGGAAACGACCACTTGAGCATCGGAATTTTCGTCTGCACCCTCACGCAGCCTTCTTTTTTATCTCTACAAGGACCCGCTTCCTTCCTAAACATCCGCGAGCTACCTCTACCACGCCGAACCTTTGGCTGCCGCGCTCCGCACTAATCAGTATCGGTGGCAACACAGGTCAAGTGTATTGACGCCTGATAAGACACAATGGGGACTCGCTGTCGCGTCGACCAGAGCTGTCTGGCCAATCATTCGTTGCGAAACATGCAAATTCGCTTCGTCGAACTGTGTAAGCGCAGATGACGTCCGTGAACACATGCACTCGTACTGTCACGAGGTTAGATTGGTGCACGTTTGTCTCCTGCCACAGCTCACGATCAGCGCCGCCGCTTCTTACAACCCTTAATTGCTTAAATGCGGTGCTGAGTTGAGCGCTTGGAAAATCTCGGCTGACTATGGCAGGGAAAATATTTACGCATTTAATTTACTGAAGTGGGTTACTAAGTCGTAAACTCATCAGGAAGGACAGGGAGCCGATTCTATAGAGCTTTAACATAATTATCTCTTTAACAGTGGGGGTACAAGACATGCATCTGAACTCTGGTGCCAACGTTTTGACAAGGGGCATTAGTTGTCTTCGACCTAACAAAGACAAGTCACCTTCTCGAAACATTGCCTCAAGTTTCCATTTTCCGGCGAACCTCCGTCTTGTTTGACTTAACATACTTACAGTATATGTATGGGCAGTGACATTGCGCCTTAATTGTACGTTCATGGCTATTTGATTTTGCTCTTGTTTAACTTTTTTGTACACCCAATTTGAAGTTCAAGTCTATAGCTTTATAGGTGTAGGAGGGAGCCCCGTTTCTTTTCTTTTCATGTGGCATTACTTGTTTGTTTTGGGGCTGAGGTGTCGTTTCACCGCGTGTAATTTGCCAAAAGCCCTGTTACCGTTATTGCAGTGAGGATATGATTCTAGTGGGAAGTGGGATAAAAGAAGACGTTGGAACCTTGAAACGGCTCCGCCTACTCGTGGTGGTGTCTGTACTAACAAAACTGCTACAAACCGTTGAGATCCACGTAATGCACTTACTGGTCACGAAGGACTAAATAAGAAACAATTATTCTCCCCATAGGCGGCACACACACCGGTAAAAGCAAAAGCACATGTTCAGAACTGTGGTCTCTGGACCTATACACCTATGTTAGTACATGGAGGACTCCTTCAATAAAAGTTAAAAGACTGTGAAGCGTATTCCACGATGAGGCAGCGACGTGGACACCAGTTGAGTATTGATTGAAATCTACTTCGTTGCAGCGAATCCTTTTATTTCTTCGCTTTCTCAACATTCTTAATTTTGTTATTATTGTTGTTGAACAGAGAGAAAAAGCAGCCAATGTATCGTCTACCTCAGATCTCTCCACAGAACAAACCATTTGTAAAAGAGCAGAAACGCGCATAAGCGGTAAACACCTAAAAGTGCACTTGTGTTCAGGTGCAATATGCACAGCTTCGTAATATAGCGCTAATTAATCGTTACCGCAGGTGCTCTACGTGTCTCGTCCAACAGGGTACCCAGCCACTCTATACTCTGGCTAACATTCACGTCGTTCCCTCTCTTCTTTTTTTCTTTCCCTCCCATCTCGTGTGAACACATGCTTTATCTACCACCTAACAAAGAAACGTTTTGCAAACTCAATCGACGAACATTATTGATATTTTGAATACGATGAAAGTGAATAAATGTGTTCAAGTCTTTTGGATTCGATGGAGGGGTGCTTGACTATGCGTCTCGAAGAAACACTTAAGCGTAAGTGCAGCATTTCACTTTGCAATCTAAACCAGTGATAGCGTCATTTGTATTTAATTGGGTCTCTTTGCTTTTGTAGTTCTAAAAATTATTGGGTTTCAAGTGCCAAAACGACGATCTCATTATGAGGCACGCCGTAGTGGAAGACTCCGGAATAATGTGGACCACTTGGGGCTCTTTAACGTGCACCTAAATCTAAGTACATGGTTGTTTTCGCATTTCGTCCCCATCGAAATGCCGCCGCCGTGGCCGGGATTCGATCCCACGACCTCGTGCTTAGCAGCCCAACGCCATAGCCAGGCGCGTTTGTAGTTGTACAGGGAATATCGTATGAGCGAAAGTGAGAATGAAAGCCTATTATCTGTGCGCGGTATACCAGCATTACATGTACCAAAAATTGCAGGCGATTTTTGCGTCGTCCCACGCAGTAGTAAAAGGTTATTTTCTACTTTTTCTTTTTCATGTAACGTGATTCGTTAATATAAGTTTATAGAACGTGAAATGAAGAAATATTGTGTGAAGCGGTGAAAATATTTATGTTTTTCTTCATCTTTACTGAAAGCAGTATGCGCAATTAGCCATTGCAACCTCAAAGTCGAGAAATTTAATTGCCTTCGTGTAACCGGATACTCCGCCAATAAAACTCGAGTTCCCGGCAAAGATTATCCGTCTTCAGAGGGTTCCATCATAACAAATACAAATCAGACGCACAAAGCTCACCGATTCCGACATAGCCCCACCATTTCAGAGCTTTTCATGACCTGGATCGTGAGCTCCTCTTCAGTTGCACGACTTCACCATATGTCATTCGCTGCAATCAACATTGACACGCTCTACAGATCGACGTGTTACGAATGGATGTTCATTCAATACTAGTATAGCCGCAGCTTATCTAGTTCCATCACCGCACTGTTCAGAAGCGTCACTGTAGCAACATATAATCGGCCGCCAATTTATTCTCTTGACCCTTCCTTACAAGGCAGTGACATCCACTTGGTGCTTCCGCGTGCCAAATATGATTTATGTTTCTCAAGAGGCAAATGTCTTTCATCAAAGATACTGAGAACGAGTTATTGGAAGATGAATGCAGCCCTACATACATTCACAGGACGCCAGAGGCGATGGCGCGTGGGTTGCCATTGATAGGCCAAGATACAGGCTTCCTTGACGTGCACTCAAAGCGCGCACATGTCTTCATCGTGACTCGCAGTGCACGATTATTATTGGAGGTTAATGAACTCCCGACACGTACCCTAGTCACACGCTGGTTAACCGTTCCACATGGACCAACGAGCGAAGCCATTGTGCCGGCGGCTGAGGCGCACAAAGGAAGCGCGAGCTTCTTGTATCGGTCCAGCAGAAATTAAGATTGCGATCTCAGGCCGACCATGACCCCTTGATTGCGACCCGCTTGATCACCGTTCGTGCAGCTGTATAAGCTCGTGCTTGGTCCAAAGTGTTGCGGGTGCTTTACGGTCGAAACATGCGGGTCGCAGAGCCTTTGGCAGCAAAGGGTTCGCTATATCGGGAGCCTTATTATATGAGCGTAGTTATTCTGACGCCATGCTTCACTCAACGGGACTGCTTCAACACTGATGTCGATAAGGAGAGCAAGGTTCATTCGCACGCCAACAGAAAGCGTCGACGTAAATAGAGACATCGACGTGCTCCTTGTTGACAGAACGCATTCAAGGGCGAAAAAAGCGCGCAAGCAGAGAACTGTGAATATCTTGGTGATCGCTCTTCTGAGATGGCGGCGGCAAATTTTGTCGCGAGCCGCGGAAACCGCACGTTATTTATGAATGTGGTGGTCGCTGTGATCAGGTAGGTTCTGGAGAACTGTAGCATACCTAATCTTGTTCGTATTTACAGCAGTTGCGGGTATCTGGGTCAGTGGGCCACATGAGCGTGTGTTTACATTTTCTGATGCCCGTTTTTTTTTTCTTCTTCTTTTTTGCTCGACATCGACGGAAGCGCGGGAATATATTCGGCATTAAATAACGGACTCGAGATTAACTTTATGATTCTGGCTTTTGACATACGTTTAAGCAGGCCATGTGCTGCACATGAACGATATCCTTCTGCAGCAAATAGAGCCCGTCGCATGACAAACGCGTTCAATGCCATTGCCGCCTACTGAGTCAGCCGTGAAAGAGGCACCGCGCTGTTTATTCAATTGGTTCTGCCCATTTCAGACGCGGAGGATGACGCGCGCGACGGGCGTGATATATAGGACCCCGTTCTTTATAGCGGCTCACTCCCACTTGTGCAGTCCTAAATAGACCCGTTTGGTGTCGAACTTCGCACGCTTCCTTTGGAGATATATACCGGTCCGCCGGCACCATTAACCGCGTCCGAAAGAGAGGAAGAGAAAAATAGAAGAGTGGCAATGCGGCTATATCCGCGATTGAAGCACAACGCAGTCACGGAGCGTGCTTTACCGGTCCTTCCTTGTTTGCATGTCAATTTCTTTTTGTATACGCAACTTGGGAAAGCCGACGCACACATTCGTCCCAGATCCAGTGCGTTCGCCCTGGGGTCTGTTTTTTTTTTCCCCCAAAGCTTGCTTAGAATTGCGTGCGTCTCTTATCTTTTTATCTTTCTCTCTCTTTGCGATTCAGAATTTTCTCGCCCACTACAGGGGCTGTACACCGTTTGCACTCGACGACTCCGCGTCGTTTATTTTTCGCTGCGGGCTAAAATCTTTCTGCGCGCGCTGCCAAATCAAACCGATGGGGTTTTCTTTTTCTGCCTTTTTTTTTTCTCCGGCCTGAAAGAGCTTACTTTGTGCAACGTGCCAGGCATCGCGCCTGCATGGTATACTTAGGAACGGTATTATGCTTGAAGCCTGACAAGGTCCGAGAAAAGCGAGGTAAATCTTTTCGCGCCAGGGCGTTCCGGCGTGATGTCTGAACGAACGACGTAAACTTTTTTCTTTCTCTTATATTTTATTAACTTCCTTTTCTGCGTTTGGTGTTCCCCGATGTAGTAGTGGCTAAGAATGAAGCACGAAATAGTAAGGGTGCAAACAGTTTCAGCGTGCTTCTTCTCGACGTGGCTGGTTTAGCTCATTCGTTCAGGCTCGACCTATATAACGGATTTATCTGCCAAATTAAACATCGCACGAGCAAACTTCAAGATCAGTGTCGGAAGTAAGAGCAACGCTCTCCTTGCGATATCACTCCTCAAGCCTGCCACAATGGCATTGGAGATCTTCGTAATCAGCACAGCGCAGGACCAGCCATGGCTTCGTGACCAGGGCCCGTATTCATAAAAGAGTTCTGAAGCTAGAAATGTACGCAAGAGCAGAAAGATGTCAGCCGATCGTAACGCCGGACATATCATTAGCGAAGGCGGCCGGCCAACGACAGACAGCGCTTACGAACGAAGAGATTTGTGGATTTGGTCAGTTTCCACGGATACAATTCACGAGAAATCATAAATTAACATTGATTAAATTATAGCTGACTTAAACTTGCAGGACATAAAGTTACGCTACATATACACTTACCCCACATCATCCTAAATCCCCTCTTCCTCATTCTCATTTTGTAAAAGGTTCTGCGTGCCCTGAGTGACGGCCTTTCTTTGCACTGCATATAAACCCTGTTCCGATGCCTCCTCACCTCGAGCCATCTCGATACCTATTTCTGAGAGTACGCTGCGTGCGCTCCGAAGAGCCTGCCGTATCATTCTGTTTTCCCGCACCACACTAAGCAATCACGAAGTGACCGCGCCCTCCCATCTTCAGTGTACGGGTGCACCTTGCGATTTTCTTTGTCGAGTGCTTCTTCCGTATAGCGTGCGCGAAACGATGGGCGGCCTTCCAAGTGCCATGTGGGAGGAAGGAAGCTCATCGTGTCTTTGGGCGTTCTCTCTAACGATGCTTTCTTTCTTTCTACTTTCGCCGTGGAGGGTTTTCGCCGGGCTGGTGCAACTTCGGCAAAAGGAAGAAAAAAAAAAGATCGCCCACAGAAATAGGCCTAGACGCTCGGCGACCCCCGCCCTTCCCCTTTCCGCTTTGGCGCCGGTGCTTCAGCCGCATGTATACGTGTACGCTCGATACACGAAAGAAAGGTGCACGGAGGGGCGTTGCGCATGACGTGCGGACGTAGACGCCACTGCAGGTGACGTCACGAGACTTGGTCAGATCGGCGTCATCCGCTTGCTCTCCGGCGCCAGGGAGGGCAGCAGACGACACCTCCTGCGTCGAGTGGTGTTCCGTTTTGCTTGCCTCCCCCCCCCCCCCCCTCCTCTCTGCATCTCTTTTCACGACTTCGTAGTCCCTTTGTCAGATGTCGGAGAGGGAAACGACTAACGAATGTTGGCAGGAAGTTTCTGATTCGCGGGAAGGCGCCAGCCCTTCAAGTGTCGTCGACATCCATTTCAAAGGCAGAGTCTAAACAAACTATAGAGCACTAACAGCTAGGGTGCGGCGCTGGGTTCAAGGAAACGAGGTTGTTGCCTTGTCTTAACCCGGCCGTTTAAGGGATGGCGGCACGATGTTAAAGGCGCGAAAGCCTGATTCTGATAAGCCTCGTTCTCGGTAGTGCCAATGAACTGTTGCATGTCTGTTGCTTTTGTACGAAGAGGCGCGTTTATCGCTGTGCGCACGTGCATCATCGTGGAAAAGATTTCTCGGTCGTTCACTCAGGTGTGTGTCCATTCGTGGACTGCTAGCTCGTAGGAAGAAAACGTCAGTAATTATTTGCGCTTCTTGTGGTTCCAATAGGCCCCCACTGTCGTTCTTTCTCTGAGTGTCCTTTTACTCTAGCAGACTGCGATTTAGCGCCAGTCATGCATAAACAAACAAGTTCACCTATGAGCGTGCAAATCAGTACACCTGATTAATGCCGATATGTACCACGATTTAAAATTTAGCGTTAGAATATTCGCTTTTCCCCCCTGTGTGAACACTTATCTCTCTCAAAAGGTTTAGTCGAACCTTGTCGTGTGCTGTCGAAGAGAGCATATTAATATAGGCTATTAATAAGTTACGCTTACTTAGCCACTGGAAGGTTATAGCGCGCCCGTGTATGTTTCATGTGCGTCGGCGTCGAGCCAAGTCTCCCAGTACAGTTCTCTCACAGGGATTGGCTGGGAGTGCTTCTACGTTGGAATTAAGTCACCGATCTGGACCATGTAAGTGAAGCAGCAGAAACAATCAGTGAGGCGTAGTAGCCACAAATAAACCAAGCTACGGGCCAGACAGAGCTGGGGGCAAGACAAGGGGAAAAAGTTATGCGGATCCCGCGCACTGTGGGAATCTGTGGGCGGGAAGCTTTTTTAATTGTATATAAATGCATGCGTTAATGCCATAGTAATTAATTAATTAATTAATTAATTAATTAATTAATTTAAATAAATTAGCTACAAGTAAGTACACTATGTCGCCGGCTTGCCGGCAGCGTTAAATTGTTAAATCAATGAAGGAAGGTCATAGGTAAATCGAAGCCTTTCAACTATATAGGAGTTTGCTACCAAGTACGGAGCCATGCTTGCAATTAAATAGAAAGGAACAAAACAGAAAGCACAATATATTTCTCAGTCTTACATATAGGCCGTAGAAAAGAGCCTTCTAGTGTTTACTGGCACTTCCCAAACACTTCCTGGATAATCACCTTAAACAAAAAGGGAAGAACAATTGATGTTTCACATTTTATCAATATGACGCATCATCAAAGCGAAATACACAAGCAAAATCCAGATCACGCTTGAATAACCTGAAAAACGAAGCCAACTAGAATATAAGGAAATAATAACAGCTAGGTTGAACAAACTCACAATACAAATAAGGCTAAAGCTCGCGGTACATCAATAATTAGAAATCTTTTGACGTTATGCCGAGTTACATAAATGTAGATTATACAAATTGTGTTACGTAGACACCATTTTTACGTTATACATATGCTATGTGCATGTGGTGACATGGATTGTGTTGAAGCAATAGACAAGAATGAACTGATTTTTTTTGTTCCTTGAACGAATGATCGTCAAAGTATCACATTCGTTGAATGGTTGCACATCCCAAACGAAACGTCGGTAAATATCCTTTAAGGTCGTACTGAACGATACGAACGCGATTTGTGATGTGTAAACCACAAATCGCCACTATGCGAGTGCTTCGTCTCGAAACTCTTCCACTTTAACATCGCAGCTGTTCTTCGTTCTGTCCCTCTCTACGCCTATAGGCTCTGTGATAGATTCCAGCTATGTATACTCGAAATGACATCGACGTAGAGGCCGAAAGCAGAGCAAGGAAGTTAGATCCGCATGCTACATGCGAGCGACTATAATGCAATAGAATTATCTGGATGGGCCCACTCACGCCTTTGATTGCGCTCCCTTCAGAATCAGCTCACGTTACAAAGCCCGGCGTGTAAATACCGTTGCGGGGGAAGCACTGGTGTCTAGGTCCGCCTGCCTTTGATTACACGTCCTCTGGGATCGGCCCAGTTTACTCGGCGAGATACGACAGGCCAAGCCCCGGGTAGGTAGACAAAGTAGGGTTCGTTTTGAAACAGAACACTGAAACATTTGGGCTAGCCGACCTGCATGCGCCATATACGCTGCAAAGCAGCAGTCGGCCTCGGACTCATGCTGTGCACTGCTCTTCCTTCTTCATGGCTTACTCACTGGTTGAAATATGTGCGATAGACATTATACAGCTCCTGTACATTCGCTCGAAAGGAAGTTTCTGAGAGTCATATTCACGAAGCGCTCCTCTTTCAAACAGTGGAAGGCTGAAGAAGTAAAAGGAAAAGAAATAACAGGCATACGTGGCGAGATCGTCCACACTGATCTCGACTCCCAGACTGGTTACGGTTACGTACCTGAAATACGAACCTGTTCAGTGAGTGCGCGCCTGTAGAACTAAGGATGAAAGAACAGTGGTCGGGCAGGCAGCGCAGTCGTTCCTTAAAGGCGCGCCCAGTGCATACAAATCTCCTGCCTTTTCTAGACAGCTTGTCGTGACCTTTTCTTTGCAACTGCCATTTATGTGCGCGAAGCACCTCCCTGCCTTTAGGACCTGTCGGTGGGGGCCCAGGGCGTTTTCGTCGGCGTTTCCTCCTTTTGACGCCGACGAACGCTGTACGACGCGGTACTCATTTGTAGATATCTTGGGGGTTTGCCTCTTCTTCGGCTAAAGAAAATAGAGTAAGAGAGAAGAGCAACGGTCTCGGCGCGGGCCAGGAAACGCCAGCCTGCGCTCAAAAACACAGCAGCTAGAGCGGTGCAAGACTGTGGAAGGCCGTTGCTGGGAGGCAGCACGTATGACGGGCCTAATTCGCAAAGTCATTGACGACGTAAAGTACAACGAGCTACGCTTACACGAGCCAAATGAAGTCGAGTGGAATCGGCCGGTCGGGTCGAAATCCGGTCGTCGGGTTCCTGTGGACGCTAGCGAGCTGGGCCGAGCGTGCGTCAAGTAGAATTCCGTCAACCCGCCTGCAAGAGGTGTGTCGATTCACTACCATTTGACAGGGCGCATGTAAACGCGGTAGGGTCGGGCCGAGTCAGCTCGACTTCTGACTCTACCCGCTCGCATCGAGTTTACGTAAACGAGGACACGATCCTGCCATACGCAGCGTGGTTTAGTGGGAGCGCAGTAGCAGTGTGCTGCAGTATACCGACTGCAATTGGTGCAGGATAGGTGTGCCGCAAGAACAAAGACGGCATAAACAGGCGAACATGGGACGACGTCACTAAGGATGTGTAACCCGCCACGATGAACCAGGGGATATATGCGGCGTTCTACTGCAGACAGGACATTGCCAGTTTAATTGCGAGCCGCGGCGGCAGCATTTCTACCTGCGGGAACCCGAAATGAAAACATTTGTGGCCATTATCAATATCCTTAGCGTTATCTCAGATGGCCCAAATTAGTCGGAATGCCTCACAAGGGGTGTCTCTGTCAGGCCAGCTATAGATATAACGCGATATATCTGTTAGAACCGTCAGCTACAGAATTTTTTTTCTTCCTAAATTGTTCTTTGCATCAAATGTTATGTTGCTCCGGAAGCTTGCAATGATTCCCCGAATACAGGTTATTTCGCCTAATCTTTACTTGTGTTTAAACGACAGAACTGCTTTTTCTCGCCCCGTGAGAACGATTCGCATCCTAACTAGGCCATCTTGTCGGAGGCTACATCGTGACTGGCCAGTGCACGAATGTTACTCAACCGGCGGACCGTTGTTTCACGTGCGAACTGCTTTGTGAAGTGACTCCCTGACTGACGCCAACTCTGGCTTCCACGACTGGCGCACGTGAGACACAGAGCCGCGCAGACGGAAGCGTCTTTTTTTTTTTCTTTTTTTCTCGCCGCGGGTCAGCGACCCTTTCGCGTCGGCTTCGTCGTCGCCGACGTCGGCGTCGTTCCGAGCATCTTCGCAACGGGGAAGAACCAGTGGTGTTTGCTGAGGTGGGAGGGAGGCTGGGAAAAAGAAGAAGGCTCGTAGAGTACTCTGAAGGGGAAGGAGGAGTGTTTCTTTTTGCTTCTCCCCTTTCTCGAGAGCCTCGTGGCACTTCCAGCGAAACCGTCATAGATCACGCATGCCGTCGGCCGCAGTCGGCGACCCCCAAGCGCCCGCTCTCGGCGCGAACTACCGAAGTGCTCCTCTTACGTCACTCCTTGATAGCCGCGACAGGGTGTTTTTTTTTTCTTTCTCTCTCATTTGTTTCCTAGTTGGGCGAGGAGACTTCGAGGTCCTCCGACAAGCTGACCACCAGGCCTCTCTCTGTCTAGTAGACTGACCAATGGTCAAGGCGGCGCCGGAGGTGACAGAACTCTTTAATCTAGCGTGAACTAAGCGTGAACGCGTCTGCTCTAGCGTTCGGCCACAGCTATGCTTCATTTACTTCTCTCTCTCTCTTTTTCCACTCGCTCTTACCGTCTTCACTTCGCCTGGAGCTGCTGACAAAGTGCAAACACGAGAACGGAGTGTAATCTCAGTGAAGGCCCGGCCGGAGTGCTTAATAGGTGCTCACACTTCTGTCTTCAACTTCTTTAGTTGTTCTTTTTTTTTAATCTTCTGACGCCCGTGCAACGCGTTTCCCACGTTACGAGTTGCGTTGAGGTACGACGCCTTTTGTTGTCTCTCTCTTTCTCCGAGGCGTGCTCTGCCCAGACGTTCTCGGTTCTCTCGCGCGCACGGAAATGGCAGCTTTTCGCTGAACGCGAGAGCGTTTTCTCTGCTAGTCTTTCTCCCTTAATTCTAGCGAGTCTCGCGTGTACCTTTCTGTCGCACGAAGAGTCATGCGTGTCGGAGCATAGCGCTCGAAGAGCGGTGAATTGAGCGAGAAGGACCCGAGAACAACGTAAAGGCGAACGTGTCCGTCGAGCAAACGACACAATTTTTTTTTTCACAGCTGAGCAGAGTTGAAGTCACTGGAGCGTTTTTGGTTTACGCAAGTTATTATAACGCCCTTAGACGATGGGCGGCGCGAAAAATAAAAGGAAACAATCAAGCAAGGTTTGCCAACTGAGCAAGAAAGGACAAAGAAACAAAGGATGAGGCGCTATTACGAAATGCTACTAATCACGCCAGGAAATGTATCTTCTGTTCACATTCAAATTTTGCCCGTAGTTGTGCACGAATAGATATATACCGGGTGTTTCAGCGAACACTTAAAAAAATTCTTAAACGTTGCCTGTGGCTGATAGCACAATTCTAGTTAATGAGCTGGTCTACTTGAAGAAGCGGACATTACTTTTGAAAAAAATTGAAATTCATACTCGACTAATTAGCAAAAATAGCTAATTAAGTTCTTAACTAATTCCCATATGACACACATTGCAATATACAAATTCTAGCTGGGGCATTCGCACGGCGGATCCACTTGGAACGAATTCACGGGATGACACCACTTTCGACATATTCAATTCCTCAACAACGCGGAGAAATTCATTGGCGTTCTAGTCCCTTTTGTGCTTCAATGCCTAAACCAACGCATTGTTAAGAAAGTAAGTGGAACGACAGCGAATTTTGACCGCATGCTTGACGGCACATATCCCGTAAATGGTGCCATCCACACACTTTTCAAGCGGATATGCCTTGCAGGCTCCCCTGCTAGAATTTGTAAATTGCAATATGTGCCTTAAAGTCATTGGTTGCAAGCTTAATTAGTGACTTTTTTGTTGATTAGTCGATTATGCATTTCAATTTTTCGTGCAAGTAATGTTCGCCTCTCCGAGTAGACCAGTTCATGGGCCAGAATTGTGTTATCTGCCACAGGCAATTTTTAAAGATTTTTGAAAGTGTTCGCTGAAACACCCTGTATACGGACTTTAACGAAAACGGTCAACGCAGTAATAATTGCACACTCCTCCTAAAGATTTCAGGTGAACAATTGCGGAACATATGTGTAGCCTAACTGGCTGTGTTGGTCCTCCCCCACATATATCTGATGTCAGAGCGAGTTCAGTCACCTCTTTTCTGATATCCACGGTTTCTTTAATCTATAGTGGTGATGAAGTTAGCGACGCAATATCATTACATTGATACGTATTTCTTTGTTGTCGGGATGCGTCTAGACCTTACACGTGCTGTGCGCTTCAAAGAGAGCGCTTCGAAAGTCAGGTGAGCTTATTGTTCAGCCGCTATAACGCCGCTCGCGGACCAAAAGGTTGGCATTTAGATGCCGATTTTTTTTGGGGGGGAATTAGGTTATACTGCTACTGGGTTATTTGCGATTGGGTTATTTCGTGATTGGGTTATTAATTCCCAGCGTTAAGCACGCACCGGCGCACCACCGGTGCAATCTGGGAAGCAACGCAAAAGCAGGCGGACTTCGGGGATGCGCCGCTGAATGGAGTGGCGTGTCCAGAGAGGAGCCCGGCTGTAGCACACGCCTCATGCATGACGCGTTTCGGTGGTGGCAGCACAGCGTGTCGCGATATTTGATACACTGCCAGTCGGATCAATGTCGACATTAATCGTGAAATGGGTACTGCCGGAAGTTCTCGTTTTTTATTTCCTTAGTCCCTTATTTATCTATGTTGTTTAAGCGCCAGTTCTTCTTGAAGATGTCCGCGGGGAGAACAGTTATATGCTGCATAAGTTAGGAATGAAGTAGATGATTATCGGCCAATCCAAACTTAGTACTTATTGGCTGCCTGTTACGGATTCCAATGGTAGTTGTACTTGAAATTACATCTGCCAATTCCTTCAAGATTAGATTGAGGAGCTCCCTTTCGTTGTTTTTCTGGTCCTTGGTATCAGAGCTGATACATTAGGTGACAAGTTCCTGTTCACCAAGGCGGGTAGATATCTAACGCCATTTCAATTTCAATGTTCACAAGCCCGTGAACGTGCTTTTGCGCGGACTTATACTTGATTCATTCATTTTTTTCCCTATTAACTTCTAAATTGATGACCAGACGTTTGAACTCTGGAGGAAATACACGATGAAAAAAAAAATAATTATGAGAAACTTCGTTCAATACAGCAGAAATGAACCGAAAATATAGATGGAAGTCCTAGCTATTCGAGAAAAGGTGGCAGCTGTTACGGAGGAGCAGTAATAAGAGGTTTATTTGGTGTGGACCAATCTTCGAGATGTAAGTTTCGTATTCTTAAACTTCTTTTGTAAAGTTGGACTGCTTGTTAGACCTATTTCATTCACACTTTTACCGTTAAACTTCCGCGTACGCGTGACCGGCCCGTCTGCAAGATCCGTCTTCGCGAACGGACGTCGAACGCTCGAAATAACACGATCGAGCGTTGGCCGATTCTGTGGATGACATTTACCGGAACTCCATTCTCGGAAACATTTCCAGGGGCTCCATCAAATGAGAACTGGACCGTCACCGTCAGATTGCCATGACACCCAGATATGTCCCAAATTCTTCGACCTCAACACATCCCAAACCTTGACAGGGGCGAAAATGGAAGGGAAAGAAAATTCCGGTTGATTCAATATCCTGTCAAATCGCCGTCTCGTCCTATAGGCACTGCAGAAAGGACTTTAGCGGCCATTGATCGGCCGCAGCCCAATCTCTGCGCTGCGCCTTCGAGAGAGCGTGTGGCCCCTTGGGCTCCTGGCTGTCGGGGCAAGGACAATGACTGTCATTGTGCGTGCCTCCTCTAGCCGTGGCCTCGCTTGGTGTGTGTACGCACACAAACGACGTCGTAGCCCCCGTACCACGGCCACCATTTCCCAGCCGGCGCCGCTATACGGCGGCCTTCCGTTCAGTGCGCCGAAGCGGAGCCGTGACCACAGTTGATCAGGCTTCAGAAAGAGTCCATTGTGGTGCAGGCGGCGGGAAGCGGCGTCGCGTGCGTGCGTGCCCCCTTTCTTCGGGTCCGGGTCCGCTGTGGACGAGGTTTGGTCCACTTTGCTTACAACGGGGCTCCCGGTCGGGGGCGTGTCGAGCAGCTAGAGCCGGAGGGTTCGTAGACATGTTTCGTTCATTCGTTCCCGATTTTTATGCTTGCACCTTTTCCCGAGATCGAGTCCGATTTTTATTCGGTCACTTTCTTTTCTTCTTGCGAGAGATTGTGTACGTGACCTTGTCCACAGTGCTTAGCCGCCTGTGTTGAGCGACGAATGACGCGGTGCGGTAGTGGGAGAAAAGAGCAGTGAGTTGTCGTTTTCTGGGGCATCTGAGCATGCAGAAAGGTCGGGCAGAGAGCGGTTGAATTCTCCATAGTGTCGTAAACATTTGCACATTCTCTGTTTTAATATTCGTGTGTGAATGTATGTGCGTATGTTGTGCGTGTATTTGATTGTCGAAGCGGAATTGTATAAAAACGAGTTCACGAAATAACAGGTCATCCTATCTCGACAGGGTATATATGACAGGCATGCTAAAAGGTGGAGAACATCTAGACTGTTGTTCCGGGAGGGCGCACCCTGCATATAGGGAGCCTCTACGCGGCTGAAAAGTAGCCGGCATTTTTGTCGGTGTTGTTAGATGCGCGTATGCTTGATAGGGCTTTTAGGTATTTTCGCAAAAACGACGTGATTTTAATTGCTGTGAGCGCTGCCTTGCACTTGTCGCGTAACATCTACTAAACATTCAAAAAGAGCTCGTCTCGTGGCGCAGTTTACCGGAGCGTCAGTTTTCACCTTCCAGAGGGCAACGTTTCTGGTTCGGTGTCGGCTGTGCGGCATTCTTTTTCTTCGAGCGTTTACACCCCGTTTCGTGGCAGTCGTGACGACCTGATTGTGATCATTTGTTATTGTATAAGAAGCATGGCTGGACAGCTCTGGTCTAGAGTGAATCATTAACTGTTCGCTGCAAAAGAAAAAAAAATATATATATTCCGTGCACACCTGTTATCGATCGCTTACGAGGCGGCGCACGCACGTGTATAACGGAGGAGCTCAACCCTGCGAGTATCAAGTTACGCGAGCACTGATTGACGAGGGCAAGCGTAAACCCGAAAACGGGTGACGAGAGGCGTTTCAACGGCCAGAGAAGCCGCGTAATGCATGCAGCGTTTTCAAGTTCTCTCCAGCATCCACTTCGCGGCACCAAGTGTCATGTACGCACGCGCGCGCGAGATCGCGTGAACACCGTCCGCGAGGCCCGATGCCGCAGCGGCGGCGTCCAGAGTAATTGAAGAGGACTGACCTTGTGTGCCGTGGAGGCTAATTATCCGCGACGAAGTGCAGGCGACGCATGCAGCAGAAGCGCACAGGCGGCGGCGTGCCTCGCTCGGGAGTCGCAAGGGCGAAGCAGGCGGGCCGGGCCGCCTTCTGCCGCGGCGTTGAGTGAGCGCCCGGGCCAGAGTCACGATGCGCCTCTCATCGCCGGCCGAAAGCGTGAACGCACTTATCAAGCGCCTATTACGACGCGCAAGCGCGACGATAGGCATCGCCTGCTACGCAGGATGCCGCCGCTGTTGTAGACTGAAAGGCTGCGATGAGAAAGAAGTTTTGGGGCCAGTCTCTTTTTCGTTGGGCATTTCGCGTCCTAATCGCGGTTCGTGGCTGGGAGCTCCGAATCGCTGCAGCGCCGTTCTTCGCGGTCGTAATAGCAGTCGATACACTGTGGCGAAGCCAGCCAGTCTATTTTTCTTTTTTTTTTGTCTCGTGAGACACGTTTAGATGCGGGCTTGAGATGTGTTTGCTTACTGCATGGGGGCTAGGGCAAGGTGAGGTGAGAACTGTGGCTAGTTTATGCGCTGTTGAAGACAACGAGGCGCGCATGCAGGGAACGTAAAAAGGAAGCGGACTTCGGTCTGATTCGGCCCCATTCGACCTGTTGGTACTTTCCTATACCGGTGCATGGGTGTGTTCAGCTTATTGCACAGAAGGCTGCACTCGTGCAATAGTGCAACAGCAACATCAAAAACAGATTAAATATATATATATATATATATATATATATATATATAAACTGTTTTTATAATAGAAGACTTTATTAATAAAACAAAAGAAGCGTTATTTATTTAATGTGCGATTAATTCCGGTGTCCGGCACTGTTTGGAAAACCCGCGGATTGCGGGTTAATTTACGTACGATATATGAAAGACATGTCATCTGTCACCTCAAAACTGTCACCTCATTCGGATTTTGAGGAGGCCAGAACTGACCATGCAGGTGCGATATTCGCAGGGTCTGTTGAGTTCTCCATATACATGCCTACTCCTTTAGGAAAGCGCATTTTAAGGAAATCGAACTTGTCGCGCACACCCCTGCTAAGCTTTTTCAACGACCAACCGACGAAGCGCGGTGCAGAGTGACAGCCTGCCCCACCTCGAGAACCACTTCAGGATGGAAGATACGTTGAACCAGACGAAAACAGGCAACGCTCTCGACGCAGAAAAAGCACTGATAACGAGAGTCTGAGAAGTCACAAGCTTCCAGAAAATTTTGTTTCGTTCGTTGAAGGAATGGAGCGCCCTTTAACTAGACAAAGGAGTCGCTAGCCCCACGGGTGATTGGAGGGGGTTGAGGGGGGGGGGGAGCGGTCGCCCCCACTGACCCGCCCCCCTTCCTATTCCGGAGCCCTGCCTTCATAGAAAAATGGAGATTACAGGCAGGACGAAAATAGAGAAATAGGTGGGGGGCGGAAGGGTATTCATCATGGGGCTGGTTGCTCTTGCCCATTTCAAGCATAAAAAAATAAAGTTGTGTTCTTGTTCTTTTTCGTCTCCTTAGACGGTTTATCGCTTCGGCAACGCTCGGCCAGCAGCATGCATTTGCACCGTCATGCGATAAGAGCCGCATGCCCAGATACCTACACCAGGCGTAACGCCCTGTCGCGGGCCAGTCTCACTGCATCCGATCTTGTTCATACATCGCACGCTTGAGAGCAGCACAATAACAGTGCGCAATCGCCCCGTCATGTGTTATTTTTCATATTACGCAGGCTTTCTTTGAAACGCACAAGAAATGACTACGTGAGATATATTGTGTAGGAAACAATTTATTGAGAAGCTTCTCAAGGTGCTCTACAACTTTGCGCATCACCTTTGCGTCGGAGTCTGCAGCCAATACTTAAAAAGTTGATTAATTAAACATAACTAATTAAGGGGAAAATAAAGGATAGCCCGAGTAACTCTAGGCCAGTGCCAACATTATGACATTATGCATACGGTTCAACCCGCGTTCGGAGTGCCTTTCATGTTTAAAACTTATGTGAGACAACCTGTATAGTAAGCTTTATAAAATTATTGGGTAAGAAAGTTCCAATTTCCCTAATTTGGCTCCACGTGACAACTTATGTAGGTTTTCATTCGAAAGTACCTGATTTCAATGGGCGCCTTGAATGGCATTTGCAAACCTCCACGTGAAATATATATCCTGTATGCGCTGCTCTCTCCTGCAATTGCGCAACTGCACGCAGAGTGCTCATTCCGTAATTGCACAACTGGTCAGGTACAGTTGGAACGGACAAGAGAAAATTTTTTTTTGTGTTTGCTTTTTCCAAATAGGATTACTAGAATGGACCTGACAGGTCATCTCATCTCTTGATTCGTTCTGAATTCACAAGCCACTGCGTTTCTGTTCTATGTTATTTCACCGCTGAGCTTTCTTTTCAAACCTACAGTTTCAGAAACCGCCATAAAATATTTGACTCGTCAGGAATAAAACAAGAAAACGTTACGCAGGGAAAAAGAAGCTTGGAGGACGCTTAAGCTCCGCCTTTAAAATTGGAACGCGACAGCATGCAAAGATCCCCGACTGCTTTTCACGCTTCCCGGGCAACTGCAGCTTATGTAACCGTAATGCTTACCAGGAAACGCTGCCAGCGAACGGTACGCACGAAGGCGAGCTTTCTGGTAGGAACGCGGCCTCTTGCGTGGGCTGATCTCCTGCTACTTTCTAACTTTTAATATATCAGTCTTATAAGATCTAACATAAAAGGTGTGTTCTGTCTCTTTCTTTTTACATGGCGTTTGTTTGTGGGTTCTCATTCTCGTAATTCCGAGTAACTTTGTAAGACAAGGTATGAGCAACGTTGGTGGTAAAAGAGTGGTCGGGTAGGCGTGGTTCGAAATTATTTTTTACCGGAGCAACGGTCGACGCTGGACGCGGGACGCCGGCACCGGATTTTCTGCTACGCGGGGCCCCTAACGATATCGCGTTAAAAATAACAACAAAGTGTAGGATTGAACCTGCCTTTCAGCGGGCGTTGCATCTTTGGAACGACATAAGGATAAAATTGCCCTTAATGTCCATTCTAATCGGCATGTCCTACATCTGCGTCAGAAGCTACAATCGACGCCGTCGGTCTCGTTATCCAATTACGCACGGCGGGCCAGCGGCATTTCGGAGAGAGCGGCATCATTTCTTACGTGACGTTAAAGTGGTCACGAGCGAGCCGCGATCGTGCTCCACGTGACGAGGAAGGAAACGCTCCCGACAGGAACTACTACTGCTCTGCTCTGCGCTGCCGTGCAGTTAATCCTCGCTTTCATTGTATGTTTTTTTCAGTATCCTCACACGTGGTTACCAACTAGGGCTTTTGCCGCGTCGCGCTTTGGTGCGCAGAGAATTAATTTGGTTTTACTTGCTTCGTTATGTTTTCTAGTTTTTTTTTTTTTCGTTGTAGGAAATGCGGCGAAAGAGAGAGCAACAAGAAATCGTATCCGAAGCCTCTCACCGATCCTTTTATAGATCTCCGGCGTGTTGCATATAGCGCACGTGTGTTGAGAGAATAATGTATATGGGGACGGGGAACTCCAGCATCCCTCCCATTTTCATCGCGCTTCCTAGCGCGCTTCTGTCACGCGAGTCAAGATACCGAGGAGGAAAGTACTTTTTCCACCGCCGCTTTCGTCTGTCATCCAATCCGGCCGTCATCCCTTCATTGCCTGCGCGGCTCGCCACGCTCGCTGGATATATCGCAGTTCAGTCTTTATTGCTCCCTCCGTGCCTCCGAGCTCTCGCACAGCGACGAAGCGCAGTTCGTTACCTAAAACGAGGCTGCTCGCCTTTCACCTCTCTTGGCCGTTTTTCTGGAAGCCCCCGGCGCGGAGGCTGCGCGTGCCTGCGCGAGGGAAGACTGTTGCATGCGGCAGAACTGACTTAACGCCGGCGTGCAGTATGCGACGGGGAGCTATTTATAGACGAGGGAACCAGAGGCGCGCGCTCTCGTCCTTTTTGCTCGCGGGAGACCACGCGGTCGCGAGCCCGTGTGAGAGACCGCAGATGCGGCAGAGGGCAGCAGCGCGGGCGACCGGATGCATGGACATAGTTCGCGCAGCCTGCCGTACGTATGTGTGAGTGTGTATGCGTAGCCGGAGGGTTGTGCGGCGGAATATCGCGTGTCGTCACCCCCCCCCCCCCCTCCCTCGCTGTCTTCGGCGATTAATGCCTCATCTCGCGGCCATTCTTTAAGCGTCGCGTCACTCGATCGTAACCTCCCCTGCGCGCCATAGAGTTGACTGAGGGCTTGGTCCCCTCTGCTTGCATATATGTAGACGGCCGCTTACTATGCTTTGAAGTTACTTTGTCACTGGAGGCTATCTCTGCATCCACCACTTTTTCATCCGCCTTGTTTATTCATTCGGAGAGAGCTCGTATTCTGCTGGCCCATCACTGGCAGCTCGATACGCGACTTGAAATTATTTTTTATTTGAGAGCAAGTCTTCTTTATGGCCAATTCGTACTTCACCTCCTATTCTTTCTCTTTGCATTATTTTTATTATTATTATATGGTATTTAGGAGATGTTTTCGCCTTTAATTGGTGCCGGCTACTCCTTTTCACATAGGAATAAAAAAAAAAAACACGAATAAATCGTTATATATGTAGTGAAATCATAACAACACAAATTCCGGTAACATAAGTACACTAATGTCACACTATAACTGAAAGATAACTCCAAATCATAAAAACACGAAGTCCAGTCACGTAAGTAGACTAATGCCACATTAAAACTGAAAGTCAACTCAGCAACACAGAGTTCAGTCACATATGCGCACTAAAGTAAACACAATGCCCCGTCACTTAGCTAAAGTAAGGGCACATAAGAAAACACGGATTAAAGTATTATGAAGTTGCAAAAAACAAGGCAGTGCATTGACCACAGTCGGGTAAAAGAAAAACATGTATAATGCGCTATCACATTTAAACACTCTATTCAATACTTTCAGAGAATATTGCTATCTTCTAGATATATTTGAAGGGCCAGTAACGCTCGTCCTTGCAATGAGTATGTTGGCCAAGGACTTAAGATCGTCCTGAGGCCGAAGGGCCTACGATCTAATGCCACTAAATCAAGTGCTAAGCGTTGTATGTGTGTGCCGTGTCGCGGACATTCTAGCAGAAGATGCTGTACGTCTTCTACAGCGTGGCCACAAGTGCATACCGCACTATCAGCTCCTGAAATGTTATGTAGAAAGTGTTTTGTGTACGCGGTACCGAGCAGCAGACGGTGAATCAGCGTTTCAAAGGCTCTGGTTGTATTTAATGTGGACGGAATTTTAAATTGAAGTGTTTGGTCAATGTGAAATAAATCGGAAGATTTCGAGTTCTGATCAAACCATGTCACTTTGAAACCACAAGCTGATATCTTACTATGCGGCGCAATTCACGCAATTCACCTTGTGTTAGAGGGAGACCATGTGTGGCGTCATTAACATGCGCTGGTCCAGCTGCCTTATCTGCTGCAACATTCCCAGAAATATTGCAGTCGCCAGGTATCCACTGGAACGTTACTGTCCGATTTTCTTCACTTGCTTTTGTGGGTTCCATAAGTATCTCGTTAACTAATGCCATGTTTTGCGAATAGCTGATGCCACTGTGAAGTCACTATGAATCTGCCTGCGAGTCACAAAGGATGGCCCATTCTTCCCCTTTTTGCATTGAATTTATGTATCGTAGCAAAGAAAATATTGCAAAAAGCTCTGCTGTTGTTGATGTCGTCGTGTGAGACAGTTTAAATGTTTGTATTTGGTTCCATTCTGGAATGACAAAGGCAGTTGTAGAAGAATTTGTTTGGCAAGAACCATCTGTATTCGCTTGAATATAGCCAGGGTATCGAAAGTATATTTGGTATAACGCCAGTTGTTGTGCTGCTAGCATAAACGTATCTCGTTTGCGAATAATTCCCTCGACCGAAAGTTCAATTTTTAGAACTACGAGTCGCCATGGAAGGTAAGAGATATTTGAGAACCGAAATTCGTGATGTGGTAGTAGATCTTTGTGCTCCTGAATCACCGAATTGATGTTCGCCATGTCTCGCTCAATTAGTGCTCATGCTAGTGGATGCCTTTTGTGCTGCACTGAAACGCGAAAGTAGTGTCGACAGGTTTCAACCGTCTTCATAATAGAAAATGGAGGATGACGTGCCTCTGCAATTACTAACGAACTTGAGGTTGCTCGAGAAACGCCTAAGCATACTCTAAGGCTCCTAGCTAATAAGCGTTGGAGTCTCTCTTCAGATAAACGGGGGATTCCATGCAGAACAGGTGAAGAATATGCTACATTTTGCTTTATAAGTGCATTATGGAGTTTAATAAGGATGAAACCGACCCTCTCCATGTCGTGCCTGCTACGCGACGAAGAACATTTATGAATGAGTTTATTTGTTCTTCAAGGGTTTTAATATGATAATTTCAAGAAGATTACCTGTCTAGTATAACCCCAGAAATGTGTGTTGTTTCACTATGTTTCTCTAAAGGTTGTCCCTGAAGGCACAGCTAGAAATCCTTTAGATGTCTTCTGGTGAAAGGCAACACAGCCGTCTTACTGTAAGACGGCTGTGTTGTCCACAATGTTTAGGCCTTCCTGCAAAGTTGATTGAATAAGGCTGGCACTTGAACCAGAGGCCCAAATGCAAACATCATACGCAGATATAGAGTAGTGTAGTGCAGGTGGAAATCTTCGCGGTAAATCCGCCATCACACAATTAAAGAGAAATGGACTTAATACGGGTGTCACACGGCGCACTTCTGATCGCGATCTAGCCCGATCCGGATCGAATTTCTCGGTCGCGATTGTTTATTTGCGCAAGCTGCGCGAGGGAGCCAACCGCGGTCGAAAATTTCGATCCGGATCTGGCTTGATCGCGGTCGAAAGTGGTCGTGTGACACCGGTATAAGACACTGCCTTGTGGGACTCCTTGAATAATATTATGAGAGGAACTTCTTCCTTCATTTGTTTGAATAAATATTGACTTGCCGTTCAAGAAGCTGGATATCCACCGTTGCACACTTCCAGAGACTCCTAGTTCTAGCAGGCTACATAGTATATGAGCATGGCTGACTGTGTCGAAGGCTCGTTTCATGTCTAAAAAACCGCTAGTGTGACATTTACCCTAGCTCGTTCCTGTTCAGCATACGTAACTATATCAAAATTGCAACCATGGTGCATGGCTACCTTCGAAATCCTGTCATGTGATTGGGAAGCGCTTCTGTTTGCTCACACCACCATGTCAGCCTACAATGTCAATCATTTTCTCCATGACCTTGCGTAAACAGCTCGTCAGGCTCGCAGGACGAAAAGATTCAAGAGAAATAGGTGTTTTGTCAGGCTTCAATATAGGTATCAGACGTGCGTTTTCCAAGAGTCAGGGACATGCTCCTTTTTCCACAAGTCATTGAGTAATTCAGAAAGTGTCAATCGACCATTAGGTCCCATGTTTTGCAACATACCGTATGTAATGAAATCTGGACCTGCAGCAGTCCTTGTCTTACAAAACGCAAGCGCACATTTTAGCTCCATCATAGAGAATTCGTAGTCTAATTGTACATGCTGCGACTGAAAACAAGCAAGAACGTTTTGTTTTGCCATTTCAACCAAACATTGAAACTCAGCACTAGTAATAGATACGCTTGTTCTAGTTATAATTTTGCAGAACTCCTCAGCAATCACTAATTCTGAAGTATCCTTGGCTATTTCGAGAGCACGAAACGGTTGTGTTGGAAGAACAGGGCCGTTTAATGCACGAATAGTCAGTCATCCATACTCGTAGAACTGGTGTCAGGGGGGACAACATATTGCAAAATTCACGCCATCTTTATTTCCCTTATCTTTGTAGTCGTATCCGCATTACTAAGTGGATTTGCGGCGATTTTCTATATGCTTCTATATTTCCACTCCGGCGATAAGCTCTTTTTTCTCTTCTTGAAGCTTTCAAATGTTCATATTATCCATCAACTGATGTGTAGTCGTCAGGAATGAGCACTTGTTTCGTACACATTTTCATTGTTTCTAGTATTGCTGATGTGAGTTTTTCTACGTCAGCTTCACAGTCCACTCGACTGGACAAGTGGTGACGAAAGAGCTGCCAATTTGTTATATCCACGTATCTTCGTTTCGCATTACCCGCACAATTTGCACATTCAGGCTGTCTCACAACTTGCACTCAGCATGCTCATGGTTCTCAAAGCATATTTTGCATCGACGTGTCCCACAACAGTTTTTTGCCAGGTGTCCAAACCTTTGACACTTATAACGCCTCAAGGCAGGACCAAGGTATTCTTCCACCGGGTGGCTGGTGAAGTCCAAGTGGATTCTCTGAAGCATTGGCTTATCATCTCTGAAGTGAAGGATTACACCCTGCAAAGAGCGCGATTCAACTGTACCATCCTCCAAACGGTAGTATCTTGCTTCTCGGCGAACTGATATTACTCCAAAATCTTTCAAAAACTCGAGCAGTTGTCCTTCAGTGTACTGAAGTGGCACGTGACGAATCTTTGATATTTCGAGTGTACGAAGCCGGTATGCAGGGCATAACTCTTAGTTCTGCGACTTCGCGCAGGTTTTTCGCAGTTGCCACTGAGGTAGCACTCACTGAAAAACTGCCGTCTCTATTTACTCGGAACGTTCGAACTTTTTCCTTTGCCGCCGGGGCAATAAATAAAAATAAATAAATTTCTGATGCAGCATGATTTGGATTCACTTGCCAAAAATTGTGTCCTTCTTCTGATGGTCGGAACACCACGGGATTCCTTCACTTCTTTTCTTTTTGTAGGTCACGAATTTGAAGGGCTCTTCATCACACTCAATGGCTTCATAATAGCTTTGGTCGTAGTTTCAAGTACGGTCATTCTCCTGATTGGGTGTCTCATCAAGACGATGTCTCTTGCTCTCTCCTTCTCACCATCGCTGGGTTCCCCATGGTCACCGGAGGCGGGCCTTGATGTTCAAGGACTAGCCGTGCAGGCTTGAAGATGTCATGCACATGGTGTGTGTTGGCAGAATCTTGGACGCGTTCCTGCGATGCACTCATGTGCCTCAAAACACGCTGGCGGTCATAGGGCTTGTGCCGCCGTTCTCGGCTGCCGACCGCTATAGCGGTTGGAGACATTCGGAGGGAAAAGGCAAAGAAGGCTTCGTACCTTGCTTCAGTGGGCTCGTAGGTCGCTGCACTTCTTCTCCATGAATTCCAGAGCAATGAAGTCCATGCACAATGTAAACAATCTAGTTAAAACTGAAGTAAAAAGCGAGCAGAAAGGAACGGGCCACCGTCTCGGAGAACTTCTTTGCATTCATTCTGCTTGGGAGGGCGGATGCCTTCCTCGCATATCTTTGGCTTCGTGCTGCGGTTCATCCCGTTACTTTGTCGCTGTACTTTGTCTTCTATTACTAGTCTGTTCTATCTGTTCTATACTCCCTTTGTGTTTCCTTGTATCTGGGCTCGTTGAGTTGCGAAGGGCTGATGGTTTGCTCGTATATCTCGGGTTTCTTGGCTCGCTGCTTACTTCACCACTCAGTATCTTTCGCCAACTCCTTTCTTGATCTATTCATTCTGCTCTTCGCCTCCCATCCTCTGTATCTCTTCAGCCCCTCGTGAGGCATTTTCAGCTGCCATCTTAATTGTCGTTGCCCAAAGCGCGCGCGCCCTTTATTTCTTTTGTCATTGTATGTCCTCCTTTGCGCTCTGACTTAAATCTCCTTTGATCGTTCCACTCGATTAGGGGTCGGGTTCTTGTTTCGCGCAGCGGGAGGTATATTTGACGCGGTTGTCCCGTGCTCTTTGCGATACACGACCCGCCGACCCGCGTAGCTATCTTGTTGCAGACCCGCGCTCCTTGTATTTCGTTGCGCGACAGCTACACTCTCTCGTTGCTTTACATCTCTGTTCTTTCCTCCGTTCCTCTTTTTTTTCTTCTCGCACGCTCTAAGAACAAAGGGAGTTCCGCTGATTCTTTTGGTGGAGGTAACTGATCGTTTCATATTAAATTTCTTTTATTTATTTTCGGGACCGTTCAGGCGTTACAGAACAGAGGGGCTGATTACAAAAAAAAAGCAAATAACAAAATTAAACAATAAGAGCGAGTTGTTTAGTACAGGCGATGACAAATTGCATACTTGAACACTGGTGGTTCTTGCATGAATACGATGGAAAAGGAAAGGTGATTCCGGTCCATGCTAGTACTGGGAATAAATGATTCAGAACACAGGTTAGTTCTTGATACTTGAACACCAACTTTCTGTCTGTGGTCAATGTGCGGTGACACGTAGTTAGTTAGGAGTGATTAACACTAATTGCTTCAGGTCCTCTTTGGTGTATTATATTGTGTGAAATACACTTAAACGAGAAATTTGTTAGCGCAAAGACAGGTCAGGAAGAATTGACGCTTCTTTTTTTTGTGTGTGTGTGTGAGATGCTAGCAGTCCGGCGTTAATTCGCTGCGACACACCTAGAAAAGCGGTCCTGGAACGACTCTTTAAGAAAGGACGTAAGAGAGTTAGTACGGGTTCCAGACAAATGACGCTTACTCTAGTTTAGGTAGCACGGAAGTCTTGCAGTGCCGTAGTTTTAGTAACATAGGAGCGAGATAAAACTTCGACTGAGAAAGCCAAGTGTTCTGTTAGCATTATTTATAATGTGATCAATATGCGTTTGCCAGGAAAGTTTTTCAGTAATATGAGCACGAATATACTTGTACGCGCAAACGAGGCTTGAAGAGCTGCCATTAGTAGAATGTAGATACATGGTTCAAGTGGTTGATACCTGCGTGTAATTCGCATGGCATTGCAGTAGTAATGTTCAGTTTCATTAACCAAGTATTGCACCAGCTGGAAATGTTATCAAGGTCGGACTGAAAGTAGATGCATCGGTGGCGGTGGAAACTTCTCTCTGTATAATGGAATCGTCCTCAAAAAAGCCTCATGCAAGAATTAACCGAGTTTGAAAGGTCGTTAATATCCAGATCCATGAGGAGCACCTCATTTAACTGGACAACAGTGGGACTCAAGCTCGTTCTTCGTTAGTACTGCGTCTGGTTGCTTAGGAAACACATGATCCATTTAATTATATTAACATCTAGGTTTAGTTATTAAGGTTGAAAAGCAGTAGTTCGCGAGAAACAGTGAGAAAGGTTTAGCAAATTGAGCAAACAGGCAGTCTACAAAAGGTGAACGATCCAAGCTAGCAAGTAAATCATGAGTAAATGCTAACAGCTGGGTTTCACAAGCTGGGTTTCGGAGCTGGGTTTACGAAAACGTTGCTGGTTAGCTGTAAAAAAAAATAATTCTAAGATAACATCAAGACGGTATATTTAACGTATTTTACAGAGTTCTTGAGCTTTAGCGAGTACGTTCACTTTGAATCGATACAAGAAGGCTAAGCGTATTACATAGGGGGAACACGAGCACTCTCGGCGATGGAGTTAACTATTGGGATTGGACCAAGCAGTTACTCCAGCGTAAAGGAGTTAGTTGTCAACGCTTCATTGCTTTTAGAACGTGTCCAATCGTCGCCTTGGCATTTCTTGTTCCTGTCTTCGAGCACGCGTAGTAGCTTGGAGGAAATCGCGTAATACATTCACGAAGTTGGCTGCAGTAACTGCGGGTTTAGTTACTTACTTATTTTATTTATTTATTTTCCGAAGTTAGTTAAGATAGTCGAAAAGGGATTTTTTTTTTTATGAATATGAAACTCGTCTGCTTATTTGTCGCCCACTGAAAGAGAGCATGAGACTATATCTTTTATTTCAAAATCACAATGAGTGAACGAGGAAGCGAGACGACTGATGAGCGTTTTCGAAACACGCCGAGGTGATTAAAGTGTACCATGCAGAAACACTGCGGCTCGAACTTCAAATGCGTGACAAGTGCGATGTAAGTCCCATTCCGGATTTCGTCCGGAAGTTTGTGAAAACACGACTCAGGAGCGTAAAAAAGAATACCCACCGCGACACCAGAAGTAGAGGTACGGGAAATGCGAGGAAGTCAGCAGGTGCTGGAGGCACGACGCAGACAGATACAAAATAAAGAAAATAAAAAAACAAAAACAAAAACGGGGTTGCAAAGCCGGGAGGAAGGGGGTGGGAGACATATGCAAGTAACTAACGCGTGACACTTTTTTCTTGCACTGCGGCAGCGGCGGAGACAACGGTACGCGACCGAGTAATTGTAGTCTTTGGCAGAGGCTTCTTTACATCTCCCTTCCTGATTCAGCCGTGCGGTAATGATGAAACAAGGTGGGCTGTAGATACTGACTGGACTGGGAATCAATATGAGTATACCAGCCATAAGATGGTTTAATTTGGGTGGGTGGGGGGGGGGGGGGGAGGAGAGGTGGAGGAAGGAAGAATGTAGAGTTTCCCTGACATGCGTTTAAGATAACTATCGTGCGCTTATTTCGCGCCCACAATTATTGCACACACGTGCACGTCGCTCACTGCACTTGCTTCGCTAACTCCAGTTTTCGCTACCGATAGCTCTGAAGGCTCAGAAACAACGAATGCGCATTGCGAGGCAGTCAAACGTGCTGGCGAGTTTCCTCTGGTGCCTTTAAGGAAAGGAATGGGAAGAGCCAGATTCATCCAATCACTTTTTGCATCGTCCGAGGCACGGCGAATGTTACACAACTCCTTGTTGCCTAACAAAAAGAAGTAATCTTTCACATTGCTGAGCAATCAAGAATGCGTCGGCACTCCACACACTTCTCGGGAGTCGTTTAGACACCGCAGATCTCCTGGTTGTTGTCTTGGCGACGTTTTATCAGTGCACAATGAAGATACAACTCGACAAAAGAAACTAGAAGGCGCATTTACGTTTCCAATTTCACCACTGCGTGACACAAGTGTGATTCATTGACAGGTTCATTTAGTCTCGATGCTGTATAGCGCATAAACGGGTGGTGTGCCGCTTATTTTCTTCTCATTCGCGCTTCATTCATTCATTCATTCATTCATTCATTCATTCATTCATGCGTGGCAGCACATCCGTTTCTTAATGTAAGAATAAGGATGCTTGTCGCAGCGAACGTCCTTACTTTGCTCCATACAGCACGAAAGCGATTGTCCCGTCTCCACACTGCGTGGTGTGGAGATGGGACATTCGCGTTTGCAATCGGCCGCTGGTACGTGACTCGAAAGTCACACGGATCTTTCTCACAAGCGCTGCAGCTGAAACGGCGCGCATACTCGCCATAAGAAGCACGACATGATATAATGGGCTGGGCAAAAAAAAAAAAAAGGGAAAAACAAAGCGAGAAGGAAACGAACTCCTTTTGGAGCAGAACAGGACGCAACAAGCAGGTAACCGAGCGAATCAAGCCAGAGCAAAAGGAAGACAGATTTTGCCTGTCTTCAAGAGTTTCCGCCCGTTCTCGTGCACGTTGTACAGGCTTTCCATCTTTCCTGCCGCTCTCCTCCGTCCGGAGTCCACGAGAGAAGGAAGCGACTCCAACGCGATCGGGCGCAGCGTAACCGGGCGAGCGCGATGAGTGGATGAGGCCAGCACGCGCGCCTCAGGGGGGGGGTTGTGCGTGGCGGTGGAGCCCGAAAGCGGCCTCCGCGCACCGCCGCTCGCCGCTCCTCGCTCGTCGTGCGGCGCCCCGTGGAACTTGGCTGCCTGTCTTGCGTGTCACCCGGGCTGCGCGCCGCGCTATCGGCGTGCTGACGGCCACGGGACTCTCGCCGTCGATGCGAGATTAAACGTGCGCGAACAAGCGACAGCGTCGTCGACCCTCCCGCCCGTCATCTGCGTTTAGCCGCGCCGCTCCCCGAAAGAGGTTGTTCCGCGGTGAGTAGAAGCGGCAAATTTTGTTGTGCTAGTACGCGCAATTTGAGAATCACCAATGCTGCGATCTCTCTTAATCGGGATAACGCGCGGGTGATTTGCTTAGTAACTTACCGTTACGCTTAAACTTCTAACGCCTCCGCGTGCTTGCGCCTGGCGCGCGCACGCGTAGATGCGTTGCGTGTGTGTTGCGCTAAGCGTGTATGTATGTATTCATGAATCGTTCAACGTAAGTCGCTCAGTATGTTCTTCAATTTATTAAGACACCGTCACCTTCATCATGGGATGCGATCACTCACCAGGTACGGATCATCCTAGCAAAATGGTTCGGATTACGGAAATAGTAACAAGTTCATACAAAGTGAAGCGTGTTTCGCAAGAGGTGCGCACAAATAACGTGTTTGTTCTGCGCTGTTCGCTGGCGCGTTGTGTATTTTTTCACCCCACAGTACACTTTTATACGAACCTTCTACTGAGTTTGCTGAGAAATGCGTGACGAAAATTTCCCTTCCCTAACCTTTGTCTGTTCACAAGACACAGGTTAGAATCACCTGATAGATTATGGGGTTTTACGTGCCAAAACCACTTTCTGATTATGAGGCACGCCGTAGTGGAGGACTCCGGAAATTTCGACCACCTGGGGTTCTTTAACGTGCACCTAAATCTAAGCACACGGGTGTTTTCGCATTTCGCCCCCATCGAAATGTGGCCGCCGAGGCCGGGATTCAATCCCGCGACCTCGTGCTCAGCAGCCCAACACCATAGCCACTGAGCAACCACGGCGGGTAGAATCACCTGAACGAGTAAATACGGTGTAGGCCATCCGCAATTTAGCGTGCCTGAGCGACATTTTCTCGCGTCTTGTTATATATAGTATAGTATACGTAACCTATACGATAGAATAAAGCCATTCCCATTCCCAGTTTCGAAAACATGTGGCCGTAAAATAAAGCTTATCGTTCGTAAGCCCTGTTTCCTATTGGCCGGCGGCTTTCACTAGTGATGTGCCCGGCGTTATGATTGCCTGGGATCTCCTCTTAACGAATAGTTCTTCCATATGAGCGTTTTCGCGTATACGGGCCCATATTATTCTGGCTGGCTTCCTTTTGTGAGGATATTACGAGCAGTTTTACGCTTCATAGCATGCCTTTCAGCTGCCGATAGGTTCGGACTGGCTGAGCATCCCGTCAGCTACCCATCCCTGCACTCGATCAACATCCATAAGCGTCTTTAGCGTGTTTAGCTTCGAAGAACTTCGCAATCCGAAAAGACTCTGCATGCTTTATTGGCAACCCCACCGCTGTCGTCAACGCTTACGCCAGTACTTTTCCTCCAAAAGCATAGGCAGGCATCTAACTATACAGTGGATGTCGTTGCGCATGCTCTTGTTTAGCACTCGCCCGGTATGACGCATCCGGGCCAGACGTTGTCGGGTTCAACGGCCACCCGCCGCGGCCATATTGAAACGCGATAACAGCTGCAACGGGTGGGAAATACAGAGATCATCACGAGGTGCGACGGCGCGACATGTCTCCGTATGCCAAGCGACGCCGCACCTCAACATCCTGAATGGTTTCCGCTTGTTAGCATATATACCCGCACCATGCCTCGGAAACAGTATACGCCTGGGTCATGTGCCGGCGGAGGCGCACGTACGCCGACTCAGAATGCGACAGAGAAACGCGAGAGCCGCGCTGGGTACGTGCGCAGGACGTGTCGGTGGGGCGTAAGGTGTCGCGCCGGCGGCTCCTTGTTTCCTGTCGTTCGGCGACGCGGTCCGGATGATGATAATCTGTCCTCGTGACATTGAACCCTGCCGTTCGGCGACGAGCGACAATTTCCTCAGTCATATTTCTTGTATATGTTTTTTTTTTTTTCATTTCTGATGTCTAACTCTTGTTAGTCTCCAAGACGACCTTCCACGTGCACCAGGCTTCGCGCACTGCCCAGCTCGGAAGCGATGTAAAATGTGTGCTGTCGGGAAAAGCAAGGAATTTGGAGCAGTGGAGACAAAGGGGAGGAAGAATTCCTAATGCGCTCGCAGTCTTTCCAGATGTCTTCGACTATAGCTATTTAAACAACACACCACCAGCACCACCTGCGTGTCTTGCAAGTTCAGGGCTCGGACACCTTTCCGCGTGATTACTAAGTGAATGGTGGTCATTGATTGATTGACTGATTAATTGCTTTAATGGAATCTAGTGACAGCGTGCGATTTGCCTCTTATAGTTATAGGTCGCAACTGGAAGACGCAGGGTGGTATATATATATATATATATATATATATATATATATATATATATATATATATATATATATATATATATATATATATATATATATATATGTGTGTGTGTGTGTGTGTGTGTGTGTGTGTGAGAGAGAGAGAGAGATAGAGAGAGCTGAAATAGTTGTTTGATGACCATCCCCTGTTCCTTGCTTTCTTTCGTCTTCTTTTTATTTTATTTTGGTAAGATGTGCTAATCGCGTTACGAAGCAGTTAGGGATATTCTTGGCTGCTGACAGGGAGTGGCGAGGGTTATTTTTTCTTGCTTCCTTCTCTTTCTTTTCTTTCCTTTTTTTTTTTTTTTTGCTTTCGTGAAGTCCAAGGACGCAAGCTCTGGGAGATAGATGAGACGACAAGCTGCATCGGGTGGGAAATTATAGCGATATACAAAGTGCAACATGCTGCGACGCTTATCTCATTGAACACATTTATATTCATACAGTTTCTATTGACCTGACTGCTCACGCCGAGCAACGGGGACATAATTTCGTCCCATTCCGTGCTTCTCTTAAGAAACTTCGCATGCACATATACACATCGCCGTGTATTAAAAGCACCGTCCAGTGCACATTGAGGAACTAAGCACTAAATGAGAACACATCTATCAAGAATAGCTTGGACGTGCGTGCGAGAGCTATTGGATACAGCGTAACTGATTTACACGCTTAAGGGTCCTCAAGAGTGCAATTGGTCCATAATTGATGCCCTTACATCCGTAAAGGTGCAAAGGTGGGAGTTATAGACGGAACAATTAAGGGCGTGAATCGGTTTGCAGTTTACGACGTCACAAATTTTACGGCGAGAAGCCAAAATGGAGGGATAAGTTCGAAGCGACGTAGCTATCGTTAGTTTATGCTCGAGTAAAGAGATGCTAGCTCACAAATCTGTACGCTTTTATACTTTTATCCAAAAACAGACCATGATCTCGACAAAGACACCTTCCACGGCTGTGCCGCAGGGCACTCCGTGTGGCTCCGTCACACTGCCGGATGCAAATGAAGCGGGGTGCGTCTTTCCTTTGGACCCTTTATCTCGCGTGGCACAGGATATGCCTCCCCGCTTCCTCTTGCGCTAAAACCGCGCCTTCGTCCCGACGTTGTACGCCTGTTGAAGTCGAGCTGCTGCGGCTATCTCATGTGCGAAGGATACGCGCGGTATCTCGGCTTCTCTCAGTGAAAGGGGTGGGTACACGCCGGCACTGCGCGCGGGCGTCGACTGTTCTTCTTATCACTAGCGTTCTAGAGGTGATGCAAATTTTGCTCGCCCCTGATATGCCATTTCTGCCTTTCCCACGTGTAGAGACTCGGTCAAAAGGCACTCATGTGTGCCTAGAAGAGTACCGACTGCGTACAGTGTTCGTGCCTTTAGTAGGCCTTCAGAATTCCACTTCTAAAATGTGAGCGTGGACACTTTTTTTCTGACTCTTCAGTGCTCTATATAGTGCCTGGTTACATCGCCCGAAAGTAGCGAGTATACGTGTATACTGTGCACAGAATATAATAATAATAATAATAATAATAATAATAATAATAATAATAATAATAATAATAATAATAATAATAATAATAATAATAATAATATGTTTTGATTTTATGACGGCGTACACACTTCCTCATTTGTGCTACATACCCGTTTGTCATTCTATCGTTTATATTACCGACTGTAGTTCGCAAATGTCGGTATAGTGTTCATCGTCGTCTTCGCTGTAGCAATTTCTCTTCTGTAAGTCGCTGTCTTCACAACGTCTGTTTTCTAGCAACGCCATACAATTTGCTTCTTCTTTCTCTCTTCCTCGCAGAAGCGCCAATTCCCTCATTGCATATATATTTGGCTACACGTAAATGTTTCCCTCTGGCGCCGACTCACAGGAAACAACCGTTTTCGTCACATGTTTACCAATCGCTGTGAACGTATTCAGGCTTCTTGGTGCACTGCTGTCATCGAGACGGCAAGCACGCATAAAGGCGGCAAGAGCCCGAGACAGCAATCACGCTCTGAATGGCTGCTCACGGCTTCTCGTATACCGTACACCGTATAGACAAATTTACCTGTCAACACCGCGCCGCCATTCAACGCGTTCCGCCATATGTACGAGCGAGCGTTATGTTTCGGGACGTACGAAAGAGAGTGGTGTGATCTCGCGGTCTCTCTTTCTCCTTCCCACGGAAAAAAAAAAAAAAAAAAAGCCACGTACGGACAGACACGCCCCGTTTCCGCGGCCGGCTGAGACTTTTCCTTCGGCCCGGCTGCCGCACATTTTTCTCCTTCCTGCTTCCTGACGTGTATCACCGCGGAGTTGTGCGCACGTCTCACGCGTGGCAGCGGCAGTGCATGCGTTGGGGCGGAGAAGGGGTTCCGCGCGGCCCTTGGCCGGGTTTCGGCAGGATTTCCTTCGCCCGCCATCTATGCTGGTGCCCGACGACGGCCGGCTTTCGCCCTTGGAAGGGAAACGGGCCGAAAACAGACGAAGTCGTCGAGGACGCGCCGCCGAAGCTGGCCGGCCGAGTGAAATGGCGGGCTGGAGTGGTATCGCCGAGAGTGTATCATTCGAACTGCGCCGAGGCCGTATAATCACAATGAAGAGACACGGAACGCCTGCGCCCTGTACATTAACGTTGCACTTCCTGAAAGTGCTCATGTGCCTTCGAAGGCTCATGCGTGCGTGTGTGTGTGTGTTTCGGCTCAGAAAACAACTTTTATGTAGCACGTATAGAGAGATAGAAAGATGGATCGAGAATTTTTCGTGACGGCCTATACAATATTCTGATGGATAATTTCGCTCTTACTATAATACTTGAGAAGTTCATTAGGTGAAGATAACTAATTACGTGCTTAGTCAAAATTCAACGAACAGTCTGACTTGGTCCAAGCGGCGTCAGACAACGTTACATTGTTTCTAGCTACGCTGCACTCGCATATATAGTATTCAAATTTTGGCAGCAGTTACGGAGAGCACTGTGTGCATACGTGCCGATTAGCTCCGTGTGAAACATTTTTCTCAATGTGTATAGCTTTTTAGCGCTGACGTTTAAGCTTCAATACACTGAACGGCTCTGCGGGACTATCGGCTACAGGAGTGCGATCATTTGGCCGAGACACGAAAATTAGACGCGCTGTTTCTAAAGGTATCAGTTTTCCGCTTATAAACACAGGACATATGTACCGGCTTTAAGTAAGGCATGTATCGCAGATATTGCCAATTGAATAGGGTGCTGATTACCTTTTATGAGAATAATCGCTCTAAATGGCCGCCAAGTGTTCATCGAATAAAGCAGTGACCATAATGAAGTAAATACAGCAATCAACAAGTAAAACGTGCCGAATTTATCAATGCTAAGGTCTAAAGCGCTGCATACGAGGTACAGCTATAAGGAACATGAGGGAAACATCATACTCGTTTTTGAGCAACGATTATTCGCGATGTGTGGGCTTGGATACGACGTGGTAATACGTCACAAGTAGCTTTCCCGTTGAACATTTAGTCGCACTGAACTCTTTTGTGTGGGGCACACGTGTTTATTTACTACCGCCCTTGGAAAGGAATTTGCGTGTCTTCATATTATTACTCAAGGATGTACAATACCATAGCTTCTTCAAAAGTATTCAGGTTAAGGAAGTGTACCTTCCTCGACAAACAACCGTTACAGGTCGGCTCCATTTAATAAGTATACATATTTTAAACTGGTAATGCCACGATATTTTCAACTATTTGTTTTTTTGCGTTAAATGAAGGTCCTATATAGGTCTCTGAATACTAGAAAAAAATATAATGACAAGCCTTAGAGAGCCAAAAATAATGTAATATAGTAGCTTTTCTACAGGAAGTTTTGGTTTGGTTTCTCAGGAGGATATTGTGTCATGACGTCAGGAAATAAAATGAAGGCACATATTTTTCTTTGTTGACATTCACAATTTCCTTCAGTGCAAACTTTTGCACGCTACAAATCCCTCGCGTGAGAGAGAGAGAGAGAGCAAGGAAACGAAAAGCAGGGGGGTCAACCAGACGAGCACCCTGTTTGCTACCCTACATAGGGGTGGGAGAAAGGGCAATAGAAAGAGGAAGAAATGGAGAGAGTAAGCACTGAGTGAGTGTGGGAGGATGTTCAGGGACCCTGTAAACGGTGTCTTAAGCCGTTGCACTCCAGGTACTGTACTAGTGCACAAATCGCTTTTCGTGCCAGTGACGGGTGCGGCCATGGTCCGTGTATCTTTGACTCGGAGAACGGTCTTGAGTCCGGTCGGTTTAAAGTTGTCCGCAGAGAAAGGCATTGTACGTCGTGGCGAGGGCAGGTACACAATAGGTGCTCGATGGTTTCCTCGCATCCACAGGAGTCGCATGGAGGAAATAGAAAAGCAGAAGGCAGGGAGGTTAACCAGAGTAACGTCCGGTTGGCCACCCTACACCGGGTGAATGGGAAAGGGGAAACAAAGATGACAGGGAGAGAGAGGAGGGAAGGAAAGAAGGAAATTAGTGGTGAGTTCGCTGACGCGTGTGGTCTAATAGTAATTGCACTCATAGTGACAGACGTTCACCCAAGCCTGTCGCCCTCAAGAAGCACAAAAGTGAAAGCGCCAGTAAGGCAAGCAGCTGATGTCGCTGCTTGTATGCAGTGTTGAAACCGTCTGCGTGCCACTCGCGTGCGTGCCCCGCTTGCACAGGAGCAGGCGTTTGTGTAATGTCCGATCTTTTCCTTTTGGTCGCTTGAGAGGCGTTTATTCCAAACTTACAATCCTTGCAGTATACGGTACTAGGCCGATAAGGACACCATTTCGTACTCTAAGGTGGCTTATCCTATATACTGAAGGCCCCTCGCCTTCGCTCAGGGGGTCCGCGAGCCGCTACCAGCACGACAGAGGACCAGTGGCGCAAAGAACAAAAACCGCTTTAATTTACGGTAATATGAAACACTCGATCAATTACCGCAGCCTCGCGGCCAAAGAAGAAAACAAGCAAACAGCAAAGAAGCAAATCAGCAAAAAGCAGCAAAAGCAAAGAAGCAAGCAGCAAAAGAGCGAGGCAACAAAATATACAAGCCAAAGAGAGCGACGAAAGAACGGCCGTTACAAACCATCAACCAACACAATCTTTCGGTCGATAACACAATGCATAAAGCCCAGAAAGCAAGCAAGCACCGAGCCAGGCGCGCAAGCACAGTTCCAAAAGCGAACAAGAGCACTCTTTCCGCGGACACAATGCAAATACGCTTTCCCCCTGCTCTGCAGCACGCTCGGAAAGAAACCTAGACGGGCCACGCCCCACCAGCGCCTCCCCAGGCCCGCGCCCCGGCAAAAAAGCCCCGAGTGCAGTCTCCGCTGCCTTCTTATCGGGCAGCCGCCTTCCCGGCGTTCCCCGCGCGAGTTCTCACGATACGCGATCGGTGCGCATGCTCCATGCGACGAGTGCCGTTGTGGCGCGCGTTTCAAAGGCTTCCCCCGTGCGCGCTGCAGAGAGGGCCCAAGGGCCCGACAATACCTAAGATAATATCGTATAATAAAGGTAAGCGGAAGGCCGTATACAATTCAAGGCGTTTAGTTTTGCCGCAACTGTTTGTGGAGACGTGCCGGTACAGTCGCAGGCATCATTAGACGCCGCACCTTTATGACGTCATAGTGTATGGAAGAACCCTGAATATAGCGTTGCCGCATTTTTCTAAGCCTCCCTACTCGGGCGTCAGCACTGCTTCGCGCTTACTGGTCCATTTTCAAAAGCGTCGACGGCGCTCGTCAGTTGATCGGTATTTCTCACCAATGAGCGGAAAAGGAGAAATGTGCGGGGGGAGGGTGGGGTTGAGGCGACGGGCGCCGCCTGGCGGCGTCCTCGCTGACCGCACGTCAGCAGTCGCCGACTGTTCCTTTTCTCAGCGAGCACCTTGACCGTGACGATGAGGGCGCGGCGGCTATCCCTGCGGCTCTGTTTGTTTACCTGCGGCTTGGGCAGGCGCGCCGTTTTCTAAAACGGTGCCTCAAGGCGCCGGCCTTGCCGCCTCGCCTCTGCTACTGTTTCTACTCGGTTACGCACCGCGAAGAGAACAAGAGAAAAAAAGTTGAAAAAGAAGCAACAAACAAGCAAACACAGCATAGAAAGCATGGTTTGCTTGCGGGAAAGAATTGTACTGCTTTATCTTGTGAGAAAGGCACTTTCTGGTTTCTTGTTGAAATGAAAATAAGTATTGGAAACCTTAGCGCGATGGCTGCTGCGGCATCTTATATTGTAAAGCAAGGGAACACGTTCAGAACCAATTCAAGTACACTGAACTAGCTGGTACATACTGAAGTCGAAGTGGTTGTTAGCGGTAAGCTATTACACCTAAATAGTTAGCGCTCTTAGCTTCACTATGGTAAAATATTTTCTTTTTTCTTTTTCTTGTTGCCAATACAGTTGAAAAGAAAATAAGTGTCGGAGACGGTCGCCATGTTTTTACACGGGCTCCTTTACACTATATTGAATGAAATAAACAAGGGTAATTAAGCGATAACTGCTACAGTAATCAAAAATATTTCGTGAAAGTGAAATGCCGTGACGGCTTGTATCATACTTTTCATTCAGCAATTGCATATACGATAAAAATAATTTGGTACAGAAATACAAGGTTGATGCATGAAACGACGCTAAAACATCCGAGGACACCTAAGCACTTCTTATGAGTTGTGAATGCGAAAGCGTTAATGACGAATTGAACGCCGCTGAGCGGTCCTTCGAGTTTTGCGCTGCGAGTAATCTAACATAGCGGTAGGTGCTGCCCGAGCCAGCAAGCAGCAGCAGCCTGCGGTGCGAACGCCGCAAGCCACTGACGTCCTGCGCGACGAAAGACCGAGGAAGCAGAAGCGGCCACCAAGGCCGGCAGGCGCGCGCCCAGCAGCTAAACCCAGAGTAGGTTGATACGATCTCGACCGGAGGAGGTGGGTGTTCACCGCAGGAATCGGGAAACGACGACGAAGCCGGGCACCATGATGATAAAAAAAATGATAGAAAAGATTGTATTCACTTCATTGGTATATGGTTGTGACTCATCCGAGTCTCAAGCCGTTCTGATCTAACACGGGGGTCAGGACGGCCTTAAATAACCCCTCTTTCTTTCGCCGAGGAAATCCCACTGGTCAATAAAAACGCCGAATCGTTCACCACCTTCATCGCCCCTCACTGGTCGTCAGCGCGCCGCTCAGGTGCTGTCCTCTATGAGCTGCTCGTGTACGTGGTGCATCTGTCTCCAGCATGTCATAATAGGAGGCAACCACTTGTCGTAGATGCTTTCCCCACGGGAAGGACCCTTTCATCGATAATTGGCCACTTCGTGACGTTCAGGAGGGCGACGTTGCTGTCTTGAAGCGAAGTGAATGATGAAGCGCGAACATCAACCGCTACAGCTGCGTTTTGCTGGTGGGGCATCCCTCCGTCGCCAGGTGTGGTAGTCGATGGCTTGCTGCAAAACTTAGGTCGATCATAACAGGGGGAAACAGAGCCACGAACCGCGCTCTGGCTTCCGAGAGCGAGAGCGACGGTGACGTGGCCTCGCGGCGATGCCCTCTCCCCTAACGCAACACCGGGCGCGCTAACGTAGCAGCGGATGTTCCCTTTCGCCCGCTCTGTTCCGTCGAAGCGTGCTCGTGACATGGCGTCACAGACAATTGGAATTTAGGTGCCGTTTCACTGCTACAGACGACAGACGCCGAATTTTTCGCTCAGTGGTCCATTTGATGGTTTCGCAACAATAACGGGAAGGTTTGTCTTGTGGGCTGGAGGTTTCCCGCTCCCGAATAGAATAGTAGATTGGCGGCCCGATGTATTCCTGTTGTGATGTTCGCAACTTTAAAAAGCGCTGCGCTGAGGTCACATCGCGTTGCTCAAAGGAGCTACGTATAATATTGTCTGCGCTGCAGACAAGTGGTGAACTTTGACTATCGTTCCCACGGAACCGGGCCAAATGAGAGCTCAAGTTGCGATCGCGCGCTTTCTTTTTTTTACACAGACGTGCTATGGCGAATCGACAGTGGCTGCATGTTCGTATCCAGGAAGCGAGGCGATCCACATATACATGCAGCCGTCAGGCACTTGAAGACGCTATCATTAACATCAGTGGCCTTGTACTGCCCTGCGTATACGCTGTAATTGTGCCAGGCTTACACTTTCCGCCTCGCTTCAAATTCAAAGGCAGCGAGTCTCAAAGGCGCTTAGCGCAAGCAGTATCCAAGGTAATTTTCCCAGTCTTTTCATGCAGACAGCTTTAGTCAAAAAAAAGCCAACACGGATAACAGAGGTGCCCCAGTGTCATGGCACATGGCACCATTTATTTTTTTTAACTTTCCGAAACTTGAGTAATAGCTGTTCTAAGCGTGCAGGCAGGAAAAAAAGAAAAGAGGAAAATGAAAGCTTTTGTTTTGGACGTTGTCACGAGCATCAAGAGCCTTGCACGCGTGCTCAATAAGTTCGCGCTCACTTGCCAATCCTATTTTTGGTATTTATTATTCCCTTGTTTTTCTTGACCCAGTTTTGAGTCCTTCGCTGATAACCCTTTATTATAACACTGCGTTCGTGCGTCCGCTGGTGCGGGCTCCTAAATGTTGTGCCTTTTATTCACCTCGATAAGGCCAGTGCTGCTCTCTCTCTCTCTCTCTCTCTCTCTCTCTATATATATATATATATATATATATATATATATATATACACACACGCTGGTTGTAAGGCACGTTCTTTATTAACACTTATAATGGTTTAAGTCACTACCCTTTTCACGGTGGAGAATCACGTACTCACGTAATCACGTAATCATGTGTTATGTTGAATTCCAATGGCGGAGTCGGAGCAAGTTTGTTCCAATGACAGAGTGAGGGCGGGAGTAAGGTGTTCCAATGAGAGAGTCGGAGTGGATTCAGAGCGGGAGTCACTCCGTGGAGCAGAAAAAGATGCTCCGCCAAAATCGGCGGAGTGGACCGGAACTCTGCGTGACGTATTTCCTTTACCACGTTTGTCTGCTGGGAGGCGCCACCGGTCACGACTCGCGAGGAAGCAAAAGCTGCTGCACGCTTGGCGAGATATCCATTCCGCACTTTCAAAAAAAAAAAAAAAAAAAAAAACAGGTGAACGGCGCTGAAGAGACAAGTGACCGGTGCGGCGGTGCTTGGATCAAACAGCGGAAGGAAATGACAAAACGTAAGGCATCCTGGGTAACTCGGCGATAGAAGTACCGCTTCCGCCTTGCTCCGGCGGCACAGGTTGTATTCCACTCGCGGATTTGGAGGCGTTGCTCTACGCCAGAGTCGGGTGCTCGCTCGCGGAGTCTGTCGGCTGCTCCGACTCCGCCATTGGAATTCAACATTAATGAAAGCGTAAAGTGCTTACAGGCGGTGTCAGCCAAGTTCTCGTGTATTCTCTCTCCTACACTCAAGTGGTTTGCGCTTATCTCGCACAGTCTCAGTGATCTCGCAACGCCTTTCCCAGGGCAGTTGGCCCACAGAACACCTATACAAACTTAGAGAAGGGAAACTGTACCTTCCACAGTGCTACGGAAATAAGCATAGCGGTGGCGTCGTGAACTAAAGTATGCGACCACAGTGGCGCTGTACAACAGGAAACGGAAACGGGGTTTTGCACACGCTTTACCAGGTGTTCTGTGGCTTTACTAGCTTTACTGGGTTTCTGGCTGCTGCGCCTCGATCGTGCTCCCGCCAGTTTAGTTGCTGTGTAAAACGTATAGCGCCTACATGTAGGCGCTACGTTTGCCACACAGCAACCAAACTGGCGGGAGCACGATCGAGGCGCAGCAGAATACATGTAGCGCTAAGTCATATCGAGTTAAGGCACACTCTGAACTGACTTTTAAGGGCATCCCGAGCGGTTTTTCGTTTATTACGCCGCCGTTACCCTGAGTTAAATTGTGCCGCCGCGCTCCAGCTGTTGCATTTCGTGTAGGGCTACTGACAGAATGCGGTTTCCAGGTGGCACGATGGCCTCGACTGGAATAAACGCACACGACACCAAAGATTGAGTAAGCCTGAAAATATTTTATTTGCATTTTACAAGTACAACAAAAAGCACACGTCTACGCATCCACACAAACGCGGTTACATAGTCAAGAACATAGTCAAGAAATGGCTCATTAATAAGGGTAGCACAAACGCATAAGAAAGAAGACCTAAGCTACAAAACGTACGGTCGGCTGCTAAGTATAATAATTTCCCTGTCACCGCGTGTCACTTTTATACAGCATCTTTACAGCACTACCAGGCCGGGTAGTTTGGCGGAAAGAACGCAACAGCTTATACGGCCGTCAGCTGCCTATTCCTTACGGGTGTCATAATTATCCTAATCTCCGCATCAACGTCGTGCAAGTTCGCATACAGGTGTCTGTATCTGAACCATATGTGCCAGCCTAATACACGTGTAGTGAAATTATGATAACCACTGCGTCTTATCAAACGTATTGGTTTTGCAAATGTGCATTACAGCTGACGGAACGACATACTGTAAGTGAAGCACAAGAGAGCAAGGACAAAAGGAGGATACAACACTTGAAGAAATGAAGAATTAGTAGGCATACAGCAAACAAGCGATGACGGAGAACACACAATGATGCATCGGGTGTTCTGTGACATCGGTTTGCGTACTTGCGGTGTTATGGAGATCAACGGCATAAAAACGTACCTTCAAGCGTACTCCCTCAACCTCCGCCGCATTCATTATGATAATCAACGCCTAAACAAAATGAGGCACTATTCTTTGCCAAGAGTAGACCTTTTTACAGCAAGTCTATGTAATGACTCGCAGACGAAACCAGCATGCTTTCGAAAATGTTTTACCGTCGTAGTATTCGAACGCCAACGGCCAGGAAACACATCGATACCAATAGGCTGTCGGCTGACTGTGGTTAAGCGAGCACAAAAACCTTGACGCTATGACTAAAAAGCAGCTTCAACCATCAAATTTTTAAAAAATCAACTGCCTATTTGCCTGAAGTAAAAAAGCATCCTTAGACACCTCGATTGTTCATGTCAATGGTTTGTGTAAATTAAAGAATTCAGCATGTTCAGCGCCCCTAGCAGAGAAAGCACAAATTAAAGTATTCGACCAAATTACAGTAGCTCCACTTGCGCGCTTACGCTGAAACGCGCCTCGATTGATTTTTCGCCCTCTGTGGCCATTTGTTGAACTTGAGAGTGTGCGGGGCCTGGTTGGCCAGCCGGCGCTTTCTAGAGAGAGAGAGAGAGAGAGAGCGAGAGAGAGTTTTAAAGGCAGAAAGGAGAAGAGGTCAGCCGCCTTCCAGCTTACGGTCCCAAGAAATTATTTGCTGGAACTGCCGGTATTTTGTCGACGCCGGTGCTGGAGAGGGCGTAATTTTGCTTACCAGTAGGGGGCGCCGGTGTACTTCTGGCTCAATATCAGCCCAATTTATTTAGTGGACATGAAATAGGGTAGCGCACTTCACGCTCCAGGATTTATTCTTTGCAGCTATAAGTAAGGCTTTACAAAATAATGTTTTTGTCAGAGGCCGCAGTATAAAAATACTGTACTGTGTTTAAGGCATGAGCAGCGTTTTCTTTATTTTCTCTCTTTTTTTCTTTTTGCTGTTTCATAGCGAAGCTATATTTGTCACTCCTTCCTCTCCTTTAAATGAGCACACTGTTTTCTACCGCGTTAAATTTTGTCTTGTTCCTCGGTCAAAGGGAAATTTTAGCTATCTGACCGGAGAAACTCTTCGGGCAGCATAGCGTGCTGCCCTATAAAGTCAAACCCACTCGTGTAGAGTTCCAGACATTTGACAGGCCAGCGCTCGCTGAGAGCTGGTTTTTTTTTTTTTTTCGATCTTGAGATGTCTCGGGTGAGAGAAGCAGAATTAGCTTAACCTCTTTCCATAACCTGTTAGTGATGGAATTTTAATATGGCGTTTATTTGTGGAGTGGCCGCTATAGAAGCGCGTCTTGTGTGTCCTACTTAAGTGTTCGGGCGACTGTAGACCTCCTTAGAGCACAACGGCTTGTAGCTTGCACAATAAGATCATACGTGCGTGCGTGCGTGCGTGCGTGCTTGTGTGTGTGTGATTGTACACGCTTGGCGCTTCTCGCGGGAGAGAATGTCCCGAATGCAGATGCATGCACTCGTGGCGAAATACAATCGGCCGCTGATGTCGCGGCTCGTAATTAGGCGCCCGCATTGTGTTGCACAGCTCGGCGGGACCACCGCGCTACCCCCGCGGCGGTCGTTCGTGTCAGTATACGTTTGGCATTGTTTATGCCGGCTCAATCGTGGCGAGGAGACGCTGTTGCTGAGATTATTGCCTGAATTAAGTGGCTGCGCCTCATTAGCGTCGCGAAGGCATTGCACCACTCCTTACAGGACGGACGGTTCTGTCCACGCGCTGATTCCGCACGCACCCGCATGCTCACTGACTCTCGTACGCGTTGACCTAATTTGTGCATACGAGCGGGCGCCGAAGTGTAGAAAGGGTAATAGTTCTTAGAATGGAGTACGCCGGCTGCGGCATCGTGCATTGAGCAGGATAGTCCCGTTCCTTTCGAAATCATTTGCAGTCAGAGCACACAGGCAAATGCCGCCATTGTTTGGATCATGCGTCCTTGCCTATAGGCTTACAGTTCTTAGAAGAGAGCGCGTTGGCCGCAGCCCTGCGGATGGACTCGATTTAGAGCCTCTGAGCACGAAAGCTCATTAGTTTTGACGACACTCGAAGCGCGAAGGAAAACGTGATGTCTCCAGTATTGGTACTTGCAAATTCATCTGTAGTTCTCTTATATTCGGAAGACGCTTTCGCCGTGAATAATTGTCGTTGACTAAGAAGCAGTTGCCGTACATCCCAACATAAGAAAAAATTCAACTGAGTTTCACCGTGTGTCTCTCATTTGTATAAGGAAGGAGGAAGGAAAAAGTGGACAAGGAAAGACAGGGAGGTTAACCAGTTTCGCTCAACCGGTTTGCTACCCTACACATGGGAGCGGGATGAGGGTAGATGAAAGATGGGGAAGGGAGAGAGAGAGAGAGAGCACATAGCACAGCACACGCATCGTCAGTTAGAGTCCATCACTTTTGCTTGGTACATGATATCACTGTCACAGCCGCTTGTCCAATCCCGTCCCGAAGTAGTCCCTTCGTCGCCTTCAGCTGCGACGTCTTCTGTCGGCGACATGTGAAAATTGTTTCCAGTGACAATGGTCTAGCGTCAAGGTGCGCTAGAACGGATGCCAGGGACTGTCGCTGAACATTATATTCAGGACAGTCGCACAAAATTTATTCTAGCGTCTCCTCCATTATTAATTTATTATTATTATAAATCTTATTATTTATTAATATGCAACGAACAGCAACATTAAATTATGGGGTTTTACGTGCCAAAACCACTTTCTGATTATGAGGCACGCCGTAGTGGAGGCCTCCGGAAATTTCGACCACCTGGGGTTCTTTAATGTGCACCTAAATCTAAGCACACGTGTGTTTTCGCATTTCGCCCCCATCGAAATGCGGCCGCCGTGGCCGGGATTCGATCCCGCGACCTCGTGCTCAGCAGCCCAACACCATAGCCACTGAGCAACCACGGCGGGTTACAGCAACATTACTGTGACAGAAGGTAGCTTAAGCTTAAAAAAAAAAAGTATGTTTTCGGGATTTTTTATTAGCAAAAATAATTTTATTTCTTCCACTATGTCATAACAGGCTGTAACGAGAATATTCAACGCTGAATGCTGGCAGTGATTTTCTGCCATAGAGCAAGCGCCGCTTGGGAGACACACACCGGTTTTGCACGTTACTTTACGGATTCCGGTATCTCGTACAAACGACCGTCCAAGGAGGTATAGTTGCAAAGCTTATTATTTCTGTTTGTGGTCTCTCTTTTTTTCTGGTTGGTTGCCATTCACTGAAAGCCTAATTAATGCGATAGCGCCGTAGCCTCTTCAAGCACATTCAAAGACACGAAACGAATCCAACGGAGGACAGCACTTCCACAGCCATTCCTAGCAGCTATACTACGATCTCAGTCGAGTTGACTACACTGTATCACGACGCGACCTTAAAACACTCGAGGTGCCCGAGTCATGAGCCGGCCTTCGCCGCGTTTATTTGCCAAGCTGCCTTAGCAAACACGCGTTCGTTTCCTACCTCGTCACTATATACGGGGTGCCGCTTCCCAGTGCCCAAACATTGACTCTTCGGCGAGACAGACGCGTCGTGACCGTGTGGACGGCCACTTCACGCAAACGAGGCGCCGCCTCGCGGCTGTTTGCATCTTCGTTAAACCGCGGGCGAGGCTGACAAGGCGAGAGCGCGGCCAGCAGTGCATGGACGGCCCAAGGTGGCTGCGCGCCAATAACACTCGGCAAACCTCTCTACAGGGGCCGTCTATCGGCAGCACACGCGCAGGGGTGCTTCGAAGAGCGGTTACTCACGAATCGCGTGACTTTCCTATTCCCGCGCACCTCTTTATCTCACCGCCTCCAGATGGCACCGCGTTGGGTGGGCGTATGCAAATCTCGCGGGACCGCGTGCACCATCCTTTGCCTCTGGCACACCGGGAGCGTAGTGAGTGGCTGCCGCTTCAGCCGTCTCGTGACCTGTAACGGTCAGAGCATACCGACCGGCTTCGCGATGCATGGCGGCCGTCACACGATGTGGCTTCTGACGTTCCTCGACGCCAAGGAGGACGGACAAGGCGCTTTCTTATCCACTGCTCGTCCTCGCTCTCTGCACCCGATGTGACTGCATGCATCCCCCCCTCCCGCAGGGCACGTCCCCATATTGTGTCGCACGCCCATGCCACGGCATAAATTCATCGTTGAGGCTGTTACTCTGAACAACTGCTGTCAACTGTCGCCTGAATGTACAAGCGTCTGATCGCAAGCCTCGCACATTCTATATTATTTATTATAGCCGTGTTTTAGTAAACGCATCGCGACTGACTTCTTAGTAAGACAACGAGTGGAATTTGGTGATTACAAAGCATGCACATATTGTACTGCCGTTTATAGTGTCATTCGGCAGTAATGTAGAAAGGAGGAAACTCGTATATTTTGTTACTTTACTGCATGTCTTTCTTTTTATTACTATTTTAGGTACTCAGTTTACTATATATCTAGATATTGGTGTAATCACCGATGCGTATTTAGTGTATATTGTTTGAAGAAATATTAGAGAACTCTGAAGCAAGCATCGCCCTAAATACTGTTCGATAGACATACGTCCTCCATTGTGCTCCGTGCGAGAGATGTAGGTAGACTGCCCTGCATTAAAGAAGGGGGAAAAGAGAGAGGAAGATAGCTTGAGGACCCAGGGCAGCGTTGTCTAAAACAGGACAGAATTCTGCTCCCAAATTCGCGCAACGGTTTACTTTGTTGAAGGTCTATCACCTTCAGGTTCTTACCTTTCCGTTGCATCATTCATGGGTACGGTCATGTCCATACTTCAGACGAACTCTGAGAACGATGTACGTACTTATCTGCATTTTCAACAAGGCTTATATAGCTGGTGTATGACATAACTACCGAGATATCCAACCCGCAGCAGCGAGAGAAAGCACAAAATTTGGTGGTCTTGAGTGATGGGACTATACGCAGTGTACCTTTTGAACCCAGACTGGAGGCGTAACCCGCGAAGCGTTGGAGCTTTATCGCACTTCCTGCGTCCTGAAAACCTTTGCGGGCAGGTGTATAGTACTTGACGCCGCTAACGCGGGAACCGTTATGAAGCGCGAAGCGCTGGAAGTGGCCGGCACCGCTCTCTGATCTCATGGCGTTCTCAAGGCTCGATGACACTTATCCCATGTCATTTTCTCACGGCCTCTGGGATGCTCCGCTTGTCCATTAAGCAACGGGTTCTTTCTGGCACTGTGTGGTTGATAGAGATGCCGCCCACTGCGTTTCCTCTATTCAACTTCCTCAGCAGCGACCAGGTTGGCCCCTTGGCGAAGTGAAGCGAAAGGCGTGGAATCGTCGTCGAATATGTTCTTGAGTGGCGCATCTTGGAAATAGCCTGCGCCAGCTTCTCTATTAATTACTCCACAGGGGGCGTCACGGGCTCGCCTGTAACATTATGGCGGTTAGGCTCCTTAGAAATGGCACCTCTCCAATTGAAACTGACCCTACCGAAGAGGTATACGTATAACACGGATGGTTACATGGTGTGACGTACCGTTGTGTACAAATAAGGAACTTCAACAACAGCCTTGTCTTGGAGGTGATTCTTGAATTTCTGAGTAGATGGAGCTTGAAACCGCACAGAGTTATAACATCCTGCCTGGCGCTATAGCGGCCGACTGATAGCAGGCTGAGCCATCTCGTTCGTCACGCAGGCAGTCGATCGGTATCGTAGTTCTTGAAAGGCGCACTGGACTGTGAGTACGCGTGCGAATAAAATCACTTAGGACTGTAGGTCGTCTGGCGACGGACTCGGCGATGTCTTCTCCTTTTGCAGGTTCGTCCAACACGATGCAATTTTCGAAATGAAAACTCGGATGTGCTTCACGGTTCCCTACGTCCAAAATTCTTTAAGCTATACCACCAGAAATTCCAGCTCTTCCACCGCCAGTATCGCTAGTCTTAGCAATCGCCTCAACGTTGGCTCCATTAAAGCTTAGCGGCACCAACAAAACGGCATAATTGCACCGGCTGAAGGCCCTTGATCGACGCACCTTCGGTCGACAGAAAATGTCATGGAATGGCTTTAGTGCTGGAAGAATTCATAAGCATGCTCTGTGCGCGTGGCGAGATGGGTTTGTTAAAAAGGAAGTCTAAGGTTTTATACCGAATGCATTGTTGCAAATGGGTCGCAAGCCCCAAGGGTAGCGTTGGCCTGGCGGCCTGGGGCACAGCTGGAAGCATCCGAAGGTCCTGGCAAAGGATGAATCGACTGCTAACAGAACAACTTGTTTATTCTAGCATCGCAAAAGAGCAACCGGTCAGGTCGACCGAAGTGGAGAAACGGGAGACCACGTTACTCGACTGAATAAATCGAAGCTTCTCGGCGTCCGGGGGCAGCTGCAGTCGAGGGCAAGAAGGAACGGCTCGGAAGAGGCGCACGTGACGGCGGCGCACGGACACGTTGTGACAAGAAGTGACGTATCCGCCGGGCCGGCGCCGGTCAGACCTCCTCGCTTCACAGTTGGGGAGCTCCTCTCCCCGGCTGCCGCTCTTTGACAAGCGTGGGCACCAACATGCACACACACACACACACACACACGAAGACACGTGGCATTGAAACATGCCTGGACGCGCTTAGCAGGAGGCGTTGGGACAGCGCTGAACTGGCCAAAATGTCCGCCGCGGTGAACGAAGCCCCGGCGTCCGTTGCATCCGCGCCAGCTATACCGCACGTCGGAGGCGAAACGTAACAGCATTGTGCCTATAGTCGCACGAATGGCATTGACGCCTCCGTTTCAGCCTGCGAGGCTGCGAAAACGCCGAGCTAGTCCTCCTCAAAACAGTTGAAAGCTATTTTTACGTAATATGAAGTGTTTTGTGAGCACTATTTAGTGCACAGGATAACCGGAAATTATTTTCTTTTATTATTTATCGCATCACAGCATGAAATTTAAACGGTTAATTTGAACACAAAAATGTGTATCATGACAATGTATACACAAGAAAATAATGTCACACGCAGATGTTACATCTGCAGTTAGTGTACCATTGAAACAAGTCTTACCAGAATGAAGGCTGCCTCACACGTCGTTATAATGGACTTCACCATCAGGTGACGCTCGGCGCCGCCGACCGTGAGTAACCCGTTCCCTTCCCAGCCAACGCGCGCCACCACTCACCATATACTACGAGCGCGGCGTCGCCCAGGCGGCTGTCATTGTGTCACTCTCGCATGACCCGTTCCTGCGACGAGGGAACGAGCTCGCCCGCGGCTTTCGCACTTTGGTTGTTGACGCCGTTGCCACATGCAATGTCGCATGCCCGTAGACGAAAACGAGCTCTTCCTCAAAATAGACTCCTTTCCTGGCCCTCGTTCTTTTGCATTTTCGCTGACATTTTCTCTTATCCCAACTGAAGTGGGCACGTTTGGCGTTTCCTTCGACGTAAATGGCGGCAGCGCATGGGGCACACGTCGTAAAGACACGGTCCCCTGTTATCCGCCGGGGCTCCTGTAAAGCAAACAAACTGATGGTGCGCATTTACGCAGCCACTCGGAAATACCCGACGACCACACATCGGAGGCCTTCATGATAACGTATACTCCGTTTTAGGACGAACGCTGCACAGTAACAGCGAGGCTTTCGTGGCGACGGCTGGATGCGCGTAAGCGGACCTTTTAGCGCAGCACGACTCAGCTGCGTGGTCTCACGCAGTCTGGGGGACAAGCCGGCTTTCGTATAGATGGTTGCTTCTAACCAACCAGCAGGTGACGCTTGGCTATAAGTGTTAGTAGTTAAACCCCGCAACAATATGAATCGTTCGAGCGGGGCAGCAGCGCTCGACAAAACCGCGTGCTTCCTTTCTCGTTATCGTTCGAATGTATTTGTTATACCCTTCGTGTGTTTAGACACCAAATGTGCAGTTTTAACTCATTATACACAAGATCTGCTCGCTAACGTCCACAGACCCGCGGTAGGCACACCAGACTTCTGACAGCTTTTCGGTGGCACGGAATGACGCCTCCTGCATAAGACCCGCATACCGTGATATCATGTATTCGAGCGCACCAAAGAGCGCGCAAGCGCGTATGTCACTGTCGCCTATACATCCCGTCAGCTGGCCCGTCCCCGTTTGTGTGTAACACGTCTCCGTCTGCGAGCACCCTTCCCAGTTTCACTCTTTATTTACCTTCCTCGTTTCTCGGTCGTCCCCCGGCTACCGCAGTCCGCTACTGGTCCTGTACGCTTACAGGGAGCGCGTCTTCCTCGCTTCCTTCCCGGTGCTTATATTTATAACACGCTGCATACGCTCTCCAGCGACGTTTGTTCGCCGCAGTACAGCGGCAGGAGCATCAAGGCGTGACTGACACCGCTACCGAAAGATAAGAGCGTGGCTGCCCGGCCGTCCGCTAAAGGCGAGCCGGGGATGGAGAGAGAGAGAGGGGGGGGGGGGACGCTGCACGCGTGCGAGAGGAGGACGCGCGTCTATTTCGGGGCATTTTTTTTTTTTTTTTTGCCTGCGCCGAGCAGTGGAAAGACTGGCGGCGGGGGTCCCAACCAGGGACCTCGACCCCTCGAACGCGAGGGGACAGACAGAAACAAGCGCCGAGTGGAAGCGACGGCCGAGTGACGCCGTGGAAGGTTGGCCGGAGAAGGATTCACTCGGCTCTGCCCTCCTGCCACGCGTCATGAGTCGGCGCATAAAGCCCCGCGGAGTCTTTTGTCGACCACTTTCCTTCTCCGTTGCTTTCGTTTTCTTTGAGTTCTTTCTTTTCATTTTGTCACTCCCTTCTCCGATCTCCCTTGAGCACGAAGTAACAAAGCGAGCTCTTGAAAGGGCGGATTATCCTTTCCTTGTCAGCGTTGCCCCTCGCTACTTTGCTTGTATAGTGTCGCCTTCGAAGCTTGTTTGGCTGGAGGAGCGAGAGGCATGAAGAGGTATTTAATGTTTGAACGTCGCTGCTTGGCATTGAAGGGACGGGAACGCTTCATGCTACAGGCGTCTGCCTGTGGAGTGTCGTCTTTCTTTAAGCAGCATTCAATCTCAATGAACGAGTGTATCCAGTGTAAAATATATTTAAGAACTAATTTGCGAGGGTAATGACCCTAGCACAATCTGCCTAACTGTTCATTCGTCTTCAGAAAAAGCACTTGTTTATACCGTCCTTGTTTGTTTCATCATACCACAGACTAGTGCACCGTATGTCCATGACTATATAGTCAACTTACTTTTCTTTCTATACTTTTTTACGTATTTGTGCTTAGTCCCTCATTTTTTTTTTTTTCGCGTAAATGTGCGTAACTTAGATGGGTGTAGCATAAGATTCCGCGGACGAGTTTTCTGTTAAATAATATAGAGCTTTCTTTCTTTTTTCTTCTTCTTCTTCAGATCTGATGAAAGCATTGCAGTTTGTATTTCACTTAATTGATGACAACACAGTCTGCAGAGGTGTCCTTGTGTTTTGATCATGTTGGGCGACAAGCGGCTTTGTCGCATGCAATGAAATCATGAACGCAGTTAGTGTCAAGCTTTCTCATTTCGAAAGTTATGACGAGTCACACTACGCGCGATATCCATACCAATCTATCACTACGGCAACGACTCCTGAGCAGACGGCGTCAACTATGTGTACGTTTTAGTAGCCGCCGGCGTGGCACATGGCGACTTGCAATTATCATGAACTGCAAAAATTTCAACACACATAAACCAGAGCTGCCCCCAACAACGCCTACTCCATTCAAATGGCGGATGTATGTCTTAGGTTTACGTGGGACTCTTCCACAGTCGCCCTGCTGCCCTTGACGAATGCTTACTTGTCTGCCCATAACACTGCGCGGCTTACAGCAGCACCCTGTGGCACTCAGAGTTATACGGAGACCGGTCTCAGTTTCATGCCGGCGTGCTCATCTGCCCCACCTTCGCGGTAGGATGGACCTTTAAGGATTATGATGAATGCACTGTCGGCGACTTGAAACACTCCCTCGGAGGCGTTCGCATTTACAAAACACGGGCTCGGCTGCGCGACAGCCATTTCTCATTCGGTGGTTCGTTAATGGGGGCTCTCCGTCGGATAATAAAAAGCAGCCGAGCAGTGCCTTGTCGCGCCGAGATTCTTCTTGAATCCTCTGCACGCAGCCCTGCGAGGCCTCTTTATAAACACGCGCCGCGGCTTTCCCTTTGCACGAGAGGGTCCGGACGAACAGGCGCGCCCTTTGAAACTGGGTTTCGCCGGGCCGTTCTTTCTGGAGTGGGGAGAGAGAGCGAGACAGACCGACCGGCGTGGCAAGCGCTAGATCCTCGCCGTTTGCGGCGACGTGCCCACCGCCGTGCAGCTTCGCTTGCCGCGGTGGTCGTAGTAGTGCGGCAAAGTCTGCAGGCGCTCTCCAAAGGCGGCAAGCGAGCAAGAAGGCGAGGGAGCGTCAGCTGGATTTCGTCCCACCGTGGGCGGCAGCTGGCGGCCAGATGCGCAACCGCCCTCGTGTCTCGTAGTCGTTGTCGTCGCCGTCGTGGTCGCTTTTCTCGGTGTTTTTGCAGCAACCACGTTGCCCGAAGCAAGCGGTGGGCTTTCCGAGTAGGCCCCCCACCCCGAGTCGCTCTCTCGTACGCTCGCTCGCCCTGGGTGTGTGGTTTATACACACACGCACGCACAGACACACACGCGTACACGGAGAACGTGTGGACGCACGCTAGAAGAGGAGACGGGAGGAAGAGGAGCAAGCAAAGAGAAAGACCACTTGGCGAAGTGGTCGGAGCTCGTAATAAAGCCCCCCCCCCCCCCCCCACCCCAGGGATGCATGTGTAGCGCTCCCCTTTCACACTCTGTCCTCTCTCTGGCGAATGTAAACAGTCGCTGGGGCGCGCGTGTCTTCTCCGCAGCCAGGGTCTTCGACACATGAGTTTGTCTGAACGGTTGTTAGCTCGGTGCTTAGAGAATTATTTCAATGCTACGGCCGTGTAATGTATACGAACCCAACTCTTCTGAAGCATTTCTGCTAGCACAACGCGTACGGTTAATGCGATTTCTTATGAAGTCATTTCGGGGAAGGAGGACGAGAGAAGGAGATATCTTTAAGCACACAGTTTATTCAAGCAATGTCATTCGTTGTGCCTTGCCCTATACAGCGCGATGCAGGTGAATGCACAGCTCTTGTTCTAACTCGAAAAGAACCGAGGAATAGTTGCCAACCGAACTGTAACCGAACGCCGGTTACAGTATATGAAGAGCCCAGCCAAAGGACAACGTCTCTCAAAACGCCTGAGCTTGTTCACTGCACAACTTACGCTGCAGCCATTTCTTCAGGCTTCTTGCAAGATTTAACGCAGGCGACTCTATCTCTGACTGCGCGCCTGTTGCTTCAGAAGTGCCAATTTATAATGGCAGTAAGCACTTCACTGTTGGTCCCGCCCAAAGATAAAGCTCGTCTCATCGTTCAGTCTTTGATCCGACAACATGCAGCGTATACATATTCTGGAAGATTCGTCAAGAAACGCACGCTTAAGCTATTATTTTAAGCGATACTCTGCAATGTGCATTTTGGCAGACTTCGTTTTGAACTTCGTTGTGCATTGCAAACGCTGCATGTCACAAATTAGGGGTCGCGTATAGCGAGATGAGCGAGGCTTACTACAGTAATTTCAAAGAAAAGGCGAGTGAAATTCCTGTTTTAGCTTCAACGCACAAACACCAAATAGGCGGATGTGCACACAATCACACGCGCGCACGCGATGAGCCAAGAAAATGGCCACGTTATGACTGTCGCGGTGAGCAAAACATTCAAGACGCGTTTGCCGCGTCAATGCATAAAACATTTCGATCTTCGCAAGTCCCCGGGACCAACTTCACAAGCTTTTCGTTCCTGAGTGCATTTTGCCATTGGCTGGCTGCCTTCGCTAATAGTATGTCCGGCATCAGCATTGGCTGCAAAATGATATTACGAACAGTTTTAGCGTACAAGTTTTTCGTAAATGCGTGCCGTGGAGCCGAATTCATAGACTTTAGTTCGTAAGGGTTGCTTGCCACTGACCGGCTAGTTTAGCTAACAATATGTCTGATATCAGGGTTGAATGAGATCTCCTCCTATAAAAAAGTGGTAGCGTAAAAACTTTTCATAACCACGGCCCGTGATCTTTAGTGACAGTAAGTTTATACGTAGGATAAACAAGCTAATGAAAAGAACGACAAAACGGTTAAAATAACGAAACAAAATTTTGCAAAACTTTGCCTCACTGTGCCGCAGTGGGGCAAAGTTAGGGTGCATAAGTCGTTCGTGGGTGCGTACCTGACATGTTGGCAAATACATCGCTAAGTAAAATAAGGAACAATTATCCACATCTGTAATGCCCTTACTTAATATACCATTGCACTTTTACGATGTGATCACGTTGCTCATCTATCACAACTTATGACCTAGCTGTTGTGGCCTGTTGCTTCTATGTCTTACCTGCCCTCTGTTAATGGGTTCTGAAGGAACTATCTCTTGTCCACATGTAAAAACCATTCATTCCGTTCAACCCTCAGAGTTAAACAACATTGTAATGTTATTACACGGCAATGACTGAGCAAATTGGAGCGCCCTCCGAGCTTGCTCACTTGATCTCCTGCTCGCTTGTTTTCTTAATTTTTCTCTTTCTTTTAAGATTCATTTACCGAGGTGCAATGCGTTCCCGTACTCCATGTATGGAACTGAGAAGCAGGATTAAGCATTGTTGCATGTGCAGCTATTCGGCCTGCTTGACCTCTACTGAGCACCTTTTAAAATTCTTAGTAACATTACTTTTAGTAGGCTAGTGCTTCAGAAACTTGAAATGGGGTTTCACTCAGTCTCCGACCGTGTGTTTACAGTTTATTGCTATTGCGCATGCAAAGCTTGCCGTCCCAGTTCGCCCGCAAATTTCAAAGGCACGCTTCAGCTCTCGGGGGAGCTAAGGACGCACCGTATCGACGAGCCATCTCCGAGGAGAAAAGCAAATTACGTGCCCCGAAGCACCGGCCGCTTGCGCAGCCTCTCCGAGTTCGCCTTTCCCCGCCCAGAGACAATGGGCTCCTGCAGTCAAGACAAAACGTCCCGCGGTAGATGTGGCAAACACGAAGCCACAATGGCCTTTCAGGAGGCCGACGCGCCTGGTCGCAATGAAGTTGGCGCTTGGACAACGGTTGAGCGCTGCCGAATTTCGGGGCAGCATATAGTTGAAGCTGAGTCGCACAAGAAACTATAAAGTGCAGTTGTACAGGAAAAGAAATGCGGTGGCCTGGTCTCCTGCGGAATCAAGTGTGCGTGTGTGTGTGTGTGTGTGTGTGTGTGTGTGTGTGTGTGTGTGTGTGTGTGTGTGTGTGTGTGTGTGTGTGTGAGGAGAAAGAGAGGTGAAGTTTTAATGCTAACAATTGAAAATTTGAGAAGCGATTTAATTGCATAAGCAAAATTTGCTCTAGATGTTTGTGGAGATTGCTGAAACGAAAGTGACAGAGGCAGCAAACCGAACTTTACAACAATTAGCAAGGGCTTCAAGCGCTTGTCTCGTCTACTTTCTTTCTTTAATTGTCTGCGTGTTGTCCTCAATTTTTCGCCGCCAATATGAATGCAGCATGTAGCAACTATATATGATCCCTATATACTAATACAACTAACTAGCTCGAGTTTCCGATGCCCCGACGACTTAAAGCGGTTGAGGTCCTTTGCTCTCAATGAAAACTTCTTAGCTGGGTCAAACCGCGCCACTGACACACTTGATCATGGCGTCATTTTAAACACTGATGTTTGTTTTATACGCATAAGACCAGTGTCATCCCATGAGCTTGCACTTAAGCTTGATAACGCTGTTGTCGCGGTTCAACGAACGCTTTACACATTCGCGTGCGTTAGCATACTGAAATTTACGTCCCCGAGTGTGAGCAGCAATCGCTCTCGCGATGCTATATATAGCGCTTTTCGTTTCAGTATTCCGTCACCTGGGACCGTTTTCACGGCTGGCGCGTCGAAGAGATACGAGCGAGTGCGCGCACCATTTTTCGGCGTCTCAACCGTTCTCACCACTTCCTTTTCGCAACGCCGCAGACGCGAAATAATGAACTCCTGCGTCACTACTGACGCACAATTTAGGCGCTACGTCTGGTACGTTTCTATACTCGTCAAATACGAACGCTCCGGTGACGTTGAAGGGATCGAACTAGACACTTTGGACGGGAAAAACGACACTGCCTATTGCAGCTCTCGCTTGAAAGACCGTGGAGGAAAAGTAACCATAAAATCTCTCAGCGTAAGCAGCAACAATCTGAGGCAGTTACGATGACTGACTGCGTCGTACGGATCTCGAAGCTCGCGAGTCGTTGTGAAGCGCGAATGCAGATTTGTCAATGTCAATCCAAGGACGACAACCATAAGACGCTCTTACGATAGACTTGTTATTGAGATAAATTTTCAGTCAGTCATGATGCTGCACATATTATTAGCGAAGGCGGCCATCAAATTAAAGGCAAAGAACACAAGAACACATACGAACAAAATTTTGTGAGTTCGGCCTCAGACCTATTCGTTTGCAGGAGCAATACTCGGTTGAAGAGCTTCTGGGTCGAATATCCCTCAGCGTGAACTAAATTCTGAACGCTCTCTGAATGTGCTGCATAGTCCTGTCTATTGAAGATTTCCTGATGCGTTCTGCATGGGACGGCGAACCTCAAAAAGCAAAAAGCGCACAGAGTTCTTAGTCTAGAAGTGGATTTGTAACCTTTCCAAAACAGTACGGAAGCTATATAGGAAGTCAAAGAAATATTGCGAGGGTTTTAGTTCAATCGGAGCACTTTATTCTAAATGCACAAGTGGCGCCCAGCCAAGAAGCCGGCGAGGAGGGATGATGATGATGAGTATATAGCCATGCACAGATGGGGAAATATGAAGTGCACGTAAGTGATCGCCATATATATTCCGACGAAAAAAAATTCTGGGTTCTCGCGTCCACAATCTCCACGAAGGACGCCGCAGTGGAAGACATTGGAATAATTTCGACCACCTGGGGTTCGTAATGCGCATCTAAATTTAAGCATGCGATTCGAAGGCGGCACTGCAGTCCCTACTGTCACCTTTACGACGCGGACCGCATGAACAGCTAATATTTCACATTACAGAGACGTTACACCATATAAGTGATGCAGGCCATGAAATAACCTTCCAATGGCTTCCAAGTCACTGCGGGATTATCGGCAATGAACGGGCCGATCAAGCTGCCCGCTCAGCCCATATTGAGGAGCACCACGTACCAATTCCACTTTCGAGAACTGACGCAGCACAGAAGATCCGCCTGCTTGCTCGGCAGTCCACCACGTCGCAATGGAATGAACCACATTTAAGAAATACTCGACTGTATTCCCTTGATCCGACACTAAGTCTTTGAGCGCCATCAAAGCTTCGCCGTGGAGACGCCACGCTTTTGTATCGACTGTGGTTGGGCGTTGCCTTTACCAAAGCCTATGCATTCCGCATAGGGATGACCAACACCGCAACCTGTGACCACTGCGGCCATGAAGAACCGATTGATCATATTTTGTGCGCTTGCCCGCAGTACAGTCCACAGAGGCAATGCCTTCGTCACGAACTTGACCAGCTGGACGACCAACCGCTATCGGAAAATAGAATTGTGCACCATCGAAAGGACCTAACGTCACAGAAGAAGGCCGTGCAAGCACTATTGCGCTTTTTGCGATGTACCGGCCTTTGTGAACGTCTTGAACTGGAACGCCTTTTGTGTGTGTGTGTGTGTGTGTGTGTGTGTGTGTGTGTGTGTGTGTGTGTGTGTGTGTGTGTGCGCGTGTGTGCGTGTGTGCGTGCGTGCGTGTGTGTGTGTGTGTGTGTGTGTGTGTGTGTGTGTGTGTGTGTGTGTGTGTGTGTGTGTGTGTGTGTGTGTGTGTGTGTGTGTGTGTGTGTATGTGTGTCTCCGTGTGTGCGTGCTTTTTTTACACTCTCCTCTCTGTCCTCTTCCTAACCCCTATCTCCCATCCCCAGTGTAGGGTAGCAAACCGGAGACTGATATCTGGTTAACTTCCCTGAATTTCCTCTTCATCTCTCTTTTACTTACTAAATTTAAGCAAACGAGCGTTTCTTTTTCTTTGCATTTCGCCTCCATCGAAATGCGGCCACCGCGGCCAGGAGTCGAGCCCACGATCTCGTACTCCTCAGCGGGGCATTCTGGCAAGGAACAGCGAATGAGGGGATGGTATAAAGATATTCAAGAAATAGCGGAGAAGGAAGCAGCAACGCTCGTAAAAACCAGTGGAAGCGCGTAACATGGCCGCAGTTTGTCGCACAATCTCGTCACGTCGAAAAAGGCGAAACATATCGGCGCAAGAAATCGTACTCCGTATACGAGAGCGTCCGCTGATGGTTCTTCGCCATTGTGCGGTGCACGCTTGCGCGGTTGTCTTTTCCTTTCGGCATCCGCAGCGCGGTGGTCTGTCTCTTATATTTTTTTTTTTCTAGGACGCACTTCGAGACACTACCGCGTTGGATGGCGCCATCGTTTCTCGCCCGTACGGTCTGTTGCAGCTGGGCGAAGCGTCGCGCTCTACTTGCTGTTCAAGAAGAGAAAACGGTTAAGTGTATGTGCGTGTGGGACGCCTGTGTGTATACGCGCGGCGCACATTCCCCGCCGAACTTGTTTGTGCCTTGGCAGCGACGTGTCGTCTCTTGTGTCCCTTCTCTTTGCACCGACTGTCGCAGTTGCCAGTGCGAAACGTAGGACTCATGTTCTCTATACTGTTCCCGCATTGTACACTTTGCGATCGAAAAAAACAAAAAGCTAATGACGAATGGAGCAAGGAGAAAGTATACAGTCGAACAATAGCGGACACCAGTGACAACGAAGGTGGTCGTTTGGTTGGACCTACTCTTTATTTCGGTGGTGGTTGTTTGGGGAGGGGGCGTGGCTCAGGCTGTTTATACTTCTCCGGTCTCTTTACATCGGTTGCGTCTAACTTCTTTGAGCTGAAGTTTCGAGAGTCTCAGTATAGCTTGAACCTTCCCGCTCGTTAGCCCCACTGGCGAAAGGCGTTGCAAGGGTTACTGACGTGTTAGCATTCCTCGAGCCTTTGTGCTGTTGCCATTTTCTTTGTTGTGCAATGTTGAACTCCATGCATGGTGCGCTTGTCTTTTCCACATCTGTAACGTCGCGCCCCTATGATGCGGTTTGTATACCCTGGACCAGCGTTGTCGTGTCAGAAAGACACCGTTACGCGACTCCCACCTATAGCTTTGTGCTTGGTCCCCTCGTCTGGCCTCTTTATATAAAGTTGAACTTAAAACGATTACGTTAACTTTACACTCGCGCAGCGGTAATCGTGAAGAGCGAAAATAAAGCTGCACTTGCCACATAGTCGTTGTACAGAGACGATTCGTTTGCCCGCGGGAATGCGTAACAGGGCGACGACATATAGTCACCTAGTCTGCTTGAGCTAATCAGGTTTTACTGCGCATCTATTACAGTAAAGAATTTTACCTGTCTTTCCTTGATCTTCTCTCTCTTCATTAAAACCTATATCTTCATTTTGTACAAATACATATATGCATGTAACGACCTCTGCTTGTTTTCTACCGAACTCTAAACGTCAGCAGGAAGACAACAGCGCCACGCGCGCCCGTGTGTCTACGGCTGTACAAGAAGAGCGCAGTATCCTTTCTCGCACTAGTTACTCGCTTTCATTCATCCTGGCGTCGACTTAGCAGGTTTGTAAGTGCAGTTTACTACTGGCAGACCGCCTTCGCGAATAATATGCCCTACATCGTGATTGACTCTCATCTGCTCTTACGACCAGACGTAACTTTAGAACTCTTACAGTAAACGGACCACGCAAACGTCGCTAGTAAGCCATTTAGTGCTTGAGCTTTGCTTATTTCTGTTTCAAACCAATTGAGACTACATGTAGGCACCGCACCGCCGCCTATACCCTCTCCCACCCTTTTAAACGCATACACCGACACGCAGAAAGGCTCTAAACTCGATAGTATTTATTTTTACCATGCCGAAAACGATAAATTGCAAGCACTGCACCTTTCTGCGTGTATCTAAGCATTTGCTTCTTGGCTAGTTACAGAGTTATTCTGCGCAATGGTGCCGGGCTACTCGATAAACGAACGTTACGCCATTTATGAATGCCTTGTCTTGTGGTTTCGCGACTCAACCAGCAAACCAATGAGACACTGTGGAAACTGTACGTCCTGTTTAATTAGGTTTGCCAATGCTGTAACATTTTTTTCTGCATTGATCGGTAGTTCGTTCAAAGAATCTGATGCCACTTTTTAAGTTACGCTTGCTTATATACTGAAAAAACATTGCCCTCAAACGATCAATATGTATTACAGTAATAGGCTTGCAAGGCTCAGTACTCTATATGCATGTTTATTGAATAGGTGCCATAAAGATAAAAATTATTTGAGGTGTACTTGTTAGTAAAATTCTTCTACAATATCAGCAAATCTACTTTCTTACCGTGGGAACCGGCTTGGTAGGCTAGAAAAGACGCAAGAATGAAAGTCCTGTGGCGACGCTACCTTGGAATTCCCGCAACAGCTCGCCGTGACGTCACATACTTGAATGGCGTCTGCTCGGGCCTAGTGAATTTTCTAGTGCTAAAGACTGATTGCTTTGAAGAATTTGACAGAGCCAAAGACTGAACTTTGCAAGCTTCAAAAACCTTTTACTGGGCCGTAACGACCCAAATGCGAAAAGATCATGTGGAACCGCGTGAAGTCACACTGACGTCCCACGGCGCTGGCTTCTCGGCAGGAAATTCAAAAAATGGAAAATTGAGCCTCACTTTCTCTTCTAATAATCTCCCTATTACAGTGAAATTAATGAGAATAGAGTTCAGCAAGAATGCTTTATTGGGCTAAATTGCTTTAGTGTTCCTCTTTAGTGATTATTTAAATGGCAGCAACCTGTTCGCAATAATTTATAAAATTGCAGTAATATCTTTTTGAATGTTTCAGGTGTGCTATATTTATTATCCGACTGTTCTTTATTTTTTCTACCAGCGCGGGAATCCCTTTATTCTACCCGTGTCTAGTGGTTTCTTCTCGACTTGCAATGTCAAGCCAGAGGGTTCCGTCTCATTCGATGATTACGGAATTCTACTTAGCGTATCAGGCAACCGTCTGCCACCGGCACTCCTAAGATACGGGGACTCCGTTTTTGCATTAATTCACATGTGTGCTATAAGCCTCGTACCACCAGTTCTTTATTAAAAACCTTTTTGACAGCAGCGCATCTCTGCTCCTTTCTTTGTTGTTTATTGACATGACAACTAATGAAATGTTGACTCTAGTTTGTTGACTATTTCTTGGTGCTTGGTAAGAAACAGGCGAAGACGTTTATTAATTTTTGCCATCTGTCGGGCGTTTCAAATTTGTATCTAGATTTACATTTTGTTATATGGGCTATCATGCGGGTCTTTCGCAACCGGCTTCTTGACTGCTGTCAGCTGTCCTCCGCTTGAGAAAACGGCAGATCTGCCACGCACAGGGGAAATAATATGCAACACGTGATTAAGTCTCAACACACAACACCATATAGTAGAGTTAGAGAAGAGTTTCGTGAAGAAGGGCAGCAGGTCTGATGAAGTAAACTTAAAACGGTGGCATTAAAATGCGGACAAGAAAGCGAAAGGAGTCGCGAATGAAGCTGACGAAATAATTGTACTGTTCATTTTAACTTCGTAGAGTGATGCGCCATTTTGTATACGCGCAAAGCAATTGTGGCACCATTTAGCATTCGTCAGCTTCAATATGCTTTCTGTCCGTGTTCGCGGCGTTCGAATTGTTCAGAATAGTTCATCTACTGACCATACAGCACGTGTCATCCGACAGATATCGTAGGTATAGCATAACGAGACGGTTTGCCAGGCGTTCGTTGCACGCAATACCAAGTAGGGCAAGTCGCGTCCCCGTTCTCCCGCTGCGTATATACAACACAGTCCTCAAAGGCGTGCAGCTGTCTGCAATGTGTCCGTCAGTTATGCATGTGGCCGGTGGTCGGCCGGGCTTGCAGCGAATGCACTTAGCCTGTAAAAGCTGCGCCTGCTCTATCGACTCTCTGTATAGCGTGCAGCACTGTCTTTCTTTTCGTCTTTTCTTTTTGTATGCACCTACAGCCGTTCGATGCTGGAAGCAGTACTCAGCGGCGTTCTGGATGTGCACTATGCAGCTGCGATAGCCGAGTTATACATTCCTCTACATACAGGTGTGGTTGTTGTGTGGATGCGTGGACATCTTAGACGACCTCACTCACTCACTCTCCTTCCATCACTCGATCACACACGCATTCGCCCTCACAAGCACGCACGAACAAGTGTGCCCGCACAAAGCAGGGCTTGCATGGTGCAGCCAGTTGTATCTTAACAGGGACAAACCGGGAACTCGCACACGCAATATAACAAACACGCGCACGCACACGAAAAGCTATGAGGAAGCTGGAGCACGATCTCAGCTTATTCCAGCAAACCGATGAGCTCAGTGGAGCATGCAATTGGCAGATTGCTACGAGCAATGTTCCCTTACATCTCAGGACCTCGTGTTAGCCGTGGCACGTGAAAAATTATGCATCCTTCTCATACGAACGCTGCAAGTGAACACACAGTTGGCACGCAGTATTCGAAGTGCAACGGACAGGTTCGCGCATAGGGAAGTGCCTCCCCGCTCCGCATCGACAGCGGCGAACGGTGCGTGCTCGCTGCTTGTTTTTCCGGCCCTCCCACTCCTCTCGTCCCAGTTAAATAAACTGTCACGATTGTTTTCGGTGAGGCTGAAGCTGAGATCCTGTCAGCAGCCCACGTTCTGTTGGCGAAGAGGCGGCCACCCTAGAGACTTTGCTTGCGCCGTTCGCTCTTTTACTTTTTGATTCTACCGCGTCCTAGTCTCTTGGGTTCTCCTCAGGCGCTGCTTTCACTTCAATCGCGCACGTTCTCTAGGACAAAGGACAAAGTGAGAACCATCGTTCTCAGGACAAAGTGAGAACCATCGCGGACGAGAGACTTGGCTCGTTTCGACTTGGGAGGTTCGGAAAAGGGCGGAAGGAGCGGAACAGTTCGTAAGCCTCGAGTGTAGCAGGTCTTGAACGTACTTCTTTTGGTTGTGTGCCTTATAGTTTGACAGCTGCTGTTGTCACCTAAGGAGCGTTCGCAATTTCTTTGGTCATTTCCCATAGAATGAGCATTGAGTCACGACTACCGTATAAAGCCGGTTTTCAACGTCACGATATCGCTTTGAGTATCGGCAGTAGTTCGCGGGATACAATTATTTGTCTCGTCTCAATTAACTACTGTGAGGGAAAACTGAGAGAGAGAAAGAGAGAGAGAGAGAGTAAAGATAAAAAGCTGACAGCTAACGAAAGCATTAAAGAGTATAGCAGATGTGAAAGTGGAAGGTTCTGTGGGTTTAAAGGCAACACTTTAATGAAGACTTTAATCGACCAGTTGAGGGCTGTATAGTTGTGTAAAAGCAATGACAAAAAATAAATCGCTGAGTTTTCATCTCCGGTAGAAATGTATTGCTCGTTCTACATTTATGCACGAAGTGTTCATTTCCAAACAGTTTGTCCGGTGTAAAGCGAGGTTGCAAAACAGACTGCCGCAAGACATTATAGCACGCTCATTGTTATTCCAGATAAAGGAAAGACTGGTTTTCAGCGAGACAACGTCGGAGGCTGCCTTATACAGTCAGCCTTATATAGTGTTGTACCCTGTGGTCCCTAGTTGCCATACGCTTTCGGTACGCGGCGTGTGTCATTTGAGAGCTAAGTTTGGACGCGTTTAGTACTAGTTGCGAGACAGGAAGCTAAGCACGGAGTGGAGGTTCTCGCGGTGTAAACGAAACCTGCAGCGCGCTTCTTGCTCCGATGAGTGCGCACTAAAAGCACGGTTCAGATAGACCGGCTGGTGCAGTGCACATTTACACGTCGTCCTCAAATGAGCCAGCCGCGCATGCGCTAACAGCGCTGCTTGCTAAATGAAGGAGAGCGGCGTCTCGTTGCTTTGTTTGGTGCGAAGCATTCAGAGCGCTGCCGCCGCCGCCGCCGCCGGTTGTGGTCCCAGAAATAGGCTTTCGAGCGGGGATTGCTTTCGTGGGAAAAGGTAGCGGCAGCGAGTTGGACTGCCGCGCGGCGGCATAGCAGCGGTAACGGAAAAGAGCCCAGTACGGAACTAAGCAGCGAGACGAACGGACGGTCCATAGCCTTGCTGCGGCTATATAGAATCCGTGAAATTTTCGCCGCGGGGCTCTTTCACATCCAGTTTACCTCACTCAAAATCTATGCAACGCCATGGAAGCGATAGAGCTGCCGTCAGCCTATACAGAAGTCACATTCGGAAAGCTGCTCTCACGTGAAGTACGAACACATCGTGATTGAACGAGGTGTTCCTATACCCCTGTAATATCAACGACGCAACTAAGAGGCCGACTAATCCCGTAACGTAGTTACGCAAATGGAAGAACTATCATTACGGGGACGGATTCGCATAGCTGTTAATTCGTTCACAATGACTAAGAACGAATGCCCACCAAATGCGACAGCCTACGATGTGATGGCGTCGACACGTAATGAAAAGCAGATCTTATACGAAAAACAAAGGGGGCTCTGCGATTTCGACCTCCGCGTCGTATATAGTCACGAGGCATTTAGCGCTTAGGTACAAATTGCCACTAGCAGGCTCCGTTGTCAGTATCCAATTGGTGTATATAGCGACGCAGTATTGGCACACGCCGACCATATGAGAACTGGGGCTTAATTCTCAAAGCTTTTCCTACGTAAGCGTCGTTTGCCCTTCGCCGATCGCCTACAGTATGATCATATGTCCAGCATCAACGGTTGGCTGGGACCTGCTCTTACGAACAGCTCTATGGCGTCAGAGCTTTCTGCTATGTTATTTATACAAGTTGTAGCGTAAAAAAAAAAAAAAAAAAAAAAAAAAAAAAAAAAAAAAAAAAACTTTTTAGCGCACGTCAATGCAGGTCCAAAGCCCGTAATCACAAACACATAAAAAGAAAGAAGAAAAGAAGCTCTTACGTTATAGAATTGTCCGTAAGAGCCGGCGTGAGCCAATCCTGATGCTGGCCATATTATCAGCGAAGACAATGGCAGTGGTTATGGCAATGATCACCTACGAACTAAAATTCTTGTTGATTCGGCCCCATGCAGATTCCCCGATTAGCTATAGCGCCAGTTGCAGCGTTCGTAGTGCTGCACGGTTCTCCGTGAGGCACGCATGGTGTGCGGCGCGACCCGCTATTTCGAGACAGCGCATCCCGCTCGGAGGGAGAAGAAGCAGTGCGTAGCCTGGGCCGGGTTGAACGCGGTGTTCGGGCGCGATGCGTCGTGTGTGTGTGTATAGATCAGCAGCGCGGATACATAACCAAATGGAAACTTACGGGTGTTTTGGGGCGCCATGCAGCAACAGTCCCCGCCTGTCCTCTTTTGCTCTTGCTATATATGCACATTATTTTAGCCACTCGCGGCAACATGGGTGGTGGGTAGGAACGGAACTGGGAATAACGCCGTCGGAAACGCGCATGTTTGGGGTCAAAGCCCGGGCTGTTTTGCCGCTGAATGCGTTCGAGCTGCTTTCGCTGGCCATCTTGGGCGAAACAGCGCGCGCTTTACTCGTGGAGTGAACCGAGGCGTTTCGAAAGCTCAGCTGCATAGCAGAATTATTTTGTGCCTCCCTTTACGTTGTAAGCTTTACGACTTTGTTAGCGGCGTTATTATTGGGTTTAGCCCTAATGATACACTTAGTAACGCATCAAGATAAGGAAAAAGCCCGATGGCAAAGTGCATGCCATATATGGCTATAGCGATCACGTTTTTATGCATGGAAATAAACCGATGCGTCCATACAGTTAAATGTTGTTATAGTATTCAGGGCCGTTATTGACAGAAGTGATTATGTAAAAAAAAAAAAAAAGAAGAGAGGGGGGGTCAGGTATTTTTCGTGCCTAGCAACGAATGAATTGTTCTGCAACGAATGAAAGACGAAATGATGTCGGGGTACCACGATCAAAGAGGTGTTCATTCTCGTCGGCGGAGTATTTGTCCATGTCTTTTTTGTGTACAGACGTTGACGCGTAGCAGCTCTCCGGTCTTGCTTTTTGTTTACTTTATACCCAACTCGTACACATGTTACTTCTTACTTCTTCAAGGCCACAAACTCATTCGTGTGAGTAACTCTGTGTTGACATGGTGCACGTCGACAGTCTATATAGCGTCCTCGACCCCTTTCCAACGCGTTATATAGCTTCGCATAATCTTTTTGTTCCGTTCGTAATGGTGCCGCGCGCACCGATGTCCTCTTTTATTTTACCCACTGCATGCATGCGTGTACACATCCGTTCGATACTTCCTTCCTAACGTCCTCGTGCGCGTTTTCCTCTCGGTGCGTAGGTGATGTGACGCGGACGCAACCGCAACAACAACCATGCGGCCCATCATCATTCCGGTGACCACGGGCCCTCCGTCGCCGCCGTCCACGCCAGCCATGCCCTCGCCGCAAGGTCAGTACGCATATATGTACAAACAGACCCGCGGCGCTATGCCTCTGCATGATTCATAGAGCGGACAGCGCGCGCCTCGCGCGACTTCAGCCTTGAAGCGGGCTTCGATTGGATAAAACACTCGACAGCGCGCTCAAATACAAACTAACGAACGCACACACACCACGCGCGCGCACTCCGAAAGAAAGGACGAGGCTCGCGCGCCTCCCGGATGTGTGCAAAGCGACGCTCCCAAGTTACGTGGGCACAGAGAACGGCTCGCTGTCGCGCGCTTTCATTAAAATGCACGTCGCGGGCGCACGTACAGAGGCCGCCTATATATCGGCGCAGCTTTGGCTTGTTTCTTGCTTTCTTTCCTCTTCGCTCTTGCTCGCCCGCTCAGCCGTATGTCGTCAGTGAGGCCGTGGATTAGCCGCGACCTCGATTTGGCCAGACGAGGAGGGTGTCGGCACAACGTGCATGCAATATACGCGTGGCGTTCGTGTGCGCCTGTCGGTGTGAAAACAGTATGTGGGGAGAACGGGCGCACGTTACGAAGTCGTGCTATTCTAATGATACACTGTTGCGAGTTGCTGCTTGTAGCTTTTTTTTTTTTAACTGAAACACTTTGGTGTGCTTATAATGTCAACTAACTGTCCCGGAGCTAGATCCGGAGAAGTTCGCATCGTTCGCCAAACTAAGTTACTACAGCTTTGGCGCGTGTACATGCAGTGTATACATGCAGTGTGTGTATTGCCGCCGTCGTCGAGAGCTCGGGATCGTCACGAGCCCCGACGGCTGGTGGGATGCGAAAGGAGAGCGCGCCGTAAGTGTTTGCGCCCGCCGACTGCACCCAGGCGTATCCCCGTGCCGTCATAAATATGCGAGTATCAGCTGCACGCCTGTCAAGGACGGATTGCGTACGCCTGTGGAGTTAAAGAGTCCATCAAAATGCGCTTCACGCCTTGTAAACGCCGAGAAGTGTCGCACTGAGCTCCATTAGCGCTTAAGCCGGATGATTAACGACCGCCTCTTACGGTTCGCTGCTCATCTGTTTACGCGGCATACTGCACCCTGCTCGATAAAATAAAAGAAGGCTGAAAGATTGATGGAGTTGGCGCAGGTATGTACAGTGTAGTGTGTATACCTAAATGCTCAGAAAACAGTACGAACGCGAGCCAGGCCAGTGACTCTCTCGCTTGCCTTGCAGTTCTTGTGCGCGTTTAGATATCATATGATCTGCACCCATGGCATTGCCACAACTACATCTGCAAATATGGCAGCGCACGATGCTAGCGCACGAGAGTTATCTGAAGAAAGGTAGGCAAGGGCGTACCGTCGCCGCTGTGTAAAACGCTAGGATTTAATTTTAGTCCTTTTTTCTGCTGCAAGCAATATCTATTTTAAAAGCCATCGCCTCTGTACTATCGCGCAACCTCCCCTTTTCCAACCTCAACGAGTGGCGAAATTCCAAATGGGTTTTCATATACATGTGGCGCCGCGTCGATCTTCGAAACCGCGGAGATGCAGTTATGTTATGTGTTCTTGTATTTTTTAACGCGCATTAGTGATGGCATTATCTCTCGAAGGAACGGCAGTTCCGTCGGATTCGCACGCTACGGCAATTCTCATCGTCGTTGCCCCCCCCCCCCCCCTCCGCCCCCCTCAAAGTTCGCGAACAGGTTTTCTTTTCCCGCTTCCGGAACTCGCTCAACGACGACGTTCGAAGTGCAGTTAACTAGGCGCTCAGATAGGAAAAAGTAATCAAGGAACACGACTACTAAAGCACTCCCCGCACTTTCCGCACGCCTGCCGTCGCGCACTTCCGGTTCCAGAGGGTACGCATCGAGGCCAACACGCGAATGGAGAGACGTGGTCTCTGCAGCTTCGCTTTCGCCTCTCCTTTTACGGCCGGCCCTTGTGGGCTCCCGCAGCGCCTGGTGGTCTGGCAACAATAGCCGTCGCGCTGCTTTCCGCCACCGACACCATACGGCCGCGTTCAGCCCTTTGACGCACCTCGACACCTCTGACCGGCATTGTTTCACCGCCCCTCACGTAGGGCGCGCGAGTCGACTAACTACTTTCCCCTTCCCCTCTTCTTTTTTACTGAAAGTGCCGGCGTCCCCGATTTTTTTCCCGCGTGGTTCGGTTATGTTAAAACAGACGACATCCGGTGACAGTTTGTTGCGTGCCTCACGATATCGAATGCTGCGAGGTGGGCATGGGCTGCAGTCACGAATGCGACCGGGACGATGACAACACGATGAGCACGTCTATCAATCTGGTTTGCTTTTGTCTTACTGTTTTTGTAGCCGTTTATGATTCCATCGCATACGCATACCGCGGATGGTCTCCGGTCACAGAGTCGCTTCGCTGTGCTTCTTTGTATGTATGTATGTATGTATGTATGTATGTATGTATGTATGTATGTATGTATGTATGTATGTATGTATGTATGTATGTATGTATGTATGTATGTATGTATGTATGTATGCAGGCATGTATGTATGTATGTATGTATGTATGTATGTATGTATGTATGTATGTATGTATGTATGTATGTAAATGCATGCTTCAGATTTGTCTACGCTTTGAATTTACAGTATTTCATGGTATTCGACCTCTAAGACAAAAGTACGACGTAACAAGCGTACAAAGCAGGTAATGACCGCTGATGCGGATCATGAGACTGAAATAATCAGAAGAATAAGAATGGGCTGGAGTGCGTTTGGCAGGCGTTCTCAGATCATGAACAGCAAGTTGCCATTATCCCTCAAAAAAAAAAAGTGTATAACAGCTGTGTCTTACCAGTACTCGCATACGGGGCAGAAACCTGGAGGCTTACGAAAAGGGTTCTACTTAAATTGAGGACGACGCAACGAGCTATGGAAAGAAGAATGATGGGTGTAACGTTAAGGGATAAGAAAAGAGCGGATTGGGTGAGGGAACAAACGCTAGGTAATGCCACCTTAGTTGAAATCAAGAAAAAGAAATGGGCATGGGCAGGACATGTAATCAGGAGGGAAGATAACCGATGGTCATTAAGGGTATACGGACTGGATTCTAAGGGAAGGGAAACGTAGCAGGGGGCGGCAGAAAGTTAGGTGGGCGGATGAGATTAAGAAGTTTGCAGGGACAACATGGCCACAATTAGTACATGACCGGGGTAGTTGTAGAAGTATGGGAGAGGCCTTTGCCCTGCAGTGGGCGTAACCAGGCTGATGATGAAGAAAGCGTGCAAAGGCACACCTTTCAAAAAAGTTGCTGACTTTCAACGGTCAACAAGAAATCGTCGTAGATCATTCAACACAAAATGTTATAAGCGTGTTAAGATGCTGCCTCGACTGTAGTCACAACTGGGCAGGTAGGGACTGTGTACACCGTCGTTACCTTTAGTTTTTTAAAGCAAAGCTTTCTTTGCCTCTTCCTTCGACTTTCCCACTGCTGCTGCTGCTTCTGCTGTCTGGCACACCCGTCGGGGGGTGGTTCAGAGCGTGCGTATATAAAAAAAAATTATGGGGTTTTACGTGCCAAAACCACTTTGTGCCGTAATGGAGGACCCGCAAATTTCGACCACCTGGGGTTCTTAACGTGCACCTAAATCTAAGTACACGGGTGTTTTCGCATTTCGCCCCCATCGAAATGTGGCCGCCGTGCCCGGGATTCGATCCCGCGACCTCGTGCTCAGCAGCCCAACACCATAGCCACTGAGCAACCACGGCGGGTAGAGCGCGCGTGTACAGAACAGGAGCGAATCAGAGAGGAATGAGTAAAGGCAAGGCGCAAAAGACCAGGGCTGAAGAAGGCGCCGGTCCTGTCGTTTGTGTCCTTCTTCAGTCCTTCTCTATTGCGCCTTGCCTTTACTCATTCAAGCATGAACCAACTAGCCCAAGCAAGAGTTTTACCAGAGAAGAAATGCGACGCGAGAAACTCGTTTGGACTCCACCGCCTCGAATGTGCACTCTGGAGCTCCCTTGGCGTCGTCACATTTGCCTCTTGACAGCTGTAATTATCCGTGAACCCTCTCAAAACCATTCCAGAAACTGCAGCGCTTCCCTTTGTACTAACGTGCGAGTACAGAGAGGACGTAGATAGAACTGTAGAGAGGAGGGAGAAGAGGCAGTTGTGTTAGACAAGGGGGTGGGGGGAAGGTTACGTGAGAAGGCAAAGAAACCCTACTACTATGCGACAACGGTTGCGTGGAAACTGGATGATCTTGAGTTCAAGGTACGGTACAGTACATTCCTGCTATTTATGAAAAATAAACACCATGCAGATATGTCAAGCGGAAAATTACGCAAGGCGCGCAGAAGCAGAGCAGCATTACTTAAAGCGCACCGCAGAGTCCACCGACACTACGGAAGCGGTCGACCGTGAAATCAACACTTCTGTGCCCGCCGCGGTAGCTTATTTGCGGCGATGGCATTTCCAGGTTGCGGGTTTGATCCTGACCGCAGCAGCCACATTTCGACAGGGGCGAAATAGAAAACGCACGTGCACTTAGATTTAGGGACGCGGTAAGGAACATCATGGTGTCAAAATTAATCCGGAGTCCGCCACTACGGCATGCCTGATAATCCGATTGTGGTTTTGGCACGTACAGCCCCATAATCCAATTCAAGTTTAGCACTTCTGCCAGGATGCGATGTGCCATGTGAGGCAATGAGAATCCTCGACTCTCTCAGAGGTTATGAAATATGGCCCACAACAACGCCTCAAGCAAACACCTGTCCCTGTGTGTTCTCTGTACTACGCAGACAATCACCAGTGGTGCACGCAAGGTAACGTTTAACATCAACTTACCACTCTCGCGTTGGACTAAACGTTGAAGAAATTAAACATTTGCCGTCAACATCACCGCTAATTATCGTCAATCAAAATAACCAGCACAGAAAGCTTCGCTTACATCGATTCCCACAGTGCGTGGTATCTGCATAATGTCTTCCTTTCCCGTAATGCTTCTAGTCATTCAGATTCGCGTGAAAAATCGCTGTTGTGTTCGCAGAAATGAAATTCCGGTGTGATCTTCTCACCCCGTGCGTTCGTCACGTGCGTCTCAAAAGCGTCGAGCGAGCGAGCTTTGTCTTGAGGCGGCAACAATTTCGCCAGACGTCTTCTTGTCAGCCGCCTTGAAGTCACCGCGCCCCGGATGTGACACGCAACTCGACACGCCTCGATGACCGGCTCGTCAACAAGAGCGCGTGCGCGAGACGTCGACGTCTATGACGCAACGGCCAAATCGAGATAAGCGTGTCGGACATGTGACTTATGCCGAAGCAGCCCTCAAGAAGGCGTATCACCAGTCGTGCTCGGCGTGAGGGTGCTTCACTTCGCACTTTTGTAGAGCCTTCTTTCTCTCTCCTTCTGGCTTTGTCGGCGCTTATATTTGCTTACTTATGGTGTCGCCAGCTGGGCCCACGCTTCCCACACCTAGCACCCCGCGCATCTGCATAACAGCGCGCAACCTTTCCTGTCTTCGCGCAGTAGGCAGAGCAGCAAAGACATAAAAAACAAAAAGAAGGCTATAAAGAAATATAGGAACGAAGGGGGAGGAAGAGTGCGTTCCAGATTCGCTTTATCTCTTTGTAGGGTGTCAAATGTACGCGTACCAGAAGCGGAGAACGCGTTTGCTTCGCTTGACTTGTGCTGAATAGAAAACGTTTCTTTCCGGCGGCTACAAAAGAGTTACCTAACAAGCCGTTTTCTTTCTTTTTGCTGCACGGTGGAAAAGCAAACGCGCGGAAACCTTAATAAGGAATATTGAGGAAAGTTATAAAGGCTGCTCGCGTTCAGGTTTACCAGTGAGCAAAAAGAAAGCGTTTTTTTTTCGTTTTTTTTTTTTAGTAGGGGTGGTTCCAATATAACTTTTCGTTTTGATAACTGGATGGAGCAGTGGTTACGAGTATCACCGCGCGGAGACGCTAATGTGTAGGGCAGGCCATTGTTGATGATGCTGTCGCCTTTTACAAACAATTTTTTTTTTATTTAGAAGATAGTACACTTAGGGTTCATTCCCATTCTGCAGTGTAATACTTACGCATGCACTTTTCGGCACGGCATTCTGGTTTGGCCGGTATGCCGAACTGCCTGGTCTTGCGGTATGTTCGCTCGCTACATGTTCGAGGTCGGTGGGTAGGAGTCCCGGGTCTAAAAATACTCATAAGCGCATGTATACGCTCGCTATACGTATTTCTATTAACATCTTGCGACATTTACTCTTTAGAATAACAACACGCTGAGGACTGTACGCAAGTATGTCTAGTGCTTCGTGCAGCAAAGGCTAGATAGAGTCTTTCGCTATTATGCTGCATGCTAAAGATCATTTTGCACCACATTAGGTACAGATCAGCGGTTTGGATAAGTAATAATCTTATGCTACAATACCTTTCTGCTAAAATACTCGCGCAAATGAGGGTTGGCCCGGAAAACTTGTCTGTCCAGCGAATTCCATATGGTATGCTCATTTGTAATATATACTATATAACTCAGAGAATTGAGAAGTGTTTTCTGTCGTTCTGGCTGGTGGTGTTTTTACAAGGCTTGGGAACTTAATCAGTACTTTCTGTGTATTGAAGTTCGTCGACTTTCTGCTCAGATTATAAACAAGTTCCGCTGTATTAGTGTTTAAACTCGCCAACTCCAATCACTTTGTACAGCTCTTTAATATGGCCAGCTGGCGAGCGCGAATTATATCAAGCGCTACGCTCACAATGACGTCCCACGCGTGTGTTTGACCCTGACTTGTACGTAAATAATTACATGTAATTAATTACTTGTAATCAATCATGCAGGTAATGTTGTAATTTAACGATTTCTTTGTTTATTTGGTGACGCTCTCTGTAATTCAATTCCTTTCTTCAGTAATCAGTTACATGTAACTGGTTACATTTGTGACGGAACACGCTATAACAGGCGACGCAGCTGTGAGTACTTAAATTTGGCAGGAATTAGTGCACAGAAGGATGAAAACATGGGCATGGATTACCTCCTTCCCACAGTCGGCGTCCTGCAGCTACGCCTCGCTGACCTGAACATGACAGAACTGCAGATTTCCACACCTCTATTCAAAGTCCAACCGCTGAGTTTTTTCTCTTATAGTAAATTTCTGTCTGTCTGTCTGTGTCTGTCTGTCTCTCCCTCTCTCTCTCTCTCTCTCTCTCTCTCTCTTTGAAGCTCTTTAATTAGAAGCTTTTATGGGGGAGGGGGGGGGGGGTAAAAGCTGCTCAATTCCTCTTCGCTAAGTGCAGTCTATACGGATGTTTCTCTGTTAGTTTTATTTTACATTACCATAATTTTTCAAAATTGCCGGTGACACATGGCACGAACCTGCTTGCATCAGGTCCATCATATGGTGGCCGTCAAATTCAAATCGCCCTTCTATAGAGCGATGACCACTTTAGACGTTGATGACAGGGAATCGCCTATGGGCGAATTTTTAGTTTTTCACTTGCCCTGTCGAGAGCGCTCTCCCAAATCTAGTGACTGAAGCCATTATCTTCATCATCATCAGCCTGGTTACGCCCACTGCAGGGCAAAGGCCTCTCCCATACTTCTCCAACTACCCCGGTCATGTACTAATTGTGGCCATGTTGTCCCTGCAAACTTCTTAATCTCATCCGCCCACCTAACTTTCTGCCGCCCTCTGCTACGCTTCCCTTCCCTTGGAATCCATTCTGTAACTCTTAATGACCATCGGTTATCTTCCCTCCTCATTACGTGTCCTGCCCATGGCCATTTCTTTTTCTTGTGCTAAAAGATGGACGATTCCATCTGAAGACCGCAGAAGACCAGCGAATCTAGAGCTGATAAAGTTTTTCACTCACTCACACTCTTGATTTCAACTAAGATATCATTAACTCGCGTTTGTTCCCTCACCCAGTCTGCTCTTTTCTTATCCCTTAACGTTACACCTATCATTCTTCTTTCCATAGCTCGTTGCGCCGTCCTCAATTTAAGTAGAACCCTTTTCGTAAGCCTCCAGGTTTCTGCCCCGTACGTGAGTACTGGTAAGACACAGCTGTTATACACTTTTCTTTTTGAGGGATAATGGCAATTTGCTGTTCATGATCTGAGAATTCCTGCCAAACGCACCACAGCCCATTCTTATTCTTCTGATTATTTCAGTCTCATGATCCGGATCCGCAGTCACTACCTGTCCTAAGTAGATGTATTCCCTTACCACTTCCAGTGCCTTACTACCTATCGTAAACTGCTGTTCTCTTCCGAGACTGTTAAACATTACTTTAGATTTCTGCAGATTAATTTTTAGACCCACCCTTCGGCTTTGCCTCTCCAGGTCAGTGAGCATGCATTGCAGTTGGTCCCCTGAGTTACTAAGCAAGGCAATATCATCAGCGAATCGCAAGTTACTAAGGTATTCTCCATTAACTCTTATCCCCAATTCTCCCCAATCCAGGTCTCTGAATACCTCCTGTAAACACGCTGTGAATAGCATTGGAGAGATCGTATCTTCCTGCCTGACGCCTTTCTTTATTGGGATTTTGTTGCTTTCTTTATGGAGGACTACGGTGGCTGTGGAGCCGCTATAGATCTCTTTCAGTATATTTACATACGGCTCGTCTACACCGTGATTCCGGAATGCCTCCATGACTGCTGAGGTTTCGACTGTATCAAACGCTTTCTCGTAATCAATGAAGGCTATATATAAAGATTGGTTATATTCCGCACATTTTTCTATCACCTGATTGATAGTGTGAATATGGTCTATTGTTGAGTAGCCTTTACGGAATCCTGCCTGGTCCTTTGGTTGACGGAAGTCTAAGGTGTTCCTGATTCTATTTGCAATTACCTTAGTAACTACTTTGTAGGCAACGGACAGTAAGCTGATCGGTCTATAATTTTTCAAGTCTTTGGAGTCCCCTTTCTTATGGATTAGGATTACGTTAGCGTTTTTCCAAAATTTCGGTACGCTCGAAGTCATGAGGCATTGCGTATACAGGGTGGCCGGTTTCTCTAGAACAATCTGCCCACCATCCTTCAACAAATCTGCTGTTACCTGATCCTCCCCAGCTGCCTTCCCCCTTTGCATAGCTCCCAATGCTTTCTTTACTTCTTTCGGCGTTACCTGTGGGATTTCGAATTCCTCTAGACTACTCTTTCTTCCATTATCATCATGGGTGCCACTGGTACTGTATAAATCTTTATAGAACTCCTCAGCCACTTGAACAATCTCATCCATATTAGTAATGATATTGCCGGCTTTGCCTCTTAACGCATACATCTGATTCTTGCCAATTCCTAGTTTCTTCTTCACTGCTTTTAGGCTTCCTCCGTTTCTAAGAGCATGTTCAATTCTATCCATATTATACTTCCTTATGTCCGCTGTCTAACGCTTGTTGGTTAACTTCGAAAGTTCTGCCAGTTCTATTCTAGCTGTAGGGTTAGAGGCTTTCATAGATTGGCGTTTCTTGATCAGATCTTTCGTCTCCGGCGAAAGCTTACTGGTATCCTGTCTAACGGAGTTGCCACCGACTTCTAGTGCACACTCCTTAATGATGCCCACAAGATTGTCGTTCATTGTTTCAACACTAAGGTCCTCTTCCTGAGTTAAAGCCGAATACCTGTTCTGTAGGTTGTGGCTCAGCGTGGAATTCGCGAAAGCCTGTTCCTTCCGTATTGGAATGGTCGACAGCCCTGCTGGTGACAACTGTGGCTGCGAGGAGATGATCAAGCACCTCCTCTGTGACTGTCCTCGTTAGAATGCGCCAAGAAAAAGGCTCGCGATCGCACTCTAAAAACTGGACGATTACCCCTCCACAGAGAATAAGTTTTAGGACACTGGTCCAGACGAGTTTAGGCAAAGGGCTTGTGAACTCACGACCGACTTTGAAAGTTCTTTTTTTTTTTCAATTCAATTTTTATTCCATTTTTCTTGAGAGTTTTTCTTGAGTTCTGGCACGTAGTATCGCGTTATTGTGTGAACTTTTCTCACCTTTCATTCCCTTTCCTCTTTTCCCAGCACAGGGTAGACAGCCGGTACTTACAGTGGCTAACCTCCCTGGCTTTTCTTCCCTTTTGTCTCTCTCTCGTCAGTCAGCCCATTGAGCTAGTTTTCAGTCTCGCTTCAGCTGCCATCACAATAACACCGAGGGAAGACTATCTAAGAATAATTGCAAAAACAATTATTGTGATGATGAACAACATGTGCAGTGCTGCAGACAGACGCATGGTACGAGCGTTTAATTTATTGCATTTTCGCAATGTTAATAAAATAGGGAGGAAAGTAACATTAAAGTAACGTATAACTTTTTAGTAATTGCTCAATTACATTCTTGAGGTAGTAATCGGTAACAGTAACCAATTACATTTCTCAAAGAAGTAATTGTAATTGTTATCAGTTACTTTTTTTCTGTAACGTGTACGAGTCTGGTTTGACCATATCACCTCCTAGATGCAACTCTTGAAGCGGCTGATCCAAATCATCAAAACTTTACACGACGCGGTGCGCGTGCGAAGATCCAAAGCTTAAATCGCTACCTTCCTTTGTGGCGTGCCTCTATCACGTAGCGATAGTCGCCTTCATTCGGTCAATATCTTCGATATTATTAAATAAATAATATAAAATCGAATCATTCTCATGTGTGTGATTCCACTTGCTGGTTATAAAGCACATTTGTGCAGAAATAGGCATTCAGTCGGCACTACGCGTTGGCGAAAGGCAGTGCTCTTTAAAGCTGAGAGACAATAGCGAACGAGCAAAGTTGCAAAGTTCGATAGCGCGCTGTCCGTGCGCGCTAAATCACCCAAACACGGCGGCCTCCATGGCGCGCGAGTGTGCTCCTTGCTCCTATAACAACGCGCTCGACCACAGTAACCCAAATATTTCCGTCGCTTAGCCGCTGTGTAACGAACCCCTTGCTTTCCGTGGCGCATCGAGACACCGGAAAGATTCGCGACGCCTCTCCGAACAATGGGAACGGAGCAGACGGCGACGTTCTTCTTTTCCGTCTATTGTTTGCGCAGCATCTTCCAACACCACCTGCTACTTTCGAAGGCTCTCCTCAAGCGCATTTTGCAAGTTCGTCGACAGATGGAGCCACGTCACGCGGAGCGCGACGGCGTGCAGGGGCGCTGGCGGGGCGCGCGCTCTGCTGCGCGCGTTGACGAGAGCAGCTCGCGGCGTGGCCGTTCCGCGTGTTTGGCGGGTGCAGGTACTTCGTTCGGGGTTGCGCAAAAGAGTCGATTCGTTCGCCCCCTTACGTCTAAAGCGCGCGTTGCGTGCCGCGCAAATCCGTGGGTGGTGGGTCCGCAAAATCAGCTGGCAAACTTTCTCGTGGTTTGAGCCAGGGAACAGCAAAACGAGAAAAAAATACGCTCGCGGCCCTCGTATGCGTCGGGGCTGCGGGAGTCCCCGGCGCGCCTAAATCGGGTTCAACGTGTCGCAATTTTTACGCGCGTCACACGCGGCCGTGTGTAGTCGCTTCTCCTTCTTATTCTTCTTTTTGTGTTTTTAATTGCGCTTTTCATATTTTTGTGTCGTTGTTTGCCGGTCGTATCCTGGTCGCAATTTTTCGGCGCCGTAGTTTCTGTTTCCCGCGCAGAATTTTTGGAACCGCAAAGCTTCCACAGCGTTGACACATTGACTGAGGGCGAAGCTCAAAGTGTGCCACAGGCCCATGCCAGTAGTAATTTGTTCTCTCCAAAAGAACAGCTCTACCGAAAAGGAAAGAAAGAAAAAAAAAAGAAAGAAAGAAAAAGAAAGAAAGAAAGAAAGAAAGAAAGAAAGAAAGAAAGAAAGAAAGAAAGAAAGAAACAAAGGCAGACGATGCCACGGGGTCCAACCTTCAAAGTGTTTGCTTCATAGAGACTTTTGCGTAACGCCCAAAGACTACAGGGTGCCGAATTCAGCAACTGCTCTCGCCTTTTTAACCTCTAAAAACTTACTTTTTTTCATGGGAAGTTGAACCTGCTGCGAGTCGGCGGAGCTTTCAGATGTGCGTCTTTGTGGAAACGTATTTACTCGCAAGTATAAGCCTTACATATGTCCGTCCTTGTAGCAGCCTTACCAGGTGCCGTCCGCCTTGTATAACTGCAGTCACTCACGAACTCTGTTAAGAGCAAGCAGTATGTTCGCTTTTTGGAAGTACTATACAATATTCGCGAAGCAGAGTGCACTGTAATAATAATAACAACAATAATCATAATAATAATAATAAATTCATACAACATACATGTACATTAATATAAAAAGCCAGAAGCCTAAGTCTAAGGCTTGTGTCTGTGGCTGGGCATAAAAAGAAAATTGTTCGAATGTAAAACCCTGAATCCCCGACGAGAAGGTAAGTGTATATTCACACTATAGTATATCCGCAAAGCACAAAAGAAAGGGAAAGAAACTGCAAAGAATGCACTAAGTGACATCATTTTCAACAGCCATTGCATCTTCGCTCTTATTCCTGTATACAGACAGGAATAAGACTGAAGATGCAGCGGCTGTTGAATTAAAGTATACTTTTGAGATGTTCAGATTTTCAGGCGACTGAGCTGGAAAATATATAGGGTCTCCCAGCTAACGTTAGGCAAGCTGCTCAAAGAAAAGAATTATGTAAGAAACACATACACACAGTGCAAGATACGATTTTAAGACCTACGGTGCCTCTGACGACCGGAACGACATAATTCTTAAAATCGTGTTTTGCACTGTTTTCCTTAGCCATATTTCTTTCTCTGAACAGCGCGGCTAACGTTAGCTGGGACACACGGTGTATAACCGCTAGTGCAGCATGTTGTAAACAATGATGGCAACCAAGTTCCGATAGTTCCTTCTCAAACTTTATTGAAAAAGGCAGGCTGCTCCAAAACTGTATGATGGTATGGTATGGTATGGTATGGTAAAACCTTAATGAAGTCCTGCAGGTCGTGAGTCTTCACGAAGCGGGCCGCTCCTACGTGGGAACCGGAAGGCCGAGCCTCTCGGCCGCATCGTGGGCCTGCTGGACAGCCCAGAGTTGGTCAGCCAGAAGAGGGCTGCGGAGAACCGCCTCCCATCTGGCCGAGCTGTTAGCGATGATAGAGCGTGACCGGGCACACCGCCAGAGCATGTGGTCTAACGTGGCTATTTCTCCACAATCGTGGCAGGTAGCATTGGTGTAAATATCCGGATAGATTTTATGTAAAAGCGACGGATTGGGATAGGTATTCGTTTGTAGTAGACGGGGCGTCAATGCTTGAGCTCTATTGAGGCGTGGATGAGGAACAAAGTAGGTTCTATGGCTGAAATAGTAGTGTTTAGTAATCTCGTTGTAGGTGGAGGGCGTGTCCCTGTTCTCTGGGAAGTCGGCTTCCGATGGGTCGAGGGTAGCGCGGTGGGCAAGTTCACGCGCAGCCCCGTGAGCCGACTCGTTGAGGTTGGGAGGAGCACCCTTTATCTGACCCTGGTGTGCGGGAAACCAATAAATGAAGTGGTGCGTGATTACCTTGCTCCCAATAAGTCTGAGGGCCTGTTTGGAAATGGTGCCTTTTTCAAATGCTCTGACTGCAGATCTTGAATCACTATAGATGACATCCCGTGAGCAATCCAGCAGGGCTAGTGCAATAGCCATTTGTTCAGCTATTTCGGAGTCCTTCATCCGACCCGAGACAGCATTGGTGATTCCTTGCCGACCATCAACAGCGACGATGGCGAACGCCCGACGTCCCTTACAAGAAGCGGCATCCACAAAGCTGACCTGTCGCTGATCACTGTGTATTTGCCTAAGGAGGTTGGCCGCCCTTTCCCTCCTTCTACCGCGATTATGATCGGGGTGCATGTTCCTAGGTATTGGCGCGACCGTAATGTTCTCACGAATCGACGGAGGAACGTCAGAAAACTCCTCCGCTACTCTATCGGGGTGATATCCGAGTTCCTGCAAGATGGATCTCCCTGCCTTCGTTGTTGTGAGGCGAGTTAGCTGCGCGCTCCTGGGCCTCTGCAATCTCTTCAAGAGTATTATGAATGCCAAGCTTCATTAAGCGCTCTGTACAAGTGTATACGGGTAACCCGAGAACCCGCTTAGTAATCTTCCTAAGCTGTGCATTATCTCGCTCTGCCCGTTTCCATCGATGCATGGCTGCCACGTATCTAAAGTGGCACAGAACGAAGGCATGCATTAGTCGAATGAGGTTATCCTCCTTGAGTCCGTGATGCCGATTTGATACCCTCCGAACTAAACGAACAGCACTTTCAGTTTTAGCAATTAGCTTGCGTATAGTCTTGCCATTTGTACCCCCTTACTCAACGATCATGCCCAAGATTTTGATTGAATTGACTCTGGGTATACGGCAACTGTTTCTTGTATATAGGTTAATGTCTCTGTCTTCCAACGATGTCCACCCCTTGGGCCTTGGACCGCGTTTCTTGGGACTATACAGCAAAAGTTCCGGCTTCAAGGGGGAGCATCTGAGACCGGTGGGTTCGAGATAGGTTTCGATAGTGTCTATGGCCTCCTGTAAGGCGCCCTCAACCTGACCGTCATTGCCTCCTGTGCACCATATACTTATATCGTCAGCATACATAGTATGTTTGAAGCCTTCAATCTCGAGAAGCTTACTGCTTAGGTCGACCATGGCTATATTTAACAAACAGGGGGAAATGACTGACCCCTGTGGGGTGCCCCTCTCGCCAAGTTCCAGCAGTTGTGATTCGAGATCGGCTACCCGGAAGGTAGCCTTCCTATCCGAGAGGAACGATCTAACGTAGTTATAAAATCTCTCACCCAGATCGAGTCGAGATATCGAGGCTAGGATATGCGAATGTAGAACGCTGTCGAAGGCCTTCTCAAGATCAAGTCCCAAAACGGTCCGAGTGTCGCTAGAGTCGTTGTCTATGATTTCATGCTTAATAATTTTCATGGTATCCTGTGTGGATAGGCCTGGTCTGAATCCTATCATACTATGGGGGTAAATGTCATTATTCTCCTGTATGATGTGCCAACTATTTTAATTCATACTAGGCGGGTCTTCAACATACTCTTCAAGTCAAATATTTCATTTATTTCAGGATATTTTCGGGCAATCTGTGCCGCTTGTCATCCGATTCTAGGCTTGAATTCACCAGTGGCCGTATTCACGAAAGTGCTCATCCGCTTGAACTGTTCGTATACGAACAGGCGCAAGGTAATCGTGATGTTGAACAAGGCGGCCGGCCAAAGAAAAGCAGCTCGTATGAGCGAAAATATTTGTGGATTTAGCATCTGATCACCCTGCGATGTTCACTGTGATGATGCCAATTGATCATTCAGGTGCAGTCAAAATTATAAACTGCGCTTACGCACGAATATTTGGGATAGTACGTGATCTAGATTATATAAGGCATGCTGTAGCGCGAAGCCTTGTGGTACACGCATGGGAAACACACCAGTTAATGATTTGTTTCTGGTACGCGCTTATATACCCAAGGGAGGGCGCCCTGCAAAACTGGGACGCATTTCTCTCTCTCTCTCTCTTTCTTTCTTTTTTCCCCACCTGCCCTATACTTGGGTGATTCGCGTAATGAGACACCGATTTGCGTCGCCTGTCTCATCCGCGGCGTTTGTGTGGCGTTGCTGTCCTCTGGTGCTTTACTCTTCGTTCACCGCCTCTCTTTCCCACCGACAAGGCCCGTGAAGACAGCCCGGGTTGTAAGAAGACCCACCTATAAAAGGTTGCGATACTCGCAGTGATGACGTTGTTTGGACAGCACCCACCCCGCATAGAAAGACGGATAACAGAAAACTTCCCTCAGCACTGACCGCGCGAATTAATGCGAATCGGCGTAACACGCTCTAGGGCGCCCGAGGCCGGTGCTGCATCCATTGAATGGGATCGTTCACGTTTTCGGAACGAGAACGGACGTCCAGCCAGACGCGGCGGGGAATTCTCTCTGCTGCTGCTGCTGCTACTAAAGCTGCTGATGCTACTATTATACGGCGAGGCCCCGCGCAGGTACGGCCAAGAGCGCATCCCTATACACGCCGCGTTCTTCTTCGAAGACGCGTTCGCCGAAGAGAGATCACACCGAGAGAACTCCTTTCATCTGGGGCGGTTCTCGTGACGGATCGCCCCTGGGGGCGACGTTTAGGCTGCGCCTTCGGGCAGCCGCGCACGCACATCCACGTACGTACAGACACCGAACTTACCCTGCGGGCCGACGGCGACTCTAATTGCGTTTCGCCCCTAATAAATGTACCGCGGCGTCCCACATTCGGTGGCTGCGAGCACCCTCCCTCCCCCTCCCAATAACTCACCGCGCTGGGTGCCCGCCTGGCCCCTTAGACCGGCGCGGCTCGCTCCCACGGCGCGCGAAGTGAAGGAACGCGAAGCGGCGCACGCGTGCTTGCCCTGTGCGGTATTATATGTATATATATATGCTCGGGGCGTGTGCTATGCGGCTGGCGCTTGCGTACGGTCGGTTACGGGCCTGCTCAGCTGCCTAATTTTCTCTCTTTCTCTCGTTCGTAGCGCCTCGGGGAAAATTCAGGGTGTATAACAGGGCTACAGACTATTCACGCTGGCCGCGATGCAGCCTCGGGCGATTGACGCCCCGTTTTCGTCCGCGTTACGGTTACCTGTCTCAATGGCTTAAATGGAAACTGAATCTTTCGATTACTAACGCGGAATATCTCGCGCTCACATCTGTAAGACTGTGCGCAATTGTAATTGGAAGCAAACCAGCCCGCTGGTAGTTCGCTTGGGATTAGGAGCACCTGCATATGGGCACAGACCAACATTTCATTCGGAGTACGCCATTAGTCGACGTAGTGTTTTGAAAGGACGAACATCGTGATGCGACTAAAGCGCCATCTAGTAATACGTAATAGTTCCTGCAGGAGTATCGCTGCTGCACTTCCTCTTTCGATCTAGCAAGACCAAATGGCCGCAGTGATATTTTGCAAGATTCTAATTACAAATATTCCGTCTACATTGAGATATAGCTTCATAATTACTGCGCTCATGTGCAACAGGCACGCGCATCGGCAGTCTTGTTTTATACAGAGAGCTTGTTACTGCTTCGTGTGCTCTGGGAGTAAGCTGAGATCCACTCCCATGCATGGTCAGTCTTCTGTGATCCCAAGGCAGCCCTACAGAGTGTACTCTCAGCACTGCGCCATTGATCACATGAGCAGCTCGTCGCAGAGATCAGAGAAGTCCACCATCGCATAGTTGACGAAGGACACGATATAACGTATCAGTGGTTGCCTAGTCACTGTGGCATACATGGCAATGACCTCGCAGACGCGGCTGCCCGATCTGCCCATGACGGCGTCAACTGCGTTGCCATTCCTCTTTCGAGAACCGACGCAGCGAAAAAACTTTCCGCACTTGCGCGTGACCTAACATTAGCTCAATGGAATTCATCCGAATTCACAAGTGCACGCATTCATACCCTGGACCCTAATTTAAGCTCCGTATTCCGCCCCACCTTCCACGACGTAACTGCACCCTTCTAGTCCGTCTATGGCTCGGAGTAGCATTTTCAAATGCGTACTCCTTTCTTATCGGAATGGCCAACAGCCCACTTTATGAATTCTGCGGGTGCAACGAAACAATCGCGTACCTTGTTTGTGAGCTCCCTCGTTTCAACCCGCGAAGAGCAGCCCTCTCAGGCGCCCTAGACCAACTGGACAAGCGGCTAATAACGGAAAACAACATCCTTGGAAACAGGCCTGCACGAACATCAGCGCGATCTGCTATGGAAGCGCTGCTGCGTTACTTAAAAGACATGAGACTTTGTGACAAATTGTGACTGTACACTGTGTGACGTAGGATTGGACGGTGACACTGCGTAACACTAGGAACGCCTTCGCGGACTGCGTGATAGTGCCCACAGAAACAGTTCTGTATCGTGTGTAAATGTGTGTGCATGTATGGCCTTTTTTTTCATTCTTTTTCTCTCGCCTATCACATCCCTTTGCCCCTCTCCCGGTACAGGGTAGCCAACCGGAGATAATGTCTGGTTAACCTCCCTGTCTTTCCTTTGGCTTTCTTTCTCTCTCTCTCTCTCTCTGATATCCACACTCGAGCTTGTCGCTGGGCGATCGGGTTTCATATTTTTTTCCCAACGAGCTTGCCATATGTCGGGCGAGTCTCAGTAGCCGTCAGTATCCAAAGCAATAGCGTAATTTATCGTATCGCATGGCCTATTGTAGTTTTCTCTGCACAGAGGACAATGACACTATAGCAGCGGCCTGTCAATAAGGCACTGCTCACTCGGAATCAAACTATCTCGGCCCAGCGATGCCCGGGAAATGGCACAAGTACCCTATTCCGCAAACCGTTCCCGCACACTAGACATCTGTGCTGGGGGTTTCTCGCGAACACTTTTATTCATAACCACAAGAACTAGTTACTCAAACAGGAAGAGGCGCCATGATGACCGCTGCGAAAACAATGTAAGCCACGTGAGGGAACTAACGAAATCGTTAAACAATGTAGCACGCCTCTATTTCTTGCTTTGTTTACCATACAAAAAGCTTCGGCAGCACGAGCTTGTTATGTATTGGAACGTCCGCCAGATGCTCAGTGAGTTCGATGACACCATTCACTTGGAGAGCTACGTAAACAAGCGTGGCCCAGCGCGTGGAGGACCTAGGATCGGCATGCGCCTTCCTCCAATATAGGCGCGCATGCGCGCACCCTGCAGACGTTAATATGCACATTGCCCCGAAAAGTACGACGCTTTTCACTGCTTGTCGTAACTATATTAGCAGTGAACATACCGCCAGTTGCAGCATACTTGCACCCTTGGTGTGGATGGGTATTATGTTATGCCCAGCACCTTTATCCGTCTCTATCTTCCGCCGGCTATCAGCTGCTTGAAATTTTTACTTGCCGTCGCTGGTTTTGTAAGCGATGCTGCTACTTGCGACGTGCCTCAAAAACGCAGCTCTTGCGTAGCTAAAAAGTGTTTGTCAAAGCCGACTTCGCCACAATAAGGTTCACTTTGCGGAGAAGCCAGCTTTGCAGAGCTTTGTGGGAAAGCACGTCTCTTTCTCTCTTTCTGTGTGTGCGTGTGTGTGTGCGTGTGCGCGCGTGTGTGTGTTGTCATTGTTGTTACACTGCATCAGACCTTGCGACCTTCCGGCATTACACGAGCACAAAGGCAGCGCAATCCCAGGTACATGTTACGCGGCTTAAGCTTCGCCATTGCGAAGAGGGTTTCATGAGCCTGGTTCTCAAACCTCGCCTTTGACGACGTGCTTATTCTCTTGCACACCCGTGTTTTCTGAAAACATAATCTCTCTCTCCCTCTCTCTTACAAATCTTCGTTGTCCCCTCCCGCTTCTCGTGTGTAGGGTAGCTAACTGGACGCTTTATCTCTCTCTCGGCGTCGCTCTCAAAACTATCTTTAATTTGGTCACTTCTGCAACTCTAAGTTAAACTTTTAATAAATTCTGCTTCACGAGTTGTGCACCTGGCAAGTAGGTGTGCCTCTGAAAGAGGCCTTGATCAGTATACATTCTCAGTAAGGTCATCGCGTTCGCTGAAACAATACTTATCGTGGTGCGAGATTATGCCATTGAGAAGGCACGAAGGGCGCACGCGCGGTAAACATCTCGATACTTTGACAGGCCTGCAAATCCATCAGAGCTGCGCCATCCAGCAATTTGCCCACGTCAAGAAATGCTCAAGAAATGAATGCGCTGTTCACAATGTAATTATGTAAATGTGTTATACGATGTCCGCGAGACGTGATGTAGACACTCGCCAACGCTTTTCAAACGTGGCGTATTCAAACGTAGCCCGTATTCACAAAATAATTAGCAGTTATGGCGTATACCCACTAAAGGGGATCGGAAAGGCATCGCTACAAAAATCGCGAGCCTGACTTCTTCCTTGTAGTTCATAACCTACCTGCCGCTCCTTATCGCTGACTTCGTCTAAATTATTTCATCTCAAGGTTGGTTTATATATTATAGCTTAGCTGGCAAGGCGTGGTGTCAGTCAATCTTAGCTCTCGCGGTGCATTACTCTTTTTTGCTTTAGTATCGACAGACACGCAATATTATGCGCAGTAAGATTTGGGCTTTTTTTTTTTTTCAGTGTCGGTTGGAGAGTAAACATTAGCAGGTGCGCGCTTAGCACTCTTCCATCGAGGAGGTGGCGCTTCCTGGTGGTGGAGTGGAGAGACGTGGCTTTTTCTTTCTCCTCTTTCCTCTCCTGCCCTTCGCATTTTGATCTTGGTCGAACCTTCATAGGGGGCGGACGATATTAGAAAAGATGGTCTAACCAACCAACCTACTGCTTGCTTAACTTAAATTAATTCACCCCCGTGCTCATTCACAGGTAAGCTGTACAAGCATGACTTCAGCAGTCGTAGCAGCTAGCGACGCGACCGTGCTCTCCAGGCACAGTTTTATTCTCTGCTGCACCATAAGCGGAGCTTGAATACACTTAGGGGGTTGCGTATTCCTTTTGGCTTTTCCTTCTTCTTCTTCTTTTTTACAAACTTATCGCAAAACATTTTGTGCTTCTTGCGGCTGTCCCCGGCGGACATAATAGTTAACTAGGAGAGTGAGCCTATAACAGGTATCGCTGTAAAATGTCCTTATGCTAGAACTGTTCGTAAGCGAGCAGCCATCGTGATGTCGGACATATCATTAGTTGAGGTGGCCAACCAGTGGCACACAGCACTTACGAACGAAGAGCTTCGGGAATTTGACCCCCAATGGGCAACAGAGAACGTGAAAATTGTGTCAGTGCTTGACAATCATATGATGAGTCCGCTGATTTGAACCCGCCACCTCCCATCTTCGAAGGAAGAAGCGTTGGAACACAGTACAGATCACACACAGTAGGTCCGGTCACTGAAGGTCACGCTACTACAGAATGTTCACTGTTCACGCTATAAACGTGAACCTAAGTTAGTAAACTCTAGAAAGGTTAGTAGAGCGTGGTGGGTCTGATCACGTTTAGATGCACAACCACTGGGGTATAAACATTCCTCGAGTGTCGCACACCGCAGGCCAAGGAGATGATAGTTTCTCACTAGCGACATGCGCTGCGCACTGAAAGCGGGATGCTCAAATATAAGGTACTGAAGTGTCTCGTAGCAGCCACAAGACGTACACAATGGACTTGCCACACGCCCTTGTCTGTATAAACGTTCGTGCTCGTTCACGCAACCAACCCTTAGCTTGAGCAGTTGTGCTCTAGCGCGACGAGGCAAGCCTCGACCGCGAACACGGGGCGGGAACGTTCCATTTGCGACGTGCTGATCTGGATGCTGCTTGTGTAGGGGGCGACGAATCAGCAAGCGAGCGTCATCAAGCTTGCACAACATTTCCGGGCAGTCACAGTTGTTGTGAGCGCAACTTGAAGCGAGTCGATCAGCCTCTTCATTCCCGGCGATTCCTACGTGTGAAGGTATCCATTGAGCAACGAGAGATACCCCACGTGATGTAATTTTGCTCGCAGAGTCAGTAATGCTGCGCACAAGTGGACAATCAAGCTCACTGCGTTGTAACCTGCTAAGGGCAGCACGGGAGTCCGTAAAGATGACAACCTTCGATGTAGTTAACTCCTCTTGCACGTATTTCAGTGCAACATTAATCGCTGCTAGTTCCGCAGTTCTTGACGAAGTTAGATGAGGTATTTGAAAGATACGTCGTACTTGAGTTGAAGGACAGAAAAGAAGCTGCAGAGGCGCCTTGACCGTCGTTGTGTACAGATGCATCTGTGAAAACTTGAAGATAATCTGGAAACTTTTCGAACATGTGAGACTGAGCCAATTGGAATATTGCCGAAACAGCCATATCTGACTTTTTGTGCATGTCAGGGATTGTGAGGTAAATGGGGTATACATGTTTCGTGATACCTTTTGGAGATGGAGACGTATTTGAAGGAGCATGTTCAGAAATAGTAGTGATATCCATAAATAATGCCGCCATTTTTTCCATGCGAGATAACGGGCAGTGAATGAGACGATCAAGGGGCGATTGACCATTCAATGCGCGATGCAGACGCTCAATATGATACAGAGCTCTCTGATCTGCTTGCAGCCTCAGGGGTAACTGATGCGCTTCAGTGAGTAATGCAATAGATTGCGCCTCACGAGGTAATCCGAGCATTAGTCGAAGGGCAACGCGATGATCTCGCTCCAGTTAGGCCATCAAACTAGGTGGTATGTTCAAAATTAGTAATGCGTACAGCATGTCTGAGAGTACAGATGACTGGTGCAGCTGAAGAGCCGTTGTTTGGTCGCAGCCAGCAACTCGAGCAGTCAAGGCGGCCACATACTTAAGGAGGGAGTGCGATTTGCGTGGTACAGATTTAACGGCAGGACGCCAAGATATGCGATCATCCACAATTAACTCCAAGTAACGGTGTTGTCGCACCCAATTTATAGGCGTTTCGTCAGGATACATTCGGTTCATTGTTCGACGAGCGCGTTGTTTAGGGTGATATGCTATTGCAGCCGACTTAACAGGTGATATGAGCAGGCCAACTTCACCCAAGTACTCCGAAGTAGCGTTGAGAGCTCTTTGCAAGCTTGCACGAAGCCGCGGACCAAGGTGCGAAAGGCCGCTTATCCACAGAGCAATATCATCTGCGTAGACATCTATGCTCACAGGGAAGTCAGTGTCCCGAGGCAAACGACTGGAAGCGCGGCAAGTACGGTGTTAAACAAAAGCGGCGATAATACGCTGCCCTGTGGAACACCGCACTTCACATTTCGGTATTCACTAGTTACTCCTCCGACACGCACTTTCATCCGGCGCTCCGATAGAAAATTATGCACAAATTGGAGCAGACGACCCGAACTTCCCGCGGTTGCAAGAGCGAAAATAATCGCCTTATGCGGAATTGAATCGAAAGCTTGCTGTATGTCTAGGAAGAGCATGTAGGCGGATACATACAAGGCACGTGGTCCAAAAAAAGAATCATTTCTTGAGTAATATAGAAACGCAAAACGAGTCGGGATTCGGGCAAGCTGTTGGCGAAATTCGACTCACTATCCCCAAACAGGCACCATGGATCATACCACTACAGTTCCCTCTGTGAATGCTGTCCGCTTCGCACATTCGAAAGTACATTCCTGGAATAGAGTCCAAGAAGAACATGCCTCAAGCAGCTGTTTTACAAACAGCACTGGCCTACATGAGCGTGAAGTGCTCCACTGCGAATCACGTGTTTACTGACCGCTCCTCTACGCAACATAGCTCTTCCTGTAGTATTTTCGTTCTTTCCACAGACCAGATTCTCTTGGCGTTTAGGTTGAGTAACGTCATCAACATTGTCTGAGCTGTACGCGATGAAATAGGCGCTAAAATACGTACTGCGGCAGTTTCAACAAAAAATGGACAATCTTCACAGAATCGAAAGCAGCATTGCAAAAGCCTTTACACGAAAATCACTAAATCAAGAAATTACATTTTGATCCAGGAAATATAATGCCTACACCACTTGTCATCTCACGTTGGACGTGTGATAACATTTCAGTAGCTTCCAGGACATTGCGGTATAATAGGTAATGAAAAGGCGGATGAGACAGCCTGCAAAGGACATAATCACATAAAATTTATAAAGGTAATTTTCACTAAAAGTGAAGCTTCAGCTTTGGCGAGGTGATATGTACTCAATGAACGGCTCAGAAGATAATCTTCACCTTCAGGTAATTACAAGTTTTACAGCGAAGCTGTGTATGGCTAGGGTTCTGTGCATCTTGGTTCTCCGTGGCCGAGGACGAGCCAGAGCTAGCGCACTCCGTGACAAGTTACAAAGAAATCACGCAAATGTACAGAAGCGGCAGATGTAGGCTTCCCCGTCCGCATCCGCAACTCAGCCGAATGCAGCAAACCATCGTGCGACGCACGCAAGCGGGGTCGCTAGCGCATCCCGTGCTCTTGCACAAGATGTTCCCAACAGAGCATAAAACTTCATGCCCGTTTTGCAGACGATCTAAAGGCACTCTAGCACACATCCTTGCAGAGTGCAGTAAGCTCAAGAACCCCGCACCATCCCTACCCCCCACCCTCCCCAGCGCCAACCCCCCCAAGCGATGGGAGACCTTGTTGTCCAGTCCCGACCTACCGACCCATGGAGCTCGCGCTGGCGGCTAGGGGCCAGAAACTGCTGGACACATATGGGACCTGAGAAGAAGGTTCCACCCCATCTGGTGCCAGCGCGCACCAACCGTTACTAAGGACTCAGTATAAAAGTTGATTCTCTCTCTCTCTCTCTCTCTCTCCGTGAACAAAAACTATCATCGTCAATGGCTCATACCCCCATAAGCATTGATGCTCCCGTAAGCAAGCAATAAATGCAATGGCTTATATCCCCGTAAGGCGAGGCTACAAGCACTCAGCAAAGTGAAGCGAACAGTACTTAAATTATTTCTAATCACGCATACAACATACAGAACAGCATGTCGAAAACTGTCATCATCAATGGCTCATACCCCCGTAAGCAAGCGAGAGAGAGAGAGAGAGAGAGAGAGGGCTCTTTATTGAAAAAACAGAGAATTTTGCCGGCGCGTATATAACTGCTGACATGCTACTCTGTATAGGGATGGGGAATGGGATTAAAAGATTCCAGAAAAGAGTTGGAGAAAAAAAGGATAAAAGTAAATATGAAATGTCCGAGTGGACCTCATACTAATATTTACAGGTGACATGGCGGGTAAATTTAAGCTTTTGTATAGGAAGGATGCAATTTTTAAAGCTTTCCTATTTGACCAATTTCTGTCAGGTAATTGAACAATGAATCCAAAACCCGTCGCTGTTTTGAAGGGCCGGGCATTGGACCTAAGATGCTCGGTAACGTTAACGGTTCGTGGCAAATCATGTCCATTTGGTGCTAAAAAAATTGTCTCTCGTCGCGGTACGCGGGGCATTCTAGTAATATGTGCTCAATTGTCTCTAAGTTGCGACAGTTATCACAGTATGGGTTAGTGGTGAGTCCTATGCGGTACAGATAATTGTTCGTGTATGCCACGTTCAGTCGAAGACGATGGTACAATGTCTCTAAGTGTCGAGGAAGTGGTCGTGGAATTTTCGGTCTCATTTCTGGGTCAATGTAACGTAGGAAGTTATCTTGGTGAAGCGGCAGATTCAAGATGCGGTCTTTTTCTTGATAGGCATATTTTTTTGCCATGTTTGAAGCATCGGCTTTTGTAAAATATGTTCTTCTGAACTTGCGGTATTGGAGTCCATTTCTGGCGGCTTCGTCCACTCTTTCATTTCCCGAAATGCCGGCATGGCCAGGTATCCACTGGAACTTTATGCAATGCCCAGCAATCTTAGCCCTGTGGTGAAGATAAGCAATGTCAAATGCTGCTGGTTGATTATTGCAACGCTTGTGCCTGTTCCAGATACTTTGTAGGGCTGCTTTTGAGTCTGTGAAAATCACCCATGTCTTTGGCGGCTGCTGTCGAAGTACATACACAAGGGCCTCCTTAATGCCATATAGCTCCGCTGAAGTAGATGATGTCGCTCGCTCAAGACGAAACGAGAACCGTTGCCCTGTAGAGGTTACAAAAAGTCCGCATGATGAACGATGTGGAGTTGTAGAGCAATCTGTGAAAATGTGCGTTGCGGCTGCGTATTCTTTGTGCATATATTCTAAAGCTATCTGATAAGTCGCTGCCTGAGGCATTTTTTTTTTCGCAGTGATTCCAGGTATATATGGCACGATTTCCAGTGGGGACAGTGTCCATGGTGAAATGTTTCGCGGCATAATTTGTGACGCCTGAGCAGGAATCGAAATAGATATGCTTCCGACGGCCTGCCCAAAGCTAGATGTAGCACGGGTTCTGGAAATATCCTTTAAAAAGTGAGTCTTCGTATGAATGACGTGGCGGAGGTGTATCCGAAGTGTCTCCTGCGAACATAGCACTTCCAGAGGCAGGCATCCAGCTTCTGCTACAGTCCCTGACCGGGACGACCCCTTCGTAAGGCCAAGACATACGCGAAGGCAGTTGTTTCGTGCTGCCTCGAGTTTTCTCTTGCTTGTGGGAGATATTTTGTGCAGGATCGGGAGGTAATATCGTAGTGTTCCATCGACGTAGGCCTTATGGAGGAGCACCATTGATCTACAGTTGCTGCCCCACTGTGATCCGGCTAAAAATCGGAATACGTGCGACGCCGAGGAAATCTTCTCACTCAGTTTTTTCACTTGGGGCGACCATGTGAGGTTCCTATCGATCGTCACTCCAAGAAACCTTTGCGTCTTGACGTATGGAAGGGCACGACCACCCAACACTAGTGGGTATTTTTCCATACACCTCCGCGTGAAAGCCATGGCAACGCTTTTGTCGGGGGACAATTTCAGACCCCTTGGATTTAGGTAGGCCGATATATTTGCTAGCGCTCTCTGGAGGCGTTGTTGGGTGGTACTGCGGGAACGCGCCGCACTCCAAATGCAGATGTCGTCCGCATACAGTGTGATTTTGACGCCAGGGGGCAGGTTTCTTTTCAGATGGATGAGGACTAAATTAAATAATACCGGGCTTAACACAGCTCCTTGTGGCACTCCCTTCTCGACGGCATAAAGCGCCGTGGGGCCATCCGGGGTACACATGAAAAGTTGGCGTCCTTGAAGATAGTCTTCAATCCATGCGTAGAGCCGTCCTCCAAGACCAAGGGTTTCCAAAGCGTCAAGTATTGCTTTGTGATAGACCGAATCATATGCTGCCTTAATGTCTAAAAATAATGCAGTAGGTATGTTTCCAGAGACCAATTCCTCTTCAATTGATGAGACCAAGGCAATGACATTATCAATTGCGGATCTATTTTGCCGGAAGCCATTCATTTCCTCCGGGTAAACTTTTGCAGTTTCCAAGAACCAATTTAGTCGTTTGTAGATCATCTTTTCGAATAGCTTCCCTACGCAGCTAAGCAGAGATATGGGTCTGAAGGAGGCGTAATTTGTTGGCTGCTTCGCTGGTTTCAATATAGGAATGACTTTCGCAAGCTTCCATTCCGTAGGAACCTCCCCAGTTATCCATGAGGCGTTGTAGTACTCCAGAAGGCGTAGGCGAGATGTGTGGCATAGATTTGCGAGCGCTTCATAACTCACGCCGTCATGGCCAGGTGATGATCGCTTGTTTACGTCGCCGATTGCTGCCGTGAGCTCTTCGATGGTGAATGGTAATTCTAAGTCAGGAAGGGTAGCTCGAGGTGGACTAGGCTGACGACGTGCAATTTGCCGCAAAGGTTGTGCCCCGTTGGAAAGGAGCCTGCAGTACTGCTCTGCCACCTCTTTCAGGGATGCGCGCTCATGTAATGAGAGGGCGATAAAAGGATACAGCTGTTGCGGCTCTTTGCGAATGCCTCTGACGACTCGCCAGATTTTGCTCAGCGGTTGTCGTATGTCCAGTGTCCCACAAAAGTCCCTCCACCTTTTTCGGTCCAGTTTGGTGAGGTAACGTCGTATATGTCTTTGTGCCCGTCGACAAGTTCTGAGGTATTCGATATCCTTCGTACGTAGAGCCTTCCTTTCGGCACGCCTTCGAATGGCACATAACCTTTCAAATTCCTCGTCGTTTGTTGGTACATTACAATGCTTAGTGGCAGAGCGGGTACTTTGTTTGAGGCAATGAGCTATTGTCGGTATTATTTCTGTATTCGTAGTTGAGGCTGTGATTCCTTTGTCTACGGCTGCTGTGTAAGCTTCCCAGTCTACCGACTTCAGTTTCACTTTTCTGGGCGACGTCCGAAAATGCAGGGCAGAGATTAGGATCGGGTAGTGATCACTAGCTCGAGTCTCGAAATCTGTACACCATCCGAACATAGGGGCCACTTGACTTGATACGAATGTGACGTCAATGCAGCTAACAGTCGTCGGATTTTTCAGGTATGTTATGCTGCCATCGTTCAAGGGCTCTATATTGTATTTTGCAAAAAGCTTCGCCAGCTTGGCACCCCGAGCACATGTATGTGAACTGCCCCAGATCTCGTTATGTGCGTTTAAACCGCCACAAATAATATGTGGAGACTGAGTGTTTGTCAACAAGTTTTCCAATCTTGTCACGTCGAAAGGTGATCCTGGTTCCAAGTAGACGCCGATCAGGGTAAACACTTTAGATGCAATCACTGTGGTTGCGCAAATATATTCGTTCTTGTCATGTGGTGCTACGTCAATCGCAGAGGCAGGTATGTCGTTGCGAAATCCAACGAGCAGTCGGCTAATTCCATTTTGTCGCCTTGATTGATGAAAATAATACCCCTTTATCCTAAAGTGCTCGTCGACGCGAGACTCGGAAATGACTAAAAAAGGGAATCGGTACACTCGCGTAAGATGCTTAAAGTCTGCTAACTTCGAGCGCAAGCCGCGAGCGTTCCACTGGAATATAGTACATGTGCGGAAGTGTTTGTTGGTGGACACCGCTTGTGAGACGATTGTTGGCGAAGCCATCGTTGCTACTGCGAAGAATCACGGCTTTGCGCCGTGAAAGAAGACGACACTAGCGGTTCCAAAGCCAGGACGGCCTCTATTTCAGGGATGCTCTTAAACGATGGGCTGGCACGCAGAATAGCCTTGATTGCGGCGAACATCATGGGAATCAGCATACTTGGTACCTCATTTGCAGTGCTACCATCTAACAACTTTTCTTGATTCTTCCTGTTCTTCTGCTGCGACCTTGAGGACACTTGTTGCTGTCGTGGGCTTGAGGTTATATCACTTGAGGGCTTTGATGGATTCGTTGCAGTTGAAGGCCTTTGCTGGTTTTCTTTCACGACTGAGGCGTAGGACTTTTTCAAAGCCGTGTCGCTGCGCTGCACCGTGTCGTGTTGCTTTTGGTTTGTAGATGTATACATCACATCCGGATTCGGTGGTGGTTCTCGTCGTTTCCGCACTTTTCCTTGGATTTGCTCCATCGTCCGTGCAAGAGTGGCTGATTTCTTCTTAGGACACCCTCCGTATGACGCAGCATGCTCAGCTCCACAGTTCGCACACCGAGGCTGGGAACGTGACGTACACTCCTTATGCGTATGTGGACCAGCGCATATCTTGCAGCGGATGGGGCCTTTACAATATTTCGCTATATGTCCATGTCTTTGACATCTGAAACATTGAGTAGCAGACCCCATGTATTCCGTCACAGGATAACTGCAGAATCCAAGCGACACTCGGTTTGGTAAAGGGGCGTCCTTAGAGAATTCCAGGATGACCGAGCGTCTTCGGGTTTCCGTTACTACGCCATCTTCGTTAGGGACGTAGAAAACTTGCCTTTTAGCAGATATGACTCCTTGTTCGCTCAAATACTCCTTGAGGTCGTCATCTGAGTACTCAACAGGAACGTCCTGTATCCTCCCGTACGTGGCAGAGTAGGAGTATGGAACTCGAGCTTCTACAGGAATACCCGATAGATCTGTCACTGTGAGGAGACGATTGGCTGCAGGAAGTGTAGACACTGTCACCATGAGGCTGCCATCCTTGTTGAGACGGTGGCTGAGTATCTTTTCTTGGGCTGTTGTCACGACCGCAGAAGCCAGAAGATTTGGGTTTACTTTCCATAAGCTGCTGTCAGGCTGAGTTGGCTTGAATATAACAGGAACACCTGCGGCTCTTTTCTTTTTGTAAGAGACAACAGTGAAGGCTGTCTGGTCCATCTCTTCGTTGTCTCCTGCAGATTGCCTTGCGTCGATGTCATCTTCACGTAGCCTTTTCCTTGCTTGCTCATCTTCTCTGTGGTCTACAGGAGCAACGTGCTGACCTGATTGCTGATTGCTTGCGACGGATGCCATCAGAGCATCACGAAGGGCGGCCGACGGCGGAGGCTCGCCGCGCTGCTTCGTTCCGGTGCGCTTCGGTAGCCGCTTGCTGTGCTTCTCTCGCAGGACGGTGACCCCCAGGCCGGCGTTCGGTGAAAGAGAGGCACAAAGAGTAAAAAGGCGCTCTACACTTGCTAAAAAAGACTTAAAATTACCGACGGGCGTTCGGAAGCGAGCCTATCGCTCGTCGTCTTCTTCGTCCTTCGTAAGCAAGCAAAAAATGCAATGACTCATAGTCCCGTAATGTTCACGGCTACTCACTTTGCGTGAGTAAGGTGCGATGACACTACCCCTGTTTCGTTGTCGGTGATTTCAATGTGGATTTGTCGGTACCGAAAATGGAGCGAATAACGCGTTCCGTGTTGTAGACATATCCCTTGCGATGCCACACCAATACGGCTCAACCGACCACCCAGCGGCGTACGTGCGTCGATTTGACATTATCAAAGAATGTGATTGCAGTTGCAACTGAAATAATGACCACCAATCAAGACAATAAATGGGTGTGCGTACTTTTCGTCACCATGACCACCCATCAAGACAATAAGTGAGTTTGCACCTTCGTTCAAAGTTATGTGTCATCCCCGTGTCGTGGGCTAAACAGCTTCGCTGGTCAGCCACTTTCACAGAATGGAATGGCTCACGATTTTTCGTTTGTTGAGCATCGACCCAGAACTCCGATCAAGGCTACCACAATGTCTACCACGGCATCTGGAGACCCTCTATAACGGGCTTCGACTGAACGTTGCCTACACGAACAATCCTTTTTTTTTTTTTTTTTTTGCAATAGCGAGACCAACAAATCCGTGTTGTGACAACAGTGGCATGGTGGAATCTCTAGATCACATCTTGCTCGAGAGCTCAGTTTACAGAGACTTACGGCATCTATATAGAATCAACATGGAAAAGCTCGACCGTGGTCCCTCTACAGTGACACGGATGCTGGGTTCTGGCCTTGTCCATCAAAACAGCGCAAAGCCCTAAACTTGCTTTTTATATATTGAGTCAATTGGTTTGCTCTCTAAACTATGACTCGCGCACGTCGTCTTATCAAGACTGAGTTTATTTTCTTTCGCATTTACCGTCTACATTCGTCGTATCGGATACTTACCCTACTGCTTATAACATCACACAACCTGCGTTTTTTTTTTCTCAATTTTTTCTTCTGCCCACCTTCTTCTAGGGCCTTTATTCTCCTTCGTTCAATTCCCTGCAGAGTAGCATGTAGGCGAAAACACGCTGGCTAAACACTCTATATATTCCATAAAGAGCGTTTTCTCTCTCACTCTCTCTCTCTCTCTCTCTCTATGCTGTGCCGGTTGAAATACGCCATCAGGCCTTTCTGGTGGAGGATAGAGGGACTATCTATGAGGCAAAAACAAGCATTTCCGTGGGAACACGTCAAAGGCTCATAAATAATGTGCACACGCAAAAAGAACCACGCGAAAGGTAATCAGTGAAAATATGGTACCTAAATATGAACTTCTGTCAAATACTAAAAAAAAGTCATCCTGACGCATGCACGCAACGCACACACAAGGAAAAAAAAATTCCAGAACTCTGCAGATGAGTAATTCTCCAAAAACAACGAAAATTGTAAGGAAAAAAAAATTCCAGAACTCTGCAGATGAGTAATTCTCCAAAAACCACGAAAACTGTACATGTCTGCAAGCCTGGCAGTGTTTGCAAAACCGCTTTTCGAGTCCTCCAGCAGAAATGTTCCATCCATCTGCGACGTCACTAACTGCTAGTTAAGATGAGCCCATGGCCTGCGCGTGATGCCGTTGTTGCGTACGAGGAAGCCAAGAATAGTTGAATAGCAATGCTGGAAACCGTACGGCTTTATCAGCCTGACCGTGACGCTGCCGTCCTTGGGGGAAAAGGACGCTGCTAGCGGGGCGTGGTTCGCCTGTGACTGCGTTGCCACGACCCGAGTGCGTTCGCCGACACCCGTAAGGTGATTTGCAAGGCACATTAAGCGCACGCTATACGCGCGTGCATCCGTGTACTTCGTGACCCCCTTTTTTTTTACCCCTCTTGTTTTTGTGACGTCTTGAAGGCTCGCGTAGGCCGATGCATGCCGTTTTCGTACTACCCTCGGCTCCTCAATATATAGAAGCGCAGTTCTACCTTTTCATTTTTGTTCCGTTTCAACTGTGTTCTGCGTGATGTATCTGGAGATTCCGCTTTTGTACAAACTTAAAGATAGTATTGTTATGCAACTGTCTTGCGGCTATGTACATTTTATGTTCTCTAAGCCGAACAATTAATGCCGGGGTGAAGTGCTTGAGACGAACACTCTTCCCGAAGAGAGTTTGGCGGCAACGATACATGACCCCTCCGAACACTGCACGTACATGCGTAGCTGCCCGGCAAATGAGATGCGAAATGACCAGAAGTCGGAAAATATTTGTGTTAAGTCTTGCTGATCGCGTTCTTTTTGCGTATATTATTGAAGAGATGGGTTCCCAATCTGCAGGACGAGTCGATCGACGCGGACTGTTCGTGCGTCACATTTTATGAGTCACATTCACGGCAGTCGAGCAAAGCGTAAAATCCAATCAAGCGGTATTCTGTAAACACCGTGCGCGAGGTGATTGTGGAAGTCACGAGTGCCGAAGGAAAAACAGTGTGGCATGCCACGAAACAATGCGTCCATTATCGCCACTGCGCATCAGCGGGTTCACAGTGAAAGCGCTGAACACGGATGGGACAGAAACGTGGAGAGGACATGACCGGACAGGCGCTCGGGCGCAGGAATTGCCGCAGAATTTGCAGAATTTAGCTAACGACACTCATCCTCCGCATGCCATTTCCTCGAAACGTTGTCCTACAGCTTTGCAGGCCGGTCACAGCCGAGATGACGGTCTGGCTAACACACCAATATCTATGTGAGTTATGAGGGCAATAATATATCGAATAATTTTAATACTGGGAAGAAAAAGTGTTACTTCCCACCTGAAACCAAACTTAGTATGGGGCACGGAGTCGATCTGGGGCATTCATTGCACGCTGTAGCTGAAATTCTGCGATATATTACTGTGTAAGATATTTAGACAAGGCAGCAGCGGCTTCTGCGCCTTCTACTTCAAAATTATTATTTGTCTTTTTCCGAGCAAGTGAACAGTTAAACAAAGATGCTGGAGTTAATCCACTGATATTGCTAAAGAAGGAAAGATAGAAAGAAAGGAAGGAAGAAAGAAAGGTTTCGCCTTTTACTTTTGATTCTTTTTTGTTTTCTGCCTTTAACGTCACGTGTCCTTCACAGCGCAACGAATTTCGCGGTACGTAACAAGGAAGTCCGAACTTTTTTTCCGTGACAAACAGAGCCAATAGTTACTGTGCAAGGTTGAGGAAGCACTTCGATAACATCCACGTGTACATAACGCGAAATATAACGGTACGGGTTGGTACATACCCGAAAATCCTCGAGCTGACACAGTCGACCTCCCTCAGTGACACGCGCTCGTCCGACCTGACCTGCCACACTCCAGAGGGAACGCATTTTTCCAACAAGTACCAAGCCCAGAGTCTCGGAGGGTGTGACCGTCGTAGCTACGCTTCTTCGTCTACTGTTTACACACCGCAGGGCCCGTGATGTGCATACAGATGTGCATACAAATGTGCATACAGCGTGTTCATGAGCTTCGTCGTACAGCGAGAAAGAAGCCTAGCAAAGAAGCCGGGCTACGCCCCCCTTCCAGTTGTCATCAGGGTGAGTGAGATGCGGGGGCGTCTTTGATGCTCGGTGGCTCCTCCGAACGCTTAAGAGTGCAGGCAACACGTGATGTAGCACGTGGTGTTTCTTTTTTCCTCTCCTCGCTGAATGATGCAGCGGGTAGCGCGTGGTGCCGTGTCACCGTGGGACACGGTGGCACAGCGTTGTCCCGTCACCGCCGCAACCTTCGCCCTCTGAGGTGTGCGCGGCCTACTTGCTCGTTTGTAGTTGCGCTCTTTCTTTCTACCTGCTTATGATGTTTGATAAAACAGAAACGACGCTACGTGGCCGCGCCCAAGTTACGTGGGCTAAACGATGATAGCCATTTTGTTGTTCTTCTTTAGCCAAGGATAGTGAGAACATAGCATAGATCGATGCTTGACTGAAGTGTAGCAAGGAATGGGTGCTATAATTTCTAACACAATGTAATATTTTGCTAAGTTTTCAATTGGGACCCCTCGTAGCATTAGTAATGGCCCTTTGACGAAAGCACGCGTAGCATTTCATATATTCCAAGCGGGCAGCCAGTATACAACTCGTGAACCTGTTTCACTGACACACTTATGTATCGTGACTTGCTGCCTAATGTACCGCTGCTGTTTAAGCAAAGAGAACGCGCGAGAAGCTTCTCGCGTCAGTACGTTCGCCATCCTGGGTCCTTACAATGCAATTTCGAAAGGTCACCGACCTTGCTCGGGTTTATGGAAGGCTTATATCTCATATGCTGCTAACCAGAGTCTTGACAGGCTGCCTCGTGATAAATTACGTGAAGATGTCTGTGATCCTCATCGCCCGCATTTTCTTCCATCGCGTACTGCAGTACAGTAGAAAGGTCTGTGATGTTACGTCAGGAGTGAACGGCCGCGCTAGCATACAGCCCCCGTTACAGCTATCTAGAACGCGGTATCGGTGCGTTCCTGTGTGTCTTCCTGTGCTTGTTTGCGGTTGGAGACAGCTTCGCTTCTGAGCATGAAGTGCGAATTGAGCAAGCTACCGGTTATTTAATGTGCTTCTCGCCCCGTACAGATGGCGGCCGTAGCGCTTGACGACAGGACGCGAGAAGGAATAAAGGAGCACCTTCATTTGTCCCCCTGACGACTATGTACTTTAATCAAGGAGGCTTTCAGTCTCCTTGACGGCTCTGTACACGCTGTGGCGTTCCGCTTCTGAAAACGAGGTCGTGGGATCGAATACCGGCCATGGCGTGCGTATTTCGATAGCTGTCGCAAATAAAAAAAAAAAAAACTTGTGCACTTTGATTTAAGTTCAGATTTAGGAATCTCGAGTGGTCAAAATCAGCCTGTGGCCCTCCACGACAACGTCCATCATAGCCAACAGCGAAGCTTTGAGTCCGTCAAACACAACCACCATTGAAAGTTTGGAGACAGTTGAATTTTGGGCACGGATGTATTATTGTCGCAAATCTTCGCTAGTGCACGAAGAGCGATTCGTGCACTAGTACAATACTTGAAGTGCACCGGCTTAAGAGATCGTTTATAGTGTCCCTGTGCATCCTCCCACACCGCACTCAGTGCTTACTCTCTCCCTTTCTCCCCCTTTCTATTCCTATTTTCCCCACCCCCAGTGTAGGGTAGCAAACTGGGTGCTCCTCTGGTTGACCTCCCTGCCTTTGCTGTCCTCCTCTCCCTCTCTCTCTCTCTCTCTAGCTCGCTCGCTCGCTCGCTTGCTTGCTTGTATCCTGCTGCCGTTTTATGTGCAATAATTCAATGCGGCACAAATAATTTTAGTCTTTTAGTATGCTGCACTGATCAGTTGAGATCATTCGCCATGTCGAATGAGAATGCGCTGCCCTAGTAGCGATCTTCTGGCTGGAACTCAAGAAAGAAGAAAATAAATAAACTGTGTCGTTCGCGAAAAGCCTGCAAAGGCACTGAGAGCTACAGGACTCAAAGCGCGGCCTGCCGTGCCGAACGGAAGAACAGGAAAGCCCCGCGCACCGACGGAAAAGAAGTCATCGGCCGCCTGCAGTGAGCGGACGCGCAAGAGCGGGCGCGTTGGGGAGGTAACCTTAAATGCACATGCCGCAAGGACGCCTGCTGGCACGGTCACAAAGACAAAAAAAAGGAAATAAACGCGGGTGACACAGAAAAGGAAATACGATCGGAGTAGTAACGCGGCCCAAGCTGGTTGGTCCCCGTGCGGCGTACATAAGACGCCTCGGTGCGCGGTCTCCCCTGTTCGAACCGAAAGAAGACTACAGCAGAAAAAAAGAAACAAAAGTTTTCGAGCAGCCGTGCGTGTCCTCTATATGGGTACTACGCATTGCGTATTACCCTGCTCTATTGCCTTTAGGAGGTATGTCTGCGTGTTCCCTTTCCTTCTTTCTTTCTTCAGTGCACGCGTTCCGTTTTCACAATAAGAAGTGTTCGGCGGCCTTTGCTGGCGCTGCTTATGTACCACTACACCTGAAGCTAGCTGGCCGACCAGGCGGCGGCGTGCCAGGCGTGCGGCTGGCGCCGCCGATACGTTCGATGGAAAATGGTGTTTTCGGTCAGTTTGGAACGGTGTTTGGAACGGGGCTCGCCTTTTTGTTCCGCGCCTATGTACTGTATAGTAGCGTCCGTCCTGGAAACGCGGTCGCGTCGCTGTCTGTGCCGAAATGTTTCTTTTTTGTTTGTTTGTTTATGTCTTTCTTTTCTTTTGTCATCGCTTATAGAGCCTTGAGATTGAGGACGGCGGACAGGCGTACATGCACACGCAGGCGTACAAATCCGCTAGCGCGGTTCGTACGCTTTCCGACATTTCTCATCCGTTTTTGTACGTGTCTGACTGGAAAACTTGATGCGCTTACTTTTCAGAAGCATGTGTTTTGTTTTGTTTGTACCTTCATTAACTCGCTTCTTTCCTTGATATACGTATATATATTATGCTATCTTTTACTGACCCGATGTGTCTATGGTGACGCGAAAAGCAAGCATGGCATTTGCATGTGAAGCAGTGCGTAAAACGAAGTTTGCCATTAGAGAAAGTTCAAAGGGGATCTTGGTGAATGACGATACTATTTTCTATTAACAGGTGCCGTTATCTCACTTTCTCAGTTTCGGGCTCAGTGGCATCAAATTAACATGGTCATTAAACACCTAACATATCAGTACAATCATTTTCACACGTATAGGAATCGGCTGTAGTACCGTATATTTTGTTGTTATACAGACAGCAAAACAACGGCATTGGCAGCCCAAGATGGCGGCACTCAAACGCTCTCGTAAAATAGTGTGCACCTCGCTTTGTATACTAATCAGTGATCACCCACAAATTTCATGGCAACGATGAGTGGTAACAGCAAAGCGAATAGCGAATCGATCTATTTTTAGCGCCTTCACGCGTTTATGCCTCCCCTCCCCCCTTTTTTATGATGCAATTTTCTTATCTTTACTATCATTATTGGCTTATGACGATCGCGATGAAAATGGAACGCTTGCATTTCCGCTTGCATCTTCGATGCGTTTTCCGTTCATTCACTCGACCTTAATAGCATATAAGTTCGACCCTTCAAATACCCACCATAAGCTCCTTCACGTTGAAGTAAGGCAAAGAGGAGGGCCAGTAATGAGCGCAAAACACTGACACGATAAATCCTGGTGCCGCCTTAACATTAGGCAATTCAGAGGGCTCAGACGTGCAGGCCGAACTACGCTCTCGCAACAGCAATGGCACAGCCAGTAATGCACTCGGGGAGCATTGAGACGTTAATCCACGCATACATATCACGGCGCCCGCACACTGACTCCCGACCGGCACGCGCCGCGTCTGGCACGCCGTGCATATACGACCGTCAGCGTACAATGCGATTGCCGTGTTCGCTGGCGAGCACTTATAAGACGGGCCGTCGCCAGTCGGCAAGCTCATAAGCGCCAGATATCATTGGCTGCCGAGCAGGAGAAGAAAAAAAAATATACGAGCTCCCTGTGCGGGCTCGCCAGGCTGCGTATTGCAAAATGCATGAGCATCCGATACAGACTCTCCGCGTGAGTCATTACGCGGTCACACACGGAGTTAGTTTGGGAGACATTTGAGCCCCTTCTCTGGTGGCCTGGCCTCGTGTGTATGCAGGTCAGAGCATCTACGGTTCCTGTTGCAGCCACTTGCCAGTTGTTCGTGCCATGTGTTCGTAACTAATGTGATAGTGGTTAACCACGAGGTTTGATTATACGCATAAGCGATGGTATAGAGCACACATTTGCTTCTTTCGCGTGCGTTACTGTCTTTTGTTGTCGCCGTTAATCACTCGAAAATAAGGACGCCCTGCTGCGCTGGTATCGCGTTTGTATTTTCCGGTTTCGTAGCGAATGTGTGTCTCCAGTGCATGACTTACAGCATTTGATGATAGTCCGCTTATTTTCATAGTGGAGAATGCGTTGCAGTACGAAGGCCTTCTAGGAACGTGGATCAGTGTATTTTACGCCATCTGTAATGTAGAATGTACCTGTGATCGTGCTCGTTAAGTTTATGCACGTGGAGAGGACTGGTCACTGAACTTCACTCGCGGGTAAGCTAGCTCACACAGCTGCTGGAAGCAAACTGCGCCATCGTTACTGTTATATTTTTTTTCTTTATCTCATGTAGAACTTGACAAGAAATACAGTATACGTACAGTCTGCTAAAAACTCAGCAGCCAGTACATGATGAAAGCACTGCAAATAGGGATATGTTTGCTGTTTCTCGATAACTAGACATAAATGATGCGAGTGAAAAAATGAAGTGTAGAGCTGACGTCTGAAAAGACAGAAGGTGAGAAAAGTGAATTTTTATTAGAGCTATGAAAAAAAAAAGAACATCTTTAGCTCCACGTGAACAGGGCAAACTGGCATTAAAACACTTGTTCTCTGCACGTTAACATCGGCAACTGCGAGTATTGCCCTTGCAGTACCGTTACTTCACGGACCTTATATAAGGAAATGGCCAATGGCACATCACTGTATGACCACGACACCCCGGCAAATTGAAACTCTAATCTAGTCCAGCTGAACGGAGACGTCGCCGACTCGGAGAGCAAGTGTAATTTCGTTGTTCTCTCATTTCGTCATTAGGACACGAGACGCGGCCGAAACGCGTACGTGACGCCGCGAAGTAAGTGCGCACTCAATGCGCGAGTTTGTCGTTCCTTCGAGTTCAACGCTACCTGCGATCAGGCATATAAATCCCCATTGAAACCGCGGATGCGGCGGCGGAGCCGGGGAGCATTCTTTCCGCTCGCGCGTAGTTTGCGCGCGTTCCGTTCTGGCGCTGCGATCGCGCGCAGTTTCGCGCGGCGGCGGTTTCGCGCCACGACCAGCCCCGCGGCGTAGAAAGAAGCGCAGCGGTGCGAGTACGTGCGCGTCAGCCGGCCCTGGATATATGCTCTTCCCTGCGGTCGCACGCCGTGCGCCGGTCGCCTGCTTCTCCTAGCACCTGCTGAATACGCGCTCGCCATGCCTGCCTCTCGGGTGAGCTTGCGACGGCGGCATGTTTCTACTGCTTCGTCGTTTTTTTTTTTTTTCGTAGCTTCTAGTCCCTTATTTCCAGCCCATTGTACACCATTATGTAATCGTAACAATTAACGGACGATCTCTACTAGTTGGCAGGTTTCCGTGCACTACTTTTTGGTTGTTTGAACTAGTACCTCCAGCGATCTAATTGTTGAGCCTGCTATACACGTGCCGCGCCAGATAGATATCGGTTGTCATTTCCGCTATGCTGCACGATACTTGTGACATGATTACTTCTGCATACGCGGAAATTTACTTGAAAGAATCGGTTATCCGGAGCATGCAACAATGAGCGTCACTTAGAGTGCGCAAGAGCTTATTTACGCACATCGACGTCCACTGCTGAGAGACAGCGAAGCCATGGACGGCGCTCCGAAACTACCATTAGGTTTCGTTACTGAAACAAGTTCCCAAAGGAAACAGAAAATCGTACGACAGCCACGTGTAAATGGAATTCTGCTCACAGCTTTCTCAGAGCCGAGTTTCCTTTGTCAATTTCGCTGCTTGCAGCGTTTCGGAAACTACGAGGTTTCGTTTTTGATGGGCACCTCTGAAATCCTGCTATGGTGAAGCCGGGTAGTTTCAGAGCGCAAGTAAAAGCCGTTATTAAGAGTCACCTATACGTTGCCTGTTTCCCCGCTGCTCGAAAAATTATACGCACTCAATATGTATTAGTATGTGCCCGCCCACCGTTTATGTTCTCGTCGACTCTGGCCTTGACTCGGACAAGCTCAGCTCGCTGACGGTATCGCTGGGTGGCGCCGTTGCGTAACAATGGAACAGTAGCGCAGCGGTTTTCTTTTCGTGCAGCTGGTCTCCGCCGCGTCTTGTCGGACAAAGAAAGTTAGGGAAATTGCTCCCGCCCATTACGTATGCCCCGTAATGAACAACTCGTGCCGCGTTCGTTTTAATTTTACGTACAATGGCTCCGCGCGCACGAAACTGGGCACGCCCCCTTCCCGCGCGTGATCTCTATTATTCCGCTCGCGTAATATCGGTCAGCGCGCTTGCTTGTTTTGCTGCGTTGTGCTGCGGGAAAATGCCGAGATTCCCATCGTGGGCTCGCTCTGACTGAGATATCCGCTGTGCAAAAAAAAGCACGCGTATACAAATGGAGGCGACAGATTGCACCGTGATAGACCGGCCATTTGTATTAAGGCCGGCTGTCTCAGAACTCAAAGGTTCAAGAGAGAAAGAGATGATTTTGGCAGTTTGTTCCTAATGATTCTAGCTGGTTTTCATCTCACGATGCCTGGAATAAATTCAGAGGGAGAGAATTTTAATTTTGGACATAATCGGAAGTAAGCTACAGAAAGGTGGTCTACAATTAGAACAATTGCACGCAGAACCGAGCCTTAGTTAAAAGACTGTCGGCAACATTTCGCTGAAAACAGCGTGATTCAAGAAGCATATGGAAGTTGGTTTGCCTCATGCCGTTTCAGTGGCAAACGGTATGAAGTGTGTATACCGCCGACCTTACGATTCTAACGCAGCTGTTCTCCAAACTCTCTCCCCTTTTAAATTTCCCGAAATGACGCACGTGTACACGTACCGCACAGTCTGGAACTCTCTCTCTCTCTCTCTTTCCTGCCCAGGTTGTATGATTCAGTGAAGGTCGTTTTGTTCGTGAAAAAAAGAAAAAAGTCCTGTTGTCGCATCGCATAGCTAGCTGCCACCGACACGATGAGACACTGACTGATCGCGTTGTCGTGCGCGCGTGTGTGTGCCTTTGACTTTCCTCCGTCGATGCCCTCCGCCATTGTTAGCGTGCAGCCGAGGTTGCTTTTATACCCCTACGCACGTCGGCCGCCCCGGGGGATCGCGTGTTTTCTTCCATGACGAAAGAAGACGCCCCGTTTCTAATTGAAACCTTCACCAACCTCCACTTCCCCTTCCACCCTTCGTGCTTGTCAAGCGCATCGAAAAAACAAACAAGAACAATAACAATTCGTAATGTTAAAGTCACCGCTAGTTTTCTGGCCTTGCTGTGAGACCGACAAGCGTTCCTAGTCATTGCACTAACTGTTTGCCCTTGGTCCTTCGGCAAACGAATGAAGGACGCTTGAATTCGTTATAAAGAAACTTCAGCTCTACTACCTCGATGACCCTGCGACCTCAGTGAAACTTCGTGAATAGCTTTTATTGCGTATGTGTTGTCTTCGGTACACGTGCCACTACATCGCTCGCGTTTCATCGTTACGATGAACAGCATACGAGGCTTATGGAAAGGCTGACAGTTGTACTTTTTATTGAAGTCCTCCAGCACCTCTATCTCTCTCTTTCCATATGCCTGCCGGACGTTCTACTTCTGTAACGGTGCCCGTGTCTGTCTACTCGTCATTCCAGCGTCTGATGAGCATCGTATTGTGGGGTGGAAAAGTTCGCCTCTCTCAGCACTTGCTGGTGATCACATTGTGTGTTTGTGTTCTCATCTTGGTTTTGACTTTGATTCTGTGTTGCCTTTAGTCAACGTGGTGCCGCTGGCGTACGAGTAGCGTTCATATCGCAGCAGGAGGGGTGTTGTCTAGCGTGGAACTATGCATGGCTATTATGAAAATCTGTTTACCACACATTTTAACGCTATTTAACGCACACATTGGCTAATCTGTCGTAAAAAAAGGATTAAATAAATTCAGGCCCAAATCGAGGCCATATGGAATGCTATGAATGATTCAAAAGAAAAAAAAAGGAAACAAAGAAAGTGCGCGAGCAATATCTACAAAATAGAGTATAGTCCTGTTTTGCTTGCGCAGAGTCTCTGTCTTGACATACACCGCATCTCATGCACTCCCGCATCACACATATTGCACCGAAAGAAGTACCAATGCCCCCTGCTATCCATAGAGAGCTGGAGTGGTCAAGCAACCGAGGCGCTGTCAGTGGCGTTATTTCCTTCTTATTGAGCAAGTTATTGAAGCAACTTCATGTTATCATTGTAATAAATTTCCTTCTCTCTGAGTGCTTTTAATTTTTTGCCCCAGCGCAGGACAGTGACTTCCGTCGAGTCGCTTCTACGCAACTTCTGTGCTTTATTTATTGGTGTTACCGAAAAAGCAAGTTTACTGGACTTTCAAGCGCTCACTCCCTTCCTCGCTTCGTGAGAATGACATTTGGCTGAAAATTTTTGCCGTTTCTCAACTTCAGTGTAGAGGCAGTCGCAGTGTCGTTGTGTTAAAGAATGCAGTGCGCTTGGAGATCAGCTACCTCGTTCAGCATGTTTGCTTGGCGGTATTCACGGTATTCTACGTATACGCTCCCGTGCGCGACACTGGCCTACGAGAACCCGCGGGGTTACATAAAGACATATATATATAGCAGGAAAATGAAAGCGGCGGTCACGTATGTATTCCGGTGCGGGGGTGTAAATATCTCATACATCCGCACTTGACAGCAGGCGACACGGTTCATTGGCTGGGGAGTCAAAAAAGCGTGACGCACGTATACACGGAACGCAATGAAAGTGACATGCTTGCTGCGGTTTCAGTTATTTATTATTATTTTGGGGGGATCTCAGTGACCAATCTGAGAAGCACTGCGTTAATTTCTCCGGTTGACGCACGCCCTGAATATTGCGCATACCGCGCCTAATTTGTAATATTAGGAAAAATTAATTATCATTCAGCCGAAACTGGCTTGCACCTTTTGGTTCTTCGCCTATTTCCTACAGAAAGTGGCCGATGTAATTCTTGACAAAAACATACTGAAGAATGCAAGCCGTTTCACCTTTTTTTTTTTTTTTTCAACTACTGCCGGTGTGCTGGTACAGTAATTGTGCGTTCCATACAAGTGTAGTTCGCATACTTCGCGCTAGCTTACTTTTATTGTACAAGAACTAAGCACCCGACTACACGTATGTACCATGACAGGACTTCCAGCTTTTTGCGCGTACTTACGCTATTTCAATGCAGAGGCTGTGACCTTCAAAAAAGAGATTAGGGGACGCAAGTGGCTTGCGTACCCAAGAGCCCAAAGTATGCTTTCGTTTTGCTTAAGGGTGTACGAATAGCGAGTTTTTTTTTCAGACCTAATCGAATACGAATCGAATAGTTTTCGAACAATGAACAGCCGTTATCACAGTCAATATAATAAGATGTACACTTCCCAGTATTATTAAATTTGGCTAGTTTCTGTACGTACATAATATACATAGTATGCTATGAAAAGACGTTTATTAAAAGCACAAATAGAGCATTAGGGCCGAGCAAGTAGTTTCTTTGCCTGCACACGGCCCGAACGAAGAACACTCAAATCTACTGATGACTGCTTGGACCCCCCCCCTCTTTTCAGAAGAAAAGCTTTTGGGCGCGTGGAGGAGCGTTGACTGTGCCCAACGTGCTATAAGATCACTTTTGAACTTTTTAAGTGAGTCTGGTTTAGACGATCGCCTCTAGAAACTGTGAGACGTGCTGTCAGTGCGAAATGTGTTTGCGCAATAACTTTTTGTGACAAGATTACTCTTTGTATGGAGAAGATTACTCTTACGTGTATGCGTATTCAGTGCGCACCCGCATATTGGACAACGTGTATATAGTATCTCATTGTACCATAACATAATCACTCGCCACCTACCTTTCCCTGTATTTCCCACTTCCCCTTTCCCCAGTGAGGAGTAGCAGGCTAGAGACACGCTCTCCAGGCCGACCTCTCCTCCTTTCTCCTCATTAAGATCTACTCCTCCTCCTTCGCCTGCACAGGGCTCTTCAGAGAGAGAGAGAGAAAATGATAAATGAGAGGTAGGGAGGTTAACTAGGAGTGAGCCCGGTTGGCTACCCTACACTGGGGAAAGGGAAAGGGGGACGGAAAGATTAAAAAAAAAGACAGGGAGAAAGTCCACTGGAGATATCAGCCAGTCACTCAGTCCGGATCACAGACGCTGACTCAATCCGGTCGCTTTCAAATATCGCAGCAGTGCTTTTGTGGCCTTTTGTAGCTGTGATATGCGAGGCCATGATCCCAAGATCTTGTTCAAGGTGAACGGCTTTCCATCTAGCTGATTGAGAGCTGTGCAGAGGTCTTGCCTTTCATTTTCATAAGATGGGCAGTAGTAGCACAGTAGGTGTACTGTGGTTTCCTCGACACCTAATGATGACTGAACTGCCTGTAAAGTACGACGACCTAAGTGACGTAGCCTGCTCCATTACGCATGTGTCTTATGTTTATACTACGCACGCGCGGGTGAAAACTTCTCGTGGTTTTTCTCCAATATTGTCTTTATTCGGGCGCAGTTGACTTTCTGAAATATTCTAACTACATTCGCATTTAAGAATAGTGACTATCCGATTGGAAGACCGAATCGAATAGCGCACTATTCGATTGGTTATTCGGAAGTTTCTAATATTCGCACACCCCTCGTTTTGCTGGAACCCAAGCGGTTTGCGTACGCAGAACGCAAGTCTCTTGGGTCCCCTAATCTAAAACCCCATAATACTTACGGCGCGTCCGCCCTGACAGCCCACCGCCAATGTATCTGCAAATGGCGATCATGTGCTACAGCCGAATCTGGCTCACAATCAACGCACGTTCTTATGCTACAACCTGTTACTGGTGTTAAGTGTTACATACTTTGACTAGCCATTAGTAAAGTGTGTGTTCCAAAAGTCAATTGTTGTTACTGGCAGTTTTAGAGGCAGTGTACATTTAAACGGCGTAAACTGAAGATTTTGGAAGGATGGACGCACCTTGAATGTCAACAGCTAGAAGAAGAATAAAAAAAAAAGAAAACGTGTATGTAACCGGCGGTAATACAAAACTGACTCAGTGGGATATCAAAAAAAAAAAACATCACATGTGCGGCTTTAGCGAAATGAGCCCGAAACTAGCTGCTGGGACGACCATGCCTTTACCTCTATATACGCTGTCAATGACGTGCACGTTGATGCTCGCTGACCTTCATAGTCCGCGTTATCCAGAGCACGACTGCCTCTACAATGCCAGCGGATGTGGGACATCCTGCTGAGACCGCAATCGTCGCGTCGGACGCGAAAGTCAGCGCCGGCTGACTGGCAGAAATGCTAGCATATAGAACACACACTAGCGTATACATGGAGCACGCTGTATACAATCAAAAGGGAGACTTACTTGAAAGGCGCGGCTGCTGGGTTCAAGGTTAAACGGTTAAATGCCGTTGACTGTGTGACTTGAGTGTACGTGTTACTGCCACGATGGCTCAACATGCGTCTCTAGCCCTGAACAGCTGCGCGCGAAGCCCAGCGCCGAAATATAGTGGCTGCCATCACGTTCGCTAATTGGCAGACGCGGAGTTCGGGAATGTGGTGTTCGAGCGAGAGTAGACCATACCCTTAACCCTTTAGGTTCCCAATTTTGGTTTATATTCTGGGCAACTCAACGGGTGAAGAAATGGAAATAGACAAAAAATAATATTCACAAAGCAGATCTTTTTGTCACTATTTGCAAGAGTTTGCGGAGTTCTAAACGTTTTCATTAGAACAATTGCGTGAGAATCGAATGGCCCGGAATCGTTCAAATATTTTAATCATTGACATGCCTAAGGCATTTCGCGCGCATTACAGGTGGCAGAACTGAATGCAATATGGCGATTTACGTCTCAAAAACCACGTTCTGATTATGAGGTACGCCGTAGTGGGGGATAGCGGATTAATCGTTCCTTTAACGTGCACTTAAATCTAAGTACCCGAGCGTTCTTTTCTTTTTTGTTGTTTTTAGGTGGCGAGCTCGTAAGCTGGAGCTCAGGCGCTTAATCTCAGCATGCGGCAACGTGCGGACTTTTTTTCTAAATTTGAAGAACTACGATTCCACCACGTCGGCGATATAGAAAGCCACGAAAGCGCTGTTGCGTTTCTTGAGATCTACCAGCCTGTATCACCGCTTGTTGACTCACTGAACAGGTTCTGTATGCGTGTGGCTTAATACTGTGAACTTTTCTTCTCTCCTTGTACTCATCTTTTGGTCTCATTTCTCCCTTTTCCCAGCGCAGGGCAGCCAGTAGGGCTCAGCCTAGTCAAACCCTCTTCCTTTATTTTATCACTCCTCCTCCTTTTCCTCCCCCTCTCACTTTCGAGAGATAACCAACGATCTGCAGCGCAAAGTCCACACAAAGGATGTAGTGATTCGCGTTGCTTGCATTCTGATTTCTCAAGGTGGTCTCAGCTTTTGTTATCTGTGTCACATATGTCTTGCGAAGCAATAGGATTTCTGCAGGAAGAGATGGATCAGAAACAATTAATAAAACAAAATAGATGTGTTGGATGGTAATTAATGGGAAACGAACGCTTTAGACGGGCTAATGAGCATTAAAAAAACGACAAGAAACAGAATAAACGATATGTCACGCTGCAGTTTTAATCTAGTTTAAGCGGTGCGGTCGCGACGTAACGCCAGCCTATTTTTCCGTAGAAGCACACCTCGGCAGTTCTGTCCGCTAAAGGCGAAATTAATGCACTCTGAAGCTTAGAACGGATGTGTAGTTCTGTGAAACTGCAGTGTAGCGTACTTGCACGTTGTTAATAGATGCGTATTATACAAAAAAAAAAAAGAAAGAGGGAAGGGGGAGAGGATAGAGAACGTAATTTTTTTGTTCTGGTTGTTTAAGCGGATCGTGACAGCATAAACCTTTACACATTTTCTCATTCCCCTCATTAGCTTTCCGTGAGTCCATCCATACATGCAAAGATTACAAGAGAGAGAGAGAGAGAGAGACATTTGTTAACGCATTTTAGTCCGATCGTCGCTGTTAGAGTCCAGGTGGGTCCCGCAGGTCATGATGCTTCGTTGATTTGTCTGAAGCCCCACTTACGTGTTTCGCTCTACATTATGGCCACCAGGGACCATAGTGTAGGGCGTACCTCTTGCGGTGAAGCGGTCCAGTTCTCCCAGATGTATGGAACTTTACGCTTCCGCTGCGTGTCTTGCACACACGGTATAATTTGTGCGGGGTCCTCACCTCGCACGCAGCAGTCGGAGCCATTGTGCTTCCAACCTCTCTATAAGGACCCCGGTTAACCCCATCTAGCGCTCCTGGCGAGTTCCAAAAAGGCACTGCACCTGTGCAGTCTGCGTACGCCTAGAAAGCTTCCGCTAAAGTTTGCCAGAGTTCGTTCCCCCAGCGCTCCGCGATTTCTGAGCGTCTTCGCTTGGCAGGCGTAGAAAGTGCCGTTTTCTCCGAAAGCGGAAAGACTCGGCGAAGAAGAGCGCTTCTCTTGTGCCTCGTTTACCGCGCGTTCTTGAAAGAAGGCTTGTTTCGTCGGCCCCCCCAAGTAGCCTTGCCGAGGGATCAACTTTGCAAGGTCGTATTTTCGGCTTCATTGCACCGACCGTCCTGACGTCCCAGCTCCCTGCGGCTCTCTGTGCGTTCTTTCTTCAAGCGCGACGGTCCTTATAGAAGCCAACGCGAATGTACTCAGTCTTCGAGACCCCGGGCCTTAGCGCTACGTGTCGCGAGGTGGCCAAAAAAGGAAAAGAGAGGCGAAGACAAACAGGAGCAGCAAGAATGGAATCCGAACAAAGGAAACAAAAATACCACGAAAAGGCCGCGTCTCTGCAGCTATATATAATAGAAAGGTCTCGCAACCTTTCGGTCGACTGAAAAACAGCACCCCACATGCGCGAAGCAGAACCGAAATATGACGCAGCATATAAATTCGTGTGGTAAAGCGAAAGACAAAGAATGTTCATGGGGGAGTGGGATAAGGGGAGGGCGCATTCGGCGTGTTCTGCGTGGCTTTACAGTTTTCGGGTCGGTGTCGTCGGTGTAAGTATACGCGGCAAAAGGGGTCGATGTTTGGGGCCGCTTTCTGCCCCGCCCCGTGTATATGGATGCGGTCCCTCTGTATTCGTCTGCTCTTGGACGAGGATAAACTGCTCATTGTTTTCCGAAACAAACCCCACCGGATACGGGAAAGTGACAAATTGCTGACATTTCTTTTTTTCGGCGCTCATCCCCCCGGCGCATCGCGCCATTTCCTTCTGTATATACACAGCCGGTATTTCGGTGTAGAAACGGTCGCTCGTTCTGCTTATGCCAGTCTGGCTGTGAGGTCCTCGTCCGTTTATTTCCGTTTTTTTTTTTTCGGCATGTGCAACGCTAAGCGATCCGAGTGAGAAAACAAGGGTTCGTCGAAGCAGTGTAAACAGTAAGAATGCTTTGTTGTGTAGAATCTGACCTGGAAGCTAAGGGATCTAGTCGCATGACAAGACAATGAATCGGCGTCGTCGTTACGATATATACGAGTGGCGCACGTGCATGAGTAAAAATCTAGGGCCTGGCATGATCTCTGGCAGAAACGACAACCGCGATTGTTAAGAGGAGCTATAAGCATCCTATGCCTTTCTTTTTTTTTCCCCTTCTTTCCTTCCTTCCTTCTTCTTTTCTTTGTGTTTATTTGCAACGTTAAGAAAAGAAACGTTTAATCGCTTATTCAAATTTAACTTTCACGGAGGTTTTGTTCTTTTCAGTAAACGTGGGCCACTTTGGCAACCGAGCGTGTCTGTCATCTGCATCTCAAGATATTCTAGTCTAATCCATTACTCCGTATACCGGTTCTGCCACCGTACGTCCCATATGCGCTCTTCTATTTAACGCTGTGACGTAGACGCACCAACCCGGCTGAACGAAGCCTCTGCGCTTTCGTTCTCATATATGCGTATACGATGCTCCAGGCGTTTGGCGACCATATGCGCAGTCTTGCGTGTTCATACGTGATGACGACAAGCCTCAGACGTGGCACGTACTCGAACATTGGCCATCCACGTTTTCTGTTTTCTTCTTCTTCTTCTTCTTCTTCTTCTTCTTCTTCTCTTTTTGACGGTACATGTCGTTCATCGCGCGATGCTGTGTCCTCGACGCAATGTGCCTTACCCCTTCTGCAAATAGCTAACACTGCTGCCTCGAATAACGATTAGCGCAATCATGCGTTTACGGCCATCGTGGCTTTTCCAACGCGTGCCACGCAGCGCCATGGGCGCAAACAGGAAGCCGTTTGTTAGAAGCAGCCAGACAGCACCTCTTGGGCGAATGTTTATTGCCAGCCTCTTGTAGCGCTCAAAAGGGGCACCACTGTTTGAAGGTGGTACAGGGACGCATGCGACTAACATTTATCCTATATAGCTAAAGCCGCGTACTTGAAGAAGCAAGGACGCACACAAAACAAGGGATGACGCGAAACACCCAGTGTGTGTACTTATTTTTGATTCTATTCGTATTCTTTGAGTGCCTTGCTCTGAATTATGATAACCAACTAGCCCTTCAGTACCTGGGGGAGAGGAAGAGAGAGATGCAAATGAGAGAAAGGCAGGGAGGTTAACCACAGTTAAACAGTACCTCGGAAATTTTGGCAGTGCTTCTTGCTTCCAACGCTGACAACGTTTTTGTACTATCACGCCCTCCTTTTCTTGTTTTGTTTTTTTTTCTTTACTTTTTTGTACTGTCTAAGCGCTCGTGTCATCGTGCAGGTTGGTCTGAAGTAATCTATATTGTTTCGGGTTCTCATTGAGCGGTTTTCTTATAGCCTACTATCTATCTGGAACCGACAGCAAAATAGAGTGAGGGGGAAAAAGAAAGGCTGCGCGACAACCCTCATTTGCTGATAGGCCGTCTGTTCCATTTCTGTCTCACTAAACCCGCTCTTCCTTGCCGAGTACCGTGCCGCCTATCCCATGGGTCTGTAATCTCGTCGACATTCCTTATCGGTCACTATCTCTCGTTCTACTTCTCATGCCTTATCGGAGCCGGCAGGATGCGCTTAGCGTTGCAGGCACAAGCCCTCAGAAAAGGGGCTCAGATGGACAAACCCTATACCTGCAGCACGAAGAGACGGAGACAAGCTGCTGCCCATTGATAGGCAGCGAGTAATCTCTGCCCTTTTAACCCTGTCCCCTGTTGCTCTTTGCAGCTCACTTGCATCGACGTTACTATGTGCGCGAGCAACTTCACGTTGTCGGGCGGTCGGCAGAGAGAGAGAGAGAATGAACTTTGTTTGGAAGTACCCTTGTCTGCGCTTGTATCTTCATTCAGGCAGGTGCCAGGTGTACCGTTGCGATGAGCTCGAGCACGCTTGTGTGTGTGTGTGTGTGTGTGTGTGTGTGTGTGTGTGTGTTATTTTAATCTTATTTATTATTATTTCTTTGCTGAGTCACTCCTCTAGGGTTGTCGATCGTTCTTTTTCGGGAAGTAGGCCAGGCTGCGCTTTATAACTGGGCGGCTTTTCGAGCATTCCCACAACAACTGAGCATTGCCCGGATAGCCATTGCGGGCCTAAAAGATCTTATATGTAAATGCCCTTATATGTACTACGATATGGGTAGTGCGCCGTTTGCAAAGAACGCCTCGGCAGCCGAAAATGACATTGTAATTCGAACGAAGTCGCTTATTTCATGAGAACTTTGATAAATTGAGGGACCGGTCCACTAACCTCAAGGGTCGCAAGCGTAGCGCACAACACCTGCCGCACTTGGCACAATCCCGTACTTTTCTTGCACCAGATAGAGCCGAATATAGTCGTGGTGTGCACAGTGCCCGTACTACATTGCGCAACCGTGCGTTTCTGATTGTTTAGTTGAAGTGTTAGTCGGGATGTGCTACACTGCGTATGCGGACAGTTTATGTTCTCTCTCTTCTTTGTCTCTTTCCATCCCTTGATCTCCTTCACCTTGCAGGATAGCAAACTTTACGTACGTCCGGTTGAACTCTGCTTTTGCTTGCATTTCTTTCTCCCTATCTGTCTGTACTGTCTGTACTGTCTGACTTGCCCCCAGTACAGGCGTACTGGGGGCAAGTCTTGCATTCTAAAATGAAATAAAGAAAGGATGGAAATTCTGGCGTTTTACATGCCGAAACCACAGTCTTATTATGAGGCACGCCTTATCTGAGGACTCCGAATTAATTTTGGCCACCTGGGGTTCCTGAACGTGCAGCCAATGCTCGGTACACGAGCGTTTCTGGATTCAGCTCCCATTGGAATGCGGTCGTCGCGGCCTTGGATCGATACCGCGACCACGTGAATTTGTATCGTAGCCATTGATCTTGCTAATATGTCGTTCTCCCAGGAGCAGACCGATGACTACACGCGGCAGTTAACTAGGCACGGCAGTGACGGGATTGCAAGCCCTAAAGAAACTAAGCTTTTCATGTAACCTTAATTAGTTAATCTTCAGAACTGTCAACCTCGTAACGGAAAATACGACTCATATTGTTGCGTCCGGCATTAAGCTACGAGGTGTAGAATACAGAGAAAGGTCTGTCACACCAGCGTCCTTTCACGCAGCCTGATACAATATGTTAGTTTTTCAGAACGTCGTAGCGTTACCAAATTGCTTTTTTTCTTAATAGTTCGTACAGAAATTGCAAGACAAAACTGATTTTTTTTATCAGCTTCCGCAACCTCCACTAACATGGCTTTAAATAGCTCATGTCGAGAACTCTTGGTAAAAAAATAACGAAAGAAAAAGAAATAACCAACAAAACGTTTTTAAATAGGACTTTAGTATCAGCAACGCAGCAAGCCGCACTAAACTGAGGAGCGCTGTCCCGCTCAACGTTACATTGTTTCGTTCGATGATATCAGTGGCATCTGTGAGGACGAGTTCCGCGTTAATTATCGGTTGCGCACTGTCGTGGCAGGACATTGGCCCGGCCTGTTATGATCACTCTTAAAAGATAAAAAAAAGACAAATACGATAGGGAAGGCCCGGAGGAGACAGGCGATAGACAGCCCCGCTACATGTGCCAGTCGGGACACGAACGTCTGGATGCTGCAGCACGGCTGACGTGGAAGCTTCGCTACATGCTAGACCCCGAGTGCTGTTTTCATCATTGCGAACATCGATTCAGGCTGGCTGATCGTGCACCGTACGCCGATGTGGTGTAGTAAGTGACCTTCTGTTATTTGAAACTAGACGGGCGCCTCTCGTGGTTACTTTCACTGTAGTAGTGTCGGCCACAAAACGTTTATACGAAACACAAAGAGCCGAGCAAGAGAAACAAAAGTTACACGCTCGGTCTTGCGAGTGCGTGGAAATGTCTAACCTATCATGTATGGTCGGCGCTTTCACCATTTCTTTTGTTCTTCGTGGAAACCACAGACTCCTCCGTGTGCAAAATTAGCAGGCTTCCGTCTCCGGTTTCAAACTCTTGTTTTCCTCTCGACAAACTTGTCAGCGTCGTTTATTTGAGTGTCTAATTCGTACACTGAATTACGTCATAGTGACAAAGAACTGCTGGTGCACCATTAGCTAGGTGATGCTGAAACAGTTAGCCATGCCATATTTAGCGTCATTGCCGCGTAAACTCAAGGTCCAACTGACGCCGCCGCTCGTGCGTGTGCGCCAGTGCGGAGTGCGGTAGCCATTCACGGCAGCTGAAGACATTGCCAATCAAGTAAAAAACTGTTAAAGACAAAGGAAAGGTGACGGGCAGAGAGGTTAAGCAGCTGTAACAGAAAACCCGGCATATATATATATATATATATATATATATATATATATATATATATATATATATATATATATATGTGTGTGTGTGTGTGTGTGTGTGTGTGTGTGTGTGTGTGTGTGTAACGAGAGAGAGACAGCGACTACCGATGCATTACTACAGCATTGTATCACGTGCAGCACAATGAACACCGATTAAGGCTGAAACAGTTCTTGCAGGCCTTTTGTCGCTGAGAAAAGGCAGCATAAAGCCCCGGGCAGCAGTGCCTTTGTCGTCTTCTGGTGCGATGGCAAAGTAGTTTATTCCGGTGACTGTCCGATCAACACGAGCTAGCGCACTCGCGAGTTATCGTATCTGTACACTGTAACGAGAACCGTCACACTGAGAGTGTTCAAGGGTCTCCTCGCAGCCACAATCAGCACATGCTACGTTGTCGGCCGTTCCGATCCGAAAAGAAAGGGACTGCACAGGCCACAGCCGGAAGTGCGAACTTCAGGCTTAACTCACCTCAACATTTCTGGTTATCTGTGCTCCGTACAAGCTGTCGCTGGTTGCGCATGTATACATACGCTTGCTTTTTCTTGACAAGTCGCACCAAGAAGCCATGGACTTCCATGTGTCCACGCTTCTGTCGAAAATCATCGATCATGGTTTGCAGAGCAAAGGAAGCATAATTTGGCTTCTGCTGGAGCAATTATATATGTCATAACCTATCAGTTAGTGTGAACGCGTGTGTGGACGTGAGTCCGACACGTACAGCTGCTGCAGACCCACGGGCTCATGCTTGTACTCATGGCCTCTCACATTTAGCGGCTGCTGTCGAACGCCGTTTGTACTGTGACTTAGCGAGCCTTTTGAGCGCTCCAGGCGTCTTTTCTAACTTGGATTTTTGACACATTATGGATACCACGAAAAATACTCAACGTTGAAGCATAGATTTGACTTCTGTGGAGGGCGCGAAATTCCTAGGAATTGGCAGAACTCGAATTCTCAATCTAGCTTGCAATGTTCGCCTTAAGACTGACGATGCTTGCACTACGTGACTTCAGGCTTCATCCGGCTATTGCTTTGGTACATGTGTTCTGCATTTTACTATACAAGCTTTCCTTCTTTTTTTTTTTTAGATAACTGCACACCGATGGGAGGTGAAAGCGTTGTAGAACAAGTAGAAGTATTGTAGTCCTTGTTCATTTGTGGAGCTGTCAGCCTTCCCTCCGCTGACATTTGTTCCTCACACTGACATTTGCAGCTGGTCATTAATTTACATACAACTGTTAGTCGCCTGCAAAAGAAATGGAGAGAAAAGGGAAAATCTTGTTCGTATGGATTTCTTTGGTCTCCTGCGTGCATCTTATTTCATTATTCTGAAGACAGCGACATCACCTTCGAGGTTCTTTCGCTCTCCCGAGGCAACATCTTTCTCCGTGCGTGTCCGCGCGTTTGACGTAACAGCCTTATCGAGCAAACAGACAGCGACGAGAACTGCGGGTGGAGCGAGGGAGTGCCCACGATCATTCTTGCGAAATGCGTCAACGCACATGCAGTTAAAAGATGCACAGAAGCGATGCCGCAGGGGAGGCTGCAATATATACGAGCGAATGGATTGTAGTAGTGATAATACTGAACGAAAATCAGCCGACGTAATTCGCCGATTTGAAGAAGCGTGCATATCTGGTAGAAAGAATCGTACAGCCATAGCGGGTGTACGTTATTGGACGTTCACCCACCTAAATCGTGGGCATTATCTCTCTTGGCTTCTTCGTTCGCCATTTGTTTATGATCTGTGTAACATCGGTTTGTAAGGTAATCGTATATGGCGCTGACGTCTCCACGTGCGAACTAGGCCACTGCCAATTTATAGCAGAGCGCGACCGATGGAATAAGGTGTGTGTGTGTGTGTGTGTGTGTGTGTGTGTGTGTGTGTGTGTGTGTGTGTGTGTGTGTGTGTGTGTGTGTGTGTGTGTGTGTGTGTGTGTGTGTGTGTGTGTGTGTGTGTGTGTGTGTGTGTGTGTGTGTGTGTGTGTGTGTGTGTGTGCAGGGGGGCCGTGTGGGGTAGGTGAGTGGAGGGGAGGCGAGTTCGCGCGCTGAACGGTGTGTCACGGCGATTATTATCGTTCGCACAGCGGCACGCCTTTTCGTTGCCCTATTCGTGTCGACGGTGATTAGAAGGGGCGTGCCCAGTAACAAAGACTTCAAATTACAGTCCGCTCGCCGCGCCCGGTCAACGTATGACACGTATGCGGTAGTGTGAACGCGTCGCGGTCATTGTATATCGAGGGAAAGAGTGCGAAGGAGAGAACAGGGAAAACGACGAAATTGACGCTGGTCCAACGACGCGGCAACGTAGCCTTTTCGGAGGCTGCTGTCAAACCTGCCCGTGAGAAACGTTTGAGATGTGGAGCAGCGCTTCGTTTTCTTTTTTCTTTTTTTTGCTCTTTATTTGTTTATTTCTTTTTGTCTACGTTTATGTCTACGTTTGCATACAATGCGAAGCTTACGTGCTGTGATAAGCGAGGCGACCGCGTAGGTTTTATATTCGTTGAGAACTGTGTCGCGCGCTCCGCGTAGGCTTCTCTCTCTTCATTAGCGCTGCAGCGGCAGGACAAGGAAAGGTTGTGGCGAGTCAGGAAGCTGCGCGCGGTTCATATTTTCGGTCCGGCTTGCTTGGCTGCCAAGACTCTGCGTCACATGTATTGGGCTGGGGGTGAAAGACGCCGTTTATCCGGCGATCTGGATTCACGTGGACGGCTTATGAGATTACAGAACGCACTGTAAACACCGGCCCTGTTGGCGTCGTTAATTCACGCTGCGTGCGCCCGTATACTCCGCTTCCGCTCGAAACTCGGCCATCTGCTTTGTTGAAATCCCTTAATTTGGATTTTGTATGAAGTGCGCGACGACACTTACGTGTAGCGCAGGTGGTGGCAGGACTTCTCAAACATGATCAAACATGACTCTGTGAATATTGCAGTCTTCGTTGCTTGCATCAAAATGGTGCATATATGTGAACATAGAACGTCCAGTTCAGGGAAGGCACACATACGTGTGGGAATAACTTTATCTTATTTGGCTATGAGTATCCTGCTATCTTCATAATATGAAGTGGTAAATTAAAAAAAAAAGACGAAACACAATGTCGCTTTTGCTTTGATTGCTCCTCTTGCATATCCTGGGCCAGAATATACTCGAGGGAACACGGCTGTATGGTTCTTTCACGTTCTGTGTGCTAACAGACATTCGGATGGGTTACTTATGCGTCAGTCATTCTAAGCCCTAAATTTCGAACTGACATGTCTAATGTATGGGCGAATGGCGTAGATGCGAACTTCTCACCGGTGATCTACATTCCGAATTATGTGACATTTACGCCTTACTTTTATGTTCTGCTCTTCAAGTCAAGCTAGACACACGCTTTCCGAGAAAACCCGAGCCATTACATCGCGCAAACCAAGAACGGCTCACAGTTGTGCGCTGGTACCGGGGTCACGGAAACATTAAAGCGACAGCTGTATAAAAGTACCCGATAAGTCCACGCCGCTGCTCAAGGTTGTGCATTAGGTCTCAATGTGCGCGCCTTCTACGACTGGCACGTCCTGTCCTCGTTTTAGATGGAGATACAGACGATATCCACGCAGGAGCAGGTGCGGTGAAATTAATGCTCTAATCAGTTTAGTTCTGTTCCGACGCACTTACGCCCACACTTCACCTGATAGCGTTTAACGCATTGCGAAAGATATACCGTGGGTCGAATATGAGCGAGTGTCCCAGCAGTAGGCTTTTAGATAGCCCAAGACTAGCGCGCAGCACTTTGCGTAAACCGACTTTTATCTCTCTCTCTCTCTCTTTTTTTTTTCCTCGTATGCCTATATGCCTCGTATGCCTCGTATGCCTTTTCCTCGTATGCCTATACTTCAGCGTGGAGCACTGGACCTCTTTTTCTCTCGCTAGCCACTCGGACATCTCGAGCTTCCTTTTGCTTGGAGGTCACCAACTTCACGCCAGTACAGCAGAAGCCTGCCTGATAAGATAGCCTCAACTTGTGGAAATTTAATGTTTAAATTCAAAGCCACATGGCTTGACGTTTGACGTGCTACTTAGGAGCCGTCCTTGTTCCTTGATTCATTGCAAACATTTATGTTCCCGTTTCTGCCATTTCTCTCGACGCACTCACTTCAAACAGATCAACATGCAGGTTTCCTTATTCAGCATTTCCCTTACAGAATCGGCGGAATAATTAATGCTACGGTGGGAGAAAAAAATCTACTGCGTTAGCAACTTGACGAGACTGCTACTAACTCACGTGCCCGCTCGCTACTTCGATAAACGGCTTGACCGTTAGTAGCTTGCCTTGACCGTTAGTAGTTCACATTTTAGTCGCGCAGACGATTACCCTGGAGCAAATTTATAGCAGTATGCCGGAGGGCCAGCATGCTAGCAGCCTGTATACAGCAGATTGGCGAACAGCCGGTGGGGCATAGCATTTGTCCATAAAGTAGCACAGTCGTTTACGGCATCTGAACTGCCTTCCCTTATCGGGCCCAATGCGCGCCGCTGACTGCGTCGGGCGGGCGGAAAAGCACGCCGTTTTTTTTTTTGTCCTTCTATTATTATTTTTATTTTTCCTCCCCGCGGCAGTCGACTGGACAGCGTGGCGGCGACGTGAGCGTGCGGCCAAGGTCCGGTCGGCTGACCTGATGAAGCCTCGAGCACGTTCAGCTACGATGAGCTCATTGCTTGCGCCCCCTATCGATAGGATCTTCATCGGCCAATGTTCGGAGATTATTTTTCCGCGTCATTGCTTTTGAGTGTCCACAATAAATTATTTAAAAATCTTTTTTTTTTCTTTCTTTAGCAGCATCCGATATGCAAAATTTTGTAAGCCGACTTTACCACACATCTCGCTTGCCCTAACCAAGATAGCCGAGTTCGAGACACGCGTTTTGATAGCCTAAATGGGAGGAGGGGGGGGGGGGGGGTTGTCAGGAATCTCACTAGTACAAATGTTGAAACTTTAATTGCTACTCTAGCCCTAGATTCGCAATCTTGGTTGGATCAAGCGAGGTGTGAAGAGAAACCGCACTTGCAGGTTTTTCATGTCGTCTGCCGACTTCAGTTGAAGCGCGAGAGATTGTGTGGCGTCAGGCCTAAGAGGCTACTCCGGAAGCAAAATGACTGAGAGGGGTTGCGATATATGCTCCATGAACGTAAGCTCACTATGGATAAAAACATGCGCAGATACTATAAGAGGCTATATACAAAATCTTTATGAGCGATTTGGCCCTAAAGAGCACCAAAATGCCTTGGTTGTCCGCAGCGCACCATGAACTTTTCCAAGGTATGGTGTGGCCACCTCCTGCGGCACTAGCAGGTACGCTCTTTTGTCAACAGGTTTCGAAGCTTTTTCGTGTTCAACAACATCAGTCGCTGGGCCTTGTTGCAAGATTTCTGTTGCGTGCCTGGCGCTAAGGGAAACCGTGGTGCAACGTCCCCCTCCCCACTTTTTAAACAACGAAGTTTTTGTAGGAGCAGTCTGTTACTTTTGCACATGGGTGGACGCGCCGAATGGTAACATTGAGCGTTTCAAGGGGTTCTTCAAATCATCTTTTCAGTGCAAGCAATGACAAATAGGACAGAGAAGCCCACACGGACAGCGCTGTGTGCTTTTCTGTGATGTTTTTCTTTCCGTGCACTGATAAAAATATTTGGAAATGATTGAAGGAAGAAAACCAGTGACAAAAGACAAAAGACAAGAAGAGAGGTTCACGCCACGACTCCAGTCTCGTTCTGTTGTGAACCTCTCTTCTTGTCTTTTGTGACTGGGTTTTTCCTTCAGCGATGTACCAAATGGCCCGGATGTCAACCCCATTGAAAATTAATCATGATGAACGATATATATATATATATATATATATATGGGTTTGGACGTGTAACCTTTTCTTTGTTTTTATTGAACCGAACGTAATTACTGTCTTGGCAAGTGTTTTTGCCTAACAAATGACGAAGCTTTAATTTTTGTTAATTCTGCTTACCTGTTCAGTAGGCGCCTATAGTTACAGACAGCGCCTCTCGAGGTCTCCGGCTGGTACACGCTCAGCTGGCGGAGACGATGGTTTTACCATCTGCCGTCGAGGTGTACCACAGTCGCGCACAGCAGATTGTTCCCCGATAAGCGGGCTGTAAATCGGCCCTTTGTCCACTGGGTCACGTTGAAGAGCCCTATAGATAACGGCACTAAAATCGGCAGCTTCAACAGGACGGTCGCGCGCATGCTGTTTCAGTGATGTATTCAGCCGAGCTAGTTGCATGACCTTGTTCTTTCAGCGTGTGGTCTGGGCTGGACATACCCTTGCTGCAGCTAGCTTGTCAAGGAGCGAAATAGTGTGTGCTAGTGTCGTCGCAGGTCGCGAGGTGATTCCCGAGTCTGCTCTGTACGAAAAAGAGAACACAGCGCAGTGGGTGATAGGAAGAATCTCGCTCCTTCTACTGCCCCCCGCCGCCTATACTCATTGCAGGTCTTCACTGAATAAGAAGGAAGAAAGAAATTGAGATAATAGATTTCTTTCTTTCTTTCTTTCTTTCTTTCTTTCTTTCTTTCTTTCTTTCTTTCTTCCTCGAAGTGCGAGTGATGGAAGCAGTTGTTCCCGCGGCCGTGGCCACGTGCGGAGCGGCGGGCACGTCCCATTTTCCTATTGCGCGCCAGCGTATACGGGCGCGTTGCGCAAGCTTGCGCCGTTTCCTACCGGCGCGGCTTCTTTCCTCGCTTCGTCTTTACCCGCCGAGCTTCCCATCCGTTACGTATTATACGAGCGCGGTTTTCAGCAGAACCGACACCACACCGCGGGGTCACGCTCGTACAGCTCCGCAAGCGGAAGGGAAGCACAGTCGGTCGTCGTCGGACACGGCAAATATCCGGGTTGGTGCCGACGCACCGTCGAGAACCGTTTAATCCCGGTGGGCCCTTGGCGTTGCCGCAGGAGCCGCTGGTGTTGCTGGAAAAAAGAAAGAAAAGAAAAGCAAGAGAAAAGAAAGGAGAAAAGCTACCCGCTAGCTGCGTTGGCTGTGCCGTTCTGACTGAACGAGGGAGATGGGGCCCCACACGTGTACTTGTGCTCCTCCCTCCCGACCTGGCGGTGAGAGAATCTCGCCGTTTCCCGCGCATGACGCACCCGCTCCCGCTTTTGTGAAAAAGGAGATGTGCAGCGTCGCGCGGATGCGCGGACTCTTTTGATGATTATTATTACTATTATTCCTTGTACAATGGCACAAACCCACTATGGGGGATAGGCCACCAACCGGGTGTCATGTGACGAACGCGAGGGGAGTGCAGAAGCTGCATGCGGCAGTATGAACCTTTTCTTTCAGGTATGCATGCATGCTATCACGCTGGTATGAAACGCGAGAGGGAAGATGGGGAGTTTTGAAAATAACAGGCGCAAGCGGCTTAACGTAGGTACCCAGGGAGTCTTAAGGATGTACAGGCGCAGAAGCCACATCAACGCTGAGGTTCTTTTGTACGCAGAAACAACAGCGACCGCTAGGTCTTTACCTCGCACGCACATAGATTGAGATTAAAAAAAAAGAGACCCGACAGATGGATAGACTGACAGAACCCAAGCACTTCATACTTTATGCAAAGGGGCTATAGCTGCCGCGAACTTTGAGTTGTTCAATTCTAAATCTCCCTGTTCTCGTGAAAATTTGGAAATTACACTTGGTCAAAATTAATACCGAGCCCCTGCTCCAGCAGCGTAGCCCAACTGTAGCTTCGGCGCGTGAAACCCAATTAATTATTAAATACGGGACGTGAAACGCTGTGCAGGCGCTGCTGCTGCTGCCCTTGCCGTAATGTTTCTTATTTCTTTTCTTTTCTATGTGGGAAAAAACTCAACCAAATTCAGACAGCGCTCTTAACGAGAAAGAGCAATAACAGTTTACTACTGCCGTTTGTTTCGACTGCACGAAACGAGGCGCCATTCTCGGCGGTCTGCCTTATTCACAAACGTGGCTTATAGCAATAAACCGTCGCAGCGTTCAATCAGTGTCTCGTTCTGCTCCATAATGCAGCCTTCTCCTTTGATTCCTTCCGAACGCGTTTCCTGTTCGCCGCAGTTTGAACAGCTTCATTTTCTGTCCGGCCAGCAATGGACAATCGAGCGGCGGCCGAATTGCCGAGGAAAGAAGTCCATTCATTCGCACAAGCCCGGACAGCTTGCTCGTAACGGCGCACTGAAAGAGCGCGCGTGCTGGCCGCGGGGAGGTCTAGCGCGCAATGCGTTTCGTGACCGCGCTAAATCTTCCGGCTTTTTTTATTTCTCTACCGTAGACAGCTCGTTTTACGCTTGATGTCGGATTTCAGCAATCGTGGCTGGAGTATCGCCGTAACGGCTGCATACTATATGTACCGCTGCCCCGTGTTTAGGGTGTGCTTCGGTATTAGTGTTTTTTTTTTTTTTTTTTTTTTTTTACTTAGCACGTTCGCCGTAACGTTTGTTCACAGCAGCGCTCGTGTTCGTTCCCTGTAGTGGTGTGCGTCTTCACTCAGCTCTATGGTTCTCCGCAACCTTTATGGAAGACCAGTAAGCCCAACGTCAGTCCTTACGTTGGTAACAGTAATTCATAATAATTACACGTTCTGTCTCTCTCTCGCGCGCGCGTGTGTGTCTTTAATTGCGGCGTCAAGAACTAATATAGCGAGTGATAGAGAGAAGATAGCAGTAATGATAAAGAAGTGACTTTCACTTCATTGAAGTCCTTCATACTTACTTTAATTTCCTCTACTTTCTTTTCCAGGTTGCTTCCTCCATTTTTAAATATTTCTTTTTATGATGGAGTGACTAAAGAATAAAGACCGGTTTGCTGTCAAGCGGCTCCGAGCGCCCGGTCGAGTATCCTGTCTCGGTGCAGTAAAATGTTGGCTCCGGCGCGCACACACGTATTGGATTAGGAAAACGTAGGACGGCTATATTACGCAAGAATCCGAGCGGCTCACGCACACGGCTTGCGGAGGCCAGCGGACGCCGAGTGTGCCTTGGGCCGTCGAGCCAGCCTTATTTAGCTTTCCTCTCGAGCTCTCCGCCCGGCGCTTCGTCCATTTCATTTCTTTTCTTTTTTTCTTCGCTCGTACGTATAGCTTTCTTTGTCTCTCCCCTGTTGCTCAAGAGACCTCCTACTCTGGGTTTCCTTTTTATCGCTGAGCCATGTGGATCACGCGAAAACAGCCTTTCGTAATCGTGAACTGCGCGCGCCGCCTTCGCCTGGTCGGCTTCTATTGCGCACCACCGCGGAGGGAAGTCGCGCGTAAATATACGCCCAACTCACCGCGGCCGCCGGTGTTTCCTCTTGTGCGGGCACCGGCTGTGCCCCCCGCACGCAGTTATGAGGATTGTCGTTGTTCGGGCTTTAATACAGGTGGCCTATATCTACATGCAGGCTTGCCTTCGCTTCTTGGTGAGCTGCTGTTAGGGGATCCGGTGGAGTATAGAGTGTATAGTGCGGGAGCATGTACGGGAACTCCAGAATAGGGTGGCTTCGTCTGTTTTGATAGAGCTGGAAAAAGGGTTGTGAGCCTACTGAAACGGCGCCCGACGTTTTCTTCCTTCCTTTCTCTTTATTTCTTCTTTTTTTTACATCAACACGCGTCGGCCAGCTTATACATCCAAGCTTCAGAAACACGTGGATTAAATTGTACCACCTGGGTTTGTTTAACGTATTCAGAAATTCCGGTAGATAAAATTTTACTCTCCACACCTTGCGAACGCAGCGTCGGTAGAGGGCGCTGATGGATGTTACACGGGAAGTGGAGATGCTCCACTTATCTGCCCCGTCTCTGACGCCACTGCAGAGAGTGCAGACTGAGGCCGCTGAAGACAAGCTATACCACGTGTCACCATTTCCTACTATCGCCTGAAGCCTTGCAGGTTGGTTACCTTCCCACCTAACGCCGTCGTCGCGGCCGAGAGTCGAACTCACGACCTCGTACCCAGTAGCGCAACTCCGTAGTTGCCTCCACTTGTCACCCACTTCCTGTTGGCGCTGCCATGCCTTTGCGGAAGTAATATTCGTTCTTTCTTACTTATTTCATTTTGCTGAGCTTCCGAAGAAAACAAAAGAAACGGAGATGATATATATATATTTCTTTATTTTCCTGGGGCACATTAAGCTCGCGAATTATTGTAGCGCTTCCTTTGGCCCAAGGGCTTCCCTGTGTGGCGACCAGAGATGGACCGTCCGTGAGTGCATCATTAATAACAGCCGCCCTGAAGGACGACGCAAGGATCTGCTCCGGTCTTCTTCCGGGTTCCCGAGCGCAGAGATACGGTCGCGTGGTGAAGCGACTCACGAGCTCTAAACAACGGCAGTTCAGCCGCCCTTCGTACTCGGGGTGCTGACACACACGCACACGGGGTTAGCGGGACGAAAGAAAAATCCCGGCGAGGTTAACCAAAGCGGCGTGCCATCAATATACCGCGCGCTCGTTCTTTCTGGCGCTACAACAGCCGCCGCACACGTATGGCGAGTCATTAGGCACGCGCAATAACATTGTCTTCCGGGCTGTGCCATATCCCGGAACAAAGGCTTTATCTGTATGGGCGATTAATATAAACCTGCGATTAGGACCCTTTCTTTTTTTTTTTTTTTTTTCTACGCGGGGGAAGGCTCAGGAAGGGCGACCTCTGCTGACACGCCGCGTCTCTCGTTGCTGCAGTCGGTGGAGAGAAAGTGAACGCTCGCCGGCGCCGAGTCGAGAAAGAATACGCGTGCGTGGCGTTTGTTCGCGTAACGCGAAGACCAGACAGGTTTGGTCACTTGCGCTGCGCGCACGTGCTCCGCTCTGTGTGCGTGCGGCCACTCTGCGAGCGGTAATTCCGTCGTGCACACAGACGAGGTTAGCGGGTTTCGAGCGATCGAGTCGAGCGATATGCAGATCGCCAGGGCCGGCGTCCGCGGCGCGTCACGCGGCTGCGCGCTTGGGATCCTCCGCGGTACGGCGAGATGCGCTCGCCCCGCCGGCTGCAGCGCCGCGCAGGAAAGCCGTGCAGCTGCAGATGTAACGCACGAAAGCGTGCGTTGCAGCGAAGACGGCGAGTTCCGAACGGTACGCCGCTGAGCTCAGCCGGTGCCTCGAATGTCGTCCCCGCAGGAACGCGGAGCGCACGTTTGGTGGCGCGAAGCTTTCTGCATTGACGGGGTGCCGTCTATCGTACACGAATCAACCCACCTCAAGGACATCGGTTGTCGACATCTAGCTCTATTAGAGCGTATTAACTTTCTTTCTTTCTTTTTGTTTTCTCCTGCGTATCGCCGGAACAGTATGTGGTATGCAGGTGTGCATACACCTGCGGATATCCAAAGGGAAGCGTAGGCTTGAACAACTTAGTGCGAGATGGTATAGATTTTGCTCCTTGGATGTCGTACGTAGAAACTAACGTAATTAGCCGTATAAACGCTCATCTGATTGTGTAATCTCTGGAAGCTTATTAAGCCGGATCAAAAATTTCTGATCGAAGCCTTGTCATAATTGTATAGTGCACTTATTAAACATCCCATGCAAACTATTGCGCCGTTTTACAATGCATGCCAGCCCATTTTAGTTTCCGGAGAAGTTGCAGCACCGAGTGCATTTAGCCTGTGGGTGGTATATCTGTAAACTCCGCGCACAAGCAAAGATCGCACACAAGAAAAGAAGAGCCGACCATAATTTTTTTTAATACTCTAGGAGCTTTGCACTATGAAGGAATAGTACATAGAGTGTCGAACCAAAACCGAAGCGAATGCAGAACAAAATGCGTCACTTTCGGGCGAACCTACCGTTTTCTATTTTTACCGTTGGGATTTTTTATTCTCGAGTCGCACTGACTCATTCCACTACCCGAGATGTAGAACAACCGCTGCTATAAAGACGGCGGAAGAATTGCAGTGCCTGTTATGCGAAGAAGAGGCTATCTTCCAAAAGAGAACGGAACTGCATTGTCCTCGCGCTTTATTTCACTACGCATCATATCGCGTAGAAAAAAAAAAAAAAGGAAAGAAAAGCCAGATGAGGAACGTCCTTGAGCTGTTCATCGCAGCACAGACGGAGTGAGTGGGATCGCCCGAATCGTGCGCCCACGTCCGACGGGCGGCCATTGTGTATAAACCACGGCGGTGGCCGCCTCATACGACACGAGCGGTGCTCGCCGAATAGTGTGTACGCTGTGTGTCAGGGCGCATTATGCGGACGCGTGCATCCCCCCTGATCCCCCGCGTGCAGGCCGGAAGAGAGGCACGACGCGCTGGGGGTCTCTCGTTCTGAAAAGCGCGGCCGCGTCTCCCGTTGCTCTCCTTTTCTTTCTTTCTTTTTTTTTTTTTTATTAGAAGCGAAACCTTGGCCCGGTTGCGCTGCGCCTCTTCCGGCAATTGTGTCGCTTCACGACCAGCGCCACTCTCGTTGTCCCCACGGCGCCGCTTTTAGCCGTGTCTGCCTGCCTGCCTCCTGTCTCACTCTTTCGGTTTGGCGACAGCCGTCTGCATGCCTCGGCGATGCGCATAATCGTGTGTTGCTCCCGCTATTACGCCCGCAGTATGCTATATACGCTCGAGCAGTGAAAGCAAGCGCGCGTTTTATGGATCAATTGTGTGTCCGATGGTGGTCTGTTGCGCTCTTCCAGCTATCACTGAATGGGGTCTTTGAACGGGTTTTTGTTTACGCGCACAAACAAAAAAGAAGCAGATGTGGATATAAACGTAAGGATAAAGGGCTTGGCCGTGGATGCCACTACCTTGGGCTCGCGCGGCTTCGGGCATCACGAATGATATCGCACTCAGAAGGGAAGCTCTAAAGCGATGGAAATAAGTGTGGAAGGCTGAAGGAGAAGGGTGAGGGAAAAGGGTGAAGGGGAAACATGAAGGTAAGCTTAACTGTCTGTGGGCACTGTGGCTGACTTGTTCGCGCTATTCACGTGTAGCAGTCGTAGTGGCGGCCTGAGGAGTTTGAAGAAAAGTCCAGATCTTGGAAGAAAGAGAACAGCTATCTTTGTTGTCGCCTTTTTCACTCGTATTAAACAGTCTTGCCCAGTGAGTCTTGACCGTCCGGTGGCGCCCGAAACGTTGGTACACGAAGCGTCCACGGCCTTTTATCGACTGTGCCGTTCGTACACGAGTAGACTGCCCGTGCGTCCGTTAAACTTTTCCATAATAGCGCTCGCTAAAATTGCGTGGCTTCATCATGCTGACGAGGCTGTGTGTCATCTTCCACTAGCAATATGTGGTAGAGGTGTTCCCGAAGCCTGCCCTGTCAAACAGGTGCCTCGATATGATTGCGTCTTCGAACCTGACTTCGGCGTCGTCTTCAGCCAGTGCCACCGGTCGTCTCTTGTCTCTATGCGTCTTTCAACGGGCCAAAACCACGTGCGCACTAGTAATGCAGCTTCATCAGTGTTTTATTTCGCAAAAAAATGAGCACGCGCCACTGAAAGGCGACCGAGCTTGGCGAGCGACCGACCGACCCGGCTTTGTGACTGCAGTGGCGCGCACCAACCTTCGTATTATGCACGCAGCCGCGTCGTGTCGCAACTACACCGTCGTCGTCGTCGGCGGCCGCGACGGGTAATACATTTCACTGCCGCTCCCCACCGAAGCGACGCGCGCGCGCGACACGGACGTTGCATGCCTGGAGGCGGCAACTGCTGCGAATAAAGCATCTTAGCGTGAAGCGCGCGCTCAACCCGGCGCCGGGCGAGAGGAGACGCCGGCCGGGTCGCAAGACGACGCTTCGCAGAGGCGGCCGTGCCGATTTCGAATCCGTTTTCATATAACCGCGAAGGACCGGTCCGCAATGGCTTAGTTTCCGCTATGGGACCGTACAGGGGGGGGGGGGGGGGGGGGGGAGGCGGGGGGCGATGCGGGTGCGTCTCCTCATGACTGTATCCCCTGCACTCCCGCTGGGTGCTCTTCTAAACGGGTCACTGTCAGGAGTTGCCGTGACGAAGCTTAAAAAAGGCCGCCCTGCGCAACGCGAACACTTCAAGCATGACCCGAGTCGTGTAATGAACGGCCTCGATCGCGCGACACTGCGCGGCTCTTTAAGTGCGTGAGTGTGTCAGTTACGATATGCGCCGTTACTCTCTCTCTCTCTCTCTCACACACACACACACACACACACACACACACACACACACACACACACACACACACACACACACACACACACACACACACACACACACACGCACACACACTGTAAGATAGTAAAATGGTAACCTGCCGACGCTAGCAGGCCAAGGACGTACGATCGAGTCCGCAATACCGTTTCCCCGCCCTTTCAGCCCCCATCCGCTGGAACATTTCATTACAAAAAAGCAGGGGACTTTAATTTTGGCAGAAAATGTGGCTTTGGTCACGTAAGTTTCCGGTATACCCCGTTGCATTGCTTGATTTGTGAATTTGGCTTTGTTCGACACTGTTTCCAGAAAAATATATTGGAAGGCTTAGAATTGGTGCCTTCGATGAAGCAGTGGTTGAACATCTTGCTTGTGGAAACAGTATCCATAATTAAAGCCGCAGGGTGTGATACTTGCGCAAAGTTCACGTGCGCACTCGCCTGTTCGCCACTAGAGCGCGCCGCCGAGTCTGCTGCCGTAATGCTGCCGGAATCAGCGATGGGGTCGAAAGGCGATATCATCCGCGGAGGAAAGTCCGCACCGTCCGTGCCTTCCCACGATGCTTCCCGCATCTGCGCGTTCATTTCTTCGTTCTTGTCGTCTTTCTTCTTCTTTGTTTTCTTTCTCTCTCTCTCTCTCTCTCGTCGAGCTCGCTGTGTGCGTTTTCTGCATGCCCGTGATCTCAACTCTCCGCGCACTCCTTATCGGGCACGTCTCGCGCCTTCATCGGCGTTTCCGTGTGCGCGCTGTAGCGACCGGTCATTTGAACGTACTTAGATGGGATAACGTTAAGCGGACGTCGAGGAACGACGGAGGGACCATGTGATGTACGTAATGATGAGCCATACTTATTATTCATTCATTTATTTATTTATTTGCAGTTTCCTCGTGATATAAATACATTACAGGTGGGAGGGGCATAAAAGAGAACAGAAAGGGAAAACGCACAATACGGACTAAGTTACACATTTCAAGTAAAAAATAAAGTACGAAAAGAAATTGTATAGCAGCGAGACAGTTTTCCATACTTCAATTTATTCTCGCTTTTCCAGCAGTCATTTCATGCCATCGTATCGTCTCACCTAGAGCACGGATCTGAGAAAACTTCACCACGCTATAGTTTCTTGGCATTATTTAGTAGCTTTCTCCTGACCCTTTCTGTTCAGAAGTGCGCGAAATACATAAGGCCACCTAAGTGATTTATTCTAGTAGTAAAGCTCCAGAGTTGTCCAGCTTATCACAGAATCTGGTCTTGGCGGTATAGTTTTGCTGCGGCCTAAAATTGATCGTACGATCACGACGTTGCAGTGGAAATGGGGTGTCTTCAACGAATGCACTTCCAAGAGCGCCTGCATCGTATAGGCCAACATCCTTATAACGAGGATCGCCGCTTCATTTGGAATTCGCCGGTTGACGATAACGTTTTCTGGAGTACGGTTTGATGAGGAGAAATCCGGGTTTAACGCGTTTTTGATGAAACCGGCTTGGTGGCGTAAGAGGCATTCAGAAATAACTAGCTGCCATTCCGTCGCGCACATTTGCATCACGCCCGCGCTTTATAGACGTCGGGAAAATTGGGAAATGCAGGTCACGTTTTAATCGCATATCACGTACCCCATACGAATGCTCTCGGCAAGCATTCACACGTGGCTTTCTGCGTTTCACCGACATCGCTTCAGAGGCTACTTGACGGAAAGTGGCACTTCCCGTTAGACCGTCAGAGGAAGCTTTGCGTATTTCTTATTTGTCTCCGGTTTATTTCGAAACACGTCGACCAACAGGCTGCAGTCCGTTTGACTAGTACGCCTGTTCGTTGCTTTACAACTAGCGCTTCCAGGAAAGATTTTTTTTTTTCGTTTGAATCTTCTGGCGGGTCCTTCGCTATAGGTCGGCCGTTTACTTGACCTCCACAGCTGCGGCTCCGTTTATCTTCCTTTCGCTACAGCCCGCATCTGTCGCCGCCGCTCGAGCTGTCAGCGAAGGGGGAGGAAAGGTTGAAAGCTCAATTCTCTCGTGCACGTTTGCACCACAGACGTCGGCGCCAATGCTGATGCCAGTGGGCGCGTATAACGATGGCGTGCTGGAGAAAATGCTGTACTCATCCGTATATTGCCGGCTCCAAAAATCGAACGAAAGGTGAGGACGGAGTGGACTTGAGTGCAGTATGACTTCGTAGCAACGGCCTCGGTCGTCGACCATCTGCAACAAACGCGAACGCCCTACACCTATCGTGCTACTGTGTCGATGGATTATCGGCATACGAAAGGAAAATAGTCGACTTGTTGGGAAAGGTTTACGAGTGCGGCTAACACCTTTTCTACTCATTTAGCCCCCCCCCGGTTTTTCGCCTACCAGCGTGGAGTAGCAACTTGGAAGCTATTCTGGTGAACCTGCCCACCGCACCTATAGACTATACATTTTTTATACGTATGTGAATTGAAAGACAGGTTGGTGCCCTAAAGTGGCGCCGACTGCTCTTCAACATAGATCAAACCAGCCGACAAACAAACAAAAAGACGGCACTGTAAAACATGGGGAGTAGAAAAGTTCTCAAACCATGCATGCTAGAGGCGTTCCTTACTGGGAGGGGGGGCACAAATGCCGGGAGGCAGGGTGGAGGGGAGGGGGTTCGTTTTTATATTTACTGGAAATGGGAGAACGTTTCAGGCTTCTATACCATCTTTTTACTATTCCTTACGCGAGATCTGTTCGAATAGCAGCAGGCTCTAAGCGGTAAACTTCAGTACAGTCCTCGGAATTTCATCGCCAGGTCACGACGCTGGGTCGGTTGGCGAAATATTTCTTTGGCCTTCGCCTGTGGGTGAGCATTGGCTCGACTCTTTGCTACAGCGTTGCCGCCATTCCCTCCTCCCCACCGTTTCTTTCTCTTCATTTCTTTTTTTTTTTTTCATTTTTCTTTGTTTGTCTCGTTCTCCGAGGGCCGTGTGGGGGTGTGCGCTCTGAGGCACTGCAAACAGCGCGCGCGCAAGCGACGTCGATTATGTAAACGGACGAGTTTGTTCGAACGGTGACGTAATGATGCGGACGTGAGTATATGACCCTGTTTTTCGTGCGCTTCGTGTAATTAGCTAGCCAGCTTGCTGTATACGCGAGCGAGTTGTCAGCAAGATGAAGTTGCGCGCAACTGTTGCGGCATTCTGAAGAGGCGATGACGGGTATATGGGAACGGAAAGAAAGAATGCTAGCGCCGGCGTCACTTTGCCTGGGCGCCTCTCCTTACGCCTTATTACAAACACTACAAAATTGCGTCTGAGGGCAGAGCCGCCGCGCGTGCGGCACGCCTCCAGGTCTTCATTCAAGCGAGCACGCGTCGGCTTTTTCGGAGAGCCAGCGTCGAGTTGAGTGGCGTCGGCGTGTGAAGGCGCCGCGCGTGCGGCGGTTGTATGCTGCAAGTCGGAACCGCTGACGCAACATATCTACAGACACGCCCTGTGTGTGCGTGTGTGTGTGTGTGTGTGTGTGTGTGTGTGCGTGTGTGCGCGCGCATTTAGAGCGCTTCAGATTCTGAGAGCGTTTCGCGATGGCTACTTCAAATCTAGTCAGACGTGAGGTCGCTGCTTCAAATCAAGTTAAATTTTATTTAACACAACAAACGTGCGGAGGGGCGCAAACGAAGAGCCTAGGCAAAGGATTTGACAAGGAATCCGCTCCCCGTACACAAAGAAGGTCGGACGTGACAGAGAGTGACAACTAAAGAAGTTGTCAAAATTTGCACGCAGAACGCGCTTAATTGACCAACAGGCGCAGCAGTACTGTGACGAGGTTATGACAGTGGTTGCGCTGCAGAGCACTGCTTGCTGGCGGACTTAGTCACAATGAAATTGCGCGTTTTTTTTGTGCCTTTTCGTAATGTTCTTAATCATATTGACCACCACATCTTCAGCTGTGTATTTGCAATACCTATAGCATAAGGATACATTTTTTTTCCTTTTATGCTCGCCCTACGCGGCCTCTTAGTTATGGCTTTGGCGTTGCGCTGCTAAGCCCGAGGGAGCGGGATGGAACCCCGGGCGCGGCGGCAGCATTTCGATGGGGCCGAAATTCAGAAATGCCCGTGTACGTACCGTGCATTGGGTGCACGTTAACGAACCCGACGTATTCAAGATTAGTCCGGAGACTCCCACTACGGCGTGCCTCATAATCGTGTAGTAGTTTCGGCACGCAAGACCCCAGAAATTAAAATGAATTTCTCCGAATCGTCGGTAACAATGTTTACTTCATACGCAATGGAACGAGATTATGAGAAACATTTTATGAACAAATAAAGAAAAGTACGGGACAGAAAATATTAAAGGTGCAAATTGGCCCTTTGCGTTTAGTTGTTCTTAAGGATCAGTCACTGTGCCGAACAAATGGATTAAATTAAATGAAAGCTTGTCGCTCACTGTTTGCCCCAAGTTATGGTACGAACCAGTCAATGCCTCAATGGCAGCTTTAATATTGTGTTAATGCAATGTATGCCTCAAGCTTTCGTCGAACGTTCGTTTGTCGGCCGCGGCGGCCGCATTTTGATGGGAGCTGAATTCAACAACATCCGTATGCTTAGGTTTGGGTGGATGTTTGGGAAACCGAAAACCCAGGCGGGAAAACAATAAACCCGGAGCCCACTACTATACGGCGTATACCTCATGCCTCGCTGCGCTCATTCCATGAGGTCAGTATCAGATCAGTCAATGACATCGACGTTCCTATTTTTTTTCTTCGCCACAGAACAGGAAAATTAAGAAAGGAAGAACAAAGACAGGATAATCGCTTGCCCCGTCTTCTATATGTTCTTGTCGCTTTGTTATTGCGCCTAACAAAAAAATTACAAGAAGACGAACGTCACGTTGTATTGTTCCAAACGGGGTACACGCAGTTCGCTCGGGAAAATGCAAGGAAAAGGTTTCACCTCACCCGCGTACGAGGCACCGTTCGCGTCCTTTCAACGCCGCCGAGTTGTGTTCGGCGGTTCTGCGTCGAAGCTCTGCCGTAAGCCGCGGGGTCCTTCGCCCCGCGGCGGTGGCTGCGACCGATTGTTGTTGTTCCACAGCGTGAATGATCCGGCAAGCCGAGGCGGGCGTACGCGTAACGGGCGTAACGATCGGACGGAGGGCGCACCTGGCGCCCGATCACGACCCGCGCGGCCGTGCAATGCGTTCTCCCCGGGCCGGACGACGGGGCCGAAATAACGCGCCGGTTATTTATTCCCGCGCCCGGCTCCCAGCGTCTGGCGCGGGCGCGCGGGCGGCCACCGACACCGTGTATAGTGCGCGTGGCTGTTTGTAAACGCCGGCTGCTGCCGGTCCCGCTGCTGTTCTTATTATTTGCGGAAGTGCATGTCGTAAACTCGTGCTGTTAAGGGTTGAGCGAGGCATGGTGCGAGAACGTTCTTCGCAGCCCCCTGCCCCCTGCTCTCACATTTTAGTGCGTGCACCATTCGGAGAAACGAGCCGTGTACGCTGCTCGATAACAAGTGGTGTCGCGTTAGGCACAACGTGGTCCGCCTCCCTTCGCATTCGTCTCGTATACTTTTTGTTATGCGTTGTTCGGTTTGGCGACGCGCTGACGCGCTTGTTTGCAGTCGCAGTTGCGTTTCGCGCTATCGAGACGAAAGCTGGCGTATGATGAAAAACAATTCCTATGCTGTCGCGTTGAAAATATAGACGCTATTACTTTTCGTCTCGATGGGCGATGTATACTGCATCGCGCTAAGAAGTAATGCCGTGATAATTGGTTGGTTTCGTGTTGGAAGCCCTCCTGTGGAACTTGAAGTTTTTGAAGTAATCTCTCGATGCTATTTTTGGTCCGCTGAACCAGCTGCATTTCTGTGGAGGAACGCAGTGCCATCATCTTTACTTGGATAGCTGGTGTTTAATTGATTATATTTTTGTCATAATTGTCATGACCATGCCACGACAGTTTTTAACACTGGCGGGCGCCGTCGGGAGCTGAACATAGCTGTAACACCTACCGCTATGAAAAAGAAAATGCGTCAGCTCAGATTTCTGCGCTGCCTAACCTGTCGAGAATGGCGTTCTTTCCGTTGATTGTTTTTCTAAATTACCATAAAAATTTTATTTCCGCTACAAATTTGCGACAAATGATACGTTTTATGTTGCATTTAAAGAGAATTAATCGTTTAACACGAGTTGAAGACTGTGGTGAAATACAATGAAAGTAAGAAAATTTAGCTGGTCGGTTGCTTGGAATCAAATAATGAAATCCCGGACGGTGGCAGAAACATCATTGTGGCTGTACCCAAGAATCGGAGATCCAAATGAAAGCATAACGAGAGTGTCAGTTCCAGGTGAAGTTTGCGAAAGGTTGAACACGTATACCTTCGGGGAAAACAGTTTACTCTTCCTGCTTCTCTTTTCTTCTTCTTCTGAAGGCGTTTGCTCGGAAACTTGTCTTGTGAGATGGGGTGACCGTCGGGCACAAAAGCCGTTCCTGCTTGCGGCGGATGGGCTTTCTTCACTCCCCGGCTGGGCTGCTTGTCGGCGGCGTCATCGGGATTTGCGTGTGCGCATAGCGTCGGCCGGTGGGGGAAACCCTTGACAGTGGTGGTCTCTGTGGCAGGCCTTGTGTAGTTATTGTGGGTCTCGTTCAAGCTCAAGGTTGCTTATCGCTTCGGGCTATTGTCGTGGCCTCCGCCGCGCCTTAGGAAGCGTCACAATGCATAGAGGCGTGGATTCCCGTATGAAGGGCTGAAGCTTTGTAGCGTTCCGGCGTAGAGGGAGAGACAGAGAGAAAAAAAGAGAGAGATGAAGGCAAGGAAAGAACAGAGAGGTTATCCAGAGGGCATCTCTGGTTATCGAAAGATGAGAGAAAGAAGAAGAAAATAACGTAAAAAACTAAATTCTTCGAAGCCAACCCACACGGACGTCAGCGCGAAGCGCTGTGAAGGCGCTGCTGCGTTATGAGACACCGGACTGTGTGACAAGTTGTGACTGTGCACTGTGTGATATAGAATGTAGTGGTGGGACGTGCACACTGTGTCGTCATCATCATCACCATCATCATCAGCCTGTTTTATGTCTACTGCAGAACGAAGGCCTCTCCCTGCGATCTCCGATTACCCCTGTCCTGCGTCAACCGATTCCAACTAGCGCCCGCAAATTTCCTAATTTCATCGCTCCACCTAGTCTTCTGCCGTCCTCGAGTTTGGGTTACCCATTCTGTAACCCAAATGTTCCAACGGTTATCTAACCGACGTATTACATGACCTGCCCAGCTCCATTTTTTTTTCTCTTGATGTCACTTAGAATATCCTCTAATGCCGTTTGCTCTCTGATACAAACCGCTATCTTTCTGTCTCTTAACATTATGCCTAGGAATCTTCGTTCCATCGCTCTTGGCGCGGTCCTTAACTTGTCCTCAAACTTCTTTGTCAGTCTCCAAGTCTCGGCCCCATATGTCAGCACTGGTAAAATGCACTGATTGTATACTTTCCTTTTCAATTATAATGGTAAGCTTCCAGTCAGGAGCTGACAATGTCTGCCGTATGCGATCCAACCCATTTTTATTCTTCTATGAATTTCCTTCTCATGATCAGGGTTCCCTGTGATTAATTGACCTCGGTAAACGTACTCTTTCACAGACTCTAGAGGCTGACTGGCGATCTTGAACTCTTGTTCCCTTGCCCGGGTATTCATCATTATATTTGTCTTCTGCATATTAATCTTCAACCCCACTCTTACACTCTCTCTGTTAAGGTCTTCAATCATTTGTTGTAACTCGTCCGCATTGTTGCTGAATAGAACAATGTCATCGGCAAACCGAAGGTTGCTGAGATATTGGCCGTCGATCCTTACACCGTCGATCCTTACACTGTGTAAATCTATGTAACGCCTTCTCAGACTGTGACGGTGCTCATAGAAGCAGTTCTATGTTGTGCAGGAAATTTGTTACGGGCGCAGGGTGTTCGGTGTTGGATGATGGGGCACTAACTGCAGTATTTCGGTATCACTTTATTAATATTGAGATGAAATAGTGGGCTATACGAAGAAGTAGGGGGAGGAGAAGCGTATGAATACGAAGAAAAATGTCCTGCAATAGGAAACTTTACTGGACATGATGTAACCGACGCTTAAACGATATTGTAACGCAGTTGCGGTTGCTGCCTGTAGAGTGCAATATATATATATATATATATATATATATATATATATATATATATATATATATATATATATATATATATATATATATATATATATATATATGTATGTATGTATGTATAGCGATGCATACCAAGTGCGTAATAAGTAATAACACATGCGAGCATTTTTCATTCTTTTAAACTTATTACGTTCGTATAGGGCTGGAGTGAGCACTTGTGTTTATTTATTCTCCTCTCACATTGTCGTGACAGGCAAAACGAAAGGTAAACGAGCCTTGTTAAAAGAGGCGAAAGTGCTGGCCGGTGGCGATTCACGCAGTGGGCGCCTATGCTTTAAATACACTCGCGTGCTGAAACATCTTTAGAGAGATCTGAAAAATACTGGCATATAGAACGATTTCTTGCGTAATTATTGTTATTACTTTTGTTCGCCGTTTAGTTCGTAGCTGGTGACATTTCATTAGTACGCTTGAGGGCACGCTTGTATTGCAACGTCTGTATTATGAAAAAGCAATGTCTATTGCACGGTTTGCTCTGCGCTGAGACTAAAACACATAAAGTGAACGTATAAAGAAGACGCATATCTATCTGGTAACTATCAAACGCAGCATATTGGAATTTCGTGCAGTGCTGTTATAGCTGCAGCATTACTTCGTCTGGATATGTGTCACAGGTTATACAAACTAGCAAAATGGGTTTCAGCCTGCGCCTATCGCAATAGTGTAAAAATGTGAAGAATATGAGCTTGCGATCAAAAATACGTAAAAACCATAGCAGGGTGCTTGCGCACGGCCGTGTATAGTTGCTTTTGTACGCTTTCTGTTGAACCTGTTCGGTCAGTGAACCTTTTGGAAAACGAGCGGCTGAGTGCAAAAGCGACCCCGCGAGTGAGGAGACGGGTATACCTTTCTTAACAGCGCCTTACACTCCTGTTTACTTTTCGCTGATTGCCTCTCTCTCTCTCTTTGTGCCTTTCCACGTAGGGGCAGGATGCGTTGCCGGCCGGCAGGGTGGGCCAGCCGACGGGTCCCGCTGTACACCCATGTCGCGGTCAGTTGTGCAGGCGAAGTCGAGGAGCCTGCCCAACCGACAACCCATAGACCCGAGATCTCTGTTCGCGGCTTTGAGACGGGAGGAATCCCAGGAGAATGGAAAAGCCGACGGGCGCAAGCGCAGGGACAGTTCAGTAGACGAGAGTTCCATCAGCTCGGACACATCCTGCTCGTCGCTCGAGTTCCACCGTCCTCACAGCGCTGGCGTCGAAGCTACCAGATCTTATCGCAACAGCCCTGCGAGACTCGACGCTGCGGCGGCCTGCTCCGGCTTGACTGTCAGCTGTGTCAAAGGCTCCACAGAGAGCCTCACTCGTCGTGAACGCCTGGACGCCGTGAAAGCGAGGGTCGAAGCCAAGCGAAGCCAGTACGGCGGCGGCTCGTCTTCCGATGAAGACGAAGACGTCACTTGTCGAGAGAACGGCAAGGTAACCAGGCCCAGAAGGAGGTCGCGCGAAAGCTCTTTACCTCCGCGTCCGCTGGTTCCCGCTTGGCAAGAGAGCAAGGCTTACCAGGAGCCCAACAGCATGGTTCGCAGGGCGGGGGCCGTCACACCGCTTACGGTGACCACCACGTTCCAGGGACCAGCTGCGCCAGTACAACCTTCTCCTCAGGACTCGGGAGTGAGTTCCCAGTCAGTTGCGTCTAGTCCAAGCCTCGGCCGCGCTCCTACGCCGCCACCGAGGCGAACCCCTTCCAGGGCACTCACGAGAGAATCTTCCTTGCAAGCAGCAAAGCCCAGGAGGCATTCGGCTTCTTTTGAGCAATGGCGCCTGGAAGACAGCGGAATTGGTTCAGAGCGGAAAGATAGTAGCTTCTACAGCTACGCGGACCTGACTCCCGCTCATGGTATCAAAGCGCGAGTTCGTGGGCCAGCGTACTCTTACACCGATCAAGCCCCTCCCAGACCTGACTCGGCTGGGGCTTATATGAGCGATCCTCAGAGGACCGACATGAGATTCTTTGGCCTGGCGCCCGGACATCGACGAGCGTCCATTTCTGCGGAGGTTCTCGACTTGACGCCGAGGTCGGACACGCCTCCCCGGCGACCCCGACCTCTCTCCATGGTCGTCGAAAAGACGAGAGATGTTCCCCCACCTGTGCCCCGGCAGCGTCCCGTGACAGGAAACACCAGCAGCCTCGAAGCTGCAAGGCGTCGTCTGGACGACGTCATTCAGCGCGAGAGAGACAGGCGCTCCTCGGCGAACCTCGAGACTGCGCTGAACGAACTTGAAGAGATCTACAACAGCCTGCGCTTGAACGAGGACGAGGACCTGCTGTATCGCGCCGAGCGACGAGATCTGCCGACCAAGTTTCAGCTCAACCGCCCGGGCGCAGACACCGTTTTACCAGAGGTGGCTTATCCACTAAAGAGAAGCTGCAGTGACGACATGTCCTTCATATCGAGTTTGCGACAACGAGCCCCGTCCATTAGGCGCTCGGCAATTCCTGACAAGGTGGCTGACGACCTCGCTAACCGCCGCCTAGCCCAGCCGCAGCCGCCAGCGAGGAACGGAGCGCATACACCGCCACCGCGTAAGGACGTGAGCTACATGCTTTGTTCCGCAGCATTCACGCCGTCGCTTCATGTTCACCCTGCTTTTATGGACGTGTCCCTCTCTGGCGAGCCCGATATTGAGAAGGACGACATGTGCTATCGAAACTATACTCAGGCCGATGCGCTTCGCGTTCCACCGCCTCAACCGCCTTTCGGTATCCCGTTGCTTCCCACTCAAGGCACAGCGTGTGACTACATTAGGGCAAGGCCTCCCGACGCGCCACGGCCTCTCACGAGGCCAAAGGTTCATCCGGACTTGGTGCGAGACGACATGGCCTTCAGGAACTTGAGGAAAGACCCCGCCGTATCACTAGCGGCACGGCGCTCGACGCGCGCGCTGTCGGTCAGCGTCGGCTCCAAGGCGGCCTCGACTTCTGATAAGCAGCACGATAAGTCCCAAAGCATGACGAGCATAATGGAAGCGCTGCAGAAGGAGTCCCAGCGATGGAAGCGCCTTGACGAAGGCGTGACACATGCGCCTAGCTCTGCTCCCGGAACCAATCACCACGCCGCGAACGGTCCAGACTGGAGCGCCGCCAGGCAGCGTAAAAAGATTGTCCCAATGGAAGACTGTCAGCTGGACGCTTTGCTCGCTTCCCTGACCCCTCCTCCGGTACCGACACCAGGTGAGCGGCGACTCAGGACAGGAGTTCGCATCCCGGCATGATTTCTCACCCGGCGTCTAACTCGAGTAACCAACCCAAAGGGAAACTGCGCATGCCGTCTTATATACTACAACGGCTGGTCCCACTTAACGCCCTCGCACACCTGGAGCTGCCCTGTAGTGTAGTGGAAGGTCGTGTGTGTGTGTGTGTGTGTTCGTGTGTATGCGTGCGCCTCCACTTGTGCCTAATGAGCTTGTGTACTGATCTGCTGCGTGTTGCGCCATTGCACTGACATGGTGGTGATCCGACCTGTGCCGTTCGATGCTGTGACTGGTCAAGCGTCGCCTGGCATTACTTACGAGCTTTTCTGTGCTATCGGCGGCCGGAGTGAATGTTGTGCGGCGTTGCAGCGACGATGGTCAATAACGCTTGTGACTTCTGTCTACAGAACTGAATTCTAAAGTTTGCGGCGAAGTATTACGTTCTTTCCGCGTTGGTTTTCTTATTTTCCCCTTTTGTCAATGATTACTGCCATATATTAAGCAAACGTTCGTTGTGTTCGCCGAGAAATATTTTCGTTGGAACAACAGAGTCTAGCAGAGCGAGGCTCTGCTCGTCATTTGTACAGCTCGCATCTAATTTTTGCAGGATCGGCCAGAGGACACTTAGTTTTTGTCGGTGCAATAGTGTCTCATGTTTTTCTACTTTTATACTATGATTTATACGCGTTTCTACGATACACGATTGTAGGAACTTAAGGAGCTATCATACCAAAGCATGTAGAGAAATAAAGACTTAACAAAGAGTATTACGATAACAGAAAAAGCGAACATGTTATATTAGATCTCTGTAAAGATATAAGATACCCAGTGATAGTGTTGTCGGAAGGTGTGGGAATATATTTTGTATATACATATAGTTGTTTTTTATGAGCTGGTGTGAGATATATGTCATGCATGATGGTATATCTTTGTACGACGCTAGTTCCTAACTCTTGGCGTGTTAGCGACTGTGTGTGCTTGTGTCTGCAAATGTGTATGTACTGAGTGCCAATGAAAATTAGTGCTGTTGACTCATGTGCAACTTCTTGTGCCTGTAGCACACTAACAGGCTAACGCCGTGTTTCAGCGTACGAATGTCATTATCTTACCTTACACATTCGTATGCTTTGCGTGTCAGTGGAGCGGAGCTACTCCTGAAATGATTTGGACATCTTCCTGAGTTGATCTCATTATAAACTTATTGACTGGAAAGCGCAATAGCATCCGCATAAAGATAAAACAGAAAACTATCTAAGGTGATATCTCTGAATAAACTACGGACTTGCAGGAGGCTACAGCTGAAGCTTTGCATCTCTATGTATAGCTGCGAAAAAGGTGAGTCGGCGGCCCTGCAAGCTGGAATGAAAGCGGAAATTAAGTTTATTGAACTTATCCCGCTGCGTTTCGAAAGCACGAATTATGAGCCCTACATTTAAAGGGACACGAAAGAGAAACACGCAATCTGTTTAGATAGAAAAAAATTTTCTTTCAAAACTCTATAATCGTTAATTTCGCGGTAACGCGTTGATTATCGGAAGATAAAATGACGTAAAGCTTTTATTTTAGAATTTCGCGTCGAAACCCCCAAGGCTCTACTACGTCAGTGTGACGACACGAACTGCTAAGGAATTTTGCGCATTTCGGCTGCTGGTGGTTCAGCAAATGTTATTGAAACTTCATATATGTTCAGCCTTTTAGAATATAATGTAGTCCTCTCTCGCTCTCTCTCTCTCTCTCTCTCTCTCTCTCTGCCGATAAATGTTTACCTAGGCCTGGGCAAACGGCATAATAAGAATCCATGATCTCGCGGCTGAGGTGGTGCGAGAATTTCAAGGCGGTGTCGCCACCCGTTTCTAGTTTTAGCATGTTTTCTCACTTGCCAAGTGTCTTCGTGCAATAAGAGCGGCTTTTTTTCTTTTGTATTGTAAAAGGCTAATTTACTAGCGCAGCTGAAGTATCTTTTCTTCTCATATTAGTGTTCCAATAAAGTTTCTTTCGCAACATCTTTTCAGTGCTTTGCTATTATCTTACTCTGCAAGTGCGAAGTTTCTTGCTTTCTTTTTTTCTGTTATTCGCGGTGCTTAAGGAGATGGCGCTTTCGTTTTTTGTTCAGCAGGCAACCCTGTGGCATTATCTATCGTTACTTTAATTTACAGTACACCTGGTTTCTCTGTATAACTTACTTCAATATATAGGTAATTCCCTGAAGTCAAGCCTGTCGGAAAACACGGCTCCCTCGAGCCTTTTCTAGGGTAAATCATGAAAAACCGAGCAGGTCTTCACTAAAAATGTATATGTGAATACGAATGCGGAAACCTACAGTTAACTTATGTTACGTTTCGCCTACAACGCGCGGTAATGCCGGCGCGGATGCAACGGACGCCGGGGCTTTGTTCAAAGCGGCGGACATTTTGGCCCGTCCGACGACGCCGCAACGCCTACCCGCCAAGCGTGTCCAGGCGTGTTTCTGTGCCACGTGTCTTCGTGTGTGCGTGTGTGTGTGTGTGCCCTCGCTTGTCAAAGCGCGGCAGCCGGGGAGCGGAGTTCCCCGAATGAGGGGCCTGGAGGTCTCTCGGCTCAACCGCTCGCGCCGTCGTGGGCCCCTGCTGCGCCGTCCCGTGACCTTCATCCCGTGACCTTCCCTCCTTCCCTTTTGGACCGCGACGCCGAGAGTATAAGAGCAGCTGCCCCCGGACGCCAGGGGAGAGGCTCCGATTTGTACTGTTGAGTTACGTGCTCTCCCGTCTCTCCACTTCGGTCGACCTGACCGGCCGCTCTTTTGCTATGTTAGAATAAACAAGTTGTTCTGTTACCAGTCTTCTCATGCTTTGCCGGGACCTTCGGATGCTTCCAGTGCCCCAGGCCGCCAGGCCAACGCTACCCTTGGGGCTTGCGACCCATTGGCAATAACGGGCGTCAGCACCGAGACCCCAACAACTCGTGCCAGCGGTACGATTACAACATCTGGTTGCCAGCGGTGAGATCGCGACAACGGAGGCCAGCAGCGAAGAGATGCGGTTGACTGTATGCTGAGCAGCACAACGACCATCCGGGAGCAGCGCAACGAGCCCTGTGTGATGACTGGTTGCCTGCAGCGGAACGACTGCGCTGAAGTCTTGGCTGCAAGGTTTGGTGAGTGCGGGACTTTCTTCTTCTGAGTTTTGCCAGGCTTTTGTTAGTGTTAGAAACAGAGCTGGTAATTGTGGTTGTCGTTGCTACCGGGTTAGTTTGCGGCAAGACAATAGTAGGCAGTAGAGAAAGCAGCATTCAGAGCAGCCATGGATTTGAAGTCGTTGCGCAAACCGAAATTGCTGGAGCTTGCAAGAGAGTTGGGTCTGGATGTCTCAGACAAACTCAGAAAACCAGAACTGCTAAGGGCTATTCTTGAGTTAGAAGCTGAGGATGACGAGCTGTCGGAATGCCTTGAGACCATTGAGGAGAGGGAGACGGCAAAAAGACAGGAGCGCGAACTTAAAGAGCAAAAAGAGAAACAGGAGCGCGAACTTAAAGAGCAAAAAGAGAAAGATGAGCGTGAACGAAAAGAACAGATAGAACGAGAGCAACAAGAGAAAGAAAGAGAGCGCGACCGTCAACACGCTTTGGAAATGAAGCGTCTCGAGTTAGAGATGGAACGCGCTCGTAATGGAAGTCAGGCACACGGTGCAGGAGAACGAGTATTGTTCAAAATGACTGACCTGATGCGGCCGTTTAAGCTTGGAGAGGACATTGGTTTGTTCCTGGTTAACTTTGAGCGAACGTGCGAGAAGCAGGGGTTCTCTCGGGAAACGTGGCCACAGCGCTTGCTCACTTTGCTACCCGGCGAGGCGGCCGACGTAGTCGCTCGCTTGGAGAGAGAGGAGGCAGAGGATTTCGACAAAGTGAAATCGAGTCTGCTAAAAAAGTACCGGCTGTCAGCGGAGGCGTTCCGTCGGAAGTTTCGGGAAAATGAGAAAGGCAGAAGTGAGTCATATACAGAGTTTGCGTACAGGCTTATGTCAAACATGCAGGAGTGGCTCAAAGAAGAGAAAGCGTTTGGTGACCACGAGAAAGTTCTGCAGTGTTTCGGGCTAGAACAGTTTTATAGTCGGTTACCTGAGAACGTGAGGTACTGGGTCTTGGATAGGCCAGACGTTAGTACGGTGGCTAGAGCCGCTGAGTTAGCCGAGGAGTTTGTGACGCGTCGGGCTCGCGGAGCTAAGGACGGTCAAAAGGGTGAATTTGGCTCCAAGTTTGAGAGGCCAAAGTTCACGCCCATGAGAGCAAAGGGGGACACACGTAGTTCGGATGCGAGTGAAAGCAGTCCGACCGAACGTACGGAGACGGCGGCAACCGAAGCCGAACGCAGAAAGCGGTTCGAGATGAGGCAAGCGCGCGTTTGTTATACGTGCCAGAAGCCGGGTCACTTTTCGGCGCAGTGTCCGACCGAACGTAAGGAGACGGCGGCAGCCGAAGCCGAACGCAGAAAGCGGTTCGAGGCGAGGCAAGCGCGCCTGTGTTATACGTGCCAGAAGCCGGGTCACTTTTCGGCGCAGTGCCCAGAAACAAAACCAAAAGTCGTGTTTTTTTCATTAGGCAGCACTGACGAGAACATCAAGCTTCTCGAGCCTTACATGCGAGACCTCCTCGTGAACGGGAAAGAGTGCCGAGTGCTTCGCGATTCCGCAGCTACAATGGATGTAGTTCACCCCTCTTACGTAGAACCCGATATGTTCACGGGCGAGTGCGCATGGATCAAGCAAGCAGTGGAAGCTCATAGCGTGTGTCTGCCGGTAGCAAAAGTGCTTATTGAAGGACCTTTCGGAGCACTTGAGACGGAGGCCGCAGTGTCATCTATGCTGCCCCCCCAGTACCCGTACTTATTTTCGAACAGGTCCGATCACCTCCTGCGCGAGAAGGGGCTTTTGTTTGGTGAGGCTAGCGTTCAGGCCTTAACCAGATCGAAGGTTCGGGAGCTCGCTGCAAAGGCGGTAGTTGCGGGGCCGACGTTGTTGAACAATGAAAAAGGGTCAGAGGCGCAGCAAGCTAGTATTCAGAGCACGCCCGAACGGGATAAAATTGAGCCTGTAGCGTTAAAGGCACCAGATACTGGAGAGGAAATTCCCGATGCGGGAAAGTTAGAAGAGCTTCCGGTCGAGCTTCCGGGACTAGGCTCAGTGACGAACAGGAAAGACACCGATCAAGTCATTAGTGACTTAATAAGTAAAGCATCGCTGTCGCCTGAGCAGAAAACCGAACTACACCAGCTCTTACAAGAGTTTCAAGGTCTGTTCTCTGAGAGGCCTGGTAGGACTTCTGTCCTTACTCATGACATAGAACTTACCTCCCCAGAGCCAGTACGATCCAAGGCGTACCGGGTGTCACCCCGCCAGAGCGATATTATGGAGGCTGAGGTAAAGAAAATGCTACAGCTCGGTGTTATTGAAGCGGGTGAGAGTGATTATACCTCCCCTTTGATTTTAGTTGAGGTACCGGGCAAGGAACCTCGTCCTTGCGTCGACTACCGCAGGCTTAATTCCATCACTAAGGATCAAATTTATCCGATCCCTAACATCGAGGAGCGCCTTGAGAGAGTGAGTAGCGCTCAGTTTATTTCCACCCTAGATCTTGTCAGGGGTTATTGGCAGGTTCCACTTACAGAAGAGGCTAGTAGGTATGCGGCGTTCATTTCACCAATGGGGACATTCCGTCCTAAAGTTTTGAGTTTTGGTTTGAAGAACGCGCCATACTGCTTTTCAAGCCTCATGGATAAAGTGTTGCGGGGTCAGCAAGAATTCGCTTTACCATATCTAGACGACGTAGCGATATTCTCCGCATCCTGGCCTGAGCATATGGCGCACTTGCGGGCAGTGCTAACCCGCCTGCGCGATGCGGGCTTGACAGTCAAGGCTCCCAAGTGCCAGTTAGCACAGGCCGAGGTTGTCTACCTCGGGCACGTGATTGGTCGGGGTCGTCGCCGCCCCTCTGAAATAAAAGTGGCCGCTGTGCGAGACTTCCCGCAACCGCGCACGAAGACCGATATTCGGTCGTTCTTAGGTGTCGCCGGCTACTATCAGAGGTACATCCCCAGGTACTCTGATATCGCGGCTCCCTTGACGGATGCTCTAAGAAAGACAGAGCCGCAAACAGTCGTCTGGGATGAGACGAAGGAAAGAGCTTTTAGCGCCCTAAAGAGCGCCCTAACAAGCCAGCCTGTGCTACGATCGCCCGACTACACAAAAGGGTTCGTTGTTCAGTGTGATGAAAGTGAGCGAGGCATGGGCGTTGTACTGTGCCAACGGGAAAATGGAGAAGTAGAACACCCCGTCCTGTATGCTAGTCGTAAGCTGACCAGTCGTGAGCAGGCGTATAGCGCCACCGAGAAAGAGTGTGCGTGTATCGTGTGGGCCGTTCAGAAATTGTCATGTTACCTAGCCGGCTCGAGGTTTATCATTGAAACGGATCACTGCCCTCTCCAATGGCTGCAGACCATCTCTCCCAAAAATGGCCGCCTCCTGCGCTGGAGCCTCGCTTTGCAACAATATTCCTTTGAGGTGCGATACAAAAAGGGGAGTCTCAACGGTAACGCCGATGGCTTAAGTCGAAGCCCCTAACGTGGGAATCAGCCTCAAAATTGCTTGTTACTGATGTTTTTTTTCCTGAGGCAGGATTTTTTTTTACTTATTGCTTTTGTGTAGTGTTTCAAAGTGATGATGTGCTTTTTAGTGCAATTTTTCCGATTTGTGGACGCGTTCTGAGTGCTGCTAAACTACTGTAAGGAACTAGGCAGCAGTAAAAAAGGGGAAAGAGCCTGGCAGGGCTTAGTGAGGGTTGTGCCGTGCTTGCTGACTGAGCGGTTGACTTTTGGCGTGGTTCTAACGCTTGCCGGAAACGAGAACAAAAATGTCAACTCTCCCGAAGTCACTTTGCAGTGTCCTGTGTGCACCTGAACGTGAGAACGAGGCCTTCTCTGTGCGCTGCGCTCAAGAAACGCCCAAGGACGCCCAACTTCGGTTATGAGCATCATCGAGCGACATCCCTCCGGACAGCGGATGCAGTCCCCTGACCATCGGGATCTCCTTCCCCCGGCGGGGCGGTCTGTTACGTTTCGCCTACAACGCGCGGTAATGCCGGCGCGGATGCAACGGACGCCGGGGCTTTGTTCAAAGCGGCGGACATTTTGGCCCGTCCGACGACGCCGCAACGCCTACCCGCCAAGCGTGTCCAGGCGTGTTTCTGTGCCACGTGTCTTCGTGTGTGCGTGTGTGTGTGTGTGCCCTCGCTTGTCAAAGCGCGGCAGCCGGGGAGCGGAGTTCCCCGAATGAGGGGCCTGGAGGTCTCTCGGCTCAACCGCTCGCGCCGTCGTGGGCCCCTGCTGCGCCGTCCCGTGACCTTCATCCCGTGACCTTCCCTCCTTCCCTTTTGGACCGCGACGCCGAGAGTATAAGAGCAGCTGCCCCCGGACGCCAGGGGAGAGGCTCCGATTTGTACTGTTGAGTTACGTGCTCTCCCGTCTCTCCACTTCGGTCGACCTGACCGGCCGCTCTTTTGCTATGTTAGAATAAACAAGTTGTTCTGTTACCAGTCTTCTCATGCTTTGCCGGGACCTTCGGATGCTTCCAGTGCCCCAGGCCGCCAGGCCAACGCTACCCTTGGGGCTTGCGACCCATTGGCAATAACGGGCGTCAGCACCGAGACCCCAACAACTCGTGCCAGCGGTACGATTACAACACTTATAAAGTGCCTCAATCAGCACTTGCAGAAAGCTGACCGAGTTACGCGACAAAACGAAAAAGGTCAGGCCGACCCACTGCGTTTCAATGTATCCAGAGAACTAATACAGGCCGCGTCTATATTAATCTGGTAATGACGTTTGTGTTTGCTGATGTTATCGTCCTTTAGTCAGTGCTATGACATGCTGCCGGCGGTAGCCTTTGACAGATATCTAGCAGAACTTGCTGCTGGGCGAGTTGGTGTAGCTTAATGACAGCCCGAAGGGCGCAAACGCATCTACATGGAGTGTACAGCGAAGAAAAATAGGAAACAGACAAACGCACCGCCTCGTGAAAGCGGCACGCGTTACATTCGCGAGGAAGCTTATATGGGGAAGGTTATATAGGTTGTCTGGCTTCCATTTTTCTTCGCTGTACATTGCATGCGCATGTGTTTACGCCCTTCGGGTTGTCAATTTTAGAGATGTTCTTCGGCTCTATAGTCGGCAGAGCGTAGTTGATGAGGCTCGTTACGCGAATCGGCTAGTATGACTCCACTCCCACAGACGGCGCCGCTGCTAGATACCGTTACCGCAAAATAACGCATTGAAATGACTTCGGACCAGTACAGGTAAATTCAAATGGCTTGAAAAACAATATGAAGAAAACTAGTCTAGCAGTTGTAGAAATATTTGCAAGTGATCTATACTTGTAAACTGTAGTGTACAATAGTATAGCTGCCCGTAGCTGCATATTTGCCTTAGATAAAAAATATTGGCGGCCCCTGACCATGCAAGAAGAAATCTCGGGGAATAATTCATCATAAAAATTTGCCGGACATTAACTTAGCTGAACGTCATTGAATAGTACAAATGGTGTTACAACGATACTTCTCTAACTCATAACAGTGTTTTAAAAGCATTTCTTTATTTCTCGATTTTTTCCTTCCTTCCTTCATTCATTCGTTAATTCTATTGGAAATGAAAAGTGGGTGAAGGCGGGATATATAGGTCATGGATTGAGTGTGGGAAGCAGACAACAGACAAGCAGAGTAACGTAATATATGCCAATAGAATAAGAAGGAACGCTTCTTTGTGTTGATTATGATTTGTGTTTTTTTTTTATTGGCCTGGACGTCTACCAGCATTCGAACTAGTATTGGGCTGATGCGGGCGTATGCTAACACGGGCAGGAGCCGGGCTAATTTTGTCCGTATTTTCATCTTGTATATCTGCATTTAAGAGTATTGGAGAACGCTTTCACAAATTTCAGAGTTTGGCTTTGCTCCAGCTCTTCTCAAGTTTTGAAGAAGTACTGCGTTTCCGCTGGTATAATTTGTACGTCTTTAATACGCTCGCTGCATGCTACACCACAAATGGCGATCACATTATTAGTCATCTTCTTTAGCATGACAACAGCTTGTATCGGCTCTTCACAGGAAAAAGTCCAAACAAGACCAAGTCACTGGAAAATGGAGTTGAAATGCGATAAGCCTCAGTCCCTATCGAGCCTAGGTTTCGGCAAGGGGACTTGGTTTCGTCAGAAAACTGAAGAAGCTTCGGTATGAGGCCAGTACTGGTATTTTTTCTTTTTACCAACTCCCCAGGTCGCCGCTCGAAAGGCTCCATCTTTAGCGATATGTCGGCACTTCGTGATGGTCACCTGCTGGCAATTTAGTCTTTTTATTGCGATAGCAATTTTATGGACACCCCAGGCGCATTTCTGTGAGGTTCTACATACAGTTCAAGGGCTATAATAGCGCCGCGCGCCGCATGCTATATGTGTACGAGTGAAAGCGGGCAAGGGCGAGCAGGCGATCGCAGCTCAATCTCGCGCACACAACGGAGGAAAGGAGGGAGGAAGCGCGCCGCCTTCCGTCGCGCGCAATGCTTCGGGGGGAGTGTAGGGAAAGGGGGGGGGGGGCGTTCTACTTCGGGCGACCGCGCGCGCCCGGCCAGGCCGCTATATCTTGAAACCCATCTGTGACGAGTACAGAGACCGCGCTGCTCTGTGTTTCGCGTCTTCTCGTTGCTGCTAGCGGCTGCACGAAGGTCGGTTTGCTCGCTGCTGCTGCCGCGTTTCCTCACTGCAGCGTTTCGACAGCGAGCTTCCGCGGTCGTCGAGTGAGATGTGTTCATGTTTGCTTGTGCGCGCGTGACACCATGCTTGTTAATTGAGTTAGTATGCCTATGTTTACAAGTTTATGCGGCCGATAAAACTACTATCCTCACTTCGTATAGCTGTCCACTAATTCGCTGTCGCAATCTATGCTTCTCCATTCGGGCGAAACTGATTTTTGTATCTTATATAACTGTTCCTAGGCGTCCTACTTTTTATGTTTTCTAAAGGACATCTGCTGCGGTGCTAGTCAACGGTAGGAATGGGAAAAGGAACGGCAACCCCAATTTTCTAAAGCGACAACACACCTCAAGATTGTTATCTACCTTCAAAATCAGTTTCGATGTGCACATATGACTCAGTAATATGCTCTAATACTAATAAATAGTAGCGGCAATTGAAGGCACATATTTTATCGTCCCCATTTATCCCCTTCGGAATAAATGGGAATGAGACATTGAACTTAGCCAAAGTCCCTTGAGAAATTTTGCTAGGGCAACTTGCTGGCTGTTTACGTCCCTAAAACAAGTCACTAAAAAATGTCGCTAAGATTTCAAATAGGCAAAGTTATTAAGGGGACTAAAGATTGGCTAAATTTAGTGACTTTCTCACTTGTTAGCAACACTGTCTGAGGCTTCCCTTGCTCACTCACTGTTCCAGCACAGTGCGTATAAAATAAGCTGTATAACAGGTTGTAGACGGTGCCTTCCAGAAAATTCCAGACCTCCACCAAATTAATGTTACGTATAGCTGATGCCCAATGCTATTTGCAATTTATTTACAGGGGAGCTAACGGAGGCCAAAATGGCGATGCTATAACATCGTCTTCTTCCTTCTCAGTGCAGTCACACTGTGGCGGCTGTTCCGTATCAATATCAAGTATAAAGTTAGCAAAGTATCACTTAGGAACGACAGTTCGGGGAGCTCGTTTCACTGAAGCTTGAGTCAACACTATCTTCAACTTGCTATTGTAAGGTCACTACGGATATACCAACCTGAAATAGGTACTTACGATCAGGCCTCCCAGTTTTCTTAGTAACGTCATAACCTTTACTACACTTTACATTGCAAGCACACCACTATTTCTCGTATCCTGAAAGCAAATCTTCCTGCATTACAAAAAAAAAACCTCTTTGATTTGTGAACCTAAGTAAATTATTGCAGAAGCTGCGGCCACTGAGTGCCATAGGAACAATGAATTAAAGTAGTCCCAAATACGATTGCATATTCAAATCTCTATTAGCGCGTGCTTACAGATATGCATATAGTTTGATCCAGATCACTGCTTTAGTGTTTCTTGCTAGTTCGGAAGGCCCTACAAGATTGTCGATCAGCCATGCGCTTTCTCAGGCGGTGCAAGCTAGAGCGCTCTGTTCAATTTTTTCGCCGTCGGAGTAGCCAAAGCTCCTGATGAAGGCATACAAGATTGTCACACATTGTCACAGAAGCATGAAGTTCAGCCACAAGACGCTCGCACATATAGGATACGTTGATCGAGTTCTGAAATATCTATAAAACCGATTTGATGCGTCCGAGCGTTGATGCAGAGCGAAGAGAGCAAATGTGCTGGCATATGCTGCCTGAAGCAACGCCAATCCAAGGAAATGGCTAGGTGGCGTTGTCGTCTGCCGTCGACACTGCTCAAAAAATGTTGATTGCTCTTCAACGAAACGGTTGCGCCATATCCGTCTTCGCGAACTGTGTTTCGTCGTAGCGGTGAGAGATGGCGCCACCGTTTTGTTGCACCTAGTGTTCCTGTATATGCTCCCGCAGGGAGCAGAGTTGCGCACAGTTCCGCCGCCGTGATCCAGCTCTGCAGCGAAGCCACTACTCGCGCGCGCAGGAGCCAAATGCCGCGCGGTGTTCCGCCTTTTTCTCTGGTGGTCGCGAGCTACAAGCGCTAATTGTTCGCAGGCGCTTAGCAAAGGGCACTTGTTAATACAGGCTACGCTCGAACGAGTCATTCATGCAGCCGGAGGGGGTGGGCTTCCAACCAACCGAAACTTTGTATGTACCTATGTAAACACGCATATACAAACACACACACGAACGTACAAATATGGGGTGGGACCGCCTTCGATTCCCCAAAATAATATACTCCCGTGGCTCGAACAGCTCCAAAGTTCGCTCGCAAACGCGCAGTACGTTGCCACAAACAGCGGTGCAATGATTTTCAGCATGCATATGAAGTTGTCTTATCATGGCCAGACAGCAAGAAATGTTTTAAAGAGTGTTTAAAACTTCACACACGTAAGGTGGACACTTAGCGCATTTTGGCTGCCGAAACCAGCCGATTAATGACCGTCGCCAAGAGAGCTATCGTGCCTGCAGTTATGTCAGTGACCGTTAACAGAGCGCCATTTATCACTAACCATCGTTCACGACAGCTGCACGTTTTCGATACATGCGGTGCAGACACAGATTTAAGCGCATTTCAAATGTTGACATGTGCACATTTTAAGCAAAGCTTACTTTTATTTACTATTACTATTTAGTAGTACTTACTATTTAGTAGTGCTTACTATTTAGTAGCAGCAAATCTGCAAATAGAAAGAGATTCAAGATGCAAGAGCTTCTAGCTGCTCCTCTGAACGCACGATCGACGGTCCACTGATTGCAATGGCGATGGTACTGACGGAAACGACGAGTTCGCATGAGTCGGCGATGCGCCCGTAAAGTTGGCTTCGCAGCGGCGCGGATCATTTGACGTCATTTTTCGCGCTCGGCCAATAGCGGTGCGAGCGGCGCCGGAAAAGGTATGCGCAACTCTGCTCCCTGCGGGAGCATATACAGGAACACTAGTTGCACCTAGAGTTACTATCATCATCATCAGCCTGGTTACGCCCACTGCAGGGCAAAGGCCTCTCCCATACTTCTCCAACTAACGCGGTCACGTTACTAATTGCGGCCATGTTGTACCTGCAAACTTCTTAATCTCATCCGCCCACCCAACTTTCTGCCGCCCCCTGCTACGCTTCCCTTCCCTTGGAATCCAGTCCGTAACCCTTAATGACCATCGGTTATCTGCCGTCCTCATTACACTCTTAGGCAAAGTTACACCCTTTGGCTTGCCCCTTCTGCCACACAACAATAATCGTTATCTGCCTTGATGCGTTTCCTTTCTTTAACGCTGCGAGCCCGGTACTTTCCAGTAACGAACGGCACGCGCGTTATCAGCATAGAACAGTTTACACCCTTTGGAGTGCCCCTTCTGATAACGCGCGTGCCGTTCGTTACTGGAAAGTTCCGGGCTCGCAGCGTTAAAGAAAGGAAACGCATCAAGGCCGATAACGATTATTGTTGTGTGGCAGAAGGGGCAAGCCAAAGGGTGTAACTTTGCCTAAGAGTGTAGCTATCCTCATTGTCGGGGTTAGTCGCGAACTGCGGAAACGCGGTAATTGCAATGGTACGTTTTGGTGGCAATGACAAGGGGAAATCGCATTGGTGTTTTCAGAAAATTATTGGCGGCGAGGAGTTACGGAGTCGCCATCTATCGGAAGCGCCTCGCTGGCGTAGTATGAGAGATCACGCGGCGCGCTCCTCATAGGTTTTGCTGTCAGCGCTCACTGAAAACACCACGTGCGAGCTCTCCCGGACATTTCTGTAAGTACTTTCGAAACGAGAGAAGTTTTTTACTGTCTAAGTAATAATCTTGGGCAAACTGAAAGCACAGAATCGTTTACAGACGCTATCTCTTTACCGAATACGCACAGTGAACGCCACTGCACGCGGTCGCCGCGATGGAGTCTCCCGAACCGGCTTTTTGGGTGAAAGGTAGGTAAACGCTGAGAGCAAACTATGTGAAATATGTTCTTATAGTGTTTGTATAACTAAATGGAGCGTAATAGAATGAAGCTTCAATGCAGCGACCGACTGCACGTCTGCATGCTTGTCCGCGCAGTTTCGCTTTCGCAGCGTGCGCGTTTTCGCACCGTGCCATGAGCTTTAGGCCGCAGAATATGAGCATTTGACAGTATACGAGCAACAATTGTTGCGTGGGCGCTATCAGAGCTGTTCAAAAATAAGTTCATTGTAGAGACTTCGACGCCTACGGGGACTGTGATGTGCCATCGCGACGATTCAATCTTTTTTTTTTCTTCTAAATTCTTGGACGTTTCCATATTATTTCTCGAGTTGCGTCGCACTGTATGTTTATCGGTGTTCTCAGCGTGCGATTTCCGGCTGCTTCTTTTTTGTAATCCAGTGTATTAATTCATAACACAAACATGACAATATGCCATGCTTTTTTTTTAATGTGCTTCTTACCGCTCCCTTTCCACTCCAGTGAACTTGCCAGTATCTATAGCATCGACAAGTTCATAGACCAAACCGTCATGACATCAGTCGGGCAGCCGACTCGGGCGAGCGTCTCAGTGCGCGTTTTCGGAACATGGCAGACCCGGCGTCGCAGCAGAAATCTTCCTCGCGTCAGTGCTTGCTGCACACCCGAGTTGTAGCCGATCACTGTTTGCCGGTTTTATGTTTCGCGAGCCAAGCTTCACGCAGCTTCTTGTCCTGCGGCTACGTGTGAGTAAGGCTGACACCGGGCTCCGTTGCGTACGTCCGGCACTGCGGCACCGAGCAGTAGCCTACCATGTTGCGCGCCTTCGAAGGCAGCCACTACCTAATGTAGTGCTTTCAAGCGCTGTAAAGGAGACACTCGAAGCGGGAAAATCTCGCCACCAAATGAGGACCGCAGCGTACGAGGGAATTTAAACTCTCGTTTTCAGCTCGCTTCGGCGCTCCCGAAGCAGCCGACGTGGCCGCTATGTCCACGTGATCCCTAATAGCACGTCACGCCGACGGTGGCGCCAGTTTTTTCAGTGGTGGAGCTCGAGGCCAATACCCATTGTCTGCAGCCTGTGAGGCGGCCGCATGACAGAACGACAGCTGTGCTTTACATAATTGGCAATAGCGCACTGCTTATCGTAAAGCACTTAGTTTTAATGCTACCGAGCCTTTTCAAGTCTTTGTGCTAATAAAATTATGCGGATCCCACGCACTGTGGGATTCGATGTAAGTGAAGCTTTCTCTGATGTTTGTGTTGATTGACAATACTTGGCGGTGATGTTCACGGCGAATGTGTAAGTTCATCAGCGTTTAGTGCAATACTAGAGTGGTGAATTGATATTAAATGTTTCTTGCGTGCACCACTTGTGTTTGTCTATACGCATACTACACAGAACATACAGCGAGACGTGTTTGCGTGAGGCGTTGGTGTGCGCCATATTTTATAACCTGCGAGAAGTTAGTACTGTCATTGCTTCACACGCCGCAACGCATCGCGACAGAAATTTTAAAGCTTTATTGAAATTATGGGGCTTTACGTGACAAGCCCGCAAGCTAATTAAGAAGCACGCACGCGGCAGTGGGGAACTCCGTTTTAATTTTGACCGCCTGGGATTCCTTAGCGCGCACCTAAATATACGAGTACACGAGCGTTACTTGCATTTCGCCCCCGTTGAAGTGTGGCTTCCGTGGTCGGATTCGAACCCGCGACCTCAAGAAACGCCACAGCCACTAAGCTACCGCGGCGGCTACCGAAGTGTCGCTTTTATAGGCGGATGCTTCCGTAGTGCCTTCTACAAGCTGCGGTGATTTATCGCGGGTTTGAGTCTGCGTGCCCTGTACGTCAGTTGTCCGCTTGAGCAATTTGCACGGCGCTCATTTTTCAGAAATTTCAGAAAGGCACCGCAGTGTACCTTGTATTTAAATTTGTCCAGTTTGTCCGCAACTGCTCTCGTGTCTACTAATAGCGTTTCCTAGCCTTGTGTACCCTTGACACACGGGCAAAAGTAAAGTCCTTTGCAGCAAACCCCTTTTTGTTACTCTGAAGGACCCTTTGCAGAAAGGAGTGGCGCCGATTACACATGGCACGGCGCTAACTTATTAAGGTGGTTCCTCAGATGAACGCTGCAAAAAAAAAAAAAAAAAAATCGCTCCTTGTTAGAGCAGCAAGGGAGAAAACATTTAAAGAAAAAGAAGCTGCGTATGTAGATTACATTTAGCGATTTCAGAACCTAAAAACGCATAGCAGTCGCTGCAACGCGCAGCTGTCATGCATTTTGACCGGCAGTGCAAAGATGAAAGAGATATATTCTGCCTTTTTGAGATCGCGTACACATATATTTCTCATTTAGTTAGCTCAGATGAGCAATATTTATATTACTTAGAATATTCTCGCGATCACGAAATCAGCCAATGGCTGTTGTGGGTCCAGCTGCCTGCGATGACGTTGCATGACGACAATGCGGAAGAGAGAGCTAGCAAGCGATTTTCACTGCTTTTGACACGAGATTGCAACTTCCCTGCAGCATTAAGTGCGATAATATTTTGCACATATGTTCCCAGGAGTTTCGTTAACAGATCGGCAGCGTTTTTAAAAGCGTTTCAGGGGCTCTTTAAATCGATTGGGCCTGGTGAGACATGCGACTGTACTGTACAAAGCTATTGAGATCAGCTGGACAAAACATCGCGCCCATGTCCCCATGTTAACTGAGGCACACTAGCACAACAAAGTGATCGTTTGCATACCCTAAAATACGAATGACATTCAGCACCCCAGGAATGTTATTAGATCGGAAAGAAATAATCAAACAGTAGTCGTTTTTGTTTCACGCATTTCCAAACACGGTGGCTTCTTTTGCATTGAATTGACGCATATTTCTAACTCGATGTGGCAGATCTTGTTGCTTGGCGTTTGTAGTTGCGTCTTATGCTCACATTTCATTTCACAACAAAAACTGCCGGACCATTATCTTTAATAAAGCTTGTTCACGCCCTAAAATGACAGGCACAGCAGAGGCCCGCCTTTCTTGGTGTTCCTGCCGCGAAAAAGCTACTCTGCATCGGTCTGTTTATGGAAAACGGCATTGTAGTTTACGCGTTGCCATTCTCCAACTAGTCCACGCGCTGCTGATCAACATACAACGCCACGAGTACCGAGAGAGAAAGAGCACGTTGAGTGCGAGTGCCACGAGCAGCGAGACAGAACGCATAGCGCGAATGTGGTCCCTATAAGAACCATAGCGCGTCTGAGCGCCGCCGAGGAACAGACGCAGCGCGAGCGCCACGAGCAGCGAGAGCGCGTCCATGTCTGCTTAGAGACAACACACAACTAGGCGCCGACGCGGCCGCAAAAAGAAACCGTTAATGCGCAGGCATTCTATGGCTACTTCCTTCGGAAACCACTCCGTCCCTCCTTCCGTCTGTCTGTAACGCGTGGCACGATGTGATCCATAGGGTCCTATGAGGGTATGTACGAGAATGCCTTATGACTACCGAGATTTATTATGACTATATATATATATATATATATATGAGTGTATGAGCGACTGGAAAGAATGCTTATGCACTATCTGACAAATCAAATCCCGCTGGGCAGTTCGGCAGTAATTTTTTAACATTGGCGGTGCTGTGACGATAATGATGATGATTATGATGATTATTATTGTGATGATGATAATTTATAGCCTGTCTGAGTTAATCAGGTATGCAATACATGCTTTTTATTTTAGCATTTTGTATACATCTCATTAATCTTTCTTTCTCTTCCTCAAAACTTCTATATCTACCTTGTTCCGCTACCTATGCCTGTAACGGATGCGATCGTATCAATCTCTTTCCCGCATTCTTTCTGTCAATATTCTGAACGCCTCTTGCCCACCTCGACTACCGACCTGTTGAAGTTTCCATGCGCTTCAATTAAAACCAAACGCTTCTGGAAAGTGTACCTTACGTAAGGGTTTCATTGGGTGAATACCTTCGCATTGCATTAGGACGTGCTGAGTGGTCTTTGGATTTTTGCTGCAGCAGACATACGATTTATCTTGTTGCGAATATTTGTTCCGGTATGTTTTTGTGCTTAGGCAAGCAGCTCGAGCCTCAAATAGCAAGACACTGCCCTTTGTGTTACCGTACAGATTTTCCCTTACAATTTATTTCTTGTCATTCTTGTAAATCTCCGTGGTCCTTTTTGTTTCCAATCTTCGCACCCAATTTACTGTCTCTGTTTCACTTTCTTTCTGGCGATTCCTGGTTGTTGCACTTGGTTCGTACACTTGACTCCTGGTTGTTACAAGTTACACATTCAATTACCCTGTACTTGGTTGCCTAATTTATTGACCTCTTCCTCCATTCGGTGTCTACGCTTTTCAAGTACAGATACTTGTGCACTTTAACCGCCCATTTACTGTGATCCATGTTCCTGAGTCTTTCTTAAAAACTAGTTTTACTCTGCGCTTCTCTGACTTCAAAAGAGGCCAACCACTGTCACCATGCACTGTCTCATTTGTGATTTTATCATGGGCTCCCAAAGTCAACCGACCGACCGATCTTTGGTTAACTTCCAGCCCTGACAAGATATCCGATTTCAAACACCGAATGGCGTTTGCGAACTTCAGCGCTGGCACCCGCTGGCACCCGCTGGCACCCGCTGGCACAGGGTAGAGTCACTGGAAAAAATTTTTTTCCAGTGACTCTAGCACAGGGGGCGCAGTAGCGCCCCCTGGCGTCACTGTATACATATCGTGCTCAAGTCTTCCTCTGTCAGCTACGTATTATTTTAATGGGGGTACGTGTCTCCTACATAGCGCTTCTTTTACAGTTTCTTGACGTCATCATCTTGCTCATTAGTGCGTAGTCACTTTTAGTATTGAAACGCTTCCATGTTTCATGCCACCAGAATAGACCAGAATCTTTTCCCCTTGCCGACTTCTATGAATCTGTCTCCGACGGGATGCTTGCAGAGGCTTGGTGGTTTGCAATTGCTGCGTCGGGTGTACGGGTATGGGAAGACGGAGAAAGATGATATACGTTTGTGCAGAATAGTACGCATATGATTACAAAATCAGGAAAGCGTTATCACAAAAGGCTGACAGGGCCTTAAATGTACCCTTAGGAGGTCTTTGTCTTAAAGTCCTCGTATACGATGACGGACCAATACTGTTCTCGTACCTCCTCGCCACCACAGAGTGCACTCGAAAATAGAGGTGCCGGCACAACTCTCCTGCCCTCAATCCAAGCGAGGGTTTCCGTGCTGGAGTGCGATATGTTTGAGTTTGTAGAGCACGAAGGTATTGGCAGCCCGCAAAATACGTAGAGTCTGGCACCTTGGAACGAGCTTGGAAGACGACCTTCGTACACTCCAGCAAAACGTTGGTCCTTCGATCCGGTTCGTTCAGGAAAGGTGAGACATGTAGTATACGCAAAGCTCTTCGTGGCAGCAGCAGGCAGCCTCAGACAAATTAGGCCGCCGCCCACCCCAAGACGCAGGGACGCGATGACACTGGTGCCTACAGCAAAACGCGGTATTTTCATCCACGGCCTAAATCGCGCGTGTAACGTGGCAGCATTGCTCCGAAGCCTAAACCCCAATCGGTGTCTCCGTGGATGAAGTGGCGAGCAATAATTTTCTGCGAAGAAAGTTGTCGGCCAGAAAGAGAGACAGAATTGGTAGGTCGTAACACGATGACCTTGTGGGGACGCTCGACTTTCACGCGTCCCCTGATATTGTTTTCCCCGCATCGCTCGCGTCTCATGTAATCAGGCTTCGCCATGTGGCTTTGCACCGGCGGCGGTCGGTGTGGTTGCGACGATTATAGTACGAGATATGGCACGATGGATGGATGGATGCTATGAGCGTCTCGTTTGGAACGGGGTGGTGGGTTGCGCCACCAAGCTCTTACTATATTGCCTAATATCCAACCTACGTTAAAAGAAAAAAAGAAAGGAAAGAAAAAGAAAACCACGATGAATTCCCATAACCAAACTTTCTTAACCCCGACTGTGAACTTTGTTTTTGTACGCCTCCGTTTGCCATTTCTCTACTTTTGTCCCATCAATCTCCCAATCGCCTCTTACTAATCTCTACTGTGGATATGTTTACTTTCCCCTTGCTCTCGCTGAACCCAAGGGCTTCAAGGAGGCCAGAGGTGCCTAAATCGACGGCTGGGCAGATATATTCACATTTTAATAAAACATGCTCCATCGTTTCCCTAGCTTTGCCGCAGCCAAGCACATGCTTCTTCTTCCTTGTATCTCGCTTTGTAAGTGCGTGTTCTAAGGCATCCTGATCTCGTTACAAAAAGTAAAGAGCTTCCCTTTGAGTTATCATAAAATGTTTTATTCCTGATTTCGTTTTTTTTCTCTTAAGTAGTTACTCATAGTAGGTTTCTTTTCCATTGCCGTCACCCATGAGATTATCTCAGCCTCTCTGATTTTCCGCTTGACGTTCTTTGTTGCCATGTTGCTCACCATACAGGCCGTATACTTGCTGGTAAGCTTCCTAGTTCTTTTCCTCGACTGTGAATCAATGTTTTTCCTGTACAAATACCTGAACACTCTCCCAGCCCATTTGCTTTCTTCCATATTACTCAGTCATTCTTCATAATCAATTTTACTGCGAGCTTCCCTCACTTCAAAACTTGTCCAGCCTATATCACCCTGCACAGGTTCATTTGTAGTCTTCCCGTGAGTGTTGCGCTGCTAACGCCACCTAACGGCTGGTTACTCGGGTGCAAAATGGAGTAAGTAGCCTGTGCCTTTTCGGCTAGCAGTCGGCTAGCTGCACGGACGTTTCGCACGCTTGACGGCTGTTCGCGGGACTGTCCTGCGAAAGGCTTGGTAGCAGGACATCGGAATGGACGAACACGATCGTTCGAACGCGTCACCGTTCGCGTGACCGTGCACGCGAACGACTAGGCGCTGGCGTCCAGCATGGGGTTAACATGTTCGCTCAATATCTTGCCGCAGTAAGTCGAACCTCCTCGATTAATTGCGCGCCCATCGACGTAATTCATTGGTAATCATTCGGCTGGCTAGATCGGTGTACAAAAAACTCAATAAATGCATTTGTTTGTTTCCACTACTGTTGTCGTTCCTTTTCCCAAGAGCACGTTTGAGACACCACCAACTATCCTCATTCATTACATGGCCAAACCATGCCTCAGTTTTCCCTGTTGAACATTGGCTGCCATGTCCGCGACTCCTCTGACCATTCCTCGCATGTAAGCATTCTGAACTCTACATGTCATTGCCATTGTTATGATTGGGGGCTCAATCCCATCGCTCGTGATCCGTTGTCAAGATTGGAGTCGGGCATGAATTAGAAGGTAGCTGGCCCATGCCGTCGTCCAACTTATCCACGCTGAAGACGTTGATGAAGGGAAGGACTGCTTCTCATCGAGAACGAGGAATATGGGTTTATTTACAGTATCTACATCAGTCTAGCATGGCTGCTTAGAAAAGTACATCAGCCTAACATGACTGCTTGAGAGAGTGCCAGTCTAACATGACTGCTTGAGAGAGTGTCAGTCTAACATGACTGCTTGAGAGAGTGTCCTGAGCAGCGGTTTAAAAGCACTCGGTCCTCCCCCGATACCGAGGTGACGGAAACGGCCGTCCAAGCACCGTAGGCGAGTTGACCAGGCACCGTAGGGGAGACGAGTGTTGGGGTCTCGGTGCTGACGCCCGTTATTGCCAATGGGTCGCAAGCCCCAAGGGTAGCGTTGGCCTGGCGGCCTGGGGCACTGGAAGCATCCGAAGGTCCCGGCAAAGCAAGAGTAGACTGGTAACAGAACAACTTGTTTATTCTAACATAGCAAAAGAGCGGCCGGTCAGGTCGACCGAAGTAGAGAGACGGGAGAGCACGTAACTCAACAGTACAAATCGGAGCCTCTCTCCTGGCGTCCGGGGGCAGCTGCTCTTATACTCTCGGCGTCGCGGGCCAGAAGGAAGGTCACGGGATGAGCCCACGCGACGGCGGAGCATGAGCCCACGCGACGGCGCGCACGGTCGAGCCGAGAGACATGCTGAGCCGAGTGTAGTGACGCATCGCCAACCCGCCGACGGACAGACCTCCTGGCACCTCACTTGGGGAGCTCCGCTCCCCGGCTGCCGCGCTTTGACAAGCGTGGGCACACACACACACACGCACATACGAAGACACGTGGCACTGAAACACGCCTGGACACGCTTGGCGGGGAGGCGTTGCGGCGGCGTCGAACGGGCCAAAATGTCCGCCGCTTTGAACGAAGCCCCGGCGTCCGTTGCATCCGCGCCGGCATTACCGCGCGTTGTAGGCGAAACGTAACAGACGCCCCGCCGGGGGAAGGAGATCCCGATGGTCAGGGGACTGCATCCGCTGTCCGGAGGGATGTCGCTCGATGATGCTCATAACCGAAGTCGGGCGTCCTTTGGCGTTTCTTGAGCGCAGCGCACAGAGAAGGCCTCGTTCTCACGTTCAGGTGCACACAGGACACTGCAAAGTGACTTCGGGAGAGTTGACATTTTTGTTCTCGTTTCCGGCAAGCGTTAGAACTACGCCGAAAGTCAACCGCTCAGTCAGCAAGCACGGCACAACCCTCACTAAGCCCTGCCAGGCTCTTTCCCCTTTTATACTGCTGCCTAGTTCCTTACAGTAGTTTAGCAGCACTCAGAACGCGTCCACAAATCGGAAAATTGCACTAGAAAGCACATCATCACTTTGAAACACTACACGAAAGCAATAGGTTAAAAATCCTGCCTCAGGAAGAAAAACATCAGTAACAAGCAATTTTGAGGCTGATTCCCACGTTAGGGGCTTCGACTTAAGCCATCGGCGTTACCGTTGAGACTCCCCTTTTTGTAACGCACCTCAAAGGAATATTGTTGCAAAGCGAGGCTCCAGCGCAGGAGGCGGCCATTTTTGGGAGAGATGGTCTGCAGCCATTGGAGAGGGCAGTGATCCGTCTCAATGATAAACCTCGAGCCAGCTAGGTAACATGACAATTTCTGAACGGCCCACACGATACACGCACACTCTTTCTCGGTGGCGCTATACGCCTGCTCACGACTCGTCAGCTTACGACTAGCATACAGGACGGGGTGTTCTACTTCTCCATTTTCCCGTTGGCACAGTACAACGCCCATGCCTCGCTCACTAGCATCACACTGAACAACGAACCCTTTTGTGTAGTCGGGCGATCGTAGCACAGGCTGGCTTGTTAGGGCGCTCTTTAGGGCGCTAAAAGCTCTTTCCTTTGTCTCATCCCAGACGACTGTTTGCGGCTCTGTCTTTCTTAGAGCATCCGTCAAGGGAGCCGCGATATCAGAGTACCTGGAGATGTACCTCTGATAGTAGCCGGCGACACCTAAGAACGACCGAATATCGGTCTTCGTGCGCGGTTGCGGGAAGTCTCGCACAGCGGCCACCTTTATTTCAGAGGGGCGGCGACGACCCCGACCAATCACGTGTCCGAGGTAGACAACCTCGGCCTGTGCTAACTGGCACTTGGGAGCCTTGACTGTCAAGCCCGCATCGCGCAGGCGGGTTAGCACTGCCCGCAAGTGCGCCATATGCTCAGGCCAGGATGCGGAGAATATCGCTACGTCGTCTAGATACGGTAAAGCGAATTCTTGCTGTCCCCGCAACACTTTATCCATGAGGCTTGAAAAGCAGTATGGCGCGTTCTTCAAACCAAAACTCAAAACTTTAGGACGGAATGTCCCCATTGGTGAAATGAACGCCGCATACCTACTAGCCTCTTCTGTAAGTGGAACCTGCCAATAACCCCTGACAAGATCTAGGGTGGAAATAAACTGAGCGCTACTCACTCTCTCAAGGCGCTCCTCGATGTTAGGGATCGGATAAATTTGATCCTTAGTGATGGAATTAAGCCTGCGGTAGTCGACGCAAGGACGAGGTTCCTTGCCCGGTACCTCAACTAAAATCAAAGGGGAGGTATAATCACTCTCACCCGCTTCAATAACACCGAGCTGCAGCATTTTCGTTACCTCAGCCTCCATAATATCGCTCTGGCGGGGTGACACCCGGTACGCCTTGGATCGTACTGGCTCTGGGGAGGTAAGTTCTATGTCATGAGTAAGGACAGAAGTCCTACCAGGCCTCTCAGAGAACAGACCTTGAAACTCTTGTAAGAGCTGGTGTAGTTCGGTTTTCTGCTCAGGCGACAGCGATGCTTTACTTATTAAGTCACTAATGACTTGATCGGTGTCTTTCCTGTTCGTCACTGAGCCTAGTCCCGGAAGCTCGACCGGAAGCTCTTCTAACTTTCCCGCATCGGAAATTTCCTCTCCAGTATCTGGTGCCTTTAACGCTACAGGCTCAATTTTATTCAGTTCGGGCGTGCTCTGAATACCAGCTTGCTGCGCCTCTGACCCTTTCTCATCGTTCAACAACGTCGGCCCCGCAACTACCGCCTTTGCAGCGAGCTCCCGAACCTTCGATCTGGTTAAGGCCTGAACGCTAGCCTCACCAAACAAAAGCCCCTTCTCGCGCAGGAGGTGATCGGACCTGTTCGAAAATAGGTACGGGTACTGGGGGGGCAGCATAGATGACACTGCGGCCTCCGTCTCAAGTGCTCCGAAAGGTCCTTCAATAAGCACTTTTGCTACCGGCAGACACACGCTATGAGCTTCCACTGCTTGCTTGATCCATGCGCACTCGCCCGTGAACATATCGGGTTCTACGTAAGAGGGGTGAACTACATCCATTGTAGCTGCGGAATCGCGAAGCACTCGGCACTCTTTCCCGTTCACGAGGTGGTCTCGCATGTAAGGCTCGAGAAGCTTCATGTTCTCGTCAGTGCTGCATAAAGACAAAAACACGACTTTTGGTTTTGTTTCTGGGCACTGCGCCGAAAAGTGACCCGGCTTCTGACACGTATAACACACGCGCACTTGCCTCATCTCGAACCGCTTTCTGCGTTCGGCTTCGGCTGCCGCCGTCTCCTCACGTTCGGTCGGACACTGCGCCGAAAAGTGACCCGGCTTCTGGCACGTATAACACACGCGCGCTCGCCTCGTCTCGAACCGCTTTCTCATGGGCGTGAACTTCGGCCTCTCAAACTTGGAGCCAAATTCACCCTTTTGACCGTCCTTAGCTCCGCGAGCCCGACGCGTCACAAACTCCTCGGCTAGCTCAGCGGCTCTAGCCACCGTACTAACGTCTGGCCTATCCAAGACCCAGTACCGCACGTTCTCAGGTAACCGACTATAAAACTGTTCTAGCCCGAAACACTGCAGAACTTTCTCGTGGTCACCAAACGCTTTCTCTTCTTTGAGCCACTCCTGCATGTTTGACATAAGCCTGTACGCAAACTCTGTATATGACTCACTTTTGCCTTTCTCATTTTCCCGAAACTTCCGACGGAACGCCTCCGCTGACAGCCGGTACTTTTTTAGCAGACTCGATTTCACTTTGTCGAAATCCTCTGCCTCCTCTCTCTCCAAGCGAGCGACTACGTCGGCCGCCTCGCCGGGTAACAAAGTGAGCAAGCGCTGTGGCCACGTTTCCCGAGAGAACCCCTGCTTCTCGCACGTTCGCTCAAAGTTAACCAGGAACAAACCAATGTCCTCTCCAAGCTTAAACGGCCGCATCAGGTCAGTCATTTTTAACGATACTCGTTCTCCTGCACCGTGTGCCTGACTTCCATTACGAGCGCGTTCCATCTCTAACTCGAGACGCTTCATTTCCAAAGCGTGTTCACGCTCTTCTTTTTCTTTCTGTTCTATAAGTTCGCGCTCATGTCTTTTTGCCCGCTCCTCAATGGTCTCAAGGCAATCCGACAGCTCGTCATCCTCAGCTTCTAACTCAAGAATAGCCCTTAGCAGTTCTGGTTTTCTGAGTTTGTCTGAGACATCCAGACCCAACTCTCTTGCAAGCTCCAGCAATATCGGTTTGCGCAACGACTTCAAATCCATGGCTGCTCTGAATGCTGCTTTCTCTACTGCCTACTATTGTCTTGCCGCAAACTAACCCGGCAGCAACGACAACCACAATTACCAGCTCTGTTTCTAACACTAACAAAAGCCTGGCAAAACTCAGAAGAAGAAAGTCCCGCACTCACCAAACCTCGCAGCCAAGACTTCAGCGCAGTCGTTCCGCTGCAGGCAACCAGTCATCACACAGGGCTCGTTGCACTGCTCCCGGATGGTCGTTGTGCTGCTCAGCATACATTCAACCGCATCTCTTCGCTGCTGGCCTCCGTTGTCGCGATCTCACCGCTGGCAACCAGTTGTTGGGGTCTCGGTGCTGACGCCCGTTATTGCCAATGGGTCGCAAGCCCCAAGGGTAGCGTTGGCCTGGCGGCCTGGGGCACTGGAAGCATCCGAAGGTCCCGGCAAAGCAAGAGTAGACTGGTAACAGAACAACTTGTTTATTCTAACATAGCAAAAGAGCGGCCGGTCAGGTCGACCGAAGTGGAGAGACGGGAGAGCACGTAACTCAACAGTACAAATCGGAGCCTCTCTCCTGGCGTCCGGGGGCAGCTGCTCTTATACTCTCGGCGTCGCAGGCCAGAAGGAAGGTCACGGGATGAGCCCACGCGACGGCGGAGCATGAGCCCACGCGACGGCGCGCACGGTCGAGCCGAGAAACATGCTGAGCCGAGTGTAGTGACGCATCGCCAACCCGCCGACGGACAGACCTCCTGGCACCTCACTTGGGGAGCTCCGCTCCCCGGCTGCCGCGCTTTGACAAGCGTGGGCACACACACACACACGCACATACGAAGACACGTGGCACTGAAACACGCCTGGACACGCTTGGCGGGGAGGCGTTGCGGCGGCGTCGAACGGGCCAAAATGTCCGCCGCTTTGAACGAAGCCCCGGCGTCCGTTGCATCCGCGCCGGCATTACCGCGTGTTGTAGGCGAAACGTAACACGAGGCACCGTAGGAGAGACGACGAGGCACCGTAGGAGAGACGACGAGGCACCGTAGGCGAGTTGACGAGGCACCGTAGGCGAGTTGACGAGGCACCGTAGGGGAGACGAGGCACCGTAGGGGAGACGACCCGGCACCGTAGGGGCATTTATTCCCCGAGCTGCAGCGCGCCCGCCGGCTGCCCATTGTCTGGCGTCTTGGTCGGCGCGTGGGAAGGTGTCTCAGTAGACGTTCCCGCGTGCTCAGTAACAATAGTTGGTCCGCCGAGCCCGTTTAGTCACAATGGCGACTTCGTCAAACTTGGCTCCAGCGACGGAGAGTCGAGGACGCACGTATTGTTGTTCACACGCAGCCGACTTAGTCACGCCGTGGCTAGAGGTTTGCGGCGACGCTCCAGGAAAGTTTCCGCCACTGTCGCAATTGGCCGGCAAAACTTGCACTGCAGCTGGCCGTTCTTAACACCACTCAACGCATTCATCTAAGCGTCCTAATATCAGCCACGTGGATCATATGCATGCTAACCTTTATTAAGTTTCGATTCGGTAGAGTATAGGAGTTCGTCTCGTACTTTTTTGCTACGTAAACTTAGCCCTTCAGCTTGACTGGTATCTCCTTGTTGAAAATGACTTCGCAAGTCTTACTTTATTTAGGTGCATCATGCTTAAAATCAGCCAAAGCAAAATGTCCACCATAATAGCCACATCGTCACACAGCCTATATGTGGGCCGAGTACAGGCTTGTCTCGCGTCGTTAACCTCAGCTGCGGGTCACCTCAGCCGCCTCCCCTCCGGAAGACGGTGGTTGCAGCATACATAAATCATCAGAACCAACGGTGCTCAGTCTGGATGCGAGATAGGGATCGACGCTCTCGTGTGCCAAACAGGTGCACGGTCCGCGAAGCGAATCGGTGTATGCGATCTCCCTTTCACGTCAACCTGGCGAGCGACTGACACCAGGCACCCTCGGATGACGCATGGATGAGACATATACACATAGTGACATCATCAGCGACCTATGTACTATACTGGTCCAGTTGAATCGGAGTTGTTTACATTGGAGCAATCATCAACAACTTTCATCCAAGGTAATAAGTAGCCGTTCTATTACGTATGTTAGCAATGCGTAATATATTTTGCGTTCGGCTTGGTTGCGGCTGAGAACGTCAATCCCGGGCTGGCACGCGTCAACGTCTTTCCCATCGCTGGAAGCAGCCGAAATGCATTCAATTGAATGCGCCGTTAATTTTAGAGCCAGTTGAGCCTCAGAAACGAAAACAATACAGAAAGGGGTGCCGTAGAATACGGTGGATAAGCTGTTTGGAAGAGGATCGTGGGGCATTGTAGTTAGATTTCTTTCGTCTTAACGACAAAGACCGCATTATACGTAAGAAAGGGGGAATTATCAAAACAAAGAAGTTTAACATGATGACCAGAAGGCACATAAGACACCAAAAAAGAAAAGAAATAAAAGGGAAGCAGTGCAGGAATTTGCAAAAAACAAGAAAGAAAGAAAAGAACTGTTTCTTTTGTGCAAGATGAGGGGCTATGAAGTAATAGAAGAAACGCATTTAGACCATCCGGCGGTACGCAAAGGGATATATGGCGTTGCGCTTCTGAACTCGAGGTCACAGGTTCGAGCCCGGCTGCGACGACCGCATTTCGACGGGGGCGAAATGCGAGCACGCTCGTTTATAACATATAGACTAAGGTTCGCGTGAACGTTAAAGAAGCACAGGCGGTAATAATCAATCGGGAGTCCTCCACTACGGCGTGCCTCATGATCAGGTTGTGATTGACACGTAATACCCATAATTTATTTTTGTCAGCATTGCCATTTGTTGGGCATGTTGGTAAACTGACTTGGAAAGCATATTTAGCGCTAGCGAACGAGGGCAGTAGGGAGACGACACGACAAGCGCATTGTGGTGTCGTCTGCCTTCTGTCCTTGTTCGCTAGCGCTAAATATGCTTTCCAAGTTATTTTTGTCACACGCATTTAACGTTACGAGTGTGTCATTTTACCGATGCCGAGTTTTATAGACAATGCACACATTTTCGTCATTTCCCGATTTTAATCGCAATACTGCATTTAGTGTCAAGCGACTTTACAAAACATCCTTTCAAAACACGTTTTGCGCCAGGCGCAAGAAATCTTCGTTGATAGCGCGCAAGCGCCATAGACGTCATCTGCGACATGCCTCTTCGTTCTCGCGCGACAAGATAAACTACTGTATCTGCTCAGGGCAGGATACAGACAAATAATTTCTGAACCAGTGCATCGTATTCAGCCAACGACAGTTTCTTCTCGTTTTTTTTTTTTTTTAGGAGAGTCAGTGGGTTGCACGCAGGCTATGAAAAGCTTTCGACGAGCAGTTTCCCCTCGAAGAATTATCAGCGCTATTTTTGCTCGGTCTGCAACGCCTGATCCCGTATCGCCGCGTGCACGAGGCAGTCGCGAAGACTGTGCAGGATTTTCGAAGCCCACTTGTTTAGAGTGCCCTGCGCGGATCAGCGGTTCAGCCGCAGCTGAACAATGCGCTGACCACTAGCCACGAGACCGCCACCGTCAGCATTATGACGTTTTCGCGCTCGGAGTGAAAACGCGAGGGGCCCATGTGTGTATCCCTGGTAGGAGATAATGAATCACTGGCCGCTAGCCAGGGAAACATCGGAGCGCCATGCGCGTCAGCTGCCCGTGGCACGTTTCGTGTCTAAAAAAAAAGCGCACTCGCTACGCAGCCGCGAACCCGTTATCACTTCAAAGTCCCTCTTTCCGAGGAGCGTGGGCGTCGGGGGGTCTATCGTGACTGCGCCAGGAATGGTTTCAGAAGTAGACATGGAGAGCCTGCGGTTTTCTTCCCTAGCTTTAACCTAATATCACCACTCATTGCATATATCGGAACCATAAGGCTATATTTACGCGATAGCGTTAAGGAACCCGTCTCGCAGAAAATCCGGCGTCCGCGTCCGGCGTCGGACGCCGTTTCGATAATACATATTTTCGAACCACCCATACCCAGGCCTTCCATGCGACGCAAGGAATTTACTGAATTGAATTTCGCAAGCTGAGATACGAGGAAAAATGGTAAACTACGACATACACACAACCTGCAGACATGATAGCTCTCGGATTGCAATTTGACTATACGGGAGAACATAATTCTGTTACGAATACTCAAAGAAACGACTTTTCCAGCGCTTCTACAATTCACAGACCGGCCGTGGTGTCCGCCATTTGAGCACGCCGGCGCGTGGGTGTCTCGGAGGCCACGGAGCGGCGAGGTCGCTTCCTAGCAATACCGCCAGCTGGCGCTCGCCTCCGCCGCATCGGGGCCCAAGGAAGAGGCCGTGTTTCTACCACAAAGCCCGCCTTCGAGCATAGCGTTCGCGGCCAATGTTTTCCGGTCAACATTCGGTTACATACGCTCCAGTGGCCGGGAAGCGTGAGAAGCAGTCAGGGATCGTTGAATGCTGCCGCGTTCCACTCTTAACGGCGAAGCTTAAACGTGCTCCAAAATTTTCTTCTCACAATATTTGAATTTCCATCTTCCTTGTCTCTACATATAGTCATCACCAGAAGTCGCGTCTTCTCTGCCATCGTTATGCTAGAAATCTTCGAGAATAAAGCTAGATACCCTATAAAGGCGTTTCCTCACCCGTACGTACTACACTGGATAAGGTGATCGAATATCATACCTTACTGTATATTTTTCTATATTTGATAAGGCGAATGAGCACAGTACCTTTCGGCCCTGAGTCTTTTGTTTGCAATGTGCCAACACTGTACACACGCGCCGTGGCTGTTTAGTGGCTTTGGCGTTTTACGCAGCCAAGCACGAGGTCGCGGCCGGATCAAATCCCGGCCGGGGTGGCCGCATTTCGATGGGGGGCGAAGTGCAAAAATGCCCGTGTATCGGTGCGTGTTAAAGAGCCCCACATGGTCAAAATCCGGAGTCTCCCACTACGGCGTATCTCATAAGCAGATCGTGGTTTTAGCAAGTAAGAATGCAGAATTTAATCTTTAGCATTGTACGTATACGTCGCCGGTTGACATACACACCTGAATATATAGCACCTGATGCCACAGCCCGTTAGTATAACAGTATATGCAGTGTTTTAGTATGTTGCTAGTGGGCAAGAAAGTATTCGAGAGTACTAAAGAAGCGCGCGCACTGCAGAAACGAACGATTTGACAACCGGAGTGAAAGGTGGTATAGAAACCTTCGTGGGCGCCGTGTCCAGTTCCCTGGTTCTGCTTTCTTTTAATATTTGCGAACCCTTTTGGACTTTTCTTACCGTTGCTGCCACTGTCTTGTCGATTAAGTCATACTTAAAAGCAAAAGTTGAATTACTTATTCAACGATGGGATCGAACCTCGGTTTCCCAGCACACACGTTCAGCCACTCTTGCGAATAAGCCAGTTGGCATCCTCTCTCGCGGCCCGATGTTTACAACCATTGTAGAGGCCACAATCGCCCGTGCACTTCTTCTGTGCCAGTGCCGTTAACTGTAGCTCTTTTAGATAATCGCCGCATGTGTCACACTGCGTTGCACAGGTGCGCGAGAGAGAGCACGTTCTCGCGCGCGTCAGGTTCCTTTACGCCAAAAACGCAGCAATGAAATGGTCAAATTTATAGCATTTGATTGACCGCTGCACGAAAGCTTCGCTTCACATAGATTCTAAAATGCGGGTTTGGATTTGCATAATTTATTTTTCTGACCTTTCTTTTCTTCTTTCTTTCCCTCTCTTCTTTTTCATTTTTTTCTTTAGGAAGCATGGTGCAGGGTTGCCGCGGTCTCATTATAAAGGTCGAGGCTCGGTAGCAAGATTTAGCCAGCGAAGGTGGATTTGTTCCACCCTCAGCTCGCACGAGTGCACGTGTTGCCATTTGGGGCAAATATCGACATGCATAACCTGCTTTCGAGCACACGTACAGCCCAAATTTCGCTGACCCCAGTTTGTTTACGGAAAGAATAGCCTCGAAAATCGTGGTGTTTCGCAAACTAAAATATTTTGGCCGCTAGAGGATGCTAACTGGCTTATTCGCAAGGGTAGGCTGAACGGGTATCTATTTTGGTTAGCAGCGTGATGATCTGCATGGGAAGTAATAGAAGTGACAGGAAGTCAGCGATCTTTCCCGTCACTTCTTTCACTTCTCATGTAGATCGCCGCGCTGCTAACGAAAGATTACTTATTCGGCTTGTTATTCCGCAAACAGCAAGAACCTGCAGCGAGTCTAGCCATGATTTTCTCGTGGGAACGTGTGATGCGATCGCCTTCGTTGCTGGTAACACTTGTAACGCTCTGTCGGCACTGCCGGTGAGGCGAATGACACGTGATTGAGATGAGTTATTTCACGCGTCACGTTTTTCTTAGAAAAAAAGAAAGGAGGGTGCTAATGCTGGTGGAACGCATGCGCGATTGGTATAAAACCTGGCTGCATTGCCTTGCCGCGGTTCAGTCGGTTCACTGCGGCGGTCACCACCAGTGGAAGCGCCGATTCGAGACACCACCTTTGACTTGAACGCATTGATGCATCGTCGCGAGTGTGGTAAGTACACTTAATTGCCAAGTTCCTCGGCGTATCGTAGGTGGTATGTAGAGGTTACGAAGGAAGGCTGGGTTTTCTTTCTCCATGAGGTCTGGACGCTGAGCTTGAGGCTGTTGTGGCTCCCTCTTCACCTATGCTGCGATGCTGAAATAGATAGTGTACCGGGCTGTTATTGGAGGTTTAGCATCGCCAACACTACAAGGCGGCGTAGTGAACATCTACTAATTATTTTTACCAGCTGTGATTCTAAAGACGTCCATCTAAAATGTACGCGGTGGTTTCGCGTTCAGTCCCCATCGCAATTCGTCTGCCAAGGCCGACAATCGAACCCTAGACTTCGTGCTCAGCAGCCGAACGTCGTAGCCCCTGAACCGCAACAGCCGATAATCTACTATGCGGAGACCCTGTAGGACTGGTTTACATGTAGTGTTCTTTGCTGCCTGACTCGATTTTATAACAGAAATTTCGCAGCCAGAAGCTATTTTAGGTGTACCGCGTTTCAATTATACGTTCCATATAGGATCGTACTTTGCTTTCTTTTGGAGCTGATGTATTTCACGAAAGAAGTCTCTATAATTGATTATGAAAAAAACGAAAAGAACAGGGTGCGAATATTTGAGGTCTCGACTAGTTTTGTTTCGAGTCGAAGTATCTGAGTTAGGAATTAGGCCTCTGGAGTGTTTATACTTTATACACCACTGATAACTTTCATTGCTTGACCGTTACTGACGGAGAAGAGCGGTGCATATACTGTGGCTTAAGTACCACGCATTGCAATTCGAACAGTAACTAATTATTCCTGAAACTTCTTTTCTGTACACGAAGGGCACAGCCGCATGCATGAGGCTGGGGAGCAATCATGTTTGCGTAATCTCCTGTGCCTTTAGCAAGGATGTGCGTACCTGGGGCGGCTTGCACGAACGTTTAATAATGAAAATAATAACGAATATAAGAACGCGTTCCGAAATGTTCCATAGACAACGACTAGTCCGCACAAGAACGCGTTCTTAAATTCGTCATTATTTCCGTTATTACATGTTCGTGCAAGCCACCCCTGGTTTCGTTCACAGCCTGCAGATCCCGACAGAAGACCGCGGCAGCCGCATTTCGGGAAGCGAAATGCAAGAACGCTCAATATGAGTGCACATTAATGTAATTGGTCAAAATTATTCCGGATCGAGTCCCCTACTACGGAGTGACTTGTATACATATCGTGGTTATGGCACGTAAAACCCCAGAAGTTAATCTTTACTGATATGCAAACTAACGTTATAGAGGAGGAGGAGTAGGGTGATGTAGTTGGCTGCAGGCGGGTCTAGCCTTAGCGCGGCCTTTCAGAACTTCAGAAACCCAGAATCTCAGGTACGTTGTTCAGTGCGTCCTCATTCAAAGCGCATCGTGAGACAAGCGAACAAGGCGACGCGCACAGTCATGCGGAAAAGAACGCAAGGCTTGAGACGCGCGCGCCGACCCGCGTAAAGTGCTTCGGCCTACAATCCGAAGCAGCGGGGTTCATTATTTTTTTCGAAGCATTGGGGTTTATGGACAGTGGAGGCAAAATAGACTTTAAGCAGGCAGAAATAACCAACCGCGGGTTATCTGATTGGTGGCTAAAAACAAGGAAAGAGTGAAATTTCCCCGTCCACTAAGTACAAAATATATTACTAGTCACGGCTAGGTGGCGTGAGCTACGGCCCGATTTAAAGGTTTCAGCCTTATCCATCCATCCAGCCTAGAAGGGAGGCTATGTAGCAGCTCTAGAACCCCCCCCCCCCCCCCCCCTCGGCTATAGTATCAGCATCCCTATAGCAATGTGACAGAACTATACCACAACGCCCCGGAATGAGTCTGCTAAACGTTATCAATCACAATCTGTCCACATCACTTGTTTTCAACACTTCAACACGAGCCAGAACACGTACCGCCCAAATATCCAGTGCCCTCGAGGAAACATCGTTTACTTTAGCAAGTGAGGCGTCTCGACGCTGAAGCGCTTCAAAGAATTTCGTACGCGAATCACTGCAGCTTGCCGCACAGAAGAAAAAGGTACGCGCGTAGGATCATCGCGTAGCTGGGTTATGTAGATCTAGTCAGTCGGATAATCTAGTCATTCGTTGAGAGCTGCATCGGAAACACTGAGCACGTGCTGGTGGGCGAGCTGGTTATGCATGATTACAAAGAAGGCGCCAAATAAAACAACAGACGAAGGAAGGAGACGCGCCTACGTGTCTCGTGTCTCCTTCCTTCGTCTGTTGTTTCATTTGGCGCCTTATTGGTAATCATGCCTTGGAAAGAAGAAAAAGAAAAGCATGAAGAATGCTCAAGACTGGGTCTGATCAACGGAAATTTGTACTGAGCCTAATTTCGCACTGAGAAAAATACTGGAGTGTCATGTGAATATATGGCAAAACGACACGCAATAACAGGACTAATGACTTGCAAGTAATTTGACTCTTGTAAGTTAGCATCAATACTATATTCGCTTGCCTTATTTGTCCGTGTTTCCATAGGTGATTCTGTCGCGCTGGTCTTCAGCACAACAAATGGGTCAGTCTCGCAGCGTGGCAGACCGCCGTTGCTACGGTTCTTTCCTAAACTGAAACATGCGGACCATGAAGTCTGGCTTTCTAAATGCATGCAAAGTGTCATCCAGGCTCATGCATATTTTCGTAAACTCCTGTAGCTTTCGGAAATAACTGAACTGTGTCCTCTAGAAGCTGTTTCGTTGCTATACATGTGTTCGTTCAACTTGTTTCAAGCCAGACATGGTCTATTTCTCTTCTTTTGCTTTTCGTTCACGGCTGCGCGTTCGACTATAGTCAACGCTGAATGCGGTAGCTGTCATTCACCGACTCCCTCCCAACACACACACGCATACACACTTTTCGAACGCTTGAATGTGGGTCAGTGGGTTCAACTAGGCAATTCCCATGGGAAAAAAGCAAAATATACGAGCCTCCTGATGTACTTCAAGTTAAAGACAATTTCGCAAGTTGGCTTCTTCGCATACGTCTGTCACCCGAAACCAGGAAGTTCGACAACAGCTTCCTTGAACCGTCACTTACAATACGTAGATCGACTGCAGTAGTGGTGCTTCTTTGCATGCGCTTTGTTTCTCTTTTTTTTTTAATCACGATAGCAGTTACGCCTTCACTTCAACTTAACTTCACCTTCATCATATCCCAGTGAAAACGCTTCGTCCGTAGGGCATCCGAATCTTGTTCCGATATCTGTGCACCGTTTCGGATACAAATGGGACATCCACCAGGCTGAATATCCTACCGCAGACGCCCCAAGGATATCGCACATGGACAATGTTTCAGATAATCTACCGCGGATGTCCCAGGGATATCGCATATGACCCTTTTTTGGCATACTGCGCGAGTGTCTGTTCTCGAAGAAACTTTGTCCGAGCTTCCTCGTAATAGAATTGTATTCTTCCATGTTCGAATTACAATCTGAAGCTATCGTGTCTGCAGCTCGTGTGTACGTTGTAATTTACAAAATTTTCTGGCTCGATGCACTTTGAGAACTTCATTAGTTCAATAAGCCACTTGCGCTCGGCGGAAGGCCTAAAAGAATGAGGCGTATGCCGCACTTCCTCACGCGTGCGTGCATGCTTAACGTGTGCACGCAACGTGCATACTTGTTCATGATGCGTAGGGGCTTCTCCCGTTGCATGCTGTGCTGCGACCATAACAGACATTGTGGCAAACACTGCAAAAGGCCTTAGTATATGTTCGTGAAATGTACTAGGCATGTCCCCATGGTGTCCCTCGCGGAGACGCAAGTGATGTCCGCAGGACCACACGATACGGAAAGTGTAGCCAAATGGCTATGTGAGGGACGTCCGCCGGACGTATTCGGCAGATCCCCTGCGGTATCCTTGTTCTGGCAGTGGATATCTATTGCAAATCCATAGCACGTTATCACTGGGGCGCTACTGTAGTTATACGGCACACAACGACGAGGGTGATGATCTCTATTCGCGCCTACAAAAAATTACCAAGTCTGTTTAAGCTAATCTGCCTTTAAACCTATTGCAATCAAGCATTATTCTGCTTGCTCTTTGTCTCTTCATTAAAACCTCTCTCACATTGCACACTTGCTTATGAATTGAATTCTGGGGTTTTACGTGCCAAAATCACGATTTAATTGAGGCGCACGTCGTATATACAGGGGAGACTCCGGATTAATTTTGACCACTAGGGGATCTTTAACTAGCCCCCAATGCAAGCGGCACGTGCGTTTTTGCATTTCGTCCCAATCAAAATGCCGCGGCCGGGATTTGATCCCGCGACCTCATGCTTAGCAGCACAACGCCATAGCCGCTAATTAAGCCACCGCGGCGGGTACCGCGGCCTGTAATGACCCCGGCTCCATCAATCCTTCCTGATTTTTCTTTTTCACACAAACCAAATGAGATGGAAGCGCAGTTTTCGGCTTTGCCCAGTAAATTTGGAGCTCTATATAAGGCCGTGCTCCGACTGCTTGCTGACCGCGTCTCACATAGGTCAATCACTTTATTGGACGGCAATCGAAAACTTTCTGCGCATGGTCTGCTGTTGAGCGCTATTGCGGCTTTGATTCCGGGCTTTGGATGCTGCGTCCAAAAGGACTCGGAATGAAAACACTCGTGTACTGAGATAGGTGCAGTTCAAGTGACAAATCCCGCAGTTTTCCGCTATGCGACGCCTGTCATAGCGCCATTAATTATAACTGGTACAAGCACAGCGTGCATTTTGTGGCACTGATTGTGCGCCCACACACGGTAAGTATTTTTGCATCTGGACATACAGTTGGAAAGTACCCAGGCAACAGACATCCCAAGGTTGTTTGATAGATGTCCCTGTAAGGATGTTGAGGAGATCCCAGGGATGTTCCTAAGGTGTCCTACGCTAATCCAGAGAACCTCCCATGCGAAACACCGAAAGATGTCACTCGTAGGTCCCGTCCGGGCCTCTTTCGTATGTTATCTGGATGCGGGATGGAGGTGTATATCCCTGGCTTGATACATAAAATGGATGTCATTTGCCATGCTTTTTCTAGGTACATGGTGGCCTTTGCATGCAAATGATCGGATCAATAAAGCTTGCACAGCTTAATTGCAACTTGTCATCGGGTTGCCTAACTGCATGAATTTTGCGAACAGTGATCAGGCCCCAAGAAAAGATCAACATCGTGCCAGGACGTACCACCACCGGAAGTGCGGATCGGCACAATCCGGCGATATTTGCGTGTTACATTATTGACAGGGAAGAAATGCGATATTTGATTTGTGCAGGAATAATGGGCCCCCAAGGTGTGCGTAAACTTCACATTTTACCAATATATATGGCCCTTCAGCGTTTTTGGTTTAGTCGCGAAAATAAAAACAACGAAATGCAAGTGTATTGGGCCGTTTGTGCACGATTCAAACGTGCTGCTGGCGAACTCTGCCAACGCATGCCGATATGTCTGCAATTGTTCATTGTTGAGGCTTCGCTGAATCCCGCGGTACATCTTCCATAGGACGTGGGATGTCAGCTTTATTATTTTTTTTTTTTTTTGGTGGGGGGGGGGGGGGGGGCTTGTGGGATGCTGTGCGTTGTCTGGGTAAAGACCACGCGTATGTACAAGACGTAGACACAACTCAACGCATCGCTGGAAAATCTTTATTTCGACAGCCAAGATGCGCTAGGCGCAATTAATTTTCGGCGGCGCATGAATTTCTTCGCAGCAGCTAGCCGCTACGGCGAATGAAGTTAAATGGAGACTGCCTTGGCGCATGTCAAGAACGGGGTCACACTTTTACGGCTCGAGAAGAGTGTGGTGAGAACTCATGAACTCCGAAAGAAAAGAAAACGAACTTTAGTCGCAATATTCTCGCTTTCTAGGACAGCGTTTGCGTAATGGCAAGGTGTGTCTGCACACACTTCAAACAGTTAAGAGTATCTAGTTCAGCGCAGATTAAACTTGCGCTCGCCCGATTCAAACGCGAAAGTCCGAGTTAGCCGCGCGTGCGATATCAAAGAACCAGCTTGTGGCCTTGCCTAGTTGCTGCTCCCTTTTCACTCCACTGCTTGCTCGTCAAAACTACCGCCCGGCAGAAAACGAAACCAAAACCGTCGACAAAACTGATGCCATTATCAAAAGTTTACAACTGCTTAAACTAGTAGAAAACGCATAAAATGTGATTGAGTTTTTTAAATTCAATGTGAATATTATTTCAAAACATAGTTTTGTGCTTTATTAACACAACGCAAATGTTTTTTTTCTTGCCGCTACGTGTCGTCGAGCTCATGTGGGGAATTTTCCCCCCCACCTCGCGTCAGCGCTGGAGCGCTTTTCATGTGTTGCAGCGCGAACATTGCTTGATAACAAGATTACGTGATTGCAGTGTACAGATGCAGGTTAACGTAAGGTGAGTTTTACTTTTCATTCAGTTGTTTCAAGATTCAGCGAAGTCGCTTTCCTGCTTGGTTACCGCTTCACAAAATCTGAATGAGCGCTTCTTCCGACAGTTGCTTCTCTTCCGCAAGTTTAACGGCACCTCTGCGTATGTGCTTGGCTAAATAACTACAGGCTTTATCGTTATCCTGTACTAATGGCCGGCAGTTATTTTTTTTTAAAGAAATAATAGTACGCGGCCGACACAATGCCTTTCTTGATTCTGAAGAAATCGGCATGACAGTTTAAGAATGCCACAGCTTCCTGACAGGTTCGGACGCTTGTCGACTCTTTCGAATAACCGGATTAAAAATCGCACGTAGCCGGGCCGCAACCCGTAAAAGTACCCGCTGTGCAAAGCTTCGCCTGTCGAGCGTTTGCTTGCATAATACTTTATTATTACGCTTTCTGAGTGCCTTTGTGTAATGCTACATTGACCTCAATTTTGCAAGGATAGCTTCTGTAGTGTTTTTAAACTTAATACCGCTATTGAGTGGATGTTACAAACAGGCTAGTATACTACCGAAATTTCTTGGCATGTTCTTGACAGCTTCTCACTTGTCAGGATGACGTTCATTTTTCTGGCGCAAGCGCGTAAGATACGAATCCGAAGTCCCGGCGCTACTGCTGTCACTGGGATTGTTATCACGTGGAATCTGAGTCGGCACTGTAAACTCTCGATGTTGACTGTTCCTGGAGCAGTAGCCCTGCGGAAATGTGTAAGCGGCGGAGACGGCCTGTTTTTGTAAACAGGGGCGCAACCTCTGACGCTCGTGGTCGAAGAACATGCGTAATTCATGCTGCATGAAATACTTGTCTGGGCACCCTTTCGGCTTGTTTACGAAAACATATGGTGCGGCGCTACTTTGCGACGGCGGCAGTCGCCACCCGCTTGCTCGGCTGTCGCTTCTTTCGCGCATCGCGAGGCGTCTGGTAACTTTCTGTGCCTAGTGTGTTGGTGATTCACTGCAAGACGTTTTTCGAGTAAGTTTGCTGAATCACTTTCTACTGTTTCTTTTTCAGATGCAGATGACATAGCTACAGGGTAAGCTCTATTCGCACACTTTATTATCTTGCTATCTACTTCAGACTGTTCTATCTCACATGTGTGGTTGCTGCATGCTCCACTTCTGCCAGTACTTCAAATTGCTAATAGGTATATAGTTTTTGCAACTTTTCCTGACATTCTCCTTTGCTATAGTAGCAAGTCCCAATGGTCAATTGCTTTCACTCTTGAACTTGAATAGAATTGAACTTGAATTTTTGTTTCTCTAAAAGAGTGGACATCAGCAGTCTTCTTGCAGCACACATTTAATTCAGTTATGTGGAAAGTTGGGCTAGTTGGTCATTAATCGTACCTTGCTGGTGAAGCAGCGCACTGACACAGACACGGCGAAGACACACTATCACACTACCTGACACTAGCAGAGAGTGTCTTGTATTCTTGTGTTTTCGCCGTGTCCGTGTCAGTGCTCTGCTTCACCAGCAAGGTATGATCACACATTTAATGTGTGATGTGGATGACATTTAATTTGGATGACTGTAGCACAACTCCATAGCTGTGGTACAATGCGAATTTCTGCATTATGGCTCGATGCGGAGAGCACAGTATGCAAGCTGCTGCTGCTGCTTGAGATTGTGTTGTTGTCAGCAAACTGTGCACTTGCATTCTTCAACCAGCCACGGCATATGGAGCACCTGACTTGGATAGAAGTATTGATTACAAAATGCTTATTTTCCAAAGTGTAGTGCAGGTTTCAAAATCTACATTGTTTCGTTATTAGCAGTGGCATCCTCCTTTGGAGTGTTACAGGTGAAAGAACTATCTGCTTTTATTAAAAGGGTACTGACACAAAAAGTTTAACTTGAAATAACTGTTTGATTATATTGCTGCACGCTCATGGGTATCATCTGTAAAGTATCATTAGTAAATGAAGCTTAGAAGTTCTTGTTTAATTTTGAAGTTTCTGCAAGTGATGAATCGGAAAGTGCAGCACCTATCGATGCAGTCATCAGCATAGGTTCTATATTTGTGAACAATGTTGCGTCACAAGTTTCGCTGATTGATTTTGGTGACGTGCAGTCATTGGCTTGTCTTGCACTCTTTGCACTGGGTGTCTACGTGGAAGCTTCTCACTGTTTTCGGATTACTAGGATACTGGTGCCATGGCTGGCAGTAGCAAATCTGGTGGTGACATCTTGTGACGATTTGTCCAACTACAATGCATTCAAATTTTTTGTCTCGTTAGTGTTGTTGTTCAAGAGAATTGTAATAAATTTACTGTACATTAGCAATTATGTTGCTATGAACACTCTACATCATAAGTTCAGTAGAATGTTGTATGTTGCAGTATTAGTTTTGTGGGCTATGAGGATATAAACTGTCACCATATGTCACTACCAATTTTGTTCCTGCTGTGTACAATACATACATATTTTATGCATTTTACAGCGTGTATCTTTAGACCATACTCACACTATCAATCAGGTGATAGAGAAATGTGTGGAATATAACCAACCCTTATATACAGTTTTCATGATTACGAGAAAGCGTTTGATTCATTCGAAACCTCAGCAGTCATGCAGGCATTGCAGAATCGGGGTGTAGACAAGCCATATGTAAATATCCTGAAAGGTATCTATAGCGGCTTCACAGCCACCATAGTCCTCCGTAAAGAAAGCAACAAAATCCCAATAAAGAAGCGCTTCAGGCAGGGAGATACGATCTATCCAATGCTATTCATAGCGTATTTACAGGAGGTATTCAGAGACCTGGATCAGGAAGAATTGGGGATAAGAGTTAATGGAGAATACCTTAGTAACTTGCGATTTGCTGATGATATTGCCTTGCTTAGTAACTCGGGGGACTAATTGCAATGCATGCTCACTGACCTGGACAGGCAAAGCAGAAAGGTGGGTCTAAAAATTAATATGCAGAAAACTAAAGTAATGTTTAACAGTCTCGAAAGAGAACAGCAGTTTACGATAGGTAGTGAGGTACCGGAAGTGGTAAGGGAATACATCTACTTAGGGCAGGTAGTGACAGTGGATCCGGATCATGGGACTGAAATAATCAGAATAAGAATGGGCTGGGATGCGTTTGGCGGGCATTCTCAGATCATGAACAGCAGGTTGCCATTATCCCTCAAGAGAAAAGTGTATAACAGCTGTCTTCCCAGTAGTCGCCTACGGGGCAGAAACCTGGAGGCTTACGCAGAGGGTTTTACTTAAATTGAGGACAACGCAATGAGCTATGGAAAGAAGAATGATGCATGTAACGTTAATGGATAAGAAGAGAGCAGATTGGGTGAGGGAACAAATGCGAGTTAATGACATCTTAGTTTAAATCGAGAAAAAGAAATGGGCATGGGCAGGGCACGTAATGAAGAGGGAAGATAACCGATGGTTATTAAGGGTTACGTACGAGATTCCAAGGGAAGTGAAGTGTAGCAGGGGGCGGCAGAAAGTTAGGTGGACGGGTGAGATTGAGAAGTTTGCAGGGACAACATGGCCACAATTGGCACATGACCAGGGCAGTTTCAGAAGTATGCGAGAGGCCTTTGCCCTGCAGTGGGCATAGCCAGGCTGATGATGATGATCTTTAGGCCACTATACAGCCAACTTGCATCTATACTATGTCATATGCTATACAACCTCGCACTATTTCCTGGCATTGCTTGGCCATCGTTAGCCCTTGTGCCATAAAACCCCATACATCATCCTTCCATAAACCTCTCCGGCTACTTGGCAATGTGCAAATGGTGAGAAGTTTACAGACATGCTAAAACATGGCTAGAACTCGCTTATGCCGGGATCATACTGTGCAGTGGACTTCTGCCCAATGAATCATTACGATAATGTAGCGATGCACAGGTTTCCCACCAAACTAGCAGGAGAAACAGCACAGATGGCATGGTAGATAGTGCATGAGCATGTGTTGCAGGTCTGCACTCTACGGTTTCATTGCTGTTCACAAGCTTGCCTCTTAAGTCGCAGGGCACGAAGTGCTCTTCGAAATCGAGACTGTGACTGGTCTTGAGGTAAGAGCATATTTCTAAATAATCCTCCCACGCTGGAGCAAATAAGTTTCTTTAGCAAAACTGATGGTTCAGTAGCTGATGATTAAGCACGCAAAACAGAGCCCAAATAATTTTGTGTCAGTACTCCTGTAAGACTCGTGTTTTGTCATGTCAGCTAGGGATTATTGTGTAGTTTGTCTTGCAAATGACTCGGTATAGCAGTACAGCAACGGTACAGCAGCAGTGGCTTCTCATAGGCATTAAGTCCTTTTGAAGCTATGCCTATGACACTGGTATTGGTCTAGAATTCTATGTTGAGTTCTGTGAGGTGACTTGCAAATGGTATGGTATGTAGCTCATACATTGCTCACTTTCATTTGCACAGTATGTCTGCAAAGGCCTGTGGCCTTACCAGTTTTGCAAGTGGGGCGATGGATAGTGGAGGCACCAAGGGCGATGGTGACAGCCGCACTGAGAGAATAGAAAGGTATGCGGATTAGGTCATCACCTGCAGTTGCCTGTTAGTAATTACGGGTTGTGCCCTGATTGTTCAACACACTCTGCTTTCTTGGCATTTTGTCATTGCTTTTCCACCACAGCACACTCAACCGAGCACATCTTTGTTTCCCAAGAATTTGGCACAAAAGTTAGTTAGGGTGCTTAAAGTGCCAATCCTGGAACAAGTTCATCAATTCGCGAGTTTGCAGTGGAGAAAGGAAGGTAATTTTCTGTGGATGCCATATGAGAAATCGGCTGTTCAGAATGTCAAGTGGCATACTAATACTGAACTTTATTGGTACTGCTTATAGTACTTTATGGAACTTTATCGGTACTGTTTACTGTGTAAAAGCTGAAGCTGTAATAGCATTAAATGCCAAGTGTTGTGGTGTGACTGAAAAAGCACTGGTATTGCATTTTTCACACGTCAGAATGGACTTTGCGTTTGCAGTATGATGAATAAGGTGCAACTAATGAATGTCATGTCTCAGTTGTTTTGATTATGCATGTGGCATGGACAACTTGAAGCAAGCATGCTTATGTATTGTCTTGAGAACCTGACCTGATGAGATGCATTAATTCATGGCTGCAAGAAATTGAAACATCCCTGTTACCCATCTATGACAAGCAGAGCAGGAAACATTCAGGAAGAATCTAGATAGCAAACAGTTTCAGCACCTCGTAGTCATTTGCATGCGGGTGTGATATGGAAATCGAAGGGGCAGTCAACCACTTGCCATTCCACTGCCTTGTCACTGTAACCAAGCACACTTATACTGTTTGGCATCTTCAGTTCGCTGCTCTTACGTTGTCTGGTCACTTAATCCCAGACGCTGATAGAAGCTTTTGGGGTTTTCTTTTCTTGTCATGTTTGACAAGACAGCAAAATTGTCATAGGCTCTTCAGTTGATCTTCTTTCCTCATGGTCGCATGAGCTGAGGTGACGGGTATGGAGTACCTTTCATTCTTCAACCTCTGTGCTAGAAAGTGAAGTTTCCTCCTCTGTCAATTCTTGTTTAGGCTGTTTTAATGCGATAGCGTTAAGGGCCCCGTGTCGCAAGAAATCTGGTGTTGGCGTATAGCACCGATCGTATTGTGAGGGGAAAAATCGTTGCAAACCACGCAGGCCCTCCGCATGGCGCATAGATGTTACTGAACTAATTGCATTTCTCAAAGTAAAATGGGTCGGAAAATCGTAAGGCATGACTTGCACAACCTACAGACATGGATAGCGTCGGATTGTAGTTTGAATATAAGAGCAAACATAATTCTGTTACGTGGAAACTCAAGCACAAACCCGTTTTTCAGCGTTTCTACCATTCATAGAGCGGCACGCCCTGCTTGGTTCCTTGTAGCAATGCCATCCAGATGGTGCTCGCATTCGTGGCAGTGTTGCACGGAGGTGAAGGTGGAGAAAAAAAAGCTGCAGTTGCCAGGGAGCGTTCAGGGATCTTTGAATGCTATCGCGTTCCACACTTAAAGGCGAAGCTTAAGCATCCTCCAAATTTATCCGGACCCATGATATTGCAATGCGGCAGATTTGTCCTTGAATTGGTTACTTTGTGGGCACAGTTCTTGGTGAAAAAGTTTCACCTGCTGTGCAATGCAGGTACTTTACATTCAGCTACATTTACTGTCCAAGTCCAAGCACCGATTGAATGAGCAACCTGATCTGGTGATGTTTGAAATTGTTTTCGTGCAGGTACAAGAAGCAGAGACGGGAAGAATTGGCGAGGCACTACATGACAAAAACAGCTGCATCTGAAGAGAACACGGCTGCTACAGCTACGAAAGTTAAAGCTGCAACAAAAAGTGCCGACGCAGAAAGCCACATTGGCAAGGGATCTGCCCCAGAAAGAAAGAACGTCGCACCAAGCGTTCGAATGACCAGGACGTCTCGGTAAGCTTTCTGTGAGATTGGCATGACATTAAGTGCTGGGTTTCTGGCTACTTCAGTGTGGCCTACACTGGTGTTTACCATGTTAGTTAGAAATAATAGTGTAAAAAGTGGAAGCATGTGGCTTACGTGCTAGTCGCTTGCTCTTGCTTTCGCAATATCGTGGCGCTGCATCATCACAAGCAGCTGGATCCACCGCTTTTGGCCGATTTCATGACTGCAAGAGCATTCTCAGTTGCAAATAATTGCTAATTTGTGAGTTGAACAAATGAAATGTGTACATGTCTGCAATCTCAAAAGGACAGAGAAATAGTTTCTTCTTTGTACTGCTGGTCTACACAAAATTACGCGTAGCTGCGCCTGCTGTGCATGGCTTTCGAGATTGGAGCGGCGTGCTGCATAGCATGCCATATTTACTCGCGTAACAATCGCACTCGCGTAATGATCGCGCCACCTGAATTTTGTCGTCAAAATTAGATTTTTTTCTTTCCCATGTAATGATCGCACCCTGAACTTGTCGCAGCGATATGTGGTGTGCCAAGTCTAGCTAATGACGGTCGCGCTTACCATCTGTCGAATGCTACGCGAACAACTCTTGAATACATACCAAGTGGTTTGCACGCACCCAACATTCTTCAGCAGATGGCCCATTTCATTCCTTTCATCACTTTCCGCACTTCCATGAAAAAAAAAGCTACAACCAAACTTGCCTTGGCTTTATTATTTGTAGGCTTCATAATGGTTTTGGTCAACAACAGCAACAACATAAAGGGCCCGCGTAATAATCGCACCCCTGAATTTGCGTCGAATTTTTTTGACAATGAAGTGTGATCATAATGCGAGTAAATATGGCACTCTATGACAGATGCCATGGACTGCTGCAACACTAAACTTTGGGCAGGGCTTTGCCCTCTTGGCTTCACCACTGTGTAGCTTTCAGCGTGCTAGTGGAAATGAAGAGAGAAAGCCAGGCATTGATGCAAGTTCTCCTCATATAGTTGGATATTAAAAATTTTTGCAGCATGAGATTTGCGATACGTCTTTTAATAGTGAGACCGTTCATGGACCCTTTAAGACATAGCGAGCACGTGGGGGCGGCCATATATATATGCAGCAGAGTGGACTTGCTTTCTCTATTGGGCTGCTACTAGCATTGATTGGCACACACTAAATAGTATAACCTATTGAAACAGTGTGCACAAAACTTGGAGGTTACAACAAAAGGCCAGAGAAAAATGCTGACTGCGAGGTTTTCGTTTTTTTTTTTCATGAAGGCGAATGAATATATATGAACACCACTGACACTCTAGAAATGGTGAAACTGAACTGACCTTTCACACAACTTTTTTAACTCTGCAAAACTGAAGAGTGCTTGACGGTCATTGTTCTTATCGTCCATGTTTTGTTCATAGAGGTAGGTAGCCAAACGAGTTGGCCGAACATGTGATTGTCACGTCGGAGCTTGCAGTAGGTTTTAGTGGTCCCCTCTCTCCAAGTAGAGCTATGACGTGGTGTAATGAACAAATGCGCATTGATCAAAAACTACCGGGAGCCAAACTTTCTTGGTCAATCCACTGAGTCTTGAAGGTCATGCGTTGAGCCGACACTTCAAAGGGGAAAATGCACAAGGGACGGCTTCAAGGAGAGTTGGCATGCTAAGGCTGGCTATGTGATGTAATGCTCTCTACTAATTTATTTCCTTCAACATGCTTTCCTTTGCATTTCTCTCCGGCGGAAGTTTACAATGCACTTCCGCTGTGTGGTCTTGTTTGTGCCGTTTATTCTGTAGATCTGTATTCCTCATGCTTGTGCGACATGATGCTTGCTCAAGGAAACTGTTGATCACAAATAAGCCTCTGATAATGTTTGGTTGCACGTTGTTTAGCATAGTCGTCTAAGGTGCTGCTTGATAAATACTGTGTAATAAACGCATACACATATGTTGTAATTAGTGGGGACCTTCTTTGCAACCCTGCACAATTGCCATGATTGGGAGAGCAGAGCTCGTGGTTCTAATTTAAACGGCTTTCACATGATTTAGCGGACAGTTATGCAGAAGAGAGATTGCACATTGGGGGGGGGGGGGGTAGTAAAGAAACCTCTACACTACACTTTCAGTTATTTTCGCACATCCTGTAGGGTGTAGTCTTCCTTGCACATTCTTGTTCTGTAACTTTTTTTTTTCTTGCTCGCTTAAGCATGGTGGAAGAACAGACGTCTCATGCAAGTTGAAATTGTAAAAGTGGCTTTTTACTACGATATTCTTGCAGGGAAAGCCATTCTATAAAAATAATGAAATTGCATTGATGAGCATAACTATTGGGCGAGTTGGTCTAGGTTCATGATCTGACCACAGCATTATGCACTGAAGTGCAGGAATAAGTGTTAGTGGAAAGATGCACAAACACAAGCGCTATTGTATGTGTGCTTGTCATGCTCTTCTGGTGCAGCTGTTGTGTTTGTGCATCTTTTTGCAAACCACTTCTTCCCACACTTCGGTGCTTTGCATTGCATTCAGGCCGTGTACAGCTATAGTTCTATCCCAAACGCTACATTGATGCGTATAAAGCCAGCTCCACTATACTTATGGACTATTTAAATTATATTGCGGCCACATGGTACATGGACCTCAAGTTTGAGACTGCGCCACTATTGAGTATTGCTGCTACAAATCTACTTCCTGCCTGCACCAAGGTCTACCATTGCAACTCAATTCGAAAAAATCCCATGGAAGCCGGTGACGTCGGTAGACAACAGAGCATTGTCAGGATTGGGGGCTCAATCCCATCGCTCGAGATCCGTTGCCAAGATTGGAGTCCAGCATGAATTCGAAGGTAGCTGGCCCATGCCGTCGTCCAACTTATCCACGCTGAAGACGTTGATGAAGGGAAGAACTGCTTCTCAACGAGAACGAGGAAAATGGGTTTATTTACAGTATTTAAATCAGTCTAACATGACTGCTTGAGAAAAGTGCATCAGTCTAACATGACTGCTTAAGAAAAAGAGTGTCAGTCCAACATGACTGCTCAAGAGAAAGTGTGTCGAGCATCCGCACAACAGCAGTTTTTAAACACTCGGTCCGTCGGCGATACAAGGTGGCGAATGTTCGTTTCGTCATCGCAAAACTAGCCGCCTCCCGCGAAACAAGGTGACGCGAGCGTTCGTTTACTCATTGTAAATTCGCCGCCGCCCCGAAGAACAGTTTACGCACACAAAGGCACACACATTCCGAGGTCTGGAGCAGACGTCAGAGGGGCGCCGTTCCGCTGAACAGTTTACGCACACATAGGCACACACCTTCCGATGTCTGGCGCCGACGTCAGAGGGGCGCCGTTCCGGGTACCTCGGAGACATTCTGGGTAGCTCGTTGTCCTGCGTGCCGGCCGGCGCATGGGAAGTGACATAAAACGGCTTTCCCGCGGCAGCTTGCTCACGCGTAGCAAATCAGGTTCGTGCTGGGGACCTCGGGCACACTAGTTTGTCCGTCGAACCCGTTTCGTCACAACGGCGATGGGGCTGGTGGATGGAGGCGGTTTTCAGCACAAAGCCCGCTTCTTCGAACGCAGCCTAGCTGCAGCGACGGAGAGTGGGGGATGCGCGTCTTGTCCCCCAGTCGTAATTGGGTGGCAATTTTGCCTTGCAGCTCGCCATTCTTAACAGCATGTGAAATCAACTTTCCTATGGCTTGATTTTGCATGTGTCAAAGTAAAATGCGATGGCGTAATGTGTGGTTTCAATGCTGTGCCTTATTTCCACAAAGGCTTGCAGATCCTAGATGTGCAGCGGCTAACAGGCTGTGGTTTTACTACTTGACACTCGTGTAATGGCAGCTATTAGCTTTTCCACAAATGTTCCCATCTGCAACTGTGACTGCAGTTTAACCTCAATTTAACAAACCCTGGTGTAACAAAATCTGCTTTGTAACAATGTTTTCTTAGCTTGACCAGTTCCATTTTGTGCATGTACTTGCAATTGAGTGCAATTTCGCTCTGCTGTTCAGGTTTAATGAAATCCTTGTGGATTGGATGCACGTACTATCGTGCACTATGAGTTGCTACATAACAGCCCGTTTCTGAAAGGGTTTCGAGACTGTATGGCAACGGCCACACGAAAAAATTGAAACTAAACGACATTTCAATTATACTTCTAGCATCTTGTTTACAAGGCTGTAATTTTTCTTGGCGAGACAAAAAGGGGCAAGTTGAGTGCTACGATGCCTGGAGATTCTTTGTAAAGCACAATTGAAAACCAACAGAAAATCATTTGCACACTACCTTCCACGTGCAAATGTTGACAGTTGATTTCAAGAGACTTGAAGCATCATATCTCTGAATTTACTGTACTAGTATCAAAATCACGTAGCTCGCTTCATGCACCCAAACGCATGACTGGCCAGTCAAAACAGGAACTGATGGAGAGATTGAGTGCCTCAGCAATGACTGAACTAACACATGTGCAGTGTTCTCATTGTTATCACTAATAGATATCGCATCAGGGTTAACCTGTTTTCTTGAATCTCTACAGCATTGTAGACGAATGAATAAATGAATGAGCCATTTATTTCAAAACGGGATGGCTTATGGGCCTAAAATTGGCAGTCAAGCATTGGTGGGCTGTGACAGTCACTCACATGTACACATAACATTGTCTGATGGCAACTGCTAGCACAAGGTGCAGTCTGTGACCAGAGTTTGCGCTTGACTCTATTTCTGACACATTAAAAAAAAAGCTTTTCTTGCTGGAAAATTGTGAGTATTGTACACAGTACCACATATACCTGTAAATTCCACGTCTTCATTCCACATTCTCCATTTTTATCTTTAGTGCAACAGGAAGTCGAAGTCAACTGCAGCAACATCTTTGTCATTTGTCTACGTCTGATACGTTTCTTGACTCATTTTCTCCAGGAACTAGGCCTCGCATGCCTGGTTCAGATCAAGTTCCCTGTCGTGAAACGAAGAAGGCAGTGCAACAAACAGAGTTCACTAGCTAGACCGCATAGGAACGCGTAGAGTTATCAAAGTGCATCCACTGTGATGCCTTGTAGAAATTTGTCCCCATATGCAAATTTCAACAATGAGAGGACACACAGTGAGTGTAGGTGTTGCAATTTGATCTTGAGATGCCCTCATCATTATTACATGAGCAGGTAATTTTTTTTTTGAAAGGCGTGCACAATGCTGTAAGTGCAGGAAGAAGAAAATTTGGAGTACGCTTAAGCTTCGCCTTTAAGAGTGGAACGCGATAGCATTCAATGATCCCAGAGTGCTTCTCGCGCTTCCCGGCAACTGCAGCTTATGTAACCGTAATGTTTATTGGGAAAGGCTGGTAGTGAACACTATGCACAAAGGCAAGCTTTGTGGTTCTTTTTTTTGATGGTGTGCAAGGAACCGAGGGGGCCGCGCCACTCCTACCAAGACAGACCTCAAACGGCTGCTGGAAAACACTATCTCGTTAAAAGGGGTTTGTGTTTGAGTTTCTGCATAACAGAATTGATTTCTCGTATATTCAAATTACAGTCAGACCCTATCATGTCTGTAGCTTGTGTGTAAGTCGTACCTTCCAATTTTTCAACGTATTTTGCCTTGAAAAATTCAAGTAAAGTGGTTCAGTAACTTCCATGTGCCACGTGGAGGGCATGCATGGTTGGGTATGCGTGGTTCGAAATCCTTTTTTACGGAGCGATGTCCAATGCTGTCAACTGACGCCGGCTTTTCTGCGACACGGGGCCCTTAACGCTATCGTGTTAAAAAGTGGTTTATATGTCAACATTAAAGCATGTGCCTCCATGCTGAACATTTTGCCCGTTAGCTTTATCTGTATACATTTATGGTGCAGTAAACTCCACAGCTGCAAGACGAAGTGACTAGACTTAGACTAGAACTGCAAATTGACCACATATGCAACACTCTGAAAAAAAACTGCAAGTTCGCGATGCACACTATTATGTACAGCATCTGAAAAGGTTAAAGAAATTGTATTTAGCTAAGTTTTGACTGCAACTGCAGTCTCTTAATTCAGATTTCGACACTAGTTCACTGCTCATTTATTTTTGAATGACTAGCTGCAACACAGGTCATTTTTATGCGGTAAACATCGGATTCGTGCTTGTGCATTTAAAATTAAGTTTCTGTTGCATTGTGTCATTGTGCAGCTTTGTCTGCTTTGAATAATACCTTTGATCAGGATTCTTGCTGTGTTCTTTCGTTGAATTTTGTGTTGGAAGGTTTGTCGCCTGTCAACTCCTTTTCTATTTTGCAGTCTTCGTGCGCTCTCCCATGCTGCCAATACACAGGGTGCTTCAGGTAGGATAACTACTTCATACCCCCCCCCCCCCCCTTTTCGGTTTTGAAGCAGTGCAGATGCAAGATGCTTAGTATGTATATTTAATGTTGTATTTGTAGAAAGAATTCCCTGTGGTGGCTTGCTTTTCATTAAATGTTCAGTGGGTGCGGCTGCTGCTGTATCCTTCATTGATGGCTTGTGGCGATACATGCAGTCTTGCGTGACATGACATTGAGCAGTACAGCTAGTTGGTCGAGTTAGTTGGGCATTGTAAGCATGTAAATGTGCTTAACGGAAGTGGAGAAAAGCACTAAGTGCATTCTGTCCTTTTTTTTTTCTTCATCCACGTCTGTTAAAGTGCCCCTAAACAACCGCTAATATTACACATTTAAAATGCCTGCATTGCCTAGAAAATGCATGACCATCATCCTTGGCTTGGCGAATGTGGCAGCACTTCACTCCACAGTTTCACGCCACACACTTCACGTCACAGATTCAGAAAACAATCCTGTGCTCCTCTCCTTTACGGTGACGATTTCAACAGTGGTTAACGTTGTCGATTAGTTAGTCAAAAAGGGACAACAGCATCACCATGACGAGAGCAGACTGTTTCGAGAAAGAAGGGGGCTCGCTCATTGTAGGCCACTGAGCGAGTGGCCCATTCAATCCATTCCATTCAATCAGCTTCACGTGGAGGGTGATTGTGGGTGGAAAATGGAAGCTTTCTTGTGTGCTGACACGACCCATAGCTTTTGCAGCACTGAATAGTTTGGTGAGAGTATGCGGCAAGGGGAACTGAGTGCAAGAAACAGTGGCAGCCAAGTACTCGTTCATCAAATGCCTGTAACTGTGCCATTAGGCACCATTACAAAAGTTCTTGCTATGTTTTCATACTTGAATAGTGCACATGTTCTATTGTGCAACTAATTTTTGAGCTCGGGGTGGTTTAGGGACTCCTTAAGTGAATTTACACTTGCAAAACATTAAGGCTGTGCATGGCTGTACCAGTGGACATCTTTTGACATTAATTACTGCTACCCAACTTGCAACTATGTATTGTTAGACACTGACAGGAAGTGGGCTTTGTCTTCCCAGAAGTTTTCATCACATGCTACTTCTTGGGAAGCCAGTTGTCATGAACTGAAAAGTGCTTCAAAGAGACAGCTAAGTGTATGCACGTTAAGTTATTCTAATTCTTTCTGCTTAAAAGTAGTTGCTGTGTAGCGACTCTACGAGGCTTCAGTTCCTTGAACATGCAACAAATATACATTCTTTTCATGTGATGAATTAAAAATGCATGTTGACCAGAACTCCCAACACATTCTGAAAGTTGGGAGTTGTGGTCATGTGATATCGGTGACCTGCAGGCCGGTGCAGTGGTCGACAGTGCCTTGTGATGGTCTTGCCGATGGCTTTAGGTGATGAGATAATGGAGAAAAGGTGTGACGAGTGCACATTTTGAGAAAAGTGATAGCAGTAGACCTGTGTCGAATGTTCAGAATGAAAGAGCAATGAATAACTTGTGGTGCCCCCAACTTTTGACAATATAGCTATTCTGTGGCTTTCGACCACTGTACCTCAACAATGAGGCTGACTGATCCCCATGTCAGTGCTTTGTGGTACCGCCATTGCACCATTAGATCAGTTTTTGTGATGTAAGAAGCGTGCTCTTCAACACACACTACCCCAAGAGGCTGCACTGCTCTTGATGCACGTTCTGAGCAGGTCACATTAAAGGGAATATAAATAATTTGTAGTGTGTTTGAAAAATTTTGGCACCATACTGTCATGTCATCAGCAGCTGTCTAAATAAAGCACAAAAAGTAAAAGGCAAGATTCAAAATTATCAAATAAAGATATCAAAGTGTTGCCTTCACTGTATTTACTTTACTGCAAGCTATCTATAGCTTGCAAGTGAATGGGCAAGTTCTTAGCCTTGGTTGAAGGTTTTTCTTTGTGGCTCCTTGTTATGCATTGGGAATGAATTCAAAGCTTGCATGCGTGCACTTGACCCCTTTGGTGACCCCATAGTGATGCCTTTACTGGCAGCATCTGTCTCTGCAGTGCTTATGGGACAGTGAATGTAGTGAATGTGTGTCGTCCTGTCGAAATGTCGATTCTAATGCGCAACTTTTTTTTTTTCCTGAAGAAAATTAAGCCTTAAACTGCGTTTGGATGCTTTGTTGCATAACACGTTAGTATTTCGGCGCAGCTAACTTTAGGAAACTGGGCACAACTGTGCAAAACATATTAGACCCTTGCCTATTTTGTTTGCTAAAAGATTGGGTGTATGTTAGACTTCCTTGTTTGGCCATGCTAATGTTATCTCTACCTTAGTTTTCTACTTTGGCCATATAGAAAGTGTGGGTGCATTCGACTCAGCGGCATGTCAGAATCGGGCAAATACTTCCAAATGAGTTTGCAGTTTGCTTAACTTTTTTCTGCGCCTTGTTCAATTCAACTTGCTGGATAATTCATTAAATTTAGTCAGTTCTGTCAGGGTTGAATTAATGGTCGTCGACTGTATACGATTGCATCCAGGCTTTTTCTTGTCAAGAAGTAGTCTTTCACTGTCCACAATACTATTGCAGCCGAACAACCATCAAAGCCAGAACTGCCACATCGTGGGGAGCGTCAAAGTTTGAGGCCCCTGGACCTGAATGACAACATCCCAGCAAGGGTAAGGGAAGGATCGCATCTGGGTTGTTTCATTGTGTACAAAAACGGTGCAAACTGACTGGAATTCTGATTACATCCACGCTGCAGGTCATATTATCATTCTTGCTGTTGAATTAGTCATTTTGCTCCGTAAATATTGGTGTGCAATTTTTGCTTGATGCATTACTTAAAGGGACCCTGAAACGATTTTGTACAAACATACTGAGTTACCAATCATTAATTGATGCATCTAAGTGCTCCGTGTAATGCGTGTAATTTATAAGTTTTAAAAATGTATATCACTGCTGATCGCAGCACACTGCTCGGCTGAATTTTCAGCCGTGCCTACTCACTTGATGTAAATTGCCCTAATGACTTCAGTAGAACGAGCTATCTGATTGGCTGCCCAGGGTGCGTCATCGATAATTTTTCCAACTTAATGGTGAACAAATGTTTGTAATAGTTGGAATGTTAGTTAATTTGCTTCTATAAAAAGAAAGAAAGAGAAAGAAAATGTGCAAGAACAATTTCTCAGTACACTTACTTTAAGCACTTCCGGCACATAGCAAGTGTCGTCTGCTTGTGTTACAACATGCTCTGTCTTGACAAGAGCTCCGCGGTCAATGTCTGTCTGTTTTTTTTCTCGTGAACACCATGAATCGCTTTTGTTGTGTTGTGGGCTGCAAACGTAGCCACTGGCAATATGTCAAGCTGCAACATCGTGTCCCTCTGCAAGGCAGCAGACGAACGGAGTGGCTGCAGCGCATCGAACTATCGCTATTCGATCGGTGCCAGGATTTTCACGTTTGCGGCCACCACTTTACACCAGAGGATTACTACCACAATAGCATTTCGCGAGTCTGGTATTCGGGTAAACACAAGCGAGGGGACAGGGCCTGGCCGCTTGACCATGCCGCTTCACGGGATGGGCAGAAGTGCAAACGTGAATGATCTGCACGGTGCAGCCACCTGGTGGCACAGAGCTCAACCAAACACAGTAGCGGTAACGAAGTGTATTCTTTGTTGCTGGCACAAATTTTTTCCAGGAGCATAATTATTAACATGCTGTTTTTTGTAAATGTTTAAAGTGTTTTCCACTTGGTTAGAGCAATATTAGCTCTTTGTTTGGCTGGTTAAGCTCTGCGCCAACAGGTAGCTGGACCATGCAGACTGATCAGGCTGCTTACGTACGTCTACGCTAACGTTGCTTCATCGGCTGGAGTTTATGCCTCCACCCATATGTCAAAACACCCAGCTCGCCTGTGGTTACCGGAGTTCCAGACACGTTTGGCGCTGCGACAGAATGCTCCCAACGTACGCTGCTTCGATAGCTCTCGCTTGGGGTCGACTGCCAAGCAGCTGCCAGAGAGGTTGGAGAGGCTTTGTTCGCTCACTCCTAAGAACCGAAAGTAGATTACACGACATGCCATTGTGACACAGAGCCAGTGAAGGTGGAACTTAGCCCCGATCACTCGGTGAACGAGTTGAGGAAAAAATGCATGGCTATGGAGGAGGGTAACTTGTAATCATCCACAGCTCTCTTAATATCGGACGCTTCACACAAATTGTGGTGCGAATGATTAACTTTAGCTGTACCTTGCACGTCTACAAAATTTGTCGGAATCGTTTCAGGGGCCCTCTAAAGCAAATACTTCATATGGGTGTACGTTGTCCAGAGTTACCTAAACACTTTTGATTTGTACGTTTGGTTTGCACATCAGTCTACTGAGGAAAATTTACTGCAGTGTAGTAAAAGGATATTCTGATGCTCAGCTGTGAGTTACTGTCAAATTGCATGCTAGCCTGATGTTTTCCATAGAATTAAAGCAGCACGAAACGGAACACAGAAGAAAGGAGTACACATATATTCACCAGGAGCTGCCTGTAGACACTCTCCCCCCCCTCCCCCCCGTTCCATCTCCATGCAGTTTTGATCCCAAGGTCTTCACTCTTTCTTTTCATGTTAACTGTTTAGCTTTAATTATATTCCTTGCATATAATCTTAGGCCAGTGCTTTGGTGTGCAGGCTCAAGTTTTCTCTGGTAGCAGCAGAGCAGAGAACAAAGTTGTGGCTGGGTCTTCCAAACCAACTGCTGAAAAGAGCCCCATCAAGCGGAAACCACCGGCAGCTGTGAGGCACTCCCCTTCACGAGGCTCAATGGGTAAGTAGACCTCAAAAAGCAGGCACCTTACTACTTCAGAGTTGGCAAGTTTTGTTCTGCATCAACTTCTGTATTTGACAAAATTGCAAAGCTGCTTTTATTGCTTTTGTGTGTATGCGTGCATGAATGTGCAAGAGACCCTCACTGCAAACACTCTGTTGTGCTTAGGCCACTTACTCGTTCATTATTATGATTAAAGTTCTTCGACTTTCTCTCGGAGACCAACTTAACATGGCACTGTTTCTTTTACTCCTGTGCATTCCTTCCACATATTCATAGGAAAGAGGTCCTGAACCACCCCTCAGGCGTGGTGAAAAAAAGAGTCCGTGGATAGCCTACACTGCTGTGAACATTGTGGCTAAGTTTTGTAGTTGTGCGTCACACATGGAGCTCGCAAACAGAGCGCAAGGCCACCTTTCTCTCAAACACTTTTCAACAGAAGCCTGCTCCTCACTCTTTTCTGGATGCTTAATTTTGTTATATAGTGGATTCCCATACGTGGCTGCCATTGGCCAATAGCTGACATCAATTGAGGGTGTTTGGGCAGCGTGCATCTTCCTACTGTTACTGTGTATATTTATTTTTGAAGTTTACTAAACAGGTTGAAGTAAGCAAAAATTTCGTTCCGAATTTCGATAATCGCACATCTCCGAAGAAGCAGACTCTCGTGTGCATACGCTTGGCCGCGGCCGCCCACGTAGGCAATAAACTTTGGCCACCCTGCTTATTGGTGTTGTAGTTGTTGGGTCTTGCTAATTTCGGCTAGTAGTTCTGAATGCTGAACTAGCCTTGCACCTTGCAAAACTTCAGCTTGGGCCACACGCACGCTTGCCGGCACATCCTCACTCTTGGCCGCTCCTGGTTACACTTCCGCAGACTTATTGATAGTGCTTCAAAATGTGTTGGATGTGGCTATTATCTGTCAGTCACGCTGATGAAAGACAAAGGTGGTCTGCACCACGTAGCACGGAGCACATGAACATATGAGCGCAAGCACGTACTCAAGCCCTGATGTAATAGTTTTGCAGAAACCTGCAAGGTGGCGATAAGTAATAGAGAAAACGAGACATCCACCCAATGGTAGCATTTGCTACATGCATTTGCATGGGTTCCTCAAAAAGAAAGCTCTCAGTTGAAAAATTTGTCCTGGTCCGGGACTCGAACCTGAGACCACCGCCTTTCCGGGGCAGCCGGTCTACCATTTGAGCTAACCAGGTGGCTAGCAGATGGTAGGGCGGAGGCGAACTTATCAACAACTCCAAGCAAAGGCAAGAGTTTGATCTAATAGTTCTGCTGAAACCCGCAAGGTGGAGAGAAGTAATTAATAAAGTGAAAATGAAACATAAGCGCTGTTGTGTACAAAGCAAACACAGTGCACTACAATTGCATGTGGCTGCATTATGCTACGTAGCATAGATACTGCGGCTGCCGTTGGGTGCTGCGATGAGTCCATTGGCTAAGCACTGTGGCTCGCTGAGCACAACCACATTTGGCTTATGTTTGGAACGTCGTAGGTGCCAAAATCTGAAGTAGTGGTCTCTACGTTAACATCCAAAATCAAGTTTGGACTGTATGCCACGGTGACCTTCAGTAGGTGGAGCGTTGTGTGCATGCCCCGCTCCACCATAGCCTTTGCAGTGCAAGGCATTGAAGGAGCAGAAACATCGTAAAAGGTGTGTTTGATTGCCAATAACTCTGCTTCTGCTGAATGGATTGAAGTACTATCTGCGGTAATGTATGTCTGAAATAGCCTACTTTAACTCCAACTGCATTTCTCCATTTCAATAAAAAGTGGTTCAGGGCCCCTTTAAAGTGGGTGTGGTTATTCCACTTTTATAGATGGTAAATGGCTCTCTCCTTGTCATTGCTGCTGGGAAGCCATTCTAGCACAAATAAGATGAACAGATGACGGCGTAGCATGGACAACACCCGTAGTGTCCTGCCTTCCTATCTTTGCATAACTGCCAATGATCCTTAATTTTCTTTGAAGTTTACGAATTTAGGATGTTTTTAACGGTTTTGCGAATGTTGTGTCAAGTTTTACAAAAAATAAAATCTGTTTGTGAGCAAATTTTGCTAGTTAGTGCCCAAGCTATTGGAACTCTTCCGATCGTGCAAGAGGGGCGCTTGCTTGGAGCAAGTTAACACCGATTTCACCTGCTTCAGAAAATTGTCTGTACAAACGCCAAAGTCACTAAGATGTAAAAACATTGGGTTGCTTGTTCACTTTCCCACGGAATGCCTTCCTCGATTTGTTCATTGTGGCATGCTCACCGACGTGAGCACTTGTCATCGATGCCGAAGGTGCCGTCGGATGCTTGCCATGATTCTAGGCATACACAACAACCTTGTGCTTTAGTGCAACTTTGTATGCCGTAAAATGCTTCCTCTCCATTGCTACTCTCATGAGCTGACAGATGAGCCGAAGGAGCTGGCAGCAAAAACTGAGTGCGCAAAGACAAGATAAGGCTGGCGACTTGCGTGCTGCCACGGGGAGGAGCCTGTCGTGGCTGTGCCCTGGATGTAGGAAGTCAAAGTGCAGCTCTCTATTTAGTTGCGGTGTGTAAAAAATTGCTGAGTCATGTGTGCCATTTGATCACGCCAACGTGATTGCATCTTGGTTGGAATTTCTCTCCCCCAAATTTTGGGTGGCCAAGTTGAGGGTGCAGTCCACACATGGGTGTGACCATAGATTGTACGTTATTTTTATAGTGGGGCTGTATATGTCTACCTTCCCACACATTTTTTAGTGTCTGTGCCTCAAAACTCCCACGCCCTCTATGATGAGGCAAAGCAAGCCAGTAAGGCATGTGCTGACACCTGGCATAGCAAGAGGAAAGCTAAGAAACTGCCGAATACATAGCTTCATACAATAATTACTGAAGGGAACTCTGGCGCAAGTGTCTACGGGAGCTGCAATCGGGCTGGTTCCGCCAGCATGGGAATTGTGGGACGTACATGGATTTGCCTAAACTTTTGTCGAAAATGACAAATTTACAAAGTCGGAGAGACGTTGAAAGCCAGAAGGACAAAATGCTGTGTAATAAATAAACATCATTAAAATCTTCTGCCAGCAGGATTCGAACACGGGACTTCTACCACAGAAGCCTGACATTAAAAGCATTACGCCACGGACGCATGCATCGTCGAGCGGCATAGGATGCCCTTATGAATTTTTTGCGAGCAAGCCAGTGTCCCGAGACGCTTGGCATGTTTCAGTTTTGACACCTCGATAGGTTGAGCTGCTATTGGTAGCGATTGCGCATGTTTGCAGGGTATTGGACGGATACGGAAGGGAAAAGCCCCAAAAAAAGTAAACTTTTACACTCAGTAATGTGCTTTGTCTCCTTTTTTTTTTACAGCTCCGCTGGTAGTGCACAAGCAGTGTGGAATGGCTGCAAAATTTTGCTTACGGTGTTCATAGTTAACTTTGCCCTTTCCTCCAGAGCGCACATTGAGCTAGTTTTTAGTGTCACTAGCTGATTTCTTCTCACGGAAATCGGGGAAGATTACTGACAAATTTTGAAAAGTAACTTTTAATTAAGGTAAACAATGTGTGAAGGGCTGCAGAGGACGTACTAAAGGTGCCAGGCCTGCTTGTTCTATTCACTGTGCCTGTACAATGTTAATAGAAGTGCATACGAAAGCGATGTATATGTAGTCGATTAACTTTCATGTTGCAGTAATTGGTAACTGTAATGAATTACATTTTTAAATAAAGTATGGACCGTATTTGCCCAAATATAACGAGTTCCTGCTTTTGAAATTTCTGGCCTCGAAATGTGCCTTGTGTTATATTTGGAATTGTGAATACATATGTAAAGGCCAAGAAAAAAACCTGAAAAAATTTTGAAAGATACTTTTTACAGCACAAAGAAAGTGAAAAAAAAAAAAAATTAAAATTTCCACGTACAGTTTTACGTGCCATTCACTGCTGTGCAGCATACAATTCTAGAAATGGCAACAAGAAAACGGCAGTGCAGTTTTCAAGTGTTCATTATATGCTTTCCTGTTTTCTTTTGAAAAGGGCGCATAACTTTCAAATGTAGCGGAATACAGGACGCCCCCTGGGTTCAGCAGGTCAAGGTGCCCATTCAGTTGCTGCTTCCTGCATAATTATTGCACCATAATTCTTTATTGCCGGTATTATGTACATCTGCTATTTTAACCGGAATTTTGATTCTCAATTCCCAAAATTTCTTGAAAAGAATAGGGCAAATCTTTTTCCTCCTGTTCAAAATTTCCAGAAATTCAGCATCCCTATTTGTGACACAAACAAATGCATTTTTCTTCCTTTTATTTTTTTCTGCCTACTCGCTGTGCGCTCCATGCTTGCTACTCCACCGAGCATGAGTGGAGAGATGGGAGTTACCACTGTGAATTTGTGCTGTCTTCTATTTTTTTATTTGTGAAACTTTGTATCTGCAAGCTGCAGTAGAAAATTAAACTAAGGCTCGACAAGCATCCTCATTTGTGCTTCCTTTCCTGTTTCTTTGCAACATCGCTTTTCGTTACGTTTGTAATGTAAATTTTTTCTTTTTTTGAGAGGCTGACAGACCTCTCGCATTATTTACGTGCAAATATGGTAATTATAATCGGTTCCATTTTTTTCTGTTTTGTTTACAAGTCTGGTATGCATCCCATATAAAGCATGTGTTCGAGGCAAGTTTTAAAAAAATTAGTGCTGTCGCATTGGTATTGTGTCAAGATTTTATGAATTTTATGGTTCACAGGCTGGCATGTCTTTTTTTTTTTTTTTGTGGAAGAAGACATTGGTCATACAACGAAGTATCACCTGACTTGCCAAACAGGTTCCTTTGAGAAGTTATTAACTCAGCTTGGCTTTTATTTGGCTGCAGCACCCTGTATATCACCCCCACCAAAGATGGTCATGCCTTTCTATGAGCGCAAAAGAAAGATTTCCGTGCAGTACATTTTTGGTGAATTCACGTGGCATTGTTTTTCACACTAGAAAACGAGCACACTCTCGTGAAAAAGGCTGATTCAGAGGGACCCAAATTGGTTTTTTTTAATGTTTTTGTACTATGTATATGTGTATTCGAAACAATTGCTTTCCACTTGTTTGTCGAATGCATGGTAAGCTTCTAGCAGCAACATTTACTACACAAAGCCAGGGGCGCCTAGCAACTCGGGGTGCTGCCTGTGTACATTGTAATGAACTGTTGCGCATAGTATTGTGGTTACAGCTGGTATCAATTTTTATTGTACACTGCCATACTGACATACTCGCAGAAAGAGAGGACTTCGGTTGCTTGAATGTATCTATCCTCTCAAGATAATTCCCAAGAGTTTCTAAATTATGCAGTTTGAGCATGCAGGGCCTTGCAAACTATTCAGTAATATGAGAAAAAAAAATTTACAGCACTTGCTTTTTGCTGGATGTTAAGCTTTCTTTGTGCTTGCACATGTGCGCTCTCTTGCTAAGTTTGCGCATGCTTTTGCCAGGTTTGGGACACATGAAAAACCTTGCCTCAGAACAGAGGTGATACCACATCTTTAAATTTGTGCAGTTATAACGTACTAGTTTTTTCTGGCTGCATCCCAGTTGGGCTGGATTTTGTACAGTCTGGCAGATGCTGTTGCTGTGCCTGGCATTGTGGGCTCTTCCACTTCGCTGCTTTTTGTTTGTTTGGGTCTGGCCATGATGCGCGCTCACTTGACACCCCGCCATGCTTCCAAAATAGCAGCGCTCCCCTGCCCTTTTGGTCCCTTCCCCCGGCTCACCCCTCCCCCTTTGACAGCCCTCGCGTTCATCCCAGCCTTGGTTGCCCTGCTTTTCGAAACTGCTTTCACGGCTAGAAGAACCCAGTTTCAAAGCCAGCAGGCAGCCACCCGCTTAGCCTCTTCATCCACCAGTTTCCTTCTGTCGGCGAGTCTCCATGCAGCGATGCTGCGTCGTACGCTGAGCCCGCGCGCAGACAGCTCTTTCGGAGTTCTGCAGAAGTGACCTAGTGTTCACCCTACTACTTGTGCTGTGTGCACAAGGTTTTGGTGTCAAACGTGTGCAAGAAAAGGAGCCTTCAAGTGTTTTCCCCGACAGGTACGGCCAGGCTTCGCACCTTTAATCCTTCCTTATTCTGGTCTCTTCATAGTCATAATTGATACCTCACTCCAACAGAAAGTGAGTACCCTAGTAGCAGATGTGGTAGAAGCAATGGTTTGTTTCCTGCAGAAGGGGCAAATTAGCCAAAAGATTCGGACAACGTCGGCATGCTACTTTGTTTGCTGGTCAAGTGTAATGTTCCATTCACTTGGTTGGGAATTCTGCTGCTTTTGTCATTTAACAATTTCCATCTTCTTATAGAAGTAGCAGAAGATGACGTCAAGTACTTTGGTACGGTCATGTTTCTATGTTGCTAAAGCTGCCTTTGACCACTCTTGTTCTTTGACCAGCTCATAACATCACTTATTGTAGGATGAACATGTCAAAATTGGTTATGATGTTTTAGCTAACGTGTCCCTCATGAGAGCTTGATTCCTGAACTTCCCTGTTATAGCCGTCCCAATGCAGTTTAGAAAAATGCCTTGGCAGCTTGCCTTTAGACTCTTGTGGTAGTTCTGAGAGTTTCCAGCTTCCTTATAGCCATCTTACCTGTTGCCATCTAGTTGGGCTCCTTACTACTGCTTGAAATAGTAAACTGTGTTGAAAACCACTTCGGAATGAGGGTTCAGTTGTGCAGCTAGTTTCATTCAAATGTCCATGTGTCTGTCTGCATGTGTGATGAATGTGTGCACTGAATGCTCGTCATTTCCTGTTCAAATTTGAGTGATCTTCAATGCTTGCAATGTGCAATGTGCAGAGCGGGCTCATGAAGATTCTAATGTTACCTGTTTGTATTGCTTTTACTTTCAGTAGCCAGATCTACTCAAAAAGCATTCATTGCATAATGCTATTTTTCTTTCCCTAATGGCTTGCTATTTTTCTTCTGTTTTTCCAGTACTTGACTTCTGTTTTACTCATTGTTAGCTGTGCTACTAGACTGGCTCTGATCAGGAATGATCAGTGAACCTGTATTACACAACTTGTCATATTGTATTAGTAGCATGACAAAGTACCAGCTGGTACAAGACGATTGTTTGCATGTAGGCCAGCTGCAGTCACGCCGACCTGGTGCTTCGGGTGATTCGAAGCCGGTGTGTGATGAGAAGCCCCCGTCTGGTCATGCTGCAGAAGACCAGGCTGAGAACATTGTTCCTCATGTGAGTGTCTCGCATTTCAAAGGGGAGTTCGACTTGCTGCTAATGCTGCACTGTGGCCATGCATTTGTCTGTCTGGTGCTGTGATGTTGGCAACCCTCACTGCTAAACTTGGGTACTAAGCAGCCTCTGCTCAAGTGCTAAGGTATGACTACATAAGTCTTTTTGCTGACAGCTTGCACAAACCTCCCTGACCCACGTGGTGTGGGACATACTGCAGGGTTTATTGCTTTTTATTGCTCGTGAATGTGAAAAGTACAGCAGGGTGCACACCTACAAGCAAGGAATTGTTATTGGTAGTTGCTGTTCATTTTACAAGGAATGGTTCATCAAAAGTTGAACTAGATTAGTTGCCATCAAGTGCCCTCAATGAGATCTGCTGTAATGTCTTTTGTGCAAGGTGTGTGCATGTTGCATATGCACTCACCTGTTGGTTTTCTTTTTCTTTTTTTTTCATCACAGTCAAGTTGAAAAACGTGAATTTTTTATGCAATGTTGAAACAGGACAATGAGCATATAGTTGTATTCATATGCGATGACCAGTTAATAACCACTTGGTGGCGTTTCAAAATGTGAATCTGGGGCAGGTAATTGTAGCCCCAGTGTGGCGCTGTTACTGCTGCATTCTTTCTTTATAAAAAAAATTAATTGAAGTAATAAAATAAGCTGTCATTCCCACAGCTGCCACAATGTTCTTACTTTTCTTAAGACTGCTAATGGAGCAACAGAATGCCACCATTTTCCTATGTTCAGAGTGCTTACTGTACTGCCAGATAATGTATTCTATTTGGTTCGCAAACAGCAACGTTGACTCTAGCACTTAGTTTACAGCTGCCTTAACTTCCAAACATGACACACAAGTGAGGAAATGTCACTATGCATAAACCAATGTTTTTATTATGGTGGTACCCTTTATGGTGGCAAGGTGTAAAGTATAGTGCACAGTTAACGGGTACACCCAAGTAATAAAGCGATTGTAACTGGAGCATTTGTTTGCCTTTATTTGAATGGAGGTTCTAATATAATCAATTGGATTTTCATTTATACATAAAATTTCCCTTGATATTTCATGCTATATCTTAGTGATAATCGATGGTAGAATACTAACAGCATGTTCTCTTTGACAGAAAATCATACCATATATTTAATACGATCTATAGGACTCCTTTGGATGTACACCAACTGTCTTGCCAATTATTATACCAGTTGGGCCCTGTCTTTGGCTCACTCTACATATTCAGCACTTGCTATAATTGCGCTGTCACCTTTTTGTATGACAGGTGAGCCCACAGCCAGGTGGCAAGCAATTGGACGCTTTTGACACATTTGGTGAGGAAGAGCCAAGTTGCAGCAATACTTTGTCAGGAGAGGAAGAGTCTCAAGCCACTGCTTTCAACAAGCACTGCTCAGTGCTCCCTGATGTTCCATGCAACAAGGGAGAGCCAACATCGCCAAAAGTGTTCAGCGTGACCTTTCACACGACCTCGACATCGTACCTGCAGCCTTCTGATAGACCGACCTCTAGTTCCAAAAGTGCTGTTGCCAAAGTGCAACTGCCCAGTGTTAGTGTAGCGATTGACACCAGCTGCTTGTCTGAAAGTTCAAACCAGTTCACAAAGCCAGAAGTGCTTAGGCCCTGGACAAAGTCGTACTCTCCTGTAAAGCAGCCACCATTGACAACGAGAGCTCCAGGTACCACTGCGACAGGTTTGATTGTTCCTGTAGAGAGCAAGTCCGCTGCCTTGGAAAGCTCGTCCACTATCATCGGGAGTCAAGAAAAGCTACAACCACAGACGCATCACACTCTAACCCTAGATAGAATCTTAGTAGGTACTGAAAGCTGTGGGACAGTGCAGTCCAGTCTAGGTTCAAGTTTGTACAGCGACCTTACTTCTCATCCACAGAGCAGTGTTCAAGTGGGGCCACCAAGAAAGGAATCGGACTTGCTTGCAACTGAACAGCCAAGTTTCCAGCTCGAAGCCTCGGAGAGAAGTAAAAGTCTGTTTGGGGAGGCAGAGTTTGAGAAAACACAAGTTTCTTGTGAGGGCGAGATAACCGTTGAGACAAAGCTCGAAGAATTGAACCTTCAAAAAAAGAGTGAGTGGAGTGCCTCATTTTCAGAGTCCGTACACAGCATCTTGAAAGCCAACGCAAGGGAAGACGACAAACCACGCCACTCTATTCTTAAGAATCGCTCAAGCAGCTCAGAAGAGAGAGACCACTCTCCCGAGCTTCACTCTATCCTCAAAAGCAAGGAGGACATTGCCAAGCCAGAGGACACTGCCAAGCCTAAGCCAATTCTCAAGAAGCACGAGGACACGTGCGTCCATAGCGAGCCAAAACCCATCCTCAAGCGCAAGTCGGTCGACGAGGATGCCGAGGAACGCCTGAAGCCCATACTCAAAAACCAGCAGCAGAGGCGTTGGAGCCACGAGCACTCCCCAGAAAAAGGAGACGCCATTGTTGTGCGAAGGAGGTCTCACTCCACAGAACTTGAAACCAAACCCGTGCTCAGTTTTGTGGAAACTGCTGCAAATGCTGTTGCAGTACGGACTGGTACAGAAGAAAAGCCTGAACCTGGCAGGCTTACAGAGTGTGTTGTGGTAGATTCCTTGCAATTGACTCCACAAGGGGGACATTCAGTGTCTGAGTCCAAGGTTGTGAGCTGTCCCCCATTGGACAGCACTTTGGGAACTCGTGGCATTGGTTTTCAGGCTGACGGCTCGCCACACAGAGCGGCAGTTGAAGAGGTTGTCCTGAAAAGGGACAGGCCCATCACATTGAGGTCTCCGTAAGTATAAAGCTTTGTTCCCAGTATATTCATTTTCAACATATTTGTAATCTTAAAAGGAAGAGAGTGTGAGGCGCTTGTCAACTGGGCATGGTACTAAAAATATGCTTGTTTATTCTCCAGGTTGGTCATTTGATTATTCATTTGCAGCTTCATCTAAATCAACATCACACTAGAAAACTACGAAGCTACACAAGCTTGTGCCGGCAGAGACTCTTTCTGTCTCTAAATTTTCCTGCAGTTGCTCTTGTGCATTAGGAAATTTGATAAGTGACATAAACATAGCTTGCCTAAGAAATGCTCATTTCATTGCTTTTGTGTTATCGCTAAATGCTTTGGGAGGCAGCAGTGAGGGCTGACAAGTATAGGCGGGCAGAAGTAGCTCATTGTGACATAAGGCCAATGTGTACGACTAATGAAAATATCTTGCTCATATAATGTAAACTTGGCGCATACAGCTACTGTCGACTTTCAATAATTCCCTCCTTAAAGGTGGCCAATTTTCTTGTTTGAGCTAGAATTGTTCCAAGGTGAATAAATATCTCACTGGACAGAATTAAATTATCCTATACAAACGGTATATGGGCACAGACAACTTTGTACAAAATGCACGACTGAGAAACTGGCTACTCCTGAGCATCATGGCTGAAATATTAGTTCTCACCTTGCACGCGCTGGGTATTGTATTTAGGTGCGTACACATGACAAGGTTCATGGTGCAATTTTGTAGGGCTGTCCATGAACATGCTCACTAGTCTGGATACTAAAGGTAGACTCTCAAGATTATTTTCACTTTAGAGATAGCCTCCCACCAGCAATCTCTGGCCATGTCATTCTTCCTGCAGAAGCCATAGAGCTTGAGTTGAGTGCTTTTCTTGAACTAGCTGGCTTGGCATGCATTGAAAATGTAGCGGACTGATTAAAGCTTTTCCCATTTAAGGAAATTCATCATAATTTTCAATTGTCTGAATTATGAGTTGGCTCAAATCTTAGATGTTCTCAGAAATTGACCAAGCAGCAAGTTGATGCATGAGCTACAGATAATGTGCCTTTCCAAGAAGGCTCACTTGAATTACTATTCCATGGAGCCTTGGCTTGGCAAGCAAATTTGTAATGGAAGCCTGAATTTGTGTGTTGTTGTGGTGACCAGCTTAATATGGTCTTCGTAGTTTTTCTGAAGTTTTATTATGATGGGGGGGGGGCAGCCAAGTACTTTTTTTGTTTATGAGTAATTGTACATTTCAGAGAACTTCAGGCATACGAAGCGATTTCACTTCACACTTTATGACAAGCAGAAAAAGGTTTTATACATTGTCTCCCATGCAGCCCCTCTCAAAGCATCGTGTGGATGCTAGCCCTGATTTACAAATCCTGGGGTTCAGATATGAATGAAGCATACATTCATGTTCAGTGGACTCTGTTGGTTAGAATTAAATTGAAAAATCTGTTTTCTTTGTCAGCAGTTGTACTTTGTGTTAAAGTAACAAAACTACCTCTTGACTTTCTAAAGGTTTGTGTTGTGTGTGTCACGTGCTTGGAAAGATGTTTGCATAGCTTGCATTTGGGCTTCTAGCAGAAATTTTGATGCCATTGCAGGCCACTTGCTGGATTTTCCAGCAGCACGTCGTCACCAGAAGAGAAAAGATACTTCAGGCGAAATGCGTCCTGCTACAAGACCCAGCCTGTAACAGCCAGCGAGATCAAGGCTACAGATAAGTATGTGCTATTTTCCCTGTGGCTTTCTCGTTTGAAAAATGCTTCAGTAGTATCTGTGTCATCTGACATGACAACTTCAACCGGCAATGTATTCATTCTGTGTAGCAATTTGAGACTGGGCTCTTTTTACTCTTAGTTGAAGCAAACCACTTATGCATGTTTGCCACAACTAATGCCCCCAGGTTGATGTTGTTGAGAAATAAAAAGAATTCTTACTGCATCACTTTGTGTTATAACTTTGCCGAGAAAGTACAGCCGAACAGTCAAACCAACTACGGCATTACCAAAAATTTCACTTATTTTAGCTTGTTTCAGTTGCATCAAGCGTGGCCTGAAGTCTGCCACTTAAAAATGTTGTACCAACTGGCGAGGTGCCATACTTTATTTTTTCTTCTGCTATCGTGATGGGTGCCGTGTCAAGTGGGCACTATTATTTTACTCACTGAGTTGCAAGAACAACAGAAGTAGCGGATTATCACATCACCACACATGTGGACAGGCTATCGGTGGCACGAATAAAAATGTACATACTGGTGCTTCATTGCCAGTGGGCTGTGTTAACTGCACAGGGTGGGAGGAATGAATTGGAAGAGACAGTAGCTTCATGTTGCTACCCACCAAATGGCTGTGAGTCAAGTGCACATCGAAGTCTCAAAAAAAAAAAAAAACTCATTTGCAAACTTCTGCTATCTTATAGTAAAATTCTTCATTTTTAGGCCTGTTTATCATTGTCATATTGACTACTTAACAATATCTGTCCTGATAACTGCAAGACTAACTTCAAGAGAATGTGGATAGTTTCCAGCATTCCTCTTTTTTTTTTTTTTTTAGCCCGATTTCTGAACTCGCTTGATTCTTAAACCTACCCACAGCATTATTACTCTCTCATAGAACAAACTTATCGTGACGACTGAAATTTTGGCCATTAGGTGAATGAAAACACCCATGTGCTTAGATTTAGGTTCACGTTAAAGAACCCTAGGCAGTTTCAAATTTCGGGAGTCCCCCACTATTGCAGGCCTCATAATCAGATTGTGGTTTTGGCGCGCAACACCCCATAATTTAATTTTTTTTAGTTACGGGAATATTTCACAAACAAGCTTGAACATTTCCGAGAGTACTGTTCCCGTATCGCTACAGAACAAGTCTGCAAAAATTTCTTTACATAAGCAGTCATCCCGACTAATCAAGCAGTTTTGAGTATATTTCACCATGTTCTAGTTTTCTTTTCTTTTGCTTTGACAGTAGTACCTTTCATATTTTAAGGCTGGTAAGTCTGCTTAGGCTATGTACTCGTACAGTTCTCAGTTCTAGCAGTGATAAATAAATTGCAGCCTTGCTCATGGTGGAAGATGCGGCAGTACTGCAATGGCATGGTTAAAAATATTTCTCTTGCTAGAGGACAGCCACTGTGTACATAGATCATATGCTCAAGACGCTTTATGTGTAAAATTTATTCAGTGAATTGCATTTATGGTATCATGGTACATTGACATAGACTTCTGCCAGGACCGAAAACCTGGGAGGGAATTTATTGGCGAAGGCATTAAGACAGGACTCGGAAGGAGGTAATTGTATCGTAGTTGTTAAACAAAACATTATCAAGTAACTTGTATAACCACCTATGCCTTTATGGTGTTCTAAACAATGTGCGCTTTTTTAATCGTAGCTTTAATTTTCTCTTTTGCTGCACAATTCCAATTCATTTTGTACACAGTGGTTTTGGGTTACAACACACTCATTGCATTATAAGTACATGTGCTGCACTGCCTTAGTGGTTGCAGTACTCTTGAGCCAAGCACAATACTGTGCTTGGAATCTTTACCCTTGCTTTCACATTGTGAAACATGCGAAAGGCTAAAATACTTGTGCTGAAACTATGGCACCTGCCAGTGGTCAGTTCAGCTTGTTTATCTGTCAAAAGAAATGGCCCAAGGCAGACAGCTCTTCCAGGTTTCATGCTTGAATGAGCATGAATTTTTGTTTATTGAACTGCAGTGTCTGAGCTGCCTATAGGGATTTCTTATACAGCTTATTGCTACTTTCAGCTGGGCGCAATCTTTGCCCTTTGTAAACCTGCTTCTACATTGCGCATTTCTGCAGAACTCTGTTTAACTCGGTATTGTAAACAATAACCTGGAACTCTTCAGTATCCTCTGCATCCCTAATGTAGCTTTCTCATGTAAAATCGATTGTTGCCAAATTTGCTGTGTGTACGTGTCTGTGTGTGCATGCTTGCTTGCTTGCAAGTATGTGTAAAATTAAATCTCTTTGCACACAGCCTGGAGTCTGTACGGTCCTTTCGCAATCTGGTGCTGAAGGAAGCATCGTTGAGCATCTTCAACAAGGAAGCCTTCAGGCAAGATCTGCAGGCATACAGCAAGAAACCAGAATTCCCACTGCCTTACAGCCCACCATCCAAAAGCACACGTCAGCAGCGAGAACGCAGACGTACCCTGCCAGTTACATCGGAAGAGCTGGAGGAGGCAATCAAGATGGATGCTGCGTAAGTGTACCTGCACTAGTAGTAACCCTTTATACATTGCATGGAGCCATATTGAGGCAACATTGCTTTTGCCTGTACTTTTCAGTGAAACTTCCTATGCCAGTAATTTCCTTGGGCACGTGGAATTAAGCTTCCCACAGGGCAGTTGTTTGGCAATAATACTGTTGCAAATACTTTCCAAGTGTGAAAGAGTAATTAAAAAAATGGAAACATTATTGGAGACATTACCTGCTGTGGTGGCTTAGTGGCTGTGTCATTGCACTGCTAATAGTGAGGTTGCTCTATCAAATCCTGTCTACGGTGCCCTGTTTACTGTGCATTGGGTGCATGGTAATTTAAAGAACCCTAGGTGGTCAAAATTATTGCAGAGTCCCAGGTTACGGCATGCCTCCTAAATTATCTAATGAACTTTTCAATTAAGTAGCCATACTGCTGAGTTATGGTAGGTTGGCTGATTTCATTTGTAAAACTGCAAATATGTGGGGTCTAAGTGTAACCAAATCCTTGTTATCCAAAGAGACAAGAAATTGCCTGGCTGTGAATAGGTAATTGTGGACAGGACTGAACGTGCATTGTAAGATGTAAAAAGGCAAGTCTGGGCACATCTCTGGGTTCTTTTTGCACCTGGAGAAATGCCAAAATTGTTAAAAATAACTTTAGGTCACTACATCGTCACCTGGGCATTTCAAGCACAAAATTGCAAACTCTGAAAAGGAAATTTGGCCTTGTATTTTTCTCGCAGATAAATTTTGCTTCCTTAAACTTCTTCATTCCCATGTATATAAAAAATCAATCAACAGTGATAAATGATGTAATGCTATATTCTGTAGACCAGGAAAAAGGCCTTCAGAATTCGCTTTGGTTTTCGGCGATTAAGCAGATTTTTGATGCAACATTTGCTAAACTGTGGTGTGCACAGTGTAAAAATTACTCTGGCATATGCTTTCTGTCACTCCCGAAATGTGTGCACCTTGGTATTACCGCAGGATTACAGAAATGACGCTACATTGATCAATGAATTCACAGCGCTGAAAGGCAATAATTGGAAGAAGTTAGCAGCTGGTAGTCTGCTGATATGTTTAGTTATCATTTCTTAAGCCTCTTCAAAAAGTGCATTTCTCATGTGCACTTCAACATGTCTGCTGCGTGTTCAACATGTAGGTCTGGGAATTTTCACAATGTGTAGAACAATTGTAGTTCTAAAAATCTTCAGCCTCAGGCAGTTGTTCAGAATTGGGCTTTTCAAGCCGCTGCTGGCTTGACACTGAAGAATAGCTTCTTAATAGAAGACCATTACCAAAACTTCACCACAAACCAGAAAAATGCACATGAGACCGAACTGCAAACTGTGCTATTCGGAGTGCAAAGTTAAACAAAAGATTAATTTGCAAAAAATGCAGTCTGCCTTTGCCTCATGAAGTTGAAGAATGCCTTCACTGTATGTCATGGGCACCGGAAGGACTAATCTTTTCTGTTCTGTACCCATAGAACAGTTGTATGATTATATGCTTTAGGAATGTTCTCATGCAACATATACTATTCTAAATTTTTTCTGACACATTTTTTTTGCAGATGTATCTATTTTTTATAGTTTCTTTCAAGTGGCCACAAAAGTATCAGCTTTAGAAATGTTTGTTTCATATGTATTAAATATTTTTCTTGCAACTTACATACTTCGGAAGGCCAACCATCTTTCTACAGTTACATGCATGGCGCTGCCTAAGGAGACATAAATGTAACCCCTGAAAAGTGATATCTCTGTGGTAACAAAGAAGTTGGTGTAGTAACACCCATTTAGCAGGTACTACTGTTAACATTGTCATGTTCTATTTTTTGCAGTGGTCAGAAAAGAGTACCAAGCCCTGTGAAAACTGTTGATGCAACCAAAGATGACTCTTCGGATCCCAGCAAGCTTAGTGTGGCCGCGAAGGTGTCCATGTTCAAGAAGTCGGCTGTGCTGGATGCTCCCCGAAATGGTGCAGAACGTAAACGACCAGCACGGTTCACTGTTGCCGAGCGCCGCCTGCGATCCCAGACACAGCCTGTCACAACGGAGGAAGTACAGCTGGCAGCCAAGGAGATCAAGGAACAGGATAAGCAGCCTGAAGTCAAGGAGGATGATCTGTCCAAGATGAGCCTGGCCGAAAAGCTCAAGATGTTCAACCAGAAGGTGAGCTGCATTCCTTTCTCTGTCCCTTGGCAAAGAAAACATGGGCTGCTGTCTTCAGTCTTTCAATAGTAAATGATTGGTTGATTGGTTGATTGGTTGGTTGATTGGTTGAACGACTGATTAATGGTGTTTAGCATCCTGAAGGAGTACCATGGCTATGAGATGCTGAGTGGGGAGCTCCAGATTAATCTTGATTGCCTGGTGTTCTGCAACATTTTGTGTGCTTACGTTTTTGTGCATTTCTTCCCTATCAAAATGTGGCTCTCCTATTGCAAAATGCTGTTGCCACAGAGCCATCCTAAGAGGTCATCATTTTTCTTACCTGTGGTGAATTGTGCTCGTGGTACCACTTCACCCAAATATGATAAAACCGCCTGCATCACAGTAGTAAATCTTTACATTACCTCAGGAATTGAGCACAGTAGCATAGAAATTGTGTTAAAGGGTCTGAAAACCAATTTTCATGGTACCGATCTTTTTTTTTTTGTGCAAAGGAAAGCTTACCAGTGAGCGTCTAATCATGAAGTGGTAACGCAGAAAACGCTGTGGAATATTTCTCAGAATATTTTGATCTGCAGTGAAGTTGTAGTCGTTTACTGGAAGCATTCTGAAAACAGTGATAAGTGAGCGCGATAGCGATTATGCATTGCAGGAGGCAGACAAGTGCAGCTGTAGCTGTAACAAAGTATTTTGTTTATCAAGCTGATGTTCCTGTAATTCACGTTTTTCGGTGTGTTAAATTATTTCTGCAATAATAACTACATGCTTTCCTGATTTCCTGTCCAATTTCTTTGGTTATTAACTAGTCAAGAGTGTTTTCTAGCCACGCCAAGTTAAGTTCTCAAAAGCAACGCAACACTTTCACATATGATATAGTTTAGCGTATTGCTGTAGCCATGCATGTGCTAGTACTGTAGTGCTGGCACCAATTTATGGCACAACTAGCCGATGGCATTTGGTATGTCACAGGGAGATCGCACAACATGGGGTCCTTATTCGCAAACTCGAGTACAAACGGCATGTGCGCCGCCATGCATTGTGGTATGCATGTGACACTCGTTAATGTGGACTATACTTCATAATAGGCTGTACTTAATTAATAATAGCTCATTTACATACAGTGATCTCGTATACTACAAAATTAGTGAACAAGTCATTCACCTAAAATCTGGTAAGGCAGACTTGAACTTTCACCGGCATTTCTCTGGACAATTCTTCAGCAGGAAAATATTCACTGAAAGAAACGGCATTTTCCAGTGGGAATACAAACAACAAAAAAAAAAAAGCCCTCCAAATTTTGGGTTGATGAAAACAAAAAATGCTGTACCCTGTGTTCTTGCTTACATCACAATTTGCGTGCATTTCATTACTAGCTGGTGCTCATTAATGCCAGGCAAATTTGCTAGTGTCCTGCTCTTATGCCCACAGGTCACCCTGGATGTGCTCACACAGAAGCCACCCATGCGATCCAATAGTATGCGGCGATCTTTAGGGTCCAAGTCGTGCGCTGAACCTGCTGTGCCCGCGTTGGCCACACTTGGTGTGCCACTCAATCGTGTACGCTCGCATTCATCTCCTCCAGAAGACCCAGTGGAGCCTGCTCCTGGGACCATCCCGAAAGGCAAGTGTGGCTCTTGCATAGAAGGGGTGTGACTCTGGTGCAGTGCTGGTGCAAGCTGAGGCGATAAAATATGGTGGAAATTTATGAAAAATCTGGAGGTAATGGCAAAATATTGTTATAAGAGTTGGCCGATGTCATTTTTTTAGCTTTGTGCATTATTTAATGTTTATAGTACAGTACTAGTATTTTCCATGCCTGAAAGACAACAGCTGGTGATGACAAACTTTTTGACTGTGGGGGAAGTTAGAAGTTAAGTAGAAGTTAGTAGTGTGCAGTAATTCTTTATTCAGACATATCCCCGCTTAGCCTGAAAGTGTTACAGCAGAGGGGTTGCAAGCATGAAAAGAATACATCTTGATTCACACTGCACACCTGTCCACATGACAGTCAGTTCCACTGAGCGATAGTTTTTACAAAAAAAGAATTGGCATACAGGCCCGTCCTAGCCCGGTATTCTCTAATGTTGCACTAGGGGTCAGTGCGTGCTGATATAGAGTTTGGTGGTTTTACGTGCATTTCCCTATCAATTCGTTTTGTTCTGATAGATTTCATACAGAAGCTTTAGCCGCAGTTTATTTCGGCGAGATGACAGGGATTCCCAGTTGAGCTCTCTTTTCATTGCTGTGCAACTAACTGTACTTCCTCCCGTACCTACCCGAGACGAACCTGGCTCCTCTGTTTTGTATTTTTTCTAGTTTATTTACAAGACATATCTGTGACGGGTCCCAAAGGGTACAAGCATATTCCAAAATAGGTTGTATACAAGTTAGGTACACCGTGCTTCTAAGGTTAGAATTTGCACATTTTAAATTTCTTTGAATGTAATTTAAAGCAACTGCCGCTTTGCCAACTACATAGTCCACATGTGCCCGCCAAAAGCAGTCGCCCGATAGCATCACGTCTAAATATTTAATGTTTAATGTTTAATATATAAATATTTAATTTAATATTTAATGAGCATAGATTTAATTCAATATGCACTATTCATTAATTATACACACTATTAGATGTGCTAATGAAGAAAGATAACCATCATTATTTGATTAACCCATTGGCATCCTGCATATACAGTTGAGTTTACATGTTGACACTGATAGCAACTTCTGCAGGCCGTAACTGAAGTGCAGCTTTAAATACAATTAGTACAGCTGTGTAACTAGACTAATGGGAAAGATTGAACACGTAGGCACGATAATAAATCTTCACAATTGAAAGAAGCACTCGCTGCTTGTTTTCAACTCTGGGAAATACTTTGCGTTTTAGAGAAGTCTCCAGAATCATTAAGGTATATATATGAAAAGGTAATTTTAAACTCTAGTGCCTCTACAGCAAACTCTTTTACATTGAAATGACCTGTACGATGAAGGAATAATTCTGTCCTGGTTCTATTGTGATCTGGGCAATGCGCAACAGTTGCGATGAAGTGATCTGTATAACAAATTTTGGAGATCCCGAGCACACCGATTTAAAGGCATTGGGCTGTGTGTCTTTTCGCAAAAGCTCCGTTATGCATGAATAGGTATGTCCAGGTAAGGCTAAGCCAAAATGATACACCAATCCTTTTTGCACAGACTGTGGCCAGTAGATTTTCTTCAAATTGTAGCATTACGTAAACGTTAAGTTCAATCTTTTTGAGGAGACTCATTGGTGTTGCATAGCTACTTGTTATTTAGTTTAACCTTGCAAAAATGTCTTGCTCTGCAGATAGCAAAATGAATGCTACCAGCGTTCTGTGTGCAAAATTGCATAGGCAGTCACTGGAAACATCGGTTTGTTCCCTTAACATGAAGTAAAGTCTGAGGATTCCAAAACCCAGCTTTAGGTCTATATGCATATAAATCTGTTGGTGTAGTAAAAGTCATCTGGTTTTGGAAGAAGCAGTGTTCACACCCATAGTACATACCTTAAATGCAAGAGTGCTCGGAAGTTCTTGCCACCTTTAAGGAATTGTTGCAACACCCGCCATGGTTGCTCAGTGGCTATGGTGTTGGGCTGCTGAGCACGAGGTCGCGGGATCGAATCCCGGCCACGGCGGCCGCATTTCGATGGGAGCGAAATGCGAAAACACCCTTGTACTTAGGTTTAAGTGCACGTTAAAGAACCCCAGGCGGTCGAAATTTTCGGAGACCTCCACTACGGCGTGCCTCATAATCGGAAAGTGGTTTTGGCTCGTACAACCCTATAATTTTATAAGGAATTGTTGCAACGAGATGCCACTCATGGTTTACTAAGAATGGTTACAAGAGCATTGATAACTTCAAGGCTTCTTACTTCATCTAAAATGAAAGACCAGTTAATCAAATACTGCTTTGCTGCAAGGGCTGAATTGTAATTTTTTTTACCAAGCTTTTTCTTCTATATGAAATTGCTGGTACAGTAGATGATTGACATGATGAAAACCCAAGTTTCTAGAAACTACCATTGCATTATTAGTAGGGCAAACTTGCGCAAGAAAGCTTTCTGTAGCTTCTTCGATTTTAACAAAAGCACCTCGACGCCACAGTTGCAGCACCCTTGAGAGCATTATCTTGGAGCTGATCCCATCATTTCAAATAGATTTTCTTGTATCTGCTACATCAACTTCATTCCAAACAGTCAGTGTTATCAGCAAGGAGAGGGAGGTCATTCTGGTGCTTTTATTTTATTGAACATAGTGAGCTCGTAGTAGCTTTCCCATAAGTATTTACGGTAACTCTGCCATACCTATCCATTGTAATAGTGCATGATAGAATAAATATTATCTAGTCAGTAGTATATATTGATGAGTAGTGAAAAAGGTAGCTAGGTCTACTTGTCACAAGATACGGTAAAATTTTTATTAGATGCAAGCCATCACAGAGGTTTAAGATTGATCAAGTATATATGCTATCTACAACTCTTCTAAGTTGCTTTCAGCACTTATTCTTGCACTGTGAAAGTGCCAACATGGTTGGTAATGTCTTTTCTAATCTGTTGCTACCAGGAATTCTGAAGGTGCAAGTGGGACCCCAGCCTGTTGTCAAAAGCATATTGAAGCAGGACCAACATCAGGAAGTCAAGGAAGACGTCAAAGGCATCCTGAAACAAGAGCCTGTCTCGGATGCTGCACCTCCAACTCCCATAAAGCCCATTCTTAAGCCGGAGAAGCCCTCTGCCGAGTCTCCAAAAAGCTCCGGCAGCGAGTCATCCTCGGAGGAAGAAGAGGAAGAGGAGTCGAGCTCTGAATCGAGCTCTGAATCGTCTAGCGAGGAAGGCAGTGAGACCGAGGACAAGAAAAAGATTCTTCTGGGTGGTCAGCGACATCTGGTGATTGCGCAGGGCTCTTCACCACAGGCTTCCCGCAAGGTCATCTCAAACCCGGCAGTCCAGAGGAAGCTCAATGCTTCACTGCGCCGCAAGGAGGAAGAGCGGTGAGGGGAAACTCCTCATTTCTCTGATCTGACTCTCTTGCCTGCTTGTGGCATGTGGCATCTCTTCCATGTGGCAACTTTGGGGATTCGAGTGCTGTCCTGTTGTAGAGAATGTTGCTCGTTTCCCTCCCAGTGCCTTACCCCTGCATGCTTGTAAAAGCCTGGTTTCAATTTTTTTTTCTTCGTTTTTGTTGCTGCTGCTGCTGCTAGTGGCTGTGAGCTGCGTTTTTGCTTCGTATCCGAAGTTTCGTTATTCGAATGGTGCTTGCAAAGTTGTGATAGTTGCTTGGACATTGTTCCACTTTTGGCTTTGAACTGCGTGTGGCTTTCTCATGGCTAGACTGCTGATGTGTGGGTGCTATTGTGGCCAGTGAGGTCATTCTTTTCTCTTTGATGTGAAGCAATGTTCTTTAGATTGGAGCTTTTCTTGATTGTCTTTCTTTTACTTTTTCGGCAGTCAACTTGAGGTTTGACGAGTCGATTGATTTTATATATTATATAGCTTGAGTGGGTGAGTTTTAAGGTAAGATGTTGCAAGCCATTATACTTATTTTTAACAGTGGACTGCTGCTTGAAACTGGTTGTACAGTTTACTTCGTGCAATAAATTTTTACCTCATGGAGCCATCTTTTAGTCTGTGCTCCTTTATTACAAGCAGAAAAAAAAGTAAGGCTGTGGCCTGCAGGTTGCAAGCAGCCGGCAGAACAAGATGTACATTTAGAAACAGTGTCAGGTATGTTACGATGTGGCAAGTTAAATACAGCGACGAGCCTAATTACTTAGCAGTCTTTATTTAAACTGACAGCTTCAAGAATTCTTCAGTTAATTGCTGCTTTGTCAGCACTCAGATTTTGTGAAGTAGCGGGTTAGGGGCAAGTTCACCAGGCCTCGTGGAGGTTGAAGACTGGGCGTGTTGGTATAGCATACTAGATGTTGGATTGCGAAAAATTTTGACAGTACAAAAAGATGAAACACACAACGAAGCACTACACAGAAGAGAAACACACAGTTGTCTTTCTGTTCTGTGTGTCCCATCAAAATGTTGCACAATTCAACATCTGGCCTTATGGACTGAGTCTCGAATTTGTTGTCAGTAAAACATACAGAACAACCTTATTGAAGAATAAAACGCTCTATGGGTGGAGCCCCTAGAGAAGGGCCCCAGTGGCATCCGCACGTTGTCTCACTTGTCGGATGATGGCCCTTTGGACGTCTTCCTGTGAACTGGACAGCGCCGCCTCCCATAATTTCTGAGTTTGTTCTTTTTGTGTATATGCCGTGCATGCCCATGAGATGTTGTCTAAGGTTGGCGTGGCCCGGCACCATGGGCATGTGTCTGTATATCTCTTGGGATGAATATTATGGAGAATATGCAGGTTGTTATATGTATAGGTATAGGCAGCTTTCTCCATATAACCTGTTCTTCCTTACTGAGATTCTTACCTGGGGGCGGTAGTTCCATTCAATTTCCTCTCTGATAGTTTAAAATTGCAGAGTAGTTCTGGTCAATGGGGATCAGGTCGTCGGAGGCGCCCTGTGAGCACCCGCGGTGTGTAGCATGCGCACGAGCTACTCTGTCAGCCTCTTCGTTTCCTCTGATTCCCTCATGACCGGGTACCCATAAAAGGTGAAGTATGGCTCGGGGTTTTATATCTCGTATAATCCTATAGGCTGTGGTGCATACTCGTCCCCTGAGGTAGCTTCTGCATGCCGCTTGAGTCAGATAGGATGGTTATTTATTGTTAGTTTGGTTCCGTCGCTTCGATAGCAAGGGCTATTGGCAATTTCTTCTGCTTCCACGATAGTGGTGTTGCGAGTGGAGGTGCTAGTGATTTCTCTGCCCAAGTAGTCAGTGACAGCAGCTACCGTTCTTTTCTGCCTGCCTGGGTATCTTGCCGCGTCCACGAAACGGGAATTTGGTTTGTCTCCGTGCCTTTTTTTTTAATGTATGCAGCTCTGGCTTCTCTTATGCCTGCATGTAGAGTTGGGTCCATATTTCTGGGTATGGGCGCCACTTTGATGCTGTTTCTGATTCTTGCGGGGATGGGTTTAGCTTGGTTGTATTTTTCTAGGAGCTCGTGATACCCGAGTCAGCCAAGGAGTTTCCTACCCGTGGTCATTTGTGCGAGTCTGTTTCTTTGAGTTATCAGTTGAGCTTCTGCCAGTTCCTTGAATGTATTATGAATCCCGAGAGACACGCGTTTTTTGGTTGAGCCGCATTGTGGAATTTGTAGGGCGATCTTGTATGCTTTCCTTAAGCACGAATTGATCGCAACCCTCTCTGCTTTCGTTAGCTGGTAATACGGCAAGCTGTAAATGAAGCGGCTAACCACCAGACTTCTGATTAGGCGAAGGGTGTCTGATTCCTTCATCCCCGTCCTTTTCGTGGCTACCCGCTTTATCATTCTTGCGACTTGTTGTGTTGCTGTCTTGATGAGGTTAAGCCTGCGTTGGCGGTGTTGATTTGATTGTAGCCACATGCCGAGTATACCCGGATTGTGGTCTTCTCGGGTATTGCATCATTTGCAAGTCTGATTTCCAGTTTAAGGGCAGGGTCCGTCAGGACGTCAAGATTCCTTTTGCCTCTCCAGACTCGTATAATCTCAGATTTCTCTGATGCAAATTGCAGCCCTCTGACTCGCATGTATGTCTCGATTTCACAGGCAGGTGCTTGTAATCGTTCTTCTTGTTCACGTAGCGATCCGGTGACACACCAGACTGTAATGTCATCGACGTAGAGGGCATGCTGGATACCGGGGATGGCTTGTAGTTTCCTTGCAAGACCTATCATCGCCACGTTAAATAGCATTGGCGCCCTGGGGAGTGCCCTTGTTGGGTGCCTTGAAGGTCTTGATTTTTAGTGCGCCAAATTTAATCTCAGCGGTTCGTTGGTTTAAAAAGCTGCGAACATAGTTGTATATCCACTCTCCGCAGTTTGTTTCAGCCAAGCCATCGAGTATTCCTTGGTGGCTTACGTTATCAAAAGCTCCCTTTATGTCAATGGCCATGACAACGTGTTCGCTTGATCTTGGTATATTTGTCAGGACTTCTTCCTTCAACTGTAGGAGAATGTCTTGAGTTGAGAGCTTGGGTCTGAATCCAAACATAGGGTCTGGAATGATTTTTTATCCTCCAAGTAGTTTTGTAATCTAGAGTTGACTATTCTTTCAAATAGTTTACCCAGACAGGAAGTTAGGGAGATTAGTCTAAGGTTATTAATTGTTAATTACTTGCCAGGCTTGGGAATTAAAACTATTTGAGTGTGCTTCCACTGTCATGGAATAGTACCCTGTTGCCAATGTTAATTTATAAATGCAGTATATGCCTGTAAAGCCTCATCGCTTAGGTTTCTAATTATGGGTTTAGTTATCGGTTCTTTGCCTGCCGCTGTGTTTCGGGTCATTTTCGCTATGGCAGCTCTAACTTCTTCGATGGAGATGGGTTCATCGAGTTCAGGGTGAGGCGCTCCCCTGTATTTGGTCTCTCAGGGTGGGGGAGATTAGTCTTTTCCGAAGCACTTGTTGTATAATTCTTCTTTGAGTTCTTGTTCCGTCCCTGGATACGTACGGATTAGCCGTTCCACCGCTTTACAGCCCTCGTTCTTGGTTTTGGTTGGTTCCATAATTGCTCTTAGTATGCGCCAAGTTTTTGTTGTACTCAGTGTGTCATTAAGGGAGTCACAGAAGCGTTCCCAATTGGACGTAGCTAGTTTCGTTGCGTACTCTTCCGCTTTGCGGGTGATTTCTGCAATGCGTACTTTTAGCTTCCGGTTCTTTTGTTGCTTCAATCTTTTCATTAGTCCTCTGCGTGCCTCCCAGAGATGCAGTAAGCGAGGGTCTATCTCGGGCACCTCACATGTGCGGGCTAATTCTTTTGTGACTTTATTCTTTTGTGTTGTTAAATTTTCACACCATTTACTTAAATCGTAGATTGTGGTGCTTTGTTCGCTTTGCATCCGGCGGTATTTCACCCAGTCGGTAATTTTGGCTATTCGTATGTGTCGTTTAATTCTCCCAGTCCGAATTTTGGTGCTGATGTAATGGTCACTACCTGAATCATTTAGGGTGTTTATCCATTGTGCATCTTCACAATTCTGCACTATCGTGAGGTCAGGGCTGGTGTCCATGCTCACACTGTTGCCTTGTCTAGTGGGCACTGCAGGATCCGTTATAATTGTCATGTTGAGTTCTGTTTGTTCCAGAATGTTTCTGCCCTTAGCGTCCTGTTTTGGGTATCCCCAACTAGGATCTTTGGTGTTGAAGTCGTGAACTATCACCAGTGGTCTTCCTTTTACCAGGCAGACAGTTTCCTGCAGGAGGCTGTCAAACTGTCTTTCTCTGGCTTGGTGGACTGTAAATGTTTAGTATAAAGGCACTCTTTTTGTTCAGGCCCTTATATATGATTTCTATTAGTAAATGCTTAATATCTGTGTCGGTAAAAGGATTGCTTGATTGTGGTAATTGATTTCACTACCAAAGTCTCTATTGCTTTCTCCGTATCCGGGTGTGTGTACACTTCGTATCCCTGAAGGTTTGGAATGGATCAGACTTCCTGAAGGGCTATGACAGCTGGTGGCTCACTCTTTGAGCTCACCAGCTGTGTTAAAAGTCCCCTTTTCCGCCGGTATCCACGACAGTTCCACTGCCAGATTTCGCAATTTTCTGTTATAGTTGGTTTATGTTTAGGCATGGTTGCTTTCTTGTGCAATGGCTGCTAGCCCTGATCTGGCGTATGACTTCTCGGCTATCTCTCTAATGTTGGCTCTGGTAATTTGCTTACGTACCGTTTTCATGATTTCAGTTTACAGAACCTGGAGTTTTTTGTCGGACTTCACTTCAAACTCAGTCATTTGTTGCGTTAGTTGGTGTGTTGTTTGGGCTGACACCTGTTGGGTGATCTGTTCTGCTATTGAGGGTAATAGTTGTTGGAAAGTCTCTTGGATTTATGTCTGGAGTGTTTCGACTGTCAGCCTTTCTCCCTCTAATGTAGGGTGCCTTTCGGGTGCTGGTACAGCTTGCCCCAAAGCTTGCTCTGACTGTGCCGGTTTAGCCTGTGTGTTCTGTTGCTGCGACTGCGTTTGCTTTAGTATCGCATTCTCACGCTCAGTCGCCTAAGTGAACTCTCGTGAGTTCTAGCTCTCGTTCTAGGCGCGTTATCTGTGCAGTTGTTTGAGCTTGTGGGTTGGGAGGCTATTGCTGACCAGCTCGCCTTGTTTTTGTCGCCTTCATTCTTTAGAGATTGTTTCTTGTTGTTCTGTTGGTTGGCGCTTTGCTTCTCCTCTTGTTTTCTGCCCCGGGAGTTGGATCGGCCTCTGGAGGTCGACCTAATGCGGGCCGGAAACATGCCCTCTTCTTTAGCGCGCAAGGCACGAGGGGGAGGGGGTGTCAGGGAGGGTAGGTTCTACTCGGCGGCTGCTTACGGTGAGGCTGCCATATCTTGAAAGCGATCTGCAATCTGGACAGAGTGCATGCTTGCGTGGGCCTCATCTTCAAAGCAGTCTGCGATGTAGACAAAGTGCGCTGAGTGCCGATAGCTTCGTATGCGCTGTGCTTTCGATGTTTAGTTTGCATTGAAGTGAGAGGTAGCACGAAGGTCAATTCACTAACTGCTGCTGCTGTGCTTATCTTGCTTAATTCGCTATTGCAATCGATGCTTCACCTTTTGGACGAAACTGCGACTTTCTTTGTTTTTTACTTAGGATGTTTGTCACTCGCTCTTTGCAATAAAGTTGTTCGACATCGTAACGAAAGTTTTGGAAGTGAGGCATTTCGGATATTAAGGACTTTGGATAAAACGAGACATCCTTTTGTTGGATTATCAGGGTCCGTTGTAATGAGAGCTGACTGTACCCTGAATTGCCATTTTTCTTTTATATCTTGGTGGTACTAATAAAGAAGAGGGGAGTGGTACACAATTGCTTGAATGTGTCAGGATAAATATGGCAGTAACTGCATATAACATTTGTTTGATAATGTTGATGAAAAGAAAATTTGCTACTTTCATGGCTGTTGCGTTGATATAGCTTCAGCTGTTAATGTGACTGTAGGGAATTGAATGATTTAGCATAGGCCTAGCTCTGTATGGCAAGAGTTCATAAACAATTGTTTGATCTCTCGTCAACTTCATGCAGCCGAGTTGCCGACTGGCCTCTCGAGTTTAGCCTGAAGTAGGACTCTGCACACACTTTGACCATGGGGTACAAGAGGGGCAGTGAGACAGCCTTGCTTGAATTGCATGGGCAGTTTATTGAAAGCAGCTGCAACTAGGCTGTGCTTGAGGCTGTCAGCTTGCCTGGCACGCTTAGGCTAAGGAAAATGCTGGTATCCATTTGCATGTTCTCATGGTTTCGGTAGCTGCCACTTGCCCTTGCATCTGTTTCATTACTTTAGACACCTAGTTCCTGGTATGGAATCCCGACCGTGGTGGCTACATTCTGATGGGAGGTAAATGTGAAGAGGCTTGTTCCCTGCGCGTTGGGTGCATGTTAAAGAGTCCCAGGTGGTAAAAATTAATCTGGTGTCCCCCACTACTGTGTGCCTCATAATCATATCGTGGTTTTAGCACTCAAAACACCAGAATTTAATTTTAACACCTAGTTCCATGTGGCTTTGGTCTTATACTTGCAACATGTACGAGATTTCTTCATTCATAACAAGTCAGTCTTTAAGATTGAAGTTCCACCATAGCATTATTGGGTATATTTTGACTGAAGTTCTAAAAAGTGCATTTGTGTTTGTAACTCCTGAGTGTGCTTAGTAACTTCTACAAACTACTTGTCACATTCTGCGAGATGGCACTGCCATGGTGGTGGCAGCTTCACTGGAGCCATTAGATGAAAATCGAGGAGCTGTACTCCCATTTCGCAGCTGAGTTCTTTGACATGCAGAGAGAGTGGCTCTCGTGCTAGAACTCTGTTATGAAAAAGTACAGCTGATGAGGTATCATTACTTGTATGACACGAGGGACGGTCGCAATTTGATTGTACTTTTAGAAAATATGTAAAGCTAGAATATGTCCTCTGCAGATGTAGATGCCACTTATTACCTTAAGCACGGCGGCTCAGTATTGAACTTGTTTGAAAGGCACTGGTTCTGAGGTGAATACCTAAGTGGAAAACAGGGTCCAGCGTCTTCAAGGAAATTCATGTAGCAGATGGGTATGCTATAGTGCCGTAGCTCAAGCGTAAACCTATGAGGCTCTTGCACAAGTTCATGAAGCACTTTGTCACTACCCCATGTTGTCTGCGACAAAATCTTAAGTAGGTTCATCGTTTTTAGGCATTCCCCCTTAAGGTATTTAGTATGGGCAGGGAAAGTTAGTTTTCAGTCAAGTATAACTTTATTATTATAAGTATAATTGCCCGAAATTCTACACAGCTGTATCGAAGCTGCAAAATAGCATGTCATGCAGCAATAGGTCCAACGTTTTAGGAATTAGATGTCTTGCATCTGGAAGCAGCATCTTCATCGCAGAAGCTTATGCAGTGGTGGCAGCTGCGAAAATTAAGAGAAGCTACTATAAGGCTCCCTAAGCATTGTGAAAGCTTTAATATCTCTATGAAAACATAACGGCCCTGTAATCAACTATCTTTATTCGCCACAATGCACAACTTATACATCTAATAGCACAGAAGCATTAAGGCAACATTCTTGCAGATGAAATGTCTACTTGCATAATGAAAAAAGCTAGCAATCCGTCCATTTCTGTTACAACCACAGACCTGAAGTCATTCTTGCATAAGAAACTGAGGAGCTACTGGCAACTCTTGTAGGATGTGGGAACATTGGGCTTCAGTAACGAAGTCACAATGTGGTGTCCTCTTGTATTGACTGAGAATAGGGCACACATATGGTACCCATTCTTGCCTTTTGACTGGCGCTGAACCTTCCTTCTGTGGTAGATGTGTTGGAGGTTGGTCAGCCTCTCAATGTTACTGGAGTGTCGGGAGGCAGATGCTCTTTATCAGCAAGTTGTACACAAAGTTCACTTATATATTTACACAAACCTGTCCCCAATTCTTTTATATGGAAAGCTTCATAGTTTCTATTGCCAGTCTAAACAAGAAAATTGAGTACAGAAATGCGTGCAAGTCATTCTTATATCCAACTCATTGATAGAGAGCTTGCATTTTTAAACCACACATTAAATACATCATGCCGAGCACATGTTTCTTGCCATTTAGTTTTTCTTTTCCTTTCCTGGTGCTTGCACGACAACAATCAGTGGGATTTTCTTCGACTTAAAAATTAGTACGTAGTCCAGCGTTTGTCCCGTTCTCCTTCATGTGCTTGCGTATTTTAACCTTACTGGAACCATCATACATCCACTGTATACAAGCTCACCCTATACTGCGAGAACCACGGTTCACTTGCACTTTTTCGCCAGCCACTACAAACCCATCAATGTCTTAACACCGATAGTCATGTATTCCGACGCTGTGCAAGGCCATATATGGAGGGAGGCAAGAGGGAAACTGGTGATGCCATTTGGTTTCGGTAGCTAGTGCAGCTCGCCACGTAGCATGGCCTCTTAAGATTTGCGCATGCTGGTAGCTTTTGCTGCGGTTGTCCCATTTGCATGGAGAGAGCTTAATTTTAATGGTGGGCATGGCCGGCTCCTTCTCCGCTCCGCTGTGCTTGCACCCAAGGGCTTTTCATGCGTTGAGGAGGCTTTCGCATGCTTCAGTACTGTTGCTGTGCCTTGGATGAGGCGAGATAAACAGGATGTTTCGCTGTTATATAATCCCTTATCGATTAGGAAATGATGGCTGTAGGCGTACGAGGGGCAAGGCATGTGCTGTTGGCTATTCAATATCAAAGCATTAATTTTTTTTATGCGCACATATACTCTCGTTACATTCACATTGGTGTGTAAAAGTGGTATATCTGTGCAAGTTGGTCATTAGACGCGTAGAAAGTATGACCAACCACCGACTATCCCTTTCATCTATCCTTTAAACTATGGTATATTGCTTGCTTTGTTAGCGAATGAACAAGCCTAACTCGCAGGACTAGGTATGCCAGTTCAAAAGTGAATATTCAAGGTCAAATGACACTGAAAGTGCAAACACACAATAAATGTCTCGGCTAAGCCGCAGCAAGCTTTAAAAAGGTTTCATTGCGGATTAAAGAAAATCCGTGTGTTCTGCTGCATGTGTTTGCGTGCCATTGCAGACTGTGTGCCACATTTTCAAGGCTGGATGGAGCGAGAGATAGTCCGCGAAGCACCAACTCATAAATTTTGCCATCATTTACCCGTTTTAGTGCCTGCTTGAGCGGCAACTATAATTATCAACAGTACGATTGAAATGTTAGTTGCACTGAACACAAATCCGCATGCATCTTCCTATCCGCGCGTCTGCTTACAGCATGTTTATTTATTTTAAGAATATACATATTTATGAATACCTTGCCGGCCTTCAGGAAGGCATTGGTTAAGGGGGAAACTATGGTTACATGAAGGAAAACAAGCGTTATGCAAGGGGAAAAAAGCATCAACGTAACAATAGCTTTATTTGCATAATGTATTATTGTGCAAGACCAATAAGTCAGTGCAAAAAGTACAATTGAAATGAGAACTAAATAGGAAAGGCTATGCATGGTGAAATACTAGTAAATATTACACGAAGGTAATTACACTACAGAGTATGCTTACAATGTAGCCATTGCCATATCAAGTGCTGAATCACCGCAATGCAAAGTGCAAAAGAAAGAACAAGGACAAAGCAATTGCAAAAAATTAGACTGCCATCTACGATAAGCTACAAGTTCAAACAACGAATGGTGTGTAAAGTTGCATATTTGCTTAGAAAAATGAATTATGAAACATAAGTACAACAAAATCAATGGCTAGAGGGAGAGAAATGTATTAACAGAAAGGCTGAGGTCAGTCTGAGCTATAACTTGGATCTGGCCTGCTATCAATGGATAAGACTATAGAAAAGGACTAGTAAAAAATTAAGGCACTAGTTCGTTGAGAGGTCAAAATGTTCGAGGCAGACCTGAAACATCGTCTGGATTATATGCTATGAAAATCTTACGCAACACGCGAAAAGAGGCGATGCGCACGTTGAGATCTCGCGATGTCTGTCATCTAGGGCCGCCTCCACGTGCACCGGAGCCCTAGGCTAACAGCGCCATCCAGGGGCGGCCGGGTGGCGTATTTTCAGTTGCTAGTAGGTACAGCGGGGCGTGGCACTTGTGTAGACGACGGACGTTTGCGCGCATGCGGGAGTATGAGCGGGTGCGAGCGAGGAAATGTGAGGACTTTTGCTCCTTGAATATACGACTCTGCCTAGGCACTACGGAGTTTCTTAGCGCATGTTGTATGCGCGTGTTCCTAGGCGCGCCGGCAGAAGTCGCGGGGCGTGGTAGTGCTGAACCTAGCATCGCAAGTTGGCGGCTCGACGCAATTATATTTATTCAGTCGTGTTGTTTGCTAATTAAAACAACGTGTCACTATTTCGCATTATTGGCGGCGCCTCCAGGACACCAAAGCGGCAACGGGGATATCAAAGCTAGAAGCCGGACTGGTCCGTGGGTTGGGGCTCGCAGAGGCCTGCGCGGCCCGAACCCACGGGCCGTTTGATCCCCCCGCTACCGCTTGGGTGCCTCGGAGATCCTGCGCCGCCTGCTTTAATATAACTTCAGGTGCTCTCCGGAGGCCTCGGTTTGCCGGTTACATGTGCCCTCCTGGAGCAGTGCCTGTAAAAAAAATGCAACCTATCGTCGCGTCTAACAAAGTTACCCGCGACTTATACAACGCCAGTCAGAACCTCGCCCCTTCAGAGACAGTGATCACCAAATGGGGCGTCCGTGCCCACTGCCTCACCGCGCGGGCAGTCAGCGGCGGAGCGTAAGCAAACTCGACCCCCCTCCACAATACCGGCACGCCTAGGGACAAACGCACGCTACACGCGCGAAGAAACTTCTCCACCGCAGTGCCTAGGCAGAGTCGCATATTCAAGGAGCAAAGTCCCCCAGATTTTCTCTCTCGCGCCCGCGCAGAAACGTCGTGGGCCGTCAAAAGTGCTACGCCTCGCTGTACCTACTAGGAATTGTAAAAATGCGGCCGGGTGCGCACGCAGCATGACATTAAATTTTTTTTTTTTTTTTGCTGGGGAGCGCGTCGATGGGACGGCCGGAGAAAAACCTGCGAGCGCGTGCAATCATAGAGGCCGTGCGCATGGTGTCTCGAGAATCGCTGCACTGTTTGATGTACGTTCTTACGCCTCAAGGCGGAACCGCATGGCGCTTTTCAGGCGCGATTGACGCGCAGATGGTGGGACGTGCGCGTCATTTTGACGCGTGCCCAGCATGATCCGTCACGAAATCGCGCCGCCGAGTGCTGCTGCTCGGAGTAGAAAAAAACGCGTCGCGCGGCGCGTCCGCCAATCAGTTCAGGTAAGTCACGTGGCATTTGGTCACGTGGCATTTTGGTTTTTGGTTTTGCCACCAGATGGCCCTGCTATCTGCGCATCTCGACGGAACCTCTCTGGCGCATTGTTTTTTCTCGGCAGAACTGGCGCGTGCGTCAAAGAAAGCACGTGCTACCGTGATTTCGTTCGCGCATCGTGTTCATCTAAAATGGACAAAGCAACCTTAAACGAGGCCCTAATAACTGAAGTGGTGAAGCGTCACGTCCAGTGGGACATACGCGACCGCAATTACAAGAACATCAAACGTGACCAGGCTTGGCAAGCTATAGCAGATACCCTCAGCGTAGATGGTATAGCAGATGCCCTCAGCATCCCCCTAATAGTAGCAATCGCCTCTTCTGCTCGGTAGTAAGTGGCCGACACTCTATTTTCTATGTGAAGTTGTAAACAAGCAGCGGCCTCTAAGCATGCGGAAGGTACGTAGTCGCAATTTCGCACACAATCTCGCTGCTTGAAATTAAGCTTGATAAATACACTTCGGACAAAAATGTTGCTGTCTAAGTACACCAAGATTATTTTTATTGTAGTGTTCTGTAAATTTAAGGGCATATTATATATGCGGTAAAAGAGACAATTCATGTCGTTGGGAGTTACGTTGTCTGGCAACCCGGAAAACTCGACGCGAAAGCGACGCTCCTTTTTTTCGTGCGTGTGCTCGCGCGTCGACGGCAACGCGGGCGTTCGCCGCGCCTCGCGTTTTTGGCTCGCGGAAAACGCGCCATGCGGTTCCAGCTTTACGCGAAAGAAATCGCTCTCCTCGGACGCATTGCGGCGCGGTGTAAGCGGTTAAGCGTCGATAAGCGCACTGAGTATGACAACACTGAGCGTGATATGAAGACCAGGAAAAGATTCCCAGCAGCAGGTCTGGTACAACTATTTGCAGTATTTAGCCCATGAACACCATTCGTACGCGTTGCGCACGATTTTCTTTCGAAATAAGTTTGCGCTGAGAACGGCAGAAAGCCGAGCTAGTCGGTAAGGATTCTGTTGGTAAGGAACAAATATCTGTTCTTTTTTTTCCTTTATCTGCTCATTTTTCCTCTGTAGGGCAGCGCATATCTTACCTAACTTATTGGGAGCAGTGAAATCAACATTAACATCAGTGAAGCACAATAAGAACAACGGTTTTACTGACTGTCGTATGGGTGTGGTTTATAATATTCCCCTTAGCTGTGGCCAGTTCTACGTAGGGCAAAAGGGACGGCGTATCAATCGGAGGTGAATGGAACATAAAATGTCGTTAAACGGTGGATCGCCTTCTAACCTTTCCCTACACCGCCAAGATTGTAACTGCACGCCAAAGTTAGATGAATGTGCGATATTGTACAGGCATAAGAATGAAGATACGCGTCTTCTGGTAGAGGCATGGCATATTTATACTGGTGGAAGTGCGTGCGCGAGTCAGCCTTCGAGTACTTTACATAAGGAAGAGATTAAGTGCCTTAACAGTTATCTCTCACGTAGACCGGCACATGTACCCGACTGACACGTGGTGATACCATTCCTGAGCTTGCGCAGATGAGTTTTGTCTTCTTTCTTTTTTGCCTCAGTGCTCCCTTCAGTTGATAGTCGGCGTTCGTGTTGTCCACTTCTCTACTCTTGTGTCCTGTCTGTACGCCTCACCTCTTTTTTTGCATAATGAACTTCCGGCTGGACTACTCAATGCAAAAACAATATTGCTAACCTCGGGCGTTATAACATTTCTTTTTGTTCGTTTGGATCTAAGCATCTATTCGCACTTCGATCGTCACGTGCAAGGAGAAAGAAACGGTGTGGTTACACTCGAGAAGATACGGTATGTGCACTCGTCGTCCACCACAACGAGCTGCAGCTGCAGACGTGCTACGTTTCTCGGCAGAGCGCCATAATACTTTCGCGCATGAATGGCAAGTCGACAGACATATGTACTCATATAGACGCGCGTCTGCATAAACAGATGCTTCGTCAAAAATAAATAAAAAAAAAAGGAAAAGAGCTTTGTCTCGCGCCAGCTCTTTCTCGGGAACAGGCGATTTCTTCGCGTCTCGAGGAAGGCGGGATTTACAGCTTCGCGGGCCCAATTTCGCATACGTGACCCGTGTTTTGTCCTCGGTCGTACGTCCGCGGGGATGAATTGCGGTGGGCTTAACGCACTGTGTTCGGCAGACAAGGCTCGCGTTTAGTGTGGGAGTAGCGTTCGGCTACCAGATTTTCGTGAGAAAAAGACGACCGAGGGGGAGCGAACGTCTCTCCCTTCAGGCAGACCTTCGCGGCCGTTGGGACGAGCCCAGTTTTAGCCCCTCTGCCCGCTGCGGCGGCGCGGTTTGATTCCCGGCCGCATTTCAATGTGCGCTGGTCAGCCCAGAAAACATGCTAAAAAAAAAAAAAGAAACCGGTGGTCAAGGCTAAGACGGAGCCTTCTACTGCGGCGTCCCACCTAGCTCCAGTGTTTGTTTGGGACGTTAAAACCCACGAATCCCATCTGCTTGAGCCCCTGAAGAGCGTACTCTTAACGGCGTCACTTTCTCTCTCTCTCTCCTACCCATGACATGGTCTCGGCTCGCCGAGCCGTATATAAGGAGGATGTCGCATTGAGCAATCGGCAGAAGGGCACGACACGGGTAGTTGCGCGTGCAACGCGATGCAGTCAGCCAGCGACATCGCCTTACTGGACGCAAACAATTCTCTCGCCGGGCCTAGACGGGGGCCGGCTAGGTACCGCTTGTGGCCGCAGCCTTGACCAGCTAGCCTCCGCGGGGCCAACCGTGTCTCCGCCGCCTGGATCACGACGCGCTGTGGTGCTCACGACGGGCCAGCGCGCACCCTCTCTGCGACGCGCCTTTTCTCTTTTGTTTCCGTCTCCCCTGTGTCGACGAGCGCGGGTGAGAACCGTACCGAGTGAGATTGAATACTTCTCGCGGCGTTTCTTAACGGGGAGGTGTGTGTGTGTGTGTGTGTGTGTGTGTGTGTGTGTGTGTGTGTGCGCGCGCGCATTTTCTTTGCCTTGCGTCCGTTCCGAAACGGAACACTCGAGGCACGACAGAGAGACGGTTCAGGCTGAACTGACGGTTACTTCACTAGCTTATTGAAATGAAGGAGTTAACGGTTACTGTCCCTTGAAGCGCGCTCATTCAACTGGATGCAAATTATTAGAGCCACTCATGTTTGCCAGGAATCGCTTGATAGGATCTTGATAGGATCTGATAGGAGCGCCTTGTCCTGTCGTCTTTCTTGTCTCTGTCGTTTTGCGCTAAACAAAGTATTCATGGATTCAGTCTTTAGATGCTCGGTTGAAAAATGAGGCTGTACATGTATTTGTGTTTGAATGTGGTTGTGCTACCTGCTGGGGATGGCCAATGCGTCGTGACCGGCGCGTTGGGGGAACAGTGTATGGTGGTCGATTAAGCGTCGAATAGTAAAAGCAACAAAATCCCAATAAAGAAAGGCGTCAGACAGGGAGATACGATCTCTCCAATACTATTCACAGCGTGTTTACAGGAGGTATTCGGAGACCTGGAGTGGGAAGAATTGGGGATAAAAGTTAATGGAGAATACCTTAGTAACTTGCGATTCGCTGATGATATTGCCTTGCTTACTAACTCAGGAGACCAATTGCAATGCATGCTCACTGACCTGGAGAGGCAAAGCAGAAGGGTGAGTCTAAAAATTAATCTGCAGAAGACTAAAGTAATGTTTAGCAGTCTCGGAAAGGAGCAGCAGTTTACGATAGGTAGTGAGGCACTGGAAGTGGTAAAGGAATACATCTACTTAGGACAGGTAGTGACTGCGGATCCGGATCATGAGACTGAAATAACCAGAAGAATAAGAATGGGCTGGCGTGCGTTTGGCAGACATTCCCAGATCATGAACAGCAGGTTGCCATTATCCCTCAACAGAAAAGTGTATAATAGCTGTGTCTTACCAGTACTCACGTATGGGGCAGAAACCTGGAGGCTTAAGAAAAGGGTTCTGCTTAAATTGAGGACGGCACAACGAGCTATGGAAAGAATGATGGGTGTAACGTTAAGGGATAAGAAAGGAGCAGATTGGGTGAGGGAACAAACGCGGGTTAATGACGTCTTAGTTGAAATTAAGGAAGAGAGATGGACATGGGCAGGACATGTAATGAGGAGGGAAGATAACCGATGGTCATTAAGGGTTACGGACTGGATTCCAAGGGAAGGAAAGCGTACCAGAGGGCGGCAGAAAGTTAGGTGGGCGGATGAGATTGAGAAGTTTGCAGGGACAACATGGCCACAATTAGTACATGACCGGGGTAGTTGAAGTATGGGAGAGGCCTTTGCCCTGCAGTGGGCGTAACCAGGCTGATGATGAGTAAAACCTGTGGAAAAGGAAAAGGGTGGCAGTGCGGCGACGAAGAGATAGAAGCGATAAGGAAGATTCTTTTTTTAAGAATGATATGCTGACGTTGTAGGAGTATGTGGAATGAATATACCTGGTGGCGCGATATTGAACTGCCTCGAGCGCATTGGCGACATATGCTTGATGGCAGATGGCAGATGCGTATTCGAGTTTCGTTCTTACCAATGATCTATAGGCTAACAGTTTTACATGCAATGAAGGGAGGCGAAGGTGACGTCTTAGAAATCCCAATGTTTCGTTAGCCGATGAAATAACATTAGTAACATGCACATTCCAGGTTAGATCATTAGTCAATTGGATACCTAGGTATTTGTAGGATTCCACTGATTCCACGGTGACGTCACCAATCCGATAAGGAAAGCGAAATGGGTGATGACGACGGGTAAATGAGACAAGTTTGCATTTATTAGATTTGAGTGTCATCAGCCAAGCATCACACCATTCTTGTACCCCGTTAAGGTCGGATTGAAGAGTTATTTGGTGAGTGATGGTATTGACTGCGCGGTAAATAACGCAGTCATCGGCAAACATACGGATACGGAGTGGACAACAGTGGAGTGGCAAACATACGGATACCTTTGTAGTGGACGCCATATTAACTCTCGCTTTAGGTGAACACCTCATCTATTTCCTGGCAGAAGGGGACACATCAGTATACTTGGCGTTTACAGGTAGTCTACGTCCGAATGACGGCACATATGCCCAATGCTGCTAAGCTTGATTCATGTGCAGGTATATTCAGCGTGACATGGCCGATAGCTACCGCAGGTTGGAAACGAATGCCGACGGTATCGCGTGTATCGCCGTCCTCACTCGCCGACAACCCTTATGTAGGCACCTTGCGCTGAAGCTTTCCAGAGTCTAGAGCAGCGCCGAACACAGAGCCCAGCGAGTGGTAGAAACAAGATTGGAGGGACGCGATAAAGATTCACCGTGACACCTCCGATCGCTTATAAGAGTATCAGATATATGAAAATATCCAAGAGCCCATGCTTAGCATATGGCTGGACATGTTTGCGATCGACATCTGCAGCGCGAACATTCGTGAGCTCGGCAAAGATCGGTGCGCGGACACTGACGAACGTGGGTCATTGTCGCTTGTAACGGCGTCTCGCTTCCTCCGCATCCTTCGCGGCCAGTGTCGGCAACGTTTGGGTGACGTTTGGCTTCACCCTTTGAAACGGGTGGACAGCTATATAGCGCCTTAGCCGATTCAATGTATCCTCATAAAGAGACGGAGTCAGGCAGTCCCTATGGAGTCCGTGCAGTCATGATCATGCTTTATTGGTATCCCACTTGAAACAGGGCGGTAACAAATGCTCGCCTAGCCTGCTTGATCTAATCGAAGTTTTCATATGCTAGACAAAAACGTGAAGCGCCCTCTGGCTGGTGCAATACGTATTACGGCGTTTTGAACTGTTGATCATGTTAGAGTAGTATTCAGGCCACTCCAATTCTAAAATATGCTAAGATGCTAGCAGTATGTCGTCGTAGCACTTCAAAAACCGTGTAAAGGACAGCATTTGTGGAGTTCTCATCGCTGTATATTCGTGCACGCGTAAAGGAAGGGTTACTCGTCGCTGCATTGTTCGCGCTCGTGTTTCTGTTTAACGGTAACGCTCGTAACGATTGCCATGATCGTATGACAGAGGCGTGTGATCACTTTCAGGGTGTATTCCCCGAGCAATATTGAAAACGGGCGCGGTTTCTCGGTCTTCCTTTTCCTCCTCCCGCCGACCCGACCAGCTGCGCTCGCCGCTGCCTCGCAGCAGGCTTCCCCGCGAAGCGCGCATCCCCGTGCGCAGTTTTCACCCTCCTCGCCACCCTGCTTCCCCCCTTTCTCTTCGCGCACACCGCGCGTCCGCCGCGATTGTCGGTTGCTGCTGCTGCTGCGCTCAAAACTACCGCCGCCCAGCATCCGCGCCGGTTCTCCCTACCAGCCTGTGCGGCGTGCCCGTTGCGGTCGCATCTTCGGAACGGCGTTGTGGGACCCCGCCACTCGCTTGCCAGCCTCTGTGCGCGCGTGTTGTGCGAAAGAGGCGTTCTCCGCGGCTTGCTGCTGCTGCGTCTTCCTTCCGCCTGCCGTGCTGCGGTGTCGTCCGATGTGGGGTGCTCTGTGGGGATGACACCGGGCCGCCGTGTGTGTGCAACGCCGCCGACACAGCCACTTCGACCGCAAGCGTGCTTCGCCGACTGACTGCTAGCCGAGCGACAACGCTGTTGCGATGCTCGAACCCCTGTGAGTCCCGCTTCTATTGCGTGCGTTTCGCGCTCTCGCATTCTATACCGTGCATGCCACGAAGGTTGCCGCTGTGTACAGCAAAAAGCAGTTTTCTTTGAGTCGGTACGTTTGCTTCCCATAGTGAACATGCTGATTGACCTTGGAGCGGCCGTGAACATTTGAATATATACTCTGTGTAGAAGGATCTCCGTGCTTGCGTGTGTTATCGGGTGCTTAACTTGCGAGTGTTTTGTTTTGGGCGTTCGCGTGCAACATATGACAGCAACGTGCGACGTTCTCCCATTCTTTTTTCTTCGTCGTGTTGCCTCGTACGACGCTGCTATCAGGACGTCGCCGAAAAGGTGCCAACCTTTTATCGCGCGCGTGCTCTCTTCCTGACTGACGCGCTAGAGTGCCTGCCGTCAATCCGTAACGGCAGAGCAGTCCCTCGGAGACGACCCTGCGCGCGAAGGTCGTGGCGTCTAATGACACGTGTCAATTGCTTTATCGCTTGCGCAGTGTCTCGTAGTACTACTTATTCACCTCCTTTGTTCCTGTCGCGTAGAGGGAGCGTGTCACCGATGCGGCGCGGCAGCTGGTGCTCACGCCGGCGTCCGTTGGCAACAAGGTTGTACTGCAAATAAGTTTCCTTTGTTGCACTCAACTTCCGGCCCTGCTGGGTTGACGCACCTGAAAAGCAGTTTGTCGAATGTTGTTGTCGCGGCAACGATCTCGGTTCATCGTATCGGGGCCTGATATAATTTTAATTGAATTTACCTAAAGTGGCTTGTGCCGTGCCGTGTCCATCTTTAAAGCCCTCGTTAGGTGTGCGATTGCTAATCGTACATGCACGCTTGTTGCGCACTACGATCTCGTTAATTTTCAGTCTACTGATGCCTTACGTACTTAGTCAGAGCAGTTGACTTTTTTTTTTATTCTTCCCATGTTTACCTTCCAGGTTATCTATTAAATACATTCAGTGGCACGACATTATCTGTCCTCATAAGTGTTCGTTCGTAAAAGTTCTATCAGCGCATTAGGGTGACAGTGCTTACTTCCCGAGCCTTATTGTCTTTAAATCGAAGTTGCGCATGCAGAACATGTGCGTCCAGCCGAAATCCGTCCCTAAAGGAGTCAGAATTTCAACGCTGTAACCTGTTTACCTTTGTGTCACTGACATCAAAACGTTCCAAAGACAGTTCTCACGGCTTAGCCATATGTTTCCCGCGAATGACTAGCATGCGACTGCATCGACAAGCGTTTCCGTCAGCCGAACGTTCGGCTGCGCCGCGCATGTGTTAATGCATGCGTTCACGCTTGCTTTCGTCCATTCCTTTGTCTCGCGGTTGGCGCAGACCGCATTGTTTGGGTTCTTCCGAGTACGGGCTACGAAATTCTCCGCCTTAACTCGATTGTCGCCGCAAAGAGGCCCTAGCGAGATGCTGTGCATTTTCCGCCTTGCGGTCTCGCTGCCTTCACATATGACACTGCGTATACACACATACTATCGTTGGCATTTAGCTATGTCATGCCGTCTATACAGGATGTTCTTTTTTTAGCTGCAATAAATTTTTTAAAAAGGTTGCGCGTGGCAGATAGCACAATTCTAACCCTTGATCTAAATTACTCGATGAGGCGGCCATTACTTCTATGAGAAATGAAAATGTTCAATTGAATAATTAACGGAATTACTTTTTTTTAATTTACTAACTTTTTAATAATTTATTTTACGGCACATATTTCAATGTACGAATTATCGCCGCTAAGTTTGCACGGGTGGGTTATCCACTTGGAACGAATTCTCTGGACAGCACCATTTCCAAGATATGAACTTTCAGTCTCCGACGAAATGCATTGGCGTTCCAGTTACTTCTTTAAAGAAAATGCAGTGTTTTATGAATTGAAGGACGAAAGTAACTGGAACGTCAATGCATTTCTACGGACACTTCGAAAATTAATATCTTGTAACTGGTATTGTCCAGAAAATTCGTTCCAAGTGGATACGCCGTGCGACCTCAGCGGCGATGATTCGTACATCGAAATATGTGGCGTAAACTAATTAATGAAGAAAGTTAATTAGCGTATTTATGTTATTTATTCAAAATAACATTTTCATTTCTCGTAGAAGTAATAGCCGCCTCATCGAGTAATTTAGATTAAGGGTTCGAATTGTGTGCTATCTGCCATAGGCAACCTTTAAAAAAAATTCGTGCAGCTAAATGAAAAACAAATCACCCTGTACATAGCTAGGTGATGTTGTGGCGCCAGCGGTATAAGCGTAGGCTAACAAGCGACGATATACCTATGTGTTCAACTTCAATTAGGCCCTCTAACAGGCCATTTAAGCTACTTAACGTAATTGTGTTAGTAGCACTAAAGTTAGTTTCGGTCGGTGCAAAACAGTGACGGCAATAGCTAGTACGTTATTGCGCGACGTATAGTGTCACTCGAACAATATGCTAGCGTCGCCTGCTAGGAAAAATCGCAGCTTTTGCCCGATCCTTTTCCTAGCCTTACCTCTGGCGTTAACACTTTACGTCTGCGCTGCTGCTTCATAACTTGTCTCGTGCACCGGAGCGGTCGCTTTAACGGCTGCTGCATGCCTGGAGTGTTGCTGCTCGCTTCTGGCCTTCTTCGTTGTCCTGGCGACGCAGTTGACTGAAGTGTCAATGTTCAGAAAGAACCCTACGTTCGAGGATCGTTGTTCGGTTCCTTAGACATTACCAGCTTCGTGGCGCAGCACAAGACGAAGGACGGCATAAACTGCATACTTTCGTCCTTCGTCTATTTCTGGGCCACGGTTCTGGTATTTAAACGTGTGCCAACTAGCCCGGCAACGTGTTCTATTGAACAACTTTTTAGACGTACCGTGTCTTCGTCGTGGCTGCCTCTGAAGCGTGGCATCGTGGATGCGAGAGATTTGCCCATATGTTTGCCCACGCCGTGCTTCTTCACTAATTCGTGCATTCTTGGTTGGAATAGCCGGCGTCTTTATGTGAAGCTATATGCCACTCATCGAGAAATATTGGTTCTTTGTGAGCAAGCGCTCGCAGTCTAAACTGTCCCTGTTTTTTTTTTTTTTTCGAGGGGGGGGGGGTGAGGTATGGTGCAGCTGCCAAGCACAGTGATGGAAGAGACTTTGACGTAGTCTTGCGTCAGGCTGGTAATACCAGTTGGCGTATGGGCACACTGCGAATGTTGCTTCTTCGAGCCATTTACTGCAGGCAACCGGCTAGTTAGAGCCTTTATAGTGAATTCGTTGTATCGTCTGCGTATAGGGAAGGTAGCGCTTCTGCCGGCTCTTTCGTGAGAGTTGGCTTGTAAGAGCCAAACACGTCAGTTTAACGCCAGTTGGCTGTGACGTAAAATCGGGGCCAACTGATTTTTACGTCAACTGTCGCCTTCGACGCAACAAAATCATTCTTGTGTGTACTTGGACCTACCCTTGCACGAACGCAGGTCAAATTGGATGTAATCGAACGTATATTTAACGCACGTCACTATAACCTACATGCGTCTTATGGCGCGCAAGGAAAAGAATCGCGCAGCACAATTGCGTGTAATGTGTTAAAGGGACACTGAGAAGCACTAAGTCAGTTTAGACCGATAAGGTACCACTTGAAAACTCATTTCCTTACTTTTACGAATAGGCTGATTATTAGAAGAGAAAATTCGTCTAGGTTACATTTGATATTATTCACATTTTTATTAATTTTTTTATTTAAACCGCAGCGTGGGTACCTGTGTGATGTCACGGATTTCACTCTTCATTTTTCTTTTTTGAGCCGCATTGGCTCAGTGAAAGTTGTCAAAGTTCTGTTCAACCTTTGGCTCCTTTATAGCGCAATGTTGTTAATTCTCGCCCATAAACAATTAACTTGGCCCTAATAGACGCCATTAAAATTAATAGTGTCTTTAGTATTCTCGAAGGGTAATTGACTAATAGAGGTGAAGTCATTTTTTTTTCTTTAGCGTCCGTTTAACGTTGTGACCGTCCTCCCATGAGCAGTATACCTGAGGGGTGTGTAGTTATTTTTGAGACCGAATCGAATAGTGCCAGAAGCAAATCAAATATCCAGTACTTTTCGAATAGTTATCAGAATTACTGTAAAGCGATGCTCACATCCCAGTATTCTTTTAAGTCAAGTTTCTGTCATTACATAGTATAGTACGTTATGAAGCGTTGTTCATTATGAGCAGAAGTACATCATTAGGAGCGAACAAGTGGTTCCTTCGCCTGCACAGCTAGGGCTCTTCAGAGTGCGAATGATTGCTGTACAGCCTTGAAGTATGGTTACCTAGGTGACGTAAGCCTGCTCCACTACGCAAATGATTGACTCTTCAAACTGCTGGTACCACTGCGTGTGAGGCTTCAACGGTGCGGTGTAAAGTGTTTTAATTCCTTTCCCGTTTTGAACCTACGCCATTCCGTCCTCGCTAGACATCCGAAAGTACACCGGCAAGGAAAAGAAATAATGCAAGCTAATAAAGTCGATACCGTATTCGTTTTCTTTGTTGCCGCCCCCATGGTTCTATCCTGCCCCCTCTCCCAACACACGCACGCACCGATTAGCACCGCGCCTTCTCGGTGTCTTACATCTCGCGCACCCTTCCGCTGCTCGCCGTGGCGTATCCAACGAAGTCTTCCGCCTGCTCGTGGTTTCCGAGCGTGTGTGAATGGGAGCGTTCAAATCTCTAGCGTCGCAGTAAAGAAACGAACTTCTGCGGGTCGGGCTCGGCGAGTATAGCACCTAGAGCAGTAAATCTAGATCAAGCGTTAACATTTGGGTGCGTAGAGTGTCGAGAACTCCGGGTTGGGACGAGCTCCCACCCAGAGCGCACACGCACACGATCCCTCCGCTTTCTCGCAGCAGCCGGGTATAAGGGCACAATGAACCCACGTCTTCGGGCCACCGAGGGCAAACGCACTGAACGGGAGGGCACAAGGCATTTCGCCCGGTTCTAGTTTTGCCGAAGTGCAAACATCAGCCGAGGAAGCCAGTCCTTCTGGCAGAGTGAGAAGGGCGCGTATTGGTCGCAGGCGCGCGCGACCTTCTCCTCCTCAACCTCCTTTTCTTCCTTAAATAGGCGCGTATTTCTTCTTTGCCCAAGAATGCGTCCGCTTGACGGCGATGACGACCACCGCCACCTTCTAGAGTCGTTACGCCGCGACAGCCGAGAGAAAGCCGTCACGAGAAAAGCGAAACGGGAAGAGGGAGCCGTTATCGGAGGGGTGGGCGTGCTATGAAAAGAGAATTCTTCTTGCATGCTGCTGCGTCTATTTAGGGGTCATTACGCACTGGAGACGGGACGACGAGGAAACATAAAACAGTGGAAGGGAGGGAAGTAATAGGACCAAAAGCTGATACCCCGCGTGCTCCGTTTTCTCGGCGTTTTCTCTATTCAAATGGTCGTACAGACAGCGAGCACAGCGGCATTGCGGGAAAGCGAGTGTGTGCGAGGAAGAGCTCGGGACCTTTTCGGTCGAGGGTGGCCGTGCCTTTGGCAAGAGGGCTGCGGCTGACGGCGCGTGGTGCTCTTCGCATCGGTCGCTGCCGTCGTTCGTTGCCGCAGTGGTTTGGACTTCAAGTGGCGTCCTTTATTCGCCCATTTGACGTCTTGTGCTGCTCCTTTCTAACGCCGACCGACCTCCTCTTCGTGACAGCTCCATCCTTCTCCGCCTGTCTGGTGTCAAGGGACGTTCGCACTGGCCCGTTTTCTTTCGTTGAGTGCCCGCGCAGTTTCAGTTTTCTTCCGTCGAGCGACATCAGCTGTTGTCGGTCTTCTCCTCCTTTGACTCTGTAGACCCTTCTCTCCCGGTGTCCTGGAGCCGTCGCACTAAAGGTTGCCTGACTAAGCTTCCTCCTCACTTAGTGCGTCCGGCCGACTCAGGCCGGCAACATGAGATGCATATATCGGCGCGTGCTGGTGCTATTTCTCCCGTGATGCGAACCGGGGCCGGACCACCCGCGTTCCAGAATCTTACGCTTCGCACATGTATTATGCGCTCCCGTTGCTGAGTGGTAGAACGTCTTCTTGCCTCGTCCCTGTCCATGTCGCGCGAACACTGGAGTGTGTATACGCTATACAGCTCGCGTCGGCCAATCAGGACCGTGGTCGTACGAATACACATGACTGCACCGTGTTGTGAGTCTGCTCAGCATGGCACGGCGGCTAGCTGGGCCAGTCGGTACATCTGCATTATCACTCATAGCGCGCACATCAAACACGGGCATATTAGAGAGAAGTAGCACGAGCGCTGGCTCACGACTACAAGTTTATTGCTTACGGTCATATGAATAGAACACTAACACGTGCGTACACCCGCGCACCATACATTCCCTCAGCCAAAAGCGAAACTAAGACAAGAGCGGCAAAACAAGATGGTGGGATATTTTAACGGCCAGTTACTTCTACGAAACATTTTTCCTGGTGCAGTGCGAGTGACGCCTAGCTTGCGCACCTGTCACCACATTTATTGATTAGGTAGGCCTCTGAAATGAGGCGGGCCTACCTAATCAATAAATGTGGTGACAGGTGCGCAAGCCAGGCGTCACTCGCACTGCACCAGGAAAAATGTTTCGTAGAAGTAACTGGCCGTTAAAATATCCCACCATCTTGTTTTGCCGCTCTTGTCTTAGTTTCGCTTTTGGCTGAGGGAATGTATGGTGCGCGGGGGTGTACGCATGCGAGTTTTTCTATTTATACGACTGTTCGTAAGCAACAAACTGTTAGTCGTGTCAGTGCTGGCGTTACGTCTCTCTTCTTTGTCCGTGTTTGATGTGCGCGTTGTGTTTATGCTCATCGTGGAGCAGTATCGAACGCAGTGTGGGACGCCACAATACGCCTTGTAGCTTCTACTCCAGTGCCATGTTATTTTGGGATACATAAGTACACAAAAATAATTGCGCAAGAAAGGTTGTGCGTACATTGTACGTATTTTAGACATACGATGCTAATAAACGAAATTCCAGGTGCCAAGCACCCTGTACCGTTTGAATTGGTCCTTTGACCTCGCAGATGGCATCCTGGGTTGTGAATATAGAATTATGGGTATCGAAGTCCTGCTACGATTGGATGTAATAGACGAAGTTACGCTGTCGCATTAAGTGAGATGGGTAACTGTACCTTGAGAACAGACTGTTCGCAGGCGGAATGCGAATAAACCAGTACGAAACTCGGAACGAGAAGCCGTCGTAACGAGTGCATTGCGGGGGAAGTGAAAGCATAGTAGGCGAAGCGAGTCTTGTAATACGCGTGGTGGTTTCCGTCTCGCTCGGCGCTCCCCGTGCTTGCATCACGAACGCAGGGCGAATTAGGCGGAGAAAATAGCCGCGCTGGGGCACTGCGCTTCCATTGTGCAGCGCACGGTAGACGCACTCTCATTCGTCTCGCGTAACGGTAAAAGTAAATGCGCACCTCTGGCGTTACGAAATGTGATCACGTGGGTATGAGCCCGCTGGTCGCCCCTGCCGCAGGATTTTCTTTTTTCGCGCATTCAGTGTTTCTCGGAAACGCGCCGTGCACGTGTGCCTTGCTGTACACGGAAGCGAGTCCCACGAGACACTTGGGCGACATTTAGCGTTCTTTTCGCTAACCAGTATCATCAACAGGTTTCTAGCTGCGGAACTGTCGGCGATCACTTGTTAGTGCGTCGGTACGTGAGGACGCGACCTTTTTAGTCGGTGCAGTGCGCATACGTGGATTTCATGTGCGCTTTACTTTGTTGAGTTCAAGGGAACGAAATGACTTTAAGGCACAGAGGTAGTCAGTCGAACTTGCGTGGTTTGTGCTTTTTAAACGTGCTTTCTTTTTGTCTTATTAATCGTTTTTGAATGTTCCATGGCGGGACCCGTGCCGCTGCACGTGTGCATCGTTGACCGGGGACTCGGTCGCTGTGACGTTCTGCTCCTACCAGCGCAAGGTAGCAGTTTCGTTTCCCAGTCGCGGCGGCTGATTGTCGGGGACTCGGTCGCTATGAAGTTCTGCTGCTGCCAGCGCAAGGTAGCAGGTTCGATTCCCAGTCGCGGCGGCTGATTCAAAATAATCCGATTCGCCCCCACGGCGTCCGTCATAGTCCATGTGTTCAGACGTTAAACACTCTCAACATTTGATTTGAACGTGCAGCGTTTCATCATTAACCGAATGCTGGCATTTCCATTGTTTGCAAACGTTTCGCTGCGGCTTCTCTCGGGAGTCCGGTTACCTATACCTCCACGTAGACTTCCAAGACCGGCCGTTATTACCGCTCCACCGACGTGTACCGGGATTTTGCTGGTAGAATCGGGGAGGCGGCACGGCGGTCCGTACTGCACGCATGGTGCGACGACGGCTGACAGGGCGTGTGCGACCGCGCGCGTGCGATGCCCGGACATCGCACGCTCGAAGAAAGCGCGTTCGGCGGTCCGTGAAACGGGCGCGTCGCTCTGCAAGAAGCTCGGCCGAGACTTGCCGGTCGCCGGTGGCGTCGGCGGCGTGTTCGCGGCTGGCCGCCCGCATACGCGCTGCCGTTGCAGATATGCTGCCGCGAAGGGGGGAGGGGCCGGCAGCATGAACGCGCGTCGTGCCAAGTTCGCCTCAGGTCATGGACCCCCCTTCTGGGTTGCTCAGAGGGGCCCCCTGCTTGTGGTGGCGGTCGTTCGGTTCTGCGCGCACGTCGGTGCTCCTTGCCATCGGTTGTCGTTGCCCTTTTCCGTTCAACAAAGGTGATCGTCTGGCGTGCACTTGGTTTGGGCGACGTGTCTATCTCCCTGCGCTGTATATACTGTGCGAGGCAAAATCTAAAGCGTGTTGGGGCGGACGTCAGGAGTCGCGAGTTTTTATGCGCCCATCACGCCGTTGCATATTTCTGACGGCTATACGACGGTGGATAACGATTCCTCCCTCGCACGCGCCAGATGTCCTGAGCAGAAAATGCGAGCGTGCCGTACTCGTGGTTGAAGAAAACGTGCGGGCAACGTGGAGCGTTGCCAGCTTCTGACAAGTGTATGCAGAACACGTGGGGATTGACGGGCTTCTGTCGATGAACGACCGTCTCAATTAAGTCTACGTCGTCCTCGTTTCTGTATGCTGTAGCTGCACACACGACGTAACATTTGTGGTCGACTTCAGCATCGTACGCAACGGTAGTCGACGTGTCATGGTTCCTAGAGCGTCACCGAAGATGGTTTCGCAGCCTATAAATATCGGTTAGGACACTGTGTCGCTATGCCGGTGCTCGTTTGTTAACTGTAGACGTGCCTCGTCTTTGTTCCTGTCGTCTGTGAAGCGCGCTCGAGCCGAGCTCCCAAGGTCAGACCGACGAACCAAAGATCGCGTTCTCTTTGTATTAGCCGCGTTTCATAACGTATTTAATTTGGCTTTGTGTACTGTCGCTAGAGTCTGCTCGGTTTCTCTTCTACAGCACCAGTGTGAAAAGCGAGAAGGCGACTTCTCTCTGACAATTGACTGTCGTGTTTTGTTTTCTATCGTGTAGCGAAAATCGACGCTAGGCCACACGTGACGAGTCGCAGAGCCTTTTTGCCCGCGCTGCATAGTGATGAGTCTTTCGCTTTTCATCGCAGGGCTTCTCGGGTTCTGCTGTGTATCAGTGACTCGTGCCGCGCTGTCGCCATAGCCTTGAGCTGCGGCGCGACGGCCGATCCTTTGCGCCGATGCTCGCTTGCACTCGGACTAGCACGCACCGCCCCGAAACTGGGCTTCGTCCCATGTGCCTGCCAGGTGCTGCGAAGCACTCGCTGCGCGCTTACGTATATGGAATATCGACCGGACGCTGCTATAACCGATCCGGAACACGCCCTGGATATGAACGCGTTAGCCGCGGAGCCGTGTACCTTACTGAGTGAGATCCGGTTTTTCCTTTTCTTTCGTAGGTCACCTCGCACAAGCTTAGCCGTGTCTGAAATGTCGTGTCTAGGCCCATATAATCCTGTCACGGCGAACGCTTCGCGGTTGTGCGATGCTATAGTTGTAGTTATGTGTGCGCTGCGGGATGTTTTGTTTTGTATTTCTTCCTTGTTTATGCGCCTCTGCTGGGTACTTTGCTGCGTGACAATTTGCCATTGTCCGGGGAACCGTGTTCGCCGCATGCTGAGTCGAGGCAACAGAGCTTGGCGGAGAAATGGGTGTGACGGGTAAGTGCGCAGCCGTGGTCCGTCGCGGCACGTGACGCGATTTGGTGCACGGTGCACCTCGGCAAGGTCGTGTTATTGTCGCAGGCTTTCTTGGTGTTATTGCCGGAGTGGGAAGTATGACTTGTGTAGGAACAGCACGTTTCTCGTAAGAGGGGACGCGATGAAATAAAAATCCTTCCTTCGAAAAACAAAAATGCACATTTCGCTTTTGCAGTGCGGGTGCGCCCATGCATGGCCCAGTGTCCCAGCTATAGCACGTCTCGAACCTCTGAACAGTTTTCCTTTTCCTCGTGTCCCTACATCGATATGCGACTGCGGCGCTTGAAGGCAGGTGTGGTCCTCTATAGTTGTGGGGGGGGGGGGGGGGGGCTGAATGTGGGAGGATCGCAAGCACTCTTTGCCAGGCGGGCATACGAGCAGCGCACCTAGGCTACCGGACATGAACGATACTCCTTTGTCCGGAGCCTCCTAGACATCGTACATATGGCGCCGCATCGTTGTTTCCTTTTCCTTAACTAGGCCTTCCGGACTGTGAACAATCGTCATATGCTCATAAGTGCGTTAGAAAACGAGTTACTTTTTTTAGCGATACGGCCTGGCTTTCATGGTCCGTGCGTGCGAGCTTGTGTAATTTTCAGTGTGCCTGTGAAACAGGGAATAAAATTCAGCGCTGTTAATTTTTTCTAGACTGTTATATCGCGCCCGCAGATCTAGAACTCGGCGAGGAGCGTTTAGGAAAGGTTGCGTGAAGCGAATTATACCGGAGTGTGGATTGGAAGGCCAGGCCAATTAGACAGCCAGAACGACGTCAACGGGCCGGGCAAGGGGTTTCTGTCGTGTGTAACGCTGTAGTGCGAGGTCCGGGCTTTGCTGCCTCCAACGTTGAGGCATTTCTGAGTGCTCTCTGTATGGTCGGTCTAGGAGATGCGTCCGAAGTGGCAGTGTGGGAAGGCTGCAAATGATTGACTGCACATGATTGACTGCGCTTGGTCCACCAGGGTGCCAGTTTTCAATTTGTTTACAACGGGGATGCAGCGCGACTGGCGCTCTTGACTCACTGGCGTCGCGCATCTTGATGCGCAACGCCAGTGAGCGCTGAAATTGTATGTCAGGATTCTTCCAAAGCTCGTGCATAGCTCGTGCAAAGCTCGTGCACCCGCGGAAGCAACGCAGCATTAGTTTTTGAGAACGCTCATTCAATGAGGCATAATTGGCGGTGTGAAAGCGCTGTGTATATAACTTCAAGTTGTCTTTCTTTTTTTCATTTTGCTCTTTTCCACCGAGGCACGAGAACTATAGTTTTGGTAACCATAAGATCAGCGGAAAATTGCTGATAACCCATCCATAACACATTTCTCTCACAGTATCTTGGAAGTTTTCTATCTACTGAATTCATTATCTGTCTACGCAAACAGGATACTGCTGTTCCTTTTCTTATATACGTACTTGCTTTGTCTTGAGCTTCACAACGTCGTATCTCCGTGCTTGTTTGCCTTTCTTCGCGCTTGTCAAGCCCGACCTCATGTAGCAAATAAAGAATGGAAAGGAATCGGTTGGGGATGAAGGGGGCCCACTTTCAACTAGAGAAACCGCAGCTCGCTCGCGCATGTGGGCTGCCTTGTAAACGCGCCGCCCTTCTCGTCTCGCGCCTCCATCAACCCCGACGTTGCGGCCGAGTTATTTTGTTTTCCCCCCCTCGTCTTCCACCTCGCAGCGCCTGCTCCGATTTCCAGAGGCCGCGCCCGGTGCCCCTCCCCCTTCATCCACCCCCGTTCCCGGCGCGCTCATTGCAGGGTGGCGTTTGTTTGAACACTTCCTCGTGTTTACGTTCGTCGCTAATACGGCGTGCCGAGCTGTGACCCGTCGCTCTGTCGGGCCCGCAGTCGCGACCTTTCTCTTCGCCGCTGCCGCCCCTCTCCGCCGGATGCGTTGGCCATCAGCAGCAGCGGGAGTGCGCGGGCAGAATCGCGTGCACGTACGTTCGCCGAGGCAGGAAGTCTTCTAGGCGGCTGTGCCGAGGATTTCCGATACCCAGAACCGCCTCCTCCTTCTTGGTCCTTCCTTCTGAACTTCCTTTCCTTTGTCTTCGCTTCTTTCGTTTTGTTTTACTTTTGCATTTCCACGTGCCGGTCGCCGAATCACTCAGTCGCGCGGCGCCGAAACGCTAAGCGACCGGCCTCCCGTGACTCTTGTCTGTGCCTTCCTGTATAGCGCTAGCCGTGTTTCCTAACTCCCACCGTCATTAGATTGCTGACCCGAAGAAGCAGAGAACAATGCAGTCTTCGCTTCGGGATGGCGAAAAGGAGTTGGGGGGGGGGGGGGGTGGCTATGCATTTATTCGACCGTCCTTGCATTGGCGATGCGGCACGTTTAGTGCGTGTGGTCTCCTCCGGCTGTGGGAGCGCAAGAGCCAAGGACGCGTTGCATGCTCTGATCCCCTCTCCCGGTTGGTCGAGGGAGAGAGCACATTATCGCGGGCCCGGTTGAGCTTTCGAAGATCATCTTGGCCCGATACCGATTCTGAATCAGTGCGCTGAGTTCCGAGCGGAGCTTTTGCCTTTCACTAGGCTTCTCTTCGAACAGTCCTTAGCGAAGGGACGCCACTATAGCGCTGCGAAATGCCGCGCTTCTGTTCAACGCTGCTGTCTTCAGAATATGTGGGGTGGCTGTGCCTGTTGCTGCAGTAAGACGTCCGTAGTGTCACTAGCAAACATGCAAGAAGCAGTCTTGCCGCTCTGGTTTTGCGTTTACGTAGTATGCGCTCGTGCAAACTCTGCATGAAATTGCAATAAGGGTTAACGTACGAGTCTTTCCGCATACGTACATAGTAACCACCGCCCCCGTATGCCGAAAATGGCTGTACCTTCTGGAAGCGACCTTTTGACGTTTTCTTCACTGTAGCTACACTGCTCATTGCGTCGCGTCTTGACCCGCAAGCGCATAACTACTCGTGGATCACTCTTCCTTTCTGAACCGAATTATCTCCGTCTAGGCTGTTCCTCCCAGTCATTCTTGCTCTGCGGTTCCACCTTCGCTTCGCTGACGACCTGCGTTGCTGCGTATACCATGAGTAGACGTGCAGTGTTCGCGTGCTTCTTCCGCGACCCAGTTCCTGACGGACGGACAGACGGCTGAAAAAAACAAACAAGAGACGCTGTGCTAGAAGATGACGTTCCAGGAAATTGCTTCGCGTCCCTTAATTTTTGCTTACATATCAGCGCCCCTCCGCCCGCCCTGTTGCACGCCTGCAGGAGAGGCTTCTTTCGCTGCCTTCGGGCTCTCTTCTCAGGCGCTGTAGTAGCTGCATCATAATTTAAAACGCGGGCGTATACTGACAAGTGCTCCCCGCCAGACCGTCAGGTCGTCGCTGGGCGGTTCGTTCTCGGGCCTAATCCAGAGGTCGCGTGCTTTAGAAAGTGTCAAATTCCGGAAACACCCGCGGCATCGCTGCCGAAGCACACCGGCGACGCCACCGTCCACACCCTGCGGCGGTGTTCGAGTATACAGCTGCCCGGCCAGGCATCGTGGTGGTGGTGCGTGTAGTCGTCGACCTCTGCCGTCTCCTATCCGGTTCTTGCGTTAACGGATCTCTTGATGCGCTGTACGCGGTTCATCCATAAACAACTTCGCGCCAGCTCTACCTATATGTGCGCGTGTGCAAGCGCGTTGTTATATAGCCACCCCTTCAGTCTGGCCTGCCTGCTGCTCTCCGCGTGCACGAAGTCTTATTGTAAACAGCACAGCGTGTGTGTGTGTGTATATATATATATACGTGGACTCGTGGGCGTAGGCGTCCAATTTATATGTGCGGCAGGGCGCCAGCTTAAGACAACACTGCCGTGTCGAAACAGCAACGTTCATGCGGGTTGCTAGCTCGCGCGCGCGCTCTGCCGATGCGCACACGTGTATATATATCTTTAGCCACTAGCCGCGCGCTGAAGCACAGACGGCGACGCGGCCTTCCTCTGTTTGTGCAACACAGGACGGGAATCGCTGAAGTGAATCACTGTTACAACCGCGCCGTTATTCAATCTGCCGTTTAGAAACTGCAGCAGCTGCGACGTGCGCACCTACTTTTGCCTCGAGATAACGCGGCAAGGTTGAGGAAAAGTACACGACCACGTGTGGTCTTCGGAGACGTCTGCACGTACGAATTGGAGCTTTTCTACTTCCATATGTGCTTCGTATAGAACGTGTGCGATATAAACGCGCTAGCCCATATCTGCATGCCGTGATACCCATTATATTATCTGCGCTCTGCCTTCCGTACGTAATTCCCTTCGCCCGACGCTATCTTTGCTTCCTTTACAATTGAAAGGAGTTGCAGACACCTCGCTTCAAAAGTCCCATTTCTCCTTCAGTGTTCGAAATTTGTCGCCGCGAATGGGCTATTTTCTGGTTCAGCAAAGTTGAGGTACGCCTCCTGTGAGCGCAACACATGCCTGACTTTCAACTTCATGATCACCACATATCATCCATTATACATCTTCAACCGTATATATCATCACCGGCAGCACAGCTTGATTCTAGTGGTGGTAGCGCGAGCTTGGCTGGAATACAGCGGTTCCTTACAAGTGGTGGAGGTTCCTTACGTGGAGGTTCCTTACGCCCCTATAATTATTACATTCAGGGAACTCTACTGACATCTGGCTTGAACGCTCACCGGCTTCGATTCCGCAGTTGCTACATGTGCTCTAAACTCGGACGACATTATTAGCCAACTCGGACTTCAGTCTAAGTTCGCTAATTGTTGCTGTTAAGAAGAACGCTTTCCACTGCGTTCTCAAGAAAATTGGGTTTCAGATTGTAAGGCGACTCGTGACTTTTCTTCAGTGCTACATTTTCGTTTACTGTAGCGTAATCGCCGCTGCCATGTGAGCCAAGCCGATTAGAGTACTGCACGGGCCCGGCCCCGTCGCCCTCGGACCATTGTCGGGCTCGGTCTTGAAGCCGCGGGCCATTTCACTGATCAGCCTACATCGGACCTTCGAACAAGTGCGGGCGGTCTGCGCATTTATCCGAGGCATTCTTTGCAAAACTCAAGTGACAGGTTGAGAAAACTTACTCTTAATTACCTTGGCAAGCGAAATAAGAGTTCTAATCCTTTTTTGTTTGATTTGGTAAAGTTTTCTCATTGCCGCTCTCTGCGAGTGCACTATTTTCCATCGCTCTCGATACGATTATTTTATTGCAGTTGCGTCACTTTCTCAGCTTTTTTTATTTATTGCACCTCATCGACGATTGCTTTATGGTCGCCGCACTGCATGGCTTCCGCCTTAACAGATTTCGCAGTGGTCTTCGTGAGCCTTAAATGTATGCATGAGAACAGCTTCGCATGTGCTTAGATGGCTGGTTGTTGTTGTTGCTGCCTCAAAACATGGCTCTTGGTATGGAAGTGTATTTCTCGCGTTCATTTTCTTCATGCCCAAGTTAGGATATGCGCGTTTGAACTTTCAGCTGCTTGTGAGGCAGATAAATTTTAACCTTTAAATTTTGCTGTAAGGACCGTTTACAAGAGCCATTATATTGCGAGGACAAATTTGGAGGCGGCGGGGCGAGTTCTAACGCCAAAATGTTTTTTTTATAGTTTACCGCCTCATTTCGTGCACCACCGAGGTGTGACGCTGCAGTAACGCCGTTGCCAACACTTATCACGCTGCGGCATATAGTGGCACGGTATACGTATTTGCTGGGGCGCCCCTTCCTAGTATAGTAATAGTCTCGCCTGCTGCGTAGCGCCATGTCGCCTCCGCGTATTGTATATAGCACATCATGCGAGAAGCTGGAGGGCAGCGCGAAACCTCGTGATAGCTGTCAATGCTTCGCCTTCTGGCGAAGCCGTCGCATATCTTAAACAAGTGTGTACAATTCTTCGGGTTTACAGCATAACGTGTATAGAAGAGTTCTGTACACCTGTGTACAATAAAATGCGCCTTGCCAGAAATGTTGAACCCCGATATTGCTTCTGTTGACCTTTTAATGTAAAATGTGGAAGTCCTCTGTCGGAAAAAAAAGTTGTAGGCAATGTTTTATTGTCACTGCACGTAGCTTTATTATGTCTTCGAATGCGCCATCAAATCAATGTTTTTAGGGCATGTATGGGTTATGTTCCTCCGACGGGCCCGAGCTGTGCCCGTTCATATTGTCGCGGGCCCAGGCCGGGCCTGGATGTGTAGGCCCGGGCTTAATCCGGTTGGCCCTAGCCGAAACTTTCGGCATCTGCAGTGCTCTAAAACCGATTCCAAATATCGAGAACCCCAATGGCCGGAGGCCTTCTCTGGATTTTTGAGTACGCCAACCCTCGTTATAATACAACACTTTTTTGAATCTATAGTACAAAGTTCATTGGCGGTGGACAGCTCCACTTATTTCGTTAGCACATAGCAAGTAGGGCGCCTTTAGCTTTTGTATCCATGCATAGTCATGCGCACGTTCTACACGAACGCATGAATCACGATAAAGGCTAAATTTAGTTTACTTTGGTAGACGCGTTACGCCCGCAGACCGAATCTGTATACTTACGGGTTGCCGTGATGCTTCCTGTGGTTTCGAAGAGTTCAAGGCCAGCCAACTGTTCTCTATTAAAAAGAGTAAGCTTGCACGATCCTGTACGATAGCGGGAACGGCATCGTGAAAACTAAGCAAATGTGCGAAGATGTTCCGAGTTGCCCCGAGGTGTAGCCTACTTCTAGAACGGCAGCCTTCTGTAGAACGCGTGGAAAAGCTTTAACTGCACACTTTCTTAGCCGCTTACACAAATGACTGTCAGCTGTTCAATACTCCTTTTACCTTTCCTAAATACCGCCTGCCGCCCGACGACTGTTGTAACGAGGACTTGCTGTCGCTAGCCATTTGAGCTCCGTCATAGGCCGTCAGCCTCTTCTGATGTGTGGTCTCTGCATCACGCTACGGCATCGCTGGCGCAGGTTTAAGAGCAAAATAACACAGCACCGAGTTCCCTTGGCCAGAGCGCACATGTGGTGTCCTCGTCACGTCGCGCTATATTGCGGCTTTGGCAAGTTGTCCGTGCAGCCACGGCGCGTCGTTTCTGCGGAAATGTACGTGTGCGTGTGTTGGCGAGAAAAATGAAGGCTCTTCACGCGGAGGCCCTCTGGCATATGCCGCCGTCGCTCTCGCTCGTTCACTGAAGCCTCCCCCCCCTTTCCTTTCCTCTCGTTTTTTTTTTTTTTTGCTTCATTCGAAATCGTCTTTTCTCCCTATACGTACTACGTCACTACATTATGGGTGGCCTCTTTGTGTGGCTCGGTGCGGGTTGCACGGCGCCGTTGCTGTGTTTTGCTGTCTTCTCTCCTCGGCCACCACGTTTTGTCTGACCTTGAGCGCGTGTGGCTTACAAAAGGGACGTGATGTACCAGCACGAAAAGAATTCCTTTTATTACCCTCTTCTGTGTGTGTGTGTGTGTGTGTGTGTGTGTGATCGGGCTCAGTTTTTGTCTTGAACTATGCAAAGTTTTCCGCCTCGCATGTCGCTGGACGCTTGTGCTTCCTCTTACGTGTACTTTGCATTTTTGGCACAACGAAGCGTTCGAGCAGGGAAAAATGCCAGAAAGCGAAGAGGACGGAGGATGTTGCGCTCATCCACTGCAATCCCACGAGCTGTACAGGTATTGGAACGGACACCCGGCAGTCTGGCAGTCCCGCCTGTTGATTCACCGTTTCTTTCTTTTTCTTATTGTGCACGAACAGAATGCAGCAACAAAGAGGGCTGCACATGAGGCGCCCCGCTAAACAGCTGTTTACCCTTTGTTCTTGCTCTTACCAACAGAACGCAGCTGTTAAGGCCTCCCGTACGTTGTTTCGACTCCACTGTTGTGCGTACGCTTGCGCGAGTGTGTCGCGAATGGACATGGCGGGGGCTTATTTCGTACGTCGCGCCTGCCGAGCGCGTCCGTCCTTTTGCGAATGCACGAGCTTTGTCGATTCTCGCTGAGCTGGGCTGGTGATATCAGTGCCCTGCTGACGCGTGCTACCAGAAGTGATTACCTACTTGTTTTTAGTTGTTTTTCATACTGCTTGCTCGCCGTACGTTGTGTTTATATTTTCGCTAAAGACAGCGAAGAGGACGGAGGATGTTGCGCTCATCCACTGCAATCCCACGAGCTGTACAGGTATTGGAATCCGCATGGGCTCTATCGCGTCTAATTACGTTGTGGCGTTTTTTCGTTTTCTGGGGCATGACGAATTGTAATTAAATTCTTCCAAAAGGCCCGCTTTTACTTAGAAGTCACCATAGGACCTGTTGCGGTAGCTTAGTGACTGTGGCGTCGTGATGCTGAGATCGAGGCCGCGGCTTCGATGGTGGCCACATTTCGACGAGGGCGAAATGCACTAACGCTTGTGTACTTTTAGTTTAGGTGGACGTTAAAGCACCCTTAGGTGGTCAAATTAATCCGAAGTCCCCATTACGGCGTGTTTTATAATCAAATCGTAGTTTTCGCATGTAAAATCCCGAAAATTCAGAAGTCAAATATATAGTCAAAAGAACACTTGCGTATCCGCTGCTTCAGTCTGTTATTTTCTTTTTGTTAGTGCCCTTGCCAGGGATGCTTACGAAGAAACCTAGCTTTCCTGAAACAACTAATTTAGTCTCGTCAAACTGTTCAATTTATTTTGTTCGCTGCAAATGTTTTCTCGTGTCATTATCCCGGCTTACACAGTAACCACTGGGTGCGAAATGCTCGTTGAGGCTTCTTGTGGCTCAGCAGCTTTCGAGTTCAAGCTCGCGGTGTTAATCTTTCACCAAACTGGCGTGGTGCAAAGTCTTCCTTCCGTGTGCTGAGATGTCGGTGCATGTAATTTAATTCATAATCCGGAACCCTCCACTAATTGAAGCCCCAGGCCGTATTACTGCTGATTCATTCTCTTCGAGTTCATTGCTCTTCTGTTCTTTTTTTTCCCATGTGGCCGACTCCGGCGGTTAGTGGCACGGCGGCGTCCGAGCCCATGCCGGAGCGCCAGAAGAACTAATAACGAAAACGATAAATCAATCACACATTTTTATTACAGTATCAAACACATTTGGTGGTACATACAAAAATCCATCTATCAGGCTTGACAGGGTCTGCACCCCCGAGTATTCGCAGACAGGGCGCATGATAAATACATAATTTGGAACAGAAATAAACCGAAGAGTGTACAGAAGGCAGGCGCGTTAATTGACACGGCCTAAACCAGTTACTAATGCCACAAATAGTAGTAAAACAAAAAAGCATAATAACGCAATTAACGCAATCGGGGCCCGAGTTCCGATCTTGGGACGTTAAATCTGGTAAGTTATCACTCCCCATGGCACGCGCGTGTGCGCATCAGTATCATCCATGAAGGACCCAGTGGTTTGTTTCCGAACAACGATGCCGGGTTACTCCTCACCCCGAAACGGGACAATCGCTGGCTGTAGTCCCGTGCTTCATCGTTTGGAGCCGTGACAAGCGCCGCAGCGAATTGCTTGGGTTGGTCGCCTGTCACCTGGGCAGACAGAGCGCGGGCTTTGTCGTGCGCACGTACTGCACACCCCTGCTGCGTGTGAGCCTCTGACTCCTTGTCGTGTCTGAGCTGGGCAGGGACAAGGAGCGGCTGATACGTCCGTGTTGACCTGGCTTCCTCTTCCAAGGTTAAATCGTCCCGGGTCGTAGGAGGCCGCGAATGCGCGCGTGGCATGCATTCATTTCGCTTAGTGTGTGTGTGTGTGTGTGTGTACGCACGCACGCACGCATACAGTGCGTCTCCGTGTCTGTCGATAAGCTTTAGTGCAGGTGCGGAGAAGGCGTGGGTCGCCTGTAGACCGCAACACGAATCTCGTGCGTCGTGCAGACAGGCGGATTCGATCTGTTGCTGTTGTAATGCGATACTCGTTTCGTGTTTAGTCTCTGTATGCGACACAAGCTAGTCTCGCCATCTTGCAGTCTGCCCACACGTGGAGTGGATCGATGCACGTAGGGCACTGTTCTTCGTGCCGTTTATTTTGACCCGTCGTATCGACAGTGACTGGACGCGGCGAGTGCTAATTGATTGGCCCCGTTACTCGTCCGCTACCAACTCGCTCTCCCAAACGAGTCATACTTAGAGCACGCCGATATGAATGGCGATCATTGCAACGGCGATCCAGTACTTGTCTGCTCAGTGGCCTTTGCACGTGCTTCGAGGGCCAAGTACATCACAGGGACAAACATTTGTCCCTTTGAAGGGGCAAATTTTTTTGAAAAGCGCGGTGGCGTTACACGTCGGCCTGAGCGGACACCGAAACCATCTCCACTCGGTTCCACCACCTTTAGTGCGACGCCCAGGCGACTATTCACAAGGTGTGGTCGTGAGGACTTCATTTAATAGGCTATGCCATGTTGAGAGCAAGCACTCAATAGAGGTGATTATCTCATCTATACGAAGATCAACACACCGCATTCAACACTGCAATAAATGTGGTGCTGTTATAGGGGTGTGCGAATAGCAATTTTTAAGACCGATTCGAACACGAATCAAATATATTCACAACGTCTGCAAGTTTTTGTCGTTTATTTACACATTACGCATCATGGGGCGTTGTTCGTTAAAAGCACAAAGCGCGGCAGCAAAGATCGAAGTGCACTGGTCAACTGAAATGCGACACGCTTTTCTAGCTCGCAAAGTATAGCGCTTAGTGTGCTCCAAGGTGCCTGGCTGTACTTCGGCGGTTTTTCTTGAATATGCTTGCTGCTTCGTTTTCTGCTCCCGTGGAGAGAAGTTCACTTCGTCATACCTTGCATCGGGCTGATGTTTTTGGGGATATGAAGTTGTACGATTAAGTGTATTGTTGAGGTTACCTTGATTGTAATCAATATCCCGCGTGTTTTATTTAGTGCGATTAATTTGACACCGTAATAAAAACAACGCCTCAGTTTTTATTTTCGGAAAGTAAGAATAGTTAGTATGAGCGTTTCGCTTGACTCTTCGACGCATGTTTTGGTCGTCTGTCTCGTAGCGCTTCCCTTGTGCCCTCGGTAGGGAGCCTTTCGCGCCAGCTTTGTGCGCTTTTACAAGTAATTTTACTGTTCACTTTTGACAGAAGCAGCCGTTCAGCTCAGCTTGAACGCCTGTGATCACCGATTTTGCTAGATTGACGGGAGCCGTGGAGCTTCTTGTGCACCTAAACGTAAATGTGGTGTGCGAGGTGCATAGGTAGGTGCATCGATGTGCAAGTTGAATCTTGCATGTATGCATTCACAGGCACACAAATAAATTGTGCAGATACCACGCACTGTGGAAAGCTGTTATGCGCAGCATTTTGCAGGCGCCTGGCTATCGACCATTGTACAATTTGGGGTTTCGCTAAACGATACCAGGCGGACCAATGTGTCCCTGTTAAATGAGTAGTTGTATGGGTTGGATGCTAGGATACGCGTGTGTTTGACGTCAGCAGCACAACCACATTCTAGGCGATCGTATGACGGCAATGGCATGATTTATACGCCGGCCGTTTGACGCCAGCTTACGACATGGCGATTATTGGGTTCCATATATTGACGGACAACCGTTAGTGATCAACACGGATTGTGACGTCATCGGCGACTACGTGTTATGCACTCGTGCGTACATATGGCTATCTTATGTGGTGTATGTTAAAATGACAATGACATTTGTACTTCAGGGAAGCAAATGTTAACTTGACGAACTGGAGACTGTACAACGTCGCAGTTTCTACGTAGCGCGTGCTGCTACGAGGAAATTACTGTTGCAAAGCAGGCCGGTCCCGGAGATAGTGCAGTCTCTAACACTGGGTCTCAAACGCAAGCTGTCACGGGGAAAGAAGTGGCACGGGGCTGCACGCATCAAGCGTTTCCAGGAGCTGGCTGGCTGGCTGGCTTTGGAGCGAGATAAACATGCGTGCGATCGTGGCCTATCAGTAAAGAAAAAAAAAATCGTGGATTAATGGTTGGGTCACTCAGCTGCTGTGCTCGGTGGCAGAAATTTGATTATCACATCGGTCACGCGTCGGTCACGCATTATGTGTGTTAAGGTCGTCTGTTTTCCTGTGCGAGGAAGTATAACTGCGTGTCAAATTTGTACGGCAAATTGCATGACTTGCCAACCACTTTGCTTACTTGGAGTGCCTCGGATCTCATTTCCGGTACCATATTGAGCATCTTTTCACCAACTGTGATTTATCGTTGCAATATTCACTGTTTTTCGCGCGTGGGAGTCGACTGGTGGTTTCGCTATACGCAATGACTTCGCATTCCATCCTCCCTCCTTGGGGAAATGTTTCGGTCTTCTAAAGCGAAACTCCTGCAGCGCCGTTCTGTGCTTCGGTCGAAACTAGTCCTGCTGAAAATACTTTCCGAGAAGCGGACGGCGCGGTCCGGGAAAAGGCAGCCTGTATGCGCGTTTCTGGTTTTCGGCGCTGACACGTGATTAGCGCAGTAACGGTCCATTGCACCACTTGATTGCGTATATACGCGTTATACGCCTCTGGATCGATCCCCCCTGCCGCCATATACTTTTCCTCGGGAAACTTAGTGCGGGTGTCACTGTTGCTCGCTACTGCAGCTTCTGGCGCGCGTGGCGCACGCGCCTGCTTCGTGATTTTGTCTTGGGCGCATCGAGTGGTGCTTTTTTGTACCTGTCAACGGGATTTTCCTTTTAACACCCTCTTCCGTCTTGCTTCTTCTGCCAGCATGGTATTATTAACGCCAAGCTTCCTCAACCTGTTCCCCCAACTTTGCGGGTGCCGCTGTCTTGGCGAGAACACAACTCCGGCCACGTGTGCGTGCGTGCGTGCGTGCGTGTATATATATATATATATATATATATATATATATATATATATATATATATATATATATATATATATATATATATATATATATATATATATATATATATATATATATATAATATGTACACACACACACACCCTGGCCCGAATAGACTTGTTGCTTGCTGCTGCGTCTTGGGCCACTTCGTATGTGTACATTCTTGGCCAATTCGCCAAGGTGGTTATGTGTCACAGGGGCGCAACGGGTTTAACAGTATTTAGATGCGTGTCGTACACTTCTGTGTGTACACCTCTCATTAACATTCTTCTCTCAGCAAGCATCGTGCACCGCATTCGCGCTAGTGACAGACAGCTGCGGCAGGCGGTGGTGACGCTGTGCTCGTGTCATCCGCTACTTCTGGTACCTCGCTAACTCTTCATTATTTAGCTTGCAACATTGCTTTGAATCTGTCCCCCCCCCTCCCCCCCTCTTTCTTGGGTGCTTCCAGACTGTTTTAGCCCTTTCTAAGTAGTGCTGAATCGCATTCATTACATGTTCTGCTTTGCAAGGCTCTTACATCCGTGTGCCGCTGTCATACGCCTCATATGGCACTTCCTTGAGCACTCAGCATTATAAAGTTGGGGTTGAACACGGACGCGCGCGCTGCGTATTTATTGCTAGAAAACTGGCTGTAGTTCTGTAAGTGGCATTGTTCTTTTGTTACCAGCTTTCGCAGTTCAGTTTCCGGGGAACGTCGTAATAAAATGGCCGTGTTGTTTTAGACCACGTCAGGGGCGTTATGCCATCCCGTTCAGCCCTTTCATATTCGCTCAAACGCGAAACAGAACCATATAACGGTCTCGCGGATTGCGAAGTGTAGGAGGCCTCGGCAAAACGGATCAGTGTCGAACGCCGTTGTCGTTATAAATTGCAGGCGCTGTTGGAATTTCGTGCGACTTGTATTTCACTTTGTTTAGCGACGCCACGCTTTTGTTTTTCGAGCTGCCGGAGTGATGTCACTGCAGATTGTAGTCGTCTGTGCGACGAAAGCTGGCAAATCTCGCCTTTGTAATTTTCTCGTCCACGATTTATACCACTTTCATCGTCTGCGCTACCTCGTTCTTGTCACACCGTCGTTTCTGTGGAGCTGTAATATGCGCTTTTTTTTTTCTTTTCTCAGAAATTCCGCGCTTTAGCTTTTATTGCGCGCAAAGGGTTTTTCGAACATGACCGGGGCTGTCGCGCCGTACAGATTCTTTCTTTCGTCGTGTTAGTTGTGCGAGGAAGGCAGGGAAGGCATTGTGACCCCTATACATTCTTGTTCTAGGAATGGGTGCTTTGCAACGGCGCATAAATCCTATCTGGAGGCTGTCGCAAACAAACGGTCGAAACAAAGCAAAAACTGGTTCTCGGAAACGTCGTCGTTGGTTCAGGCGCTTTACTTGCACGCTTGGTTCCTCGTATAATCGATCGGTCCCCGAACTCTCGCAAGTGCGTCGCGCTCACGCGCGCGCGTCGCTAATGGACTGCCGCTCCGGGCCGCTTGACTTCGTTTCTCGTTAGAGAAGAAACTTCTCCGAGAAGATGCCCGCTTTTCATTCTTTCATTTTTTTTTTTCGGAAAACTGCGCAGTTTGGCAGGCGTGACCGAACAATTCATTGTAGACTTTTTTGCTCTCTCTCTCTCTCTGCCTCCGTTTCGGACCTCATTTTCTGATTGTCTTTCTTGAGCGAAGTTTGCCGAAGGAAATGAAACTTCAAGGGAGTGATGTAGTACGGCGAGAAACTCTGCCCGGAGCGACTAGGGTCGCCGCTAAAGACGCGACGGTTCCATCCGTATACAGGAGCGTCGCTAGCGACGCGTTTTTTTACGCGCTTGTTCGTCTGAACACTCGTCGTGCGATAGATTTGGTCACTGATTACGCAGGTTGCCTGTTACATGCACGGGAGGCGCTTGACCGACTGCAGCACCTTCCGTGTTCGGTGGAATGAGTCATTCTGTCCAACGATACGTATCCTTGCACAGTGCGCGTCTTATAGCAAAGGCTGACACGAAACCAGTTTTATAACTTGTTGCGTACCTTTTCTGTTCCTTTGCCCATCTCCGTTTGCCACTTTAAATTTTGCATTTGGTTGGTTGATTACACGATTCGTAATTCAACGCTATATGCACTAAGGCATCTCCATCAAACGACGTAGGGGTTCGTTAGCGTGGTTGCCGTCCTGCAAAAGAATAATTGACCCGCACTTGGAACATCTTTTCTTTTTTTCATAAATGCCGCAAAAATAGCGTAATTGCCGCGAGGCATAATAAATATCAATCGATATGCGCTTCTACTGCAGAGAGCCGGCAATTCCTTTTGCTTGGATAATTAGACATTTGGTCCATATTCAAAAGGACAACTAAAGGACACCAATAAATCGATTTTGACTGGTGATCTTTCAAAGTTTTCTGTGTTACTCATTCAATTGAACAAGGTTGATTACTAGGGGAGGAAATGCAGGCCAAGCTCCCCTTTCTTTAATTTTACTCCACTGCCTGTACGCCACTGACCTCATATTTCGTTATTTTCTCGTAATCGGGCCGCTTTGGCTCGCGAAAAGTTCCCGAAATTTGTTGGGTTGATTCGTTGCTTCTTATAGAATACAAAGTCGTCCTTCCTCAGCGATTACCTACATCGGGGTATACGCCTTCAGTGTTCATGATGTAGCGGCGAGGTGTACCGAGAACCCAAGGAAATTGTCGCCACCCGCTTTTTTTTTTCTTCAAACATACCTTCTGACTTACCAAGCCTCTTCTCGGTGGTCACATTGCTTTTGCCGAAGGGCTACTTACGCAGCTTAACTTTTATCCTTCTTTAGTATCGCTCTGACTCGGCTTTTTTGGAAATTCTCGTGCTCTCCACGGAGGACGTTCACGCTGCATGCTCGAGCATGCTCCGAATAAACGTGCTCCCATCGAGTAGGGAAAGGGTCGAGAAGGAGTGAAATATGGGACGAGCAGCTTGCTCCCGCGGGAGTGAGTGGTCGGCAGTCCATTGTTTTTAAATACTCCGCAGTTCACTCTTTAGGCGGCCGTACAAATCTCTAGGAGAAAATGGTGTCGTGACTCCGTGATCGTCACGCGCTCTCCCATGACGCCGATTATAGCAGGCGCTATAGTTTTCAGCCATCCCGCTTGAAGCTCGTTATACTGCGACCTCCACCCGCGCGGCCGCGTGCGCTCACTGTTTCAGTCATCAAAAGCGCGAAAAGAAAAGAGGGAGAGAGGACTGGCAGTTCTATTCATTTTCCTGGCCTGGCTGCTCGGTAATGAGATCGGCGCGGCCGACAGGCGTGCAGACCGTTTGTTCGAGTAGAGTCATGCCAGGTCAAGATCGTAATCACCTACTCGTCGGCTTTTTGTCTGCGCACGTGTATTACGTCGCACTGCACACGTATACCGGCTCCTCTTTCCGTGTTTTGGTGCTGATGCGATGCAACCACCTGCACGCACGCGCACGCTCTCTGCAGAGAAAGGTGCGATAAGCGTGGGACACGGGACGTCACGGCTTGACCCGCGGCTACCATGCCCTCTGTATCCGCCAACTAAACCTGAAATACGGCGTGGTTATTGTCGCCGGAGACGGGTGTTCGCCTGTTGCTTTGGCAATGACGGTCATTGCTGCGGGTTTTGGTTGTGCAAGGGGGCTACCTACAGCCTGTAGCACCGCCAAATACGTGTCGTTGTCAGTATTACCGTGGCACATAGCTTTCACGCGGTCAAGTCCGCGAGACATCGCGTAACTCTCCTCGACCAGCATGTGTTGGGCTCGGTCACACCGGTATTGCGGGCCGAACTTCGTCGGCCATCTTTCATAGTTTGATTGGGGTCAAAATACTTCATCGACCAGAAGGGGACTTTCCAGTCAAGTGGTGCTTGCTTAGCGTGGGCCGTTAGTTTCCTATGCGTTTCGCGTAGGCAGCTTTCACCCCTGCGGAACCAACTACCTTCGCTTTAGCCATTATAGCGATGAGCGCAACGGCCTTCGCCCACAGCGGCCGCCGTCTCGCCTGCGCTTTCGACAGTGCGAAGAATGCGCACGTTTTGCGGGCAGTCTCCTCGCTCCCACTCGACTGCTTTCGCTCCGGAAAAAATTATAGTGCCTTTGGATGACTTGGCTGCCGGCATTTCTTTGCTAGCACTGCGCTCGTGCAAGGAACCAGCTGTCAACTCGGCCCAGCTACATCCGAGATCTGTCTGCAAGGCGGCCGCCTTCTTTGCAAGTTCGTCCAGAGCTCCGAACTACTGCCTTTTGGCATATCGACGTTGCGATATTTCTCTGCCTTCTCGTGCACCTCTTCGAAAAGCGCAATGCTTTTGGCGTCATTCGCGGACTGGAGAGCGTAGCGTATACGTTTTAGAAGCGCTGTGTTTACCTGCGCACCGTGGTCTACGTCGAGACCGATTTTCCTTCTTGCGGTTCTGCGGACATTGACCTGAGGCACGCTCGTTGAAGCACAACGTCCTCGTGCGATTTGCGTGCGCGCGCATTTTTACTGTGGCCAGCATGCCCTTGTGCGCCTCTATAAGCCTCCGCGCTCTTATATATGAGGACTTTTTGAGAACACAGTCGCCTTTTCCGCAGCCCGTATGGCCCATGCCCCTCAAACCGCTATCTTTGCGTGCGCGCGCGCGCTATGGGGACAGTTCTATTCGGTGCCTTCGCGTGTCCTCATCTTTTTCGAGACTTCGTAAACACGGGCTATCTGCCGCACTCGGCCAAGGAGAGCGGACGGTCCGCCCTGCAACAATGGCCAGTTTGTCGCTCCCATTCGCACCTGCGTTCCGCGCGCGTCATCCCGTTGTCGTTTCACGCCGCCCGCTACTATTGTGCTGCTGCTGCTGCTCTTTACGCGTCGGTACGTAGTCCCCAAGTGTAAGAAAAAGAAAAGAATGAAACTAGGAATCTTTTCTCTTCGTTTTTTTCTTTCACTATCATCCTGTGTTCTTCAGCTTCGATTTTTTTCTTCTCCGTTACAATCTATGGCTCCGCAGGAAACGTCACGGATGGCTGCTTCCTCCACGAAAAGCAAGATGGGAGCCACCTTTCTTTCTTTCTTGGCGATATCGGTACACTGATGTCGGGCGCCTTGGCCCTGAAACCTGGTTTGCGCAAAAGAAAAGAGTACGCCGGTGAGGAGGTTTCCAGCAAGCGCATTTGGCGCACTACACACCCCACCGCGACGACGATTTCCTTTGCTTTTTCTCCCATCTCCTCTCCATCTGGACGCGCTCGTACGCTGTTGGACTCTGGGCTGCTATTGCCGTTTCGGCGGCTGCTACTTTCCTTCATTCATCGCTGGTGTTGTAGTGCGTAACGCTGTGCATACGCGTATACGCGCCTACTCTTTTGCTGGGAAGCAAATTTGCGGACTTGTCTAGATGTGTTCCCACAATTAGGCAGAAAAATCTTTGCATCTCGCCCAGAATGTGGCTTTTCATCAGGACTCCCTCCCTCGTCTCCAGCTTCTGGCTCGCGTGTGAGATCTGGTTGTTGATAGACCACTATTCACAAACGCTCGCACATGGGCACAAAGAGGCGGAAAAGAACGATGAAAAAGAAAACACACACACAATCCAAGATGCAAAGATTCGCACGCTGGAGGGGATGGACTCTCGTTGCGAACGGCGTGCTTTCGAGATGTGTGGCGCGCAAGTCGTCCCTGGTCGTCTTTAGTGCTGGCCACTTCTGCGCGCCGTGTACACCGTCCGTGACCTTCCTTCATCCGTATAGCTTCATGCTCTGCAGAGCAAGCGCGTATGTGCCGACGAATCGGTGGCGTTATAACGGCGCTGCGCGCTGCATTCTAAACAGCAGGCGCCGGCAGACCACGACGTTTCGTGCCTGGCCGCCGGCTAGCGCTGGCCTTTGTCCGCGAACAATCGCCTCTGGATGACACGTCTTGCTGATGCGGGGCAGTGCGCGTCGCCGAGCAGCTTGTGTATAGACTGTTGACCTTAGCTTTCGCGCGACGTGCAATGTATGTACTGCTGTGTGTGATACTGCCTGCTCTTTTCTTTGTTTCACTCCGTTTAATAATAGGCGGTCAACGCTTTTGAGGCATGTGCAGGCGTATGCAAACAGTTAAAAAAACGTATATTCACCCTGCGCGCTTTGTTGTTAAACTTAGGTCTGCGACGGGCAGTTCAGTAGCTTCACATATTTCGCTACAACTTTCGCATTTAATGCCACGAAACGAGAAGTACGCTGGCGACTGCTCTTGCGAATATTTTTTCGAGTTCTCGTACTCGATGATTCGTCCCCTACGATCACGCAAGCTGTGAACGTTGTCCATTGCCTATCGGACGTCTTTCCTTAGAAATGTATAGAAATTTTTCCCCCACCCAATATTTTGTCCCGGGTCCGCCACGTGTGTGAGCTGTTCGCCATCATCGACGCTGTCGTCGTATCGGCGTCGTGCCGACGTCATTGTTGTCTCGGTTGTCGTCGAACTAGCCATGACAAGACTGCGTTTTCCTTGAAGTTACCCTCAGCACTTCTTTTTTTTTTTAGAATTTGGTCATCGTAAGTTCGCGCAGCCGTGCAATTCACCCTTTTCTCTTACAAGCAAGCAGTCGGCGAAATGGCGGGTGACAGCAATGTATAGTCGGTCGTTTAACGATCGGTTATTGTCGACCTGCAGTGCGCTTGGCTCGACCTCGAGGTCAATGCCCGTTTTCCTCCTTCAGAACTTCGGTGGCGTTCGTGGTCCGGGCTTCTTCCCATATTGAAAGCTCGACTTATAATTTGCCCTTTAGGTGGCCCTGTTTCTTGCGATTCGGGTATCATTCTTCCTCCTGGCCAAATGTCTCTGAAGCGACGGTTCAAAGAGCGACGAACTCGAAACTTGCAGGATGAGCAAACACGTACGCGCAAACGCAGGTTATTGACACAAATTATGGGCACTGTATACATATCCATTTTGTTTTTGTCTACAGTTGAATATAGTCCGTGTTTGAGTGCCGCCTATGCGTTCCGCGGCCAGCCAGCGGGTGCATAGTTGTGCGCGTAGCAATCTGTATACGAGGACAGAAGTGTACACACCGCTGACCAATGGCTATGATCAGTCTACTGCGAAGCACGCGCGCCCGTGCCGTTATTTCCGCGGCGGTCGCGGACCCTCCTCATCGTTGAAGGCACGCCGGGCGCATTGCAATAGCGCGGGCCGTTCCTGTCGCGCGCGCTGTCCGATTGCGGATCCGTTTGCGTCGTACGCGAGCACCGCCCATATGGGGAACCGGTCCGCACAGCCTCGGTGCGTGTTGGCCCCTTGGCTGACCCCTCCGGTGTGACCTCGACGCACGGGGGACCGGGTCGGTCGGCTGAAAAAGAGTTCCTCTCCCGGGCAATTGGCGTGTTTCGTGGTTCCTTTTCGCTGACGCCAGCCTCGTTTCGTTGATAGGGCCACGCGCCTTCCCTGGAAATATCGTCCTACATATCGTCCTGTGCGTGCGGGCGTGCATGTGCGTGTACGCAACTCTCGCTCCGTTATTTTGGTCCTATAGATCCTTGTCTCGTTTTTGTATCATGTACAAGAAAAGAGGAAATGTGCGTGGATCGAGATGAGATTGCTGAGCGTGCTTTTCTGTCTGTCTGTGTGGGGGAGGAGGGGGGAAGTCCCAAATTTGATCGCTCGCTGCACAGCGGCGCTGCATCTTCGAGGGCTCGATCCACTTGTATGCATAGTCAAATAACGTATTGCGTGGCCACAAAACCGCAGCCATTCTCGGACCCAGTTAATGGGACCTCGCGGGGAACAAATTGCGTTTGTGGGTGTGCGTGCATGCGGTGGAAATTTTATGCAGCATTAATATGGCGACTGTTCCTTGTTGCGTCTCGTGTGTGTGCGAGAGCAGTTTGCTTTCTTCCGTCTTGTTGGTGCACAAGTCGGTCAATTCTTTCGGCTTTCTTTGTCCACTGACATAGTGTGACCACGGTGTGTGCACACGCTGCTAATGTACAGGACGACCTTAATGCGCTTTCGAGGATGACACGACCCCTGGCTGTGCTTGTACAGTTGCGTTTATGTCGTGTACTCGACGCTAAGCTCTTTCCTTGTTCGTTGTGGGCAGGCTTGGTCGTAACGTTGCTGTGAAGTTTTTCCATACATGGGGTGAGTGAAATCTGCTGGGAATGTCAAGGTATCGGCGGTGCCGTTGGAGCGCACGTGCTCGTGGTTCCTTGCGTTATCGTACCATCGGTGTTTCTTGTCGGCTTCTTTTGTATGGCCAAATACTTCGCTCCAAAAGGAAAGGGTAGGTTGCTGCTAATGCATAAATGAGTTAGTTATTTAGAGTTTCATGGCGCAAAAGCAACTAGATATATAAGCCAACCACATAAATGAGTTGGCAGCATAGATGCGTACGTTCCGAAGACATTGCTGCGACGGTCGACACACTTAAGTTTATGTAGGCAGTTTACCTTTGCCCTCTTCTGTTCATCCTCTAAACTGTCTTTTTTTCCCCTTCATAGTAAGCGCCTATAAGCGCAGCGGTGGAGACAAACGCAATAACGCAAATAGTTCTCAGGCACGAATACTTGACTGTTTGTTTGTGGAGCGTTATCTATCCGACAAGAAAATCAGGTTCGCCGAAGCACTTGTTCCAGTCTAGCGACCTGTGCGTCTGCCCAAGCGAGCCGTCATCACCTCAGGAACGTATAGTGGAGTCAAGCTCGTATGCGGCGACCGAAATCCCCACGTGCTATATTTCTATATGGCGCGCTGTCGGGCCAATACATGGTCACGCGGGCCTGTCTCCCGCGTGACCTTCCGTAATGAACTTAGTTCCTGTGGTTACGCATTTGGCGAAGAGTGGATTAGTGCCGGGTCGCTCGTACGCCTTTTAATGACTTGCATGCGTGCTCATGAAGGCGGCGGCCAGCGTCGCACATGCGGGCGCATGCAATATGCACTTACAACGCAGCCGCCGTATAAGCGATGCGCGATCACGACAGTCGGCTGCGGCTTGGCCTCGCTCCTGCATAATGGGCGGACGGGGGCGAGGTGCCGCGGTCTTTGCGGAAGCAGCGAAAGTGTTGGCATCTCTCATGAGACCTCATGTGACCGCGCGCCGTTGTGCAATCGCTGCGCCCCGGTTTCCTGCATGGGGCTTCGACGCAAATGTGAGAAACGTGGCCTTATGGGCGATCTTGCGATCCGGTAGTGATGCTGCCAGGTTTCTAGGCTGCGAAAGGATGGCCGCGTTTCGCTCGCATGTAATCAAGTGCTCGTCTGCGTTTGTCAACGTGCGGCGACTATGAGAGCCTTCTCTTTCTGCTTTCATCTATAGCGCGTGAAGAGTGGGGACGTCGTGTTTCGTTAACATATTTTCCATTTCATCACGCATTTATCGCGTTGCCTTGGCTGAAGGCGCTGGAACACTGGGACAGTCTTTGTCGTCACTAACGTGTTAATCAAAGCCAGCTGCAGCGCTTGTATGGCACATTAGGCTCTTCTCCGAAGGATCGCTGCACGCGTGTTTACAAAACTTTCAGTGAATATTTGACAGGCCATGGTAAATCTCACGTAGGATTATTCAAATAGCAGTTAAATATTCTTTTTTCAAGCATGTTCTCCTGCGCAAATGCACCACCTGGCAGATCATTACATCAGTGCTTGTCGGCTCCTTTTCGTTCTTTTCCTGCATCTGGATACACGCACTGGTTTTTGCTTGTACGAGTGTAGTATAGTCGCTGTAGTACTACCGCCACGTCACCATCAGAAGACACAAACCAGCAGGACGTATAGTTAACATTTTGCTGGCAGCTGTTAATCCAATCGTCTTCACTGGAAAACGGTTGGCTTAAGTGGCACGCAATGGCCGTTCGGGAACAGCTGTTCTGACCTGACCTTCTATAAATAACGGGGCTGTAGCCATGGATAGCTTAATTTGGTTCACATCTTGGAAGCGTCTAACTCAACAATTAACATTGTGATATTGCTCTATTAACGATGAATGGATCACGTTTCGTTAGTGTTCTCTATTTGAATTGTTTCTGCGACATAAATTAGAGATAAATTTTGTGACGCCTGTCGTTGGTATCGCGTTTATAATTCGCAGAATGCGTAAACTCTCGACCGCCATTAACGTGATACAGTCCGCTGCAGCTGTTTTTTTGTGGTGGGTCTCATTGAGACGGGAGTGAGCATTTAAACGACGCACTTCTATTTCAACTATCCATCGGACCCATGCATCGGATGAACTTGCAGCTATGTTAATTGATTTGTCCTATTTATGTCCTTCTTTTCTTTCGCAAATTCATTCCGCTGCGCAGTGACACCACAATGGTTATACCGTGCGCTCGTTTAGTGTGCCATTCCAGGTCACTGGGACGATTTATTGCGGCGGTGATGATCGCTGTCTGATCTGCATCTACGTTTGTACCACTCGCATTCCCAAGCAGCACGCTTAGGAAAGGTCACGACCACGCGGCTCCAAGTGCAGCTTACGGAGGGCGCAAGTGTGAAAGTCGCCGTGGATGGGTGGGAGAAAGAGTGGGCCGTGTATACCTTCTGCACGTGGTTGCGCAAGACGCGTGCCTAACGAGCTCTGACGCAAACACACCGCGCAGATCGTGTCCGCCGCAGGCCGCTTGCTTGCTCACTCGCGCGCACGGCGGTTCCTCAGGGTCACAGAGGTCCTGGATGCGGCGTATAAGGCCGCGGGCGAGGGAACAGCGACAGCAAGAGCTCGCGCACACCTGAAGAGGGCGAATGGCGAGAGAGGCAGAGGCAGCGGCTTGTCCTGCCGGCTGTCCGTCCGTCAGAGAACAATGGCTCTCGTTTGATGGGCGTCTCATTTGGTTGGGCTGCTTGCACGTGCCGCCACTGTGACGCTTGCTCTATATACATGCGCCTTGACGACGCACACTTGGGTGTCTTGGTATGGTTCTAAAGGAAGTTGCGATCTTATGTGATTTGTTGGTAATTTTTGTGCCGCTAGCGAAGTAACGTGGGGAAGATTGCTGAAAGCGAATCAGTAGCTTTCTTTACCTCTTTCTCTCGTTTTCGTGGTTGGTCGGTGGTCGGGCTCGCCAAGGAAAACGTTAATTAGAAATTTCCTTCTTTCGGGCTGTTCGCTTGCATTGAGACATCCTCGATTATTTCTGCAGTTTTAAAGCGAATATCTTTCATTGCCTCTCTCGTCCTTTTTCGGGGTTGCATAGTCGGTAGTTGATCAGTGGTCTGACTCTGCAAAGATAACGATAATTCGAATTCTCGTTCGCTCGTTCGGGCTATTTGCTTACATTGACAATAATCGACGATAGCTTATGCTTAAACTTCTGAAATGGCAGTGTACTAATCGAGAATGGTGTACTGTTCCCTCTTAACGAGAACCACAACTATAGACACCTTTTTTTTTGATCAGTGATGACAAAGAATGGGCGTCCGTACAAGTATGGACGAAACTTCGCAACTGCCCACACAAAAGCGAGGCACTCGCACTCTGCGATTGAATACTTGCGCTAGGGGGGGGGGGGGGGGGGGGGGGGAGGGAGGGGCGGCGATAGAAGTCGCCTGGCATAGGCTGTAACGCGATCATGTCCACGCTGGCGTTGCACTAACATTGCTCCTATGCCGTGACCACTGGCATCAGTTCGAATTTCCGTTGGGGCATACGTGTCAAAGTGGGCCAGGGTTGGAGGCGTGGTAAGGACAGTTGTGAGATCAGAAAAAAAAGAAAAGATGCGGCATGATCAGGACCCAAGAAAACGGGTCGTCTTTCTTCAAGAGATCGGTAAAGGGTAAGTAATTGTCAGCAGAGTGTGCGGAACGCTAACACAACATGTTAGCATAACGTCCGGAATTGGTGCGACGATGTAATCGCCGTCAGGTACAGCTGGCGTGGAAAACAAGTCGACGTGTGTCAGATTTAGGCTGAAGGTGAATAAAATGCATGCGTCTTAAACTGATTCGATGCGAGTCCAGAGGGTCGGCAAGAAGAGGCAAGTCAAAGCGAAGTGAGCCGGCCGAACAGTCAGTGAGGGCAGAATGAGTGGCGAGAAAATCCAGACAGAGAATGAGTTCGTGAGGGCAACGCTCGACGACGGTAAAGGGAAAGCCGATGTTTTTCGCAGCGATGGTGAGTGGCGCAAAGCACTTGCCAACAATAGCGACAGTCCCTCCGCCGGCGACTTCTACGGCTCGTTGCGGGGCAGGCGTCAGAACTTTCTTGAGCCGACGGCTAAGAGCGGCACTCATAATGGACACATGTGCCCCGGTGTCAATCAACGCGTACACAGGAACATTGTCAACAAAAAACGTCCGAAAAGCTTCTGGTGCGTGGGTATAGTCAAGCGAGGATTTCGTGCCAATGTCGTCAATGCAGCAAAAGCTGTACTGTCTAGGTTTCCGGTCGGGGGTGCTGTGGAGGAGCACTGCGTGACGGAGGCGAATGAGATTGACGGCGGGAGGGAGAAGGTGAGCGGGTGTAACGGGTTCTTGTCAGAAATGACGCAGGGTCAGAGGATGGGTTGGGCATAGAGCGAGCGAAGGAAAGGGACGGACTAGAGGGACAAGGGTACAAGGGTAGGCGGCAGAATAACGTGTCGGAGAAGTCCAACAGGTGCGGCTGTGGCGAGCGATATGCCCAATGCGTCGACAGTTCAAACATATCGGCTTGTCGTGAGTGGTGCGCCATTCGGACTGGTTGCGTTATCCAGAAGAGTAAGAGGAGCGGGGTGGGAACGAGGGTGTATAAAAAGGTTCAGAGCGCACGCGACGAACGGAGTGAAGGCCGACGCTCGACAATTCTTGGCGGACGACGGCCTGTATTAAGGAGATCGCCGTCGGAAAAGGATCAGATGACGGGAATGAAGTGGCCGCTGGTTGTGCTGCTTCGACCTCACGACGAATGATGCGGGTTAAGTTGTCAGATCGTGAGAGCTGGTGGAAGAAGTCGTCACAAGATGACGTAGCAGCTGCGTTGGGAAGGCGCGTGATTTGTTGGGATACTCGGTGGCTTTTAGCATGCTCGAGACGGCGGCATTCCATGAGGATCGTATGGACGCTGGCGACGTTGTTAAACACCAGTAGATTGAAGGCGTCGTCATCAATGTCTATGAGGACGTGAATAACCTTATCGTCCTCCAACATGTTCGAGTCAGCCTTGCTACAAAAGCCAAGACGTCGAGAAGGTACGACACGTGGGACACTGTCTTGTCTGTACGCATGCGGCTATGACCTTCTTTGCATGGAGTTGGCGACCAAACGGATTGCCAGAAAGGTTGCCTAAAGAGATCCCAGCTCGTGATCTCCTCTCTCTCCGGGAGCCTGGAACCATGCGCGTTTAGTGCCGTCGAGTTAGAAAAGAACGTTTGTGAGCATAATAGTGGGATCCCACCTGTGACGTGCAGACACGTTCGTAGAATCGGAGCCATTCGTCAACATCAGGACTGCCTACTTCGGGGAAAACGGCAAGATCCGGGGGGGGGGGGGGGGGGATGGTGATGTTAGTCGTGGCTTCAGGCGTAGAGGCTTGCGTAGATGGAGTGCCGCAAGCAGGAGCCGAAGTTGCATTGTCGGCTTTGCGACCGCTGCGAAGCTCCATGGCGTGTACGGGGAACGTCCACGTCCACCAAGTATTACGTGTAGCAGATGCACAAGGCAATGTACGGTATATTTACACGTAGGCCAACGGTGTTCAAGATGATGACATGAAGCATCAATTAAGATTCAAGCTTCATTTCTCCAAGAGAAAAAGGCCGGGGACAAAAAGCTGCCTTGGAGCAGCTTGACTGAGTCCGGGGCCCATTTACAAAATGGCAGCTGTGAAGGGAAAGAAGTACAATTTGGCATACATGCTGAATCAAGGAACCATACACAATGACACAAACCCACTGTGGGGGGGATAGGCCACGAAACCGGGTAGTGATGTGATTTGAAAATGAAATAAATTGGTTTATAAATAAATAAGGCGACCCTATAGTAGGATAGGATATCCTTCTTCAATGGCGAGTAGTCGGGAACACGTGGTCTTCCTCCTCTTCAGTCTAGTAGAACTGTGGCGGCTGTTGCGTATCAATATTTTAAGTAGTCGCTAAGGGCTCCAGCATTGCATCGCTTTTAGATCCGAGAGCAAGTGTGTATACTCTGCCTGTTTCGTAACCCAGTCTAGACGGGTCTTTCTACAGAAGAAGCGGGAGTTCACCTTTCGCTGCCCTTTGTTTAAACTTTCGACGTCCTTGAGTGCCGCGTATGCGTTCGCGCGCGCTTAGTCGCGAAGTCCAGAAAAAGCGCTACCCGCTCACGCCACGGCAGGGGCGCTCGCCCGCTCGTAACAACCTCGCCCACGCTGCCCACGGCTAGATGAGGCGCTCTAGCGGGGGAAAATCCCGAGGGCAAACGTGCCCGAAAAGTATTACCTCCGGCAACAAAAACCAACATATAGAATACAGTCGAAACAGAGCGCCTACGTGCTCCCAACACCGCGCTCTCCACCGCGATTGCGCGTCGTCGGTCTGCATCGTCTCGGCAGCCGATGCGGCCGGCATAGCAGCAGGCAGCAACAGCAGTCGGATGCGGCCGACAAGCCATGTCGTTCACCGCCAAGAAGTGCACTACGCGCGATGGAGCGTAACGAGGTAATCGTCGCGAATGGGTCTCTCGGACGATAAGGGCGCGTGCTTCCATCCGTCTGAAGCGCGCGTTGGAATGGCGTGCACCTGGAGCCGCGTTACGTAGCGATGGCTTTTCTGTGCCGCTGTGACTTCGCGGTTCCTTCTGTGCTGGCACGAGCATTCCTGTGGCCGATCGGGATAGCCGCATCCTGGAGATGACGTAGGTGCTGCGACAGATACGTTCACCAACGCTGTCAGGGGCGCACCGTGCCTTTCGTTCGCGGGGCGCCCCTGGTTGCCTCTTATGGGGGTTGTCGGCATCGTATTATGCTGATATTGACGCTCGTATGGATTAAACTCGCGAACATAATTGTTGTATTGGCTTTTATTCATTGGAAGTGCGGTGGCAAGGCAGGTAAAGTTCATTTACTAGAAGTCTGTCCCCCCTTTTTTTTTCTTATTTGACTGTTTGTACACACAATATTGTTTGTGGCAGCACCCACATCACTGTCATTAGAAACGCTGTGCTGTAGGTAATTTGTTCATTGCGCCCAAGCACTTGTGGCTTAGATTGCCAGTGAAGAAATCTGCTTTGTGCGAGTTTTTTTCCTTGGCTAAAAAAACAAAAACAAAACTGAATGGCATTTGATTTTAATGTGCCAGCCTAACTCTATCGTACTGAAAATTTTGAGCAATAAGTTTTTTGTAATATGTAGAACAGTGTGGTTTAATTTCGTATGCAATTCAGCTGGCTTCCTTGTTTTGTTCTGCATGCACCACAGTGCAAGAATGTGTACCTGGTGTTTTAATTCATGTTGCTCTTCATGGGCCTTCAGTCTTCACTATGGCATTTTACGTGAGTGCTAAATTATTTACAGCATGTTAGCCATCACATTGTATAATGCCCTGTTTGTTGTAACTGTCTTTGCATGATTTCTGAGCTACATGCTAGTCCCTTTTACTATTGATTCTTCATCTGCCAGTTTTGATGAGGCTGTTAAAAAAAAAAGTCAATCGGAGAAATGCTTAGCATCTTTGTTAATGAGTACCTTCACACATCTACATTCCATGGCGCTACAGAATGAACACAGCATGTAGGAAACAGGTCATTTGGGATAAAATGTGTGTACTTTTGCATTTTGTTTCATTATCCCTTTTCATGTGTGGGCCATGTTTGGGCATTGTCAGAACTGAAAGCTTCCTATGGGGCTGCATGCCATGTCTGCAGTCGTTCTGAGACTTGTTGGAACTTCAACTATCTCTCACTCTCGACTATCTGTAGCCCTGCTCAGTTGTCAGGTAGTTGCTGATTGGTATAATCTAGGTAGTCGTCGAGTGTTGATCATTATTGCTTATTTATTAAGTGATGCTGAAAGCACTGCGTTTATGCATTTAGAGTTCTGAGCATATGCTCAGTGAACAAGGATAGCTTAATAAAGAAAATGCTGATTTGCACATTTTTGAATTTAAAGAACTGAAAATTTTGTTGCTTATTTTGTTCCGTTAGATAGCCAGATTCTGTAACCACAGTATGCCACCTCAGTTCCATACGTGCAACAAATCATGAATTGTAAAATTTTTTTTAATGTGACAAATTCAAAAGGTATGCCAAATTTCTTGGCATAGGGATTTTTTTACAAGTCATCTGTGTATGGCATTTTGTGTTTTTCACGTGCCTGACCTCTTGTGTAGGAAAAGTGAACTTTTCCTGCAGGTACCGCTTTCATTCTCGAACTGAATTTTTTCATAATTTTTTACAATCTGTACTAGATTTGGCCATATACTTTTTTAAATCTATGGCATCATGGGGAGTTGTTGCTGGAACATTATGGTGGCATTCCTAGCACTCGTTTGGTATTTTGTATTTTCTGGCGTATGAAGTTCCCATTCTCAGTGAGTCATATCGATGCTATTGCAGAGGTGTCTAGTTATGTAGTTTTGATTTTTTAGCTTAAGCTTTCAGCTTATGCTTTCAAGCTTTTAGCTTGTAGTTCAGCTTTTAAGTTTAATTTTTGTTTAGTGCAGTAGCTTTAAAGTAGCAGAACAAGAATAGCCAAGTTGTGTTGAATCAACCGAGATGCATGACTTGTCTAGGCTATGCCATTGTACCCTGGTGCCTGATTGGGAAGCACTTGCTGTTATCCCCTTTGAAAATTAAGGTCCACTTTTTATTCAACTTTTGAGCCCAGAATGACTTTTCCACCATTGCTGCCACACTGTTAATTAGAATTTTGTTTTCTCTGTGCAGGAGGAGTGCTCATGAAGTCCTTTCGTCTGAAGCTCGGCTGCGCTCTTCCTACGCTGCAGCCAGTGACAATGGACTGGAGGTGAACACACGGGGCCTCTATGCTCGTGAGACCAACCGGACACAACCTATCACTCAAGACGAGAAGACAACTTGTAGTGGAGGTATTGCGCAAAGGTGAGATATGACTTGGCCTGAACGCGGAGCTTAACAAATGTGCCACTGCTCAGGTGCCAGTTTCTGTGTGCCGTAAACCAGAATGTACAGTTGAGGCTTGAATTGGTATGCAGTATGAACACATTGATGCTTTTTACATTAAAGGGGAATAAGTTAAAGTATCCTGAGCATGCAAGTTCAAATATGTTCTCTTACTTGCATGTTTATTACTGGGCCATTGCGATATTCAATTCCAAAACAGCATATAAGGCAACAAAGTTGCATATTTGCTCAGATACCTCATTGCCAACCTCAGTGAAGCAGTCAAATGGTTGCTTTCTTTTGCATGTGCGACCCATGTGCAAGCTGTTGACGGGAAACGTCATCTATAAAATCTCTTGTGGAAAGGCGCCCAATGAGCTCAGTAAACATGGCCTTCAAGGGCTGACGTGGTGCTGTCATCTATGTAGTAGAATAAAAACTACGTGGACCATTCGGGGAAACCGCTTTGAACATTGGAACACAGCAAACCCCGTTAATTCGGAAAATCTGATAATTCGGACTCGTCCTTTGGTTTTGGCAGGAGTATGCATTATCTAATGCAGTGAAGCAGATCTCGTTAATTCGGACGTATTTGGCGCACATCGGTTAATTCGGAGCTTGGCAAGCGCTGGAGCGTCGCAAATGTGTGATGCAGAAAAGCAGAAATGGTGTTAGTGCATTGCTAGTCCGCATTGTCATAGTCATCAGGGGAAATCGCACGTGAATGACAACAATGGCAGAACGCTTCGTCCCTATTTGTGCCATTAAAGCCTTTGTTCTTGTGTTTACCGCCACGCACAGCACCGCATTGGCTGCATGCTTTCATGACTGCGTAGTTGCCATATATGATAGCGGCCGCTGTTTTGTCCGCGGCGGTTGCGGCAAACAGTGCTATTGTTTTGACTCTGTATACGTGTTGGTCGCGTGCGTTCATAACTGTGTAGTCGCCATCCATGAGTGCGTCGATCGCTACCGCGGTTTCGTCCGCAATTGAAGCAAATGGCAGTTTTTTTACTTAGTGCATGCGTTGACTGCATACCTTCAGCACCGCAAGGTCGCATCGACAGCAGCTGCAGCTTCGTTCACAGTGGTTGTGACAAGCAGTAGTTTCGTTCTGACAGGCTTTCGAGGATGAAGAGCACCGGCTACATCGTGATGGATAGCGACCAGCTCATTAGCAAAAAAACAATCTGGATATGCGCACGGTAGTAAAAAGCCTGTCTCAGATGAAGACTCGCACCGCGGCCGTCGTAAGTTATGCCTTCACCGCTGTGAGCGGCTAGTCAGCCACGAGATAACGAGAAGTGCAGCTTTCGCACTGCTTTTGTGCAAAATAGAAAATGATTGGTGCATTCATTCAGTAAATAAAAGCTTGTTGACATAATAAGCATTTGTTTCTTGTTTTCTTGATACCCTCGATAATTCGACATTCTGTTAATTTGGACATTTCTTTCGGTTCCGTGAAATCCGAATTAACGAGGTTTTAATGTATTACCATGGACAAGTCCAAAGCAATGTCTATCAGTGCCATCTTAAAGAGCTGGGCTCATCGAAAGTACTTAAGGGGTTATTAATTTCATCTATTGAAAACTTAGTTTCACCACATTGCTTGCATTTTCAGAATTGCGAAAAGCATACAGTCAAGGAGTGTATTAAGAATTTTCAATTAATCAGTGAGCTTTGTCAAGTTTTGGATTGTACACTGTATGCGAAAGTGCTCTACATGAATGTAAAGTCACAGAACATATGTCTAGTATACTCGGAAAGAACCTATTCAGTCACTTGAAAGATAAGGCTGTGGTAAAACGTAGGAAAACATGATGAAAGAAGTGAACGCATTTCATGACAGTATACTGATGCTGTGAGGACACCCAGCCATGTTTTACTTATACTCTACGTGTATCATTGAGTCTTGCAGCATAACTACAATAAGTTTAAAGATTATGTGACATGTTTTAAGTATCATTACTTTCATCAGTGCTTTTGATGCACTATCTCGGCATGCACAATTGTGCACACAGCCTTTGAAGTGGGTATTTATGGGAGTGTTGGATTACACATGCTTCTAAATATAAACTGAATCTTCATTAGTGTCCATGGTGTACTGCACAAAGCTGCCTGGAAGCTCCTTTCTCAGGTTAAAAGCTGCCGGCAAACAGTCTAAAAGCTGGTTCCAGGTGCCAAGCTCCGTAGTGCAGTACTGTGCCATCAACTGATATAGGTTGTTGACACACAACAGACATGCCCTATTCATGTCTTATCAAGGTGCGCACAAAGTGGTGTGGCTTAATGCAGGCGTGTGGGTTTGGTTGTTAAGTGGCCTCCATCTTATCTTATCTTAGCGTTCACTTTGACCAGTTTCTAGCAAACATGCAGGTTGTTTTGCTTTGCCATCAAGCAGCGGAAGTGAGGATAAGGTGTTCTGGCCAGGAGCAAGCTTTGTGCCGTATAGCACTAGTGTGTCTCGAGACTTGCTATTGAGATAAATGGCTGTAGTGCACGTAAGAACTTGAAAAGGGCGTCTACTTTCTCAGTATGGTCTGATATAACACCCAAATTAATTCTGGAAAAACGTAACAAATTTCCCAAATATTTTTAAGTATTTTTTGTCATTATTCTGAAAAGGTTACTTGATGTTTCTGGTTAGAATTGAGTACGAAAATTTCAAAAATAAAGAAATGCTGCTTTTGAGGGCAGCTTTCCCTGAATGCTAACTGTAAGTCGTCTCTGGCAGTGGGAGCAGCACACCATCAAGCTGGATGAGTGTGATTCATCATTGGCGATACTGGTACAATCTCCCATGACGATTACAGCTTGAGATTAGGCCATATGGTTTATAGCCTGTAAACAGCTTACCCTTACAGATCCGAACACGATAGTCTCGAGCCGGATGGGCTGAGCGCATACTCCGGAACCCAGTGACCGGCCGCTATCTTCCCGGAGCTGCCAAGACACGTTCGCGTGCATGTAGCGTGTGTGTGTGTTACAGGGTGTTCAATGTGTAAATATGTCTGTGCCCGCAACATCCAAGTGCAGAACATAATCGGGGCGTCACTGCGTCATATATGGACGTGCAAATACCCAGCGAAAACGAAGCAGATTGCAGAGCACCGTTTGCGATGAACATGATGTACGTCGAGAGCCGGGCCGTTGTGGCATATTCAGCCGTGCATGTCCTTTTGTCTCTGTATGTGTGTATCTGTGAGCGTCTGTCTATGTGTATGTGTCTGTCTATGGGCCTCGATTACACATGCACGTGTAATCCGTGCAAGATCCGCGCAAGTGCGCTACGCTTACTCGAACCTATGCCGCCTGTTTTCAAGGTGCGGGCTGTGAGATTTTTCGAGGCACTTCAATGCGGAGATAAACTATATCGCGTACTGCAAGGCATTTACTAGTTCATGACGTATTGTCAGACATGCAAATCAAAGTGGAATAGCCGCAGAACCAATGTTTCTGCATGCAAAGGTAATGCGGACTTACCCGAACAATCCGCTCCGTCTGCAGACGCTTGCGCTTGCCACAGCCATTCCGATTTGCAGCAGAATCTTGCCGAGAAGCTGAAGTTGACTAACTAAATTTGCTAGCTAAAATTCACCATCCCGTTCTTCGTGAGAACTTCAAGGAAATGTCAAAACGCAAACACTGCGTCTACTTGCGGTCGCCTTGTTTGGCAGCTCGGAGCCGTTGGAGCAGCAGGTGGTGCCATCGCGCTTTGAAAATGGTGCCACTGAATTTTTTTTCTGTGTTCCAGTGTATAGGCCTTTAGGTATATATCTCCCACATGACTAAAAGTGTTTATTATGTATAGATGAATGTATCTTCTCACATGATATTGTAGTGCTGTTAGACATGTTTTCTTCAATGCAACGAGTGAAAAGAAAGTGTGCAATATACAAGTTTAGTACTCTTAATTTCTTTTACTGGTGTTCATGCTTGTCAGGTATTGCTTGCGCTGTTAAAGGGAATGATTAACTTATAAGGGCTAAGAAATTGTGCACAGTCTGGAAGTTATGGGCGGTCTAGTATCGTACACGTAAAAATGCTTTGAGATTTCCATAGCCCTCATTTTTAATGATCCAACTGATTAAGGGACAACAATGTGCACCTGTGCTTCTGTGTGCATTGGACAGCAGGTCTTTTTGCATATGCCGAGAATTGACAGCCATGAAGCTTTTTGTTTTGAATAGTGTCCTTGCTTTTTCTAAGGTGTATTGAGGGCTTCACACAAGAGCACTGTTACATACCCTGCGTTCATGTCACAGGTTAGAGGCCCTGAGAAAGAGTGGTGAAGACTGGCAGAAACGGGTTGACAAAAGCAAGCAAGACATAACTACATCGGACATCGGTGCTTCGTCGCCAGTGTCAGTGCTTCGAAAAGATGCGGTATGCCATTTTCAACTGCTTATTGTGTGTTATGATTACTTATTGTGTGCCTTTTGTCAGCATCCACATTTCTATTCACTTAGAGACACATCACACAAGAAACAATAATTAACAAAGAAAGGTGTTTTACAGCACTACCACTTTGTAATGTTCCTTAGCCTAGTTCATATCCAATTAGCCTTTGTTATTAAGCATGAGTTTGTAGGTTTGATGCCTGGCTTTACCATTTGCATTCTGATAAGAGAAAAATCGCAAAAATGCTCATGTACTGAAATTTTGGTGAACATTAAATACACTCCCAGATGGTCAACATTAGATTACATTTTTTTTATTACATCAAGGCTGTGGATTTTCCCAAGGACTGCAAAAAAAGTCTTATTGGGCTGATGGCATCTCCATTTGACTAATTTTCTTCTTGCTATGTGCTGTTTTCAAGCACAAGAGAAAGTTGTGCTTGAATAAATTGAATTGAGGTATTCGGAGACCTGGATTGGGAAGAATTGGGGATAAAAGTTAATGGAGAATACCTTAGTAACTTGCAATTCGCTGATATTGGCTTGCTTAGTAACTCAGGGGACCAATTGCAATCCATGCTCACTGACCTGGAGAGGCAAAGCAGAAGAGTGGGTCTAAAAATTAATCTGCAGAAAACTAAAGTAATGTTTAACAGTCTCGGAAGAGAACAACAATTTACAATAGGCAGCGAGGCGTTGGAAGTGGTAAGGGAATACATCTACTTAGGGCAGGTAGCGACGGCGGATCCGGATCATGAGACGGAAATAAGCAGAAGAATAAGAATGGGCACGGGTGCGTTTGGCAGGCATTCTCAGATCATGAACAGCAGGTTGCCATTATTCCTCAAGAGAAAAGTGTATAATAGCTGCGTCTTACCAGTACTCACCTACGGGGCAGAAACTTGGAGGCTTACGAAAAGGGTTCTACTTAAATTGAGGACTATGCAACGAGCTATAGAAAGAAGAATGATGGCTGTAACGTTAAGGGATAAGAAAAGAGCAGATTGGGTGAGGGAACAAACGCGAGTTAATGACATCTTAGTTTAAATCAAGAAAATGAAATGGGCATGGGCAGGACATGTAATGAGGAGGGAAGATAACCGATGGTCATTAAGGGTTACGGACTGGATCCCAAGGAAAGGGAAGCGTAGCAGGGGGCGGCAGAAAGTTAGGTGGGTGGATGAGATTAAGAAGTTTGCAGGGACAAAATGGCCACAATTAGTACATGACCGGGGTTGTTGAAGTATGGGAGAGGCCTTTGCCCTGCAGTGGGCGTAACCAGGCTGATGATGATGATGATGAAATTGAAGCATTAGGTGAACAAGCACCCAACTCAAAACCCAATTCAAGCAACTTTCCAACAGAAATGTTAGATAAAACTGCAGGACATTCCTTTTCCTTAATTTTTTCGTTTCATGGTAGTGGCAGCCATGTTTAGTCGGCACTTTTGAAACAGTGCATTACCTTTCACTGAAAACCTGGCAGGAGCTGTGTTGAAGTTATAACAGTTAGCCATTGTACCAGGAAATTGTGCTGTTCACTGAATTTACCAAGTACGTCAAACCACCCACCTCTATGCAGCTTTTGCAGAAACAAAGCAACTAGTAGCGAGAGTTATGCTGTCCTTGCTAGTTGAATTTAACTTGGTGCTAAAATTTGAGGGCTAGGGTGAGGGTTTGCCTCCCTCTTTAGGGATTTAAAGCAGCACAAATGCAACACAAGTCTAACTGGACATCTTAAGTCAGCTGTGCTCATGCCCCTTTGGCTTTCTTTTGATAAAGGTGGTTAACACTGCGGGCATTGAAGGTAAGAGTCGATAAGGTTAGAATTCTTTCAGTGCTATTTGCATTCTTATGATACTTGAAAGTTTATTTCCATCTTGTAAGATACAGATGGGGAGTGGCAGAAAAAAACTGTCCATTGGACAGCTTGACAAGTCCACCATCCCTCATTTGGGCAGAGGCAGCATCACATTCTTTCATTCATTCAAAATATACCCATGTATATACATTTTTTTGCAGCACTTTCTGGTATCTGTGCTGGTAGTTAACCATTTTCCTTTGATGCCAACTTGGATTACTAAGTATGCGCCACTGGCTTTGTGCTGCTCTTCAGTTAAACCCTTTGATGCCAAGTCAGGTCACTGGGTATGTGCCATTCTTCAATGACAAAATAAAAGAACATTCAAAAGTTCTGTGTTGGTGGGCAGAATCGAACCAACATCATGTACATTGAGTCACTCTTGCCTGAATATGCAGGGGTGGGATTCCTGTGCCACTTGTGCCATTTTGATAGAAGTGTAGATTTCTGTGCCAAACTGTGAGAAACATAGAGAATTGACCGAATTTGCGCCATGCTGCACTAGAATGGCTTCGGCATGTGTGCTTCGGCAGTGGCCATGAACAGCGAGTGGATTCGTTCTCTTAAAGAGTGCAGTCATTCACATTTTGCATACCATGTGACTGCGCCTCCCGCACAGTTTCTCATAGTTTTCGTGCTTATATCTATGGACTTTTCCATGCTTTCAGCAAGTGGGCAGCACGCATGCGGCCACTCTTGGCTGTTCTCGCTGCTGTTGGGAGGGCCAGGGCAACTGTATTTAGAGTGTACTAGAACACAGCTGAGTGGGCCAAGCGGTGTGGTGATCCCTAGCTGAGGCACAACACAACGCAAAGTAGGCTGAAGGCACTGCATGCAAGCTAGGTATTAGGGAAGCCCGCTGTACCGAGTTCAACGTGTGAGTTTCTCTGTCCACAGGGCCGTTATAATGTAAAGCTGTTCCGATCTGTTAAGCCCATATCAGTCAGTTTTGCCCGAAAGGCAAAGCATTCATTGTGATAGCAAAGGAATCGACAGCTATACGAATAAGGATAGTAGCTTTATCGACTGTGTAAATTTGTAAACATTCGTACGGTAAGCAAATATAATTTGATGACTACGGAAGTGCAACAGCAGTGCGAGAAGTGACCGTCATGCTGCCTGGCTCAACGTGAACTAAGCGGCTAAAACGGTGCATGCGAAGCTATCAGTACTCTGTCACTATATCATACCATATATCATATCATATCACTCTGTCCCTATCGCAAATCACTTTAGAAATAGGCCTCTCTATATGCAGCAGCTGCTGGAGTAGAACCCCTCCCTTCCCTCCCCCTCCCCCTGGTGCCTTGTGCGTGATGGAAGACGGTGCGCTTCCTTCCCTCTTTCCTTCCTTGCATGCGTTAGATTTAGCCGCCATTGTCGGCTCACCCTCGCACACTTTCATTTGCACATATGGCGTGTGGTGACAATGTTATCACCCCTGGACTTTATGCGGAACATTACTGAGATGATAGCAGAAATGCTCCTGGAATGTCCATATATTCGCTATAGCAATAGACAGTTATAGTATAGCGTACACTATACGCTTTGGTACTGCATGCGCTAGGCAGCGAACATTTATTAGTGTTAGTTCGCGTACAAGGTCTTCAGATTTCAGAGGCCATGTGCCGTCGTGGCTATCTCCAGACTTCACTGATAGGTGGCGCTGACATCTCAAATGTTTCTCTAGTTAGGCTTTGAGTCGTGCGAAACGAGAAGTCATCTCGAAAACGAGAAACACTCTGGAAAAGTGGTTTGAGGCTAAGCGAAATACATTTGCAGTCATTTGCTACGAACGAAATGAACTTTACAAAAGCAATGCCAAATTCAATTCGAAGCGGGCAGCCAGGACCGCCGCCATGTTTTACGTAAACTACGCAAACCGTGCAAAGATGGTAATGCTAAATCTGAGAAATAGCTTGCGTACACTATATGCTATGGGTCATTTAGCGTTCTGTACATGCGCAGTGATGACCAGCTATCTTATAACGTATGCAGGGGTATAGCGTATGCGAAACTAAATCTATCTGGTCAAAACCGATTAGAGTAGTCCTACGTTATACCTTCCCAGGGTTGATTGCGGCTCTCTGGGTCTGCGGTGATGTATGCTGACCCAGAAATGATGTTACGTGTATTGGACCATATAATTTGTTAGCTGCATATCAAGTATACGAAAACACAAAAACTCCATCCTTAATGAAGTCTATAACCTTCTATGTTCAGCGTACCTGTCTAACCAAATGATTGTTCTTTGTTGGGTGCCTGGCCATAGAGGCCTAGAGGGCAACGTAGCTGCTGACGAAAGGGCTACATCCGTATCTTTTTGTGATGCAAACATTAATATACCTGTACCCTACACAGACCTTAAACCATTTTTACAGCATAAACTACGGAAATATTGGCAACGGCAGTGGGACACTCAGGTATCCAACAAACTGCACCTAATCAAACCGAAAATAGGAAACTGGATCTCTGAGAAAACAACGAGACATAAGGAAGTACTGCTCTGTAGGTTAAGAATTGGGCATACCTATAGCACTCACTCGTACATTCTAACTGGAACTAACCCTCCGACATGCACTAGGTGTGGAAGTAGACTTACAGTCCTTCATGTTCTCGTTCAGTGCCCATTATTAGAAGAGGAGAGAAAAAAGTTCTTCCCTTCCTTATACCGTCATAATATACCTCTGCACCCAGTCTTCTTTTTAGGCAACGACCCTCTAATTTTAAATCAGTACTCAAGTTCTTAGAAGAAACTAATACCATAGAAATCATTTGGCCAGGCTATTTGTAGCACAGCCTCTGCTTAGAGGCTGTAGCTGCAATGAAATCACTTACAGAGCACATGCCTCGCAGCCCTTGCACTGAAGGGCTCTGCAGAGGCACTGGTGCTGCTATAAATTAACATCTTTTAGTATCTTATCGTTCTCAACGTACTTTTACAACCGTAGGACTCACTTCTCATTGACATTATTTTAATTGATACATATTTTACAGCATTTACAGCGAATATTTTAGGCCAATATACAGCCACTCGATAACCGCCATATTCATCGATACTCATTGCCATTCTTCACCAAATGTCGTGGCGCTCTTTGGCCATTTCTGGCCCTTGCGCCAAGAAACAATATTCATCAATCAATCAATCATAATTTGAGCACATTTTCCGCTATCATCATTAGCGTTGGCGTGGGAATATATATAGTTCAATCGTAGTGCCACAAATGTATCCAGCTTTACAGGAAAACATGCACCGTGCTGCCGCTCGACCCACTCTTCGATATTCAACTATGCTATAGCTACAAAGCCTGCTTCTACTACGTGCTTCATGATGATGTATTCTGTGTTTAGTTGTGGTTTTGAAGTGTGCTGCCATATTCTGTATTCCATTATTCCACCAAAATTCAGATTGGCCTGCTCCAAACTGCTACAAAACACAATTTTACTTGCTCCAAAAATTGCTTCAATATGACTTTGGGCAGTCCCACCCTTGAATATGTATTCAGCCATGTATTGACTTCATGGTGATGCTGCTACGTGGTGCAGTGTGTTCAGAGGGAAGTGCAAGAAAAGAGCCTGGCAGTAGCAATACGGTGTGTGAAGTGAAACAACACGAAGCTTCAATGCTAATTCCATTAACGTCGCCAGTCATCCTGAGGTAGTTTCTGCGAAATCTTCTATGGCTTTCAGAAAATCATTGAGGTGCAGAAGTCCCCATCAATTGGTGATCGTAAAAGCTGGCTGGAGTCCTCATCAGAGTCTTGGCGACAACGTGTCCAGGAGTCTGATGCCTCCCAGTTCACAGTAGCTGGGAAGATGGGCATCTCGGAGTCTGCAGCACAGCTGGCTGACCGCAAAAAGAAAACGCCAAAACAGGAGAAGTTTTCACCAGCTGCATGTAAGTACTACACTTGTACAATGTGGTGTCATGGTGTAGAGGTATAAAAATTGCTACTCTGACCCACAGGGTTTGTCATAATCTTGCGGTAAGCTTTTATGCTCCACTGTGGCTCGGCGACTAGCAGTCTGCTGCATAGCCAGAGTTCATGCATGTGATTATAGGCCATGCTGCAACATTCTCTTGAGCTTATATATCAAGATATTGCTGTGCATTAAAAAGAAAACCAAGTCGACAAAATCAACCCGGGCCACGTAACTATAGCCCTCAAGTGCTCTTTGCAGGTTCCTGTGCAAGAAACTTATGCAACTTACTGATGTAAATGGCTTTAAGTTTTGTGCAGAGCAATGACTCCTACTTGAAGCTTTTACAGCGAAGCTGTATACCTCTACCGTTCAAGGAAATTGTCGTGTCGTTGGCGTGGTAAGCAAAAAACTTCCCATACGAGGGCTGATCCTGGAGATAGTGCAATGCCGGGCCGACCTGCAGTGGAAGTGAAGCAGGCGTTAAGCACTCCCTATACGTGGGCCGATCCTGAAGTTAGTGCAATGCCAGGCAGACCCACGGCGGAGGTGAAGCAGGCGTTAAGCACTCCCGATACGTGGGCCGTCCCTGAAGGTAGTGCAATGCCAGGCCGACTTGCGGCGGAGGTGCAGTTCGCAGTTAAGGGGCCCACATACACAGCTTTGCTGGTCATCCGTTTTCAGAGTGGAAGGCCTCCGAGTTTTTTTTACTTTTGTCGCTGGACAACTTGTCAAGCAGCAACTTACATGAAAATATTTGCTTATGGGTAGATTACCTACTTGTAAAATGCTTCGTACAAGCAGGCCTTTGTACAAAATTATCCATTCTAGGTTCACGTGCATAGTATATCACTTTGGTTGTTGCCAGACTGCAGATTTATTGCAGATGGGTATCTACCATTCTTGGGAACTAGACTGTTGTTTCTTGATAAAGAAATGGTTGAAATGGTAGCCAGCAATATTAGTCTGCATCATTTGCATTTGGCTACGACTCTTCACCAAGGTGGACACACTTTGACAACTTCTTCAATACATGTCCTATCTTACCCATTGTAGGCAAGGAGAAAATAGTATGGAATGTTTTCTGTTGACTTTTGATACTTTGTTGACTTTCTGTTGACTTTTGGCATCTGATAATTTTCTCTTGCAGCGTCCAAAGCAGAAGTTCTTCGTCGGATTCACCAGCAAGGGACGCCAGTATTGCCAGCAATATTTAAGAGCAAGTCTATGCCAAATGCAGCTGAAGGTGAGCCAGAATTTACACGTTTAGAATGTTTCGTTGCTAATGTGCAAAAATAAATTATCATTTTGATTATAAAGGCTTTCTTGTATAACGAACTCTGTAGTCAAATAATTGACTACATATAAAACACAAATCTTTTTCTGGGATAACCCCTGGGCCGATTTTAATGAAACTTGTTGTACTTGAGAAGGTTGAATTTTTATTTAGGTCTTGAATTGTTTATACAAGTAGCTGAAAATCGGCGAGTTTGAAAGAAATAGCACGAAGTTTACAAATCGGGAACTGTGCATCGAGAACAAATATTGCAGTTTTGTAAATAGCATCCCTCGGAACATCCAAGGTGGACAAATTTGTTATTAGTTTATATTGCCATTTGGTAGTGATGGTGAAGAAAGCAGCCAAACTGGGAATGACGAAACTAGCGTTTTATTGGGCGAACTTGTGCCCTCAAAAACAGGTTACACTCCAAGAACGGCGACAGTGGAGAACACATTCGGCAATCGGCGAAAATCTGATCAGCGGGTCAAGTGCGTCGGCTTTTATACATCAGTCGTCGAATGTTCCAGAGTAATTGCTGGGTGTGTTTCTTTCACAAAGTTCTACACTATTCGCGTCGTGCATACATGCAATCGCATTACACAAGGTTCAGTGACAGACAGCGGATGGAACCATTGATAACATTCCAGAAACTTCAGATACATGCAGGCTCGTCCTGCGCTGTGTGGTAACATTTGTTAGGCGGTGACAAGCGGTCACGCGGAAAAGATAAGCAAGTACACATGTCAATATCTTCCTTGAATTACAGTATTTATGAGCATTTTGCAAAAGTCCTACTTGCATATTAGTGGCGTACTTAAGAATCACGTGTAATACAAGAATTTCATCCGCTTTAGATATACTATTAAGTGGACTTCAGCAGTATAGCTTTTTGGGCTTGTTGGTGCATGATTTGAATAGCAATGAATAATACGCAGAGGACGAGGCAGTAAAAACCAGACACATATGAACAGTACAAGCCCTAACTTCCAAGGAATTTTATTTTTCATATACCATGAAACCTCGCTAAATTGTAGTTGGCCGGAGCTCGGAAAAAGTACGTACTAAATGGGAGCACTGGGAGGATATTCTGTAAGAGTCCTCCTAGAGGTCTGTCCATTTCGGCTGCTGCTGATTGGCTAGGGCTGCTTGTCTCCTCCTCTCTTCTGCACCTGTGTCCAATCAACAGCGGCCGAAAGGGACAGTCCACTAGGTGGAGTCTTACAGAATACCCCCCTTGCTTAATCAAAATAGCTGGAGATCGCCCACTCACCTGTCAAAAATGGAACTATGAGAGAGTGCGATGAAAGGGTAGAAAACATACAGTATTTATTTACTTCACATGACAAGTCTTATTTTTGTTTGATGTCGCGGCAGCCTAGCAATGACGATGGCGGCCTCAAACTCTCTTAAGCTACAAGCCAGCTTTTCCACCAGCCCCCTCTTCTTGGAAACACCTGCACGAGGCTGGCGTAACGCGCAGCATCCGCCACTGTCGGGCCTGAATCGCCCGTACTTTCGCTGTCCGTGTTCTCATCACTGTCATTAGGCAACACTTCAGCAACAACAGAGGCAATGATTGCGAAAAATCGAACCTTGTAACAGACGTATTTTCATGGTCGCAGCAGCACTGCCGAGCAACTTCTTCGCATCCCAAATCCCACACACCGCAGTCAACTCTAGATCCCTTTTGCGTGTCAGCACCGACGTCTTCACACCAAGTTCGATAGCATGAACGATGTCTGATGTTTCTTCTATGCTTAGCACCCGGTTTTTGTCCTAGCTTGCACAATATCACAACACAGGCCACCACGTCCTCCAACTCTGGCACGGCACCAAAATGATGTTGATGTTGATGCGGCTTCACCCTTCCAAGCGCCCTCTGTGCTTGCGCTTGGAGGCCATTCCGATCTTTGAGGCTTGTTGTTCTGCTGGGCCGCCGTACCGCCCTGATTTCATGACGCACAGTGGAAACACTACGTATTAATCGATACGTACGCAGTTGGGACTGTTTATGCGGATACAAAACACATTGTATTCAATGGTCGCTGATTTGGGGATTTGACTTTACTACTTTTAATACGAAACTACTGTTTAAGCAAGTGTGGTTTAATGAGGCTTTACTGTACATCGCTTTTCTATGCCTGAAGAACATATCACTTACCGTATTTACGTACACAATGATTGCACTGGCGTAATGATCGCACCCCTGAATTTTGTCGTCAAAATTAGATTTTTTTCCTTTTCCATGTAATGATCGCAACCCAGTGATATGTCGAGTGCCAAGTCTAGCTAATGGTGATCGTGCTTACCATCTGTCGAATGCTATGCGAACGACTCTTCAAGACATACCAAGTGGTCTGCCTGCACCGAACATTTTTAAGCAGATGCCCCATTTCTTTCCTTTCATCACTTTCCATATTTCCATTTAAAAGAAAGCTACCACCAAACTTGCCTTAATTATGTGTAGGCTTTATAATGGTTGTGGTCAACAACATCAAAAAAGGCACTTTTCGATTCTTCTCGTTTGCACTCGTGGGCACGCAACAAATAGCGAGCGGAAACGATAGTAGCCACGTTTACACTGATAAGTTAGAAGTGTACTCTATGCATGCGCCGACGCTTGTAACACAGCTAAGATATTCGCCCACCCATAGCGGAAGCGGGCCGTATTAAGATAGTAGTGAAGACAAATGCCGCAGTTTCCGCAGCGTACCTACCATGGGTTTGTCACTGGCAGCTAAGCGCGCCCATCCGTTTCTGTCCCCTCAAGGTGGTCATGGCTACATTATTGCCCCCAAACTTGCCGATAGTAATGATATTATTCATTACTGATAGGGAAGAAACTGTTTCAATGCGTGTAATGTACTCGCGAGAAGAAAAAAAAATTGCATTCGGCACGTTCGGCTTGCTCCGCCGGCCGCCATTTTTGTTTTGGTGTTCCGCACTGTTAATGTTACAGTGGCAGCCGCCTATTTGTTGACCTGTTGTCATCCCGCAGCAAATGCGGGGTGAAAAAAAAAAGGTTTTCTTTTCGCGGGAAATTTTACCCGCGTAATGATTGCACCCCTGAATTTGCGTCAATTTTTTTTTTACAATAAAGTGCGATCATTATGCAAGTAGATATGGTAAACAACCAGTATCTCAGAAACACTAGCTCTTTATTACGCAGAAACATAGGTGTACTCACACATGTGCATCCTGCTCTGCTTATTTTTTCAGCTTCAGTGATCTCTCAAGTTACCCTGTCTTTGCTTTTTCCTATGACAACACATTTGTCTAGGAACGGCCTGCACGTTTTTGACTTGCAAGAAAGGATGTGATCAGCAAGTGTTCCCCCTCGCCCATATCAGATACTGCGGGAATGTTCCATAAGGCGCTCTTTAAGCATCTACTGGTCCATCAGATATATGGACATAGATTGACTTGTACACGTTACAGAAAAAAAAAAGTGACCAATTACAATTCTTTCAAAATTGTAATTGATTACGGTTACCAATCAATGCCCCAAGAATGTAATTGAGCAGCTACTAAATAGTTACAGATTACGTTAATGTTAGCACCTCCTTATTTTATGAGCATTGCAAAATAATGTAAATTGAAAAAGCTAGGCCACCTCGTTCCATGTATCCTCTGCAGCCCTTCACACATTGTTAACCTCCAATAGGAATTGCTTTTCAAGTTCTTTTTTGATAATCTTCTCTCGTTTTGTTGTGATGAAATCTGCAGTGACACTGAAAGCTCGCTCAATGTGCGGGCTGAAGAGAAGGGCTGTGTTGTAACTTGCCAACACTTTACTCACAAGATTGGGGAAAGTGCTCCCAATAGGCTAAGGGAAAAACTGAAAACTCACCCATAGGTACCGTATTTACTCGCATAATGATCGCACTCGCGTAATGATCGCACCCCTAAATTTTGTCGTCAAAATTCGATTTTTTTAATGTTTTTTATGTCCCGTGTAATGATCGCACCTCGAACTTGCCGCAGCGATATGTCGTGTGCTAAGTCTAGCTAATAATGATCGCGCATACCATCTGTCGAATGCTACGCTAACGACTCTTCAAGACAAGCCAAGCGGCCTGCACACACCAAACATACTTAAGTAGATGCCTGATTTCATTACTTTCATCACTTTCCGCACTTCCATGACAAAAAGAGGTACAACCAAGCTTGCCTTTATTATGGGTTGGCTTTATAATGGTTGATGTCAACAAATACAACAAAGGCGCATTTCGATTCTTTTCATCTGCACTCGTGAGCACGCAACAAATCGCGCACGGCAATGATAGTAGCCACGTTTACTCTGATACGTTAAAAGTGTACCCTATTCATACGCCGACGCTTGCAACACAGCTAAGATATTCGCCCACCCTTAGCGGAAACGTGTCTTATTAGGATAGTAGTGAAGACAGATGCCGCAGTTTCTGCAGCACGTCGGCCATGCATTTCTATGTCACTGGCAGCAAACGTTGCTGGCAGCTAAGCGCGCCCACCTGTTTCTGTCCCCTCAAAGTGGACATGGCTACGTTATTGCCGCAAACTTGCCGATATTAACAATATTATTCATCACTGATACGGAAGAAACTGTTTCAATGCACGTAATGTACTCGCGAGAAGAAAAAAAAAAAAATCGCGTTCGGCGCGTTCGGCTTGCTCCGCCGGCCGCCATTTTTGTTTGGTGTCCCGCACCCGCAATCCCGCAGCAAATGCGGGACGAAAAAAAAATTTTTTTTCGCGGGAAATTTAACCCGCGTAATGATCGCACCCCTGAATTTGCGTCAATTTTTCTGACAAAAAAGTGCGATCATTATGCGAGTAACTACGGTAATTCCCTGGCGTCGATGTCCAAAGTGGCCATCGCTCTAGAAGTGCCATTTGAATTTGTCGGCCACTATGTGATGGAACTGATGCAAGCAGATTCGTTTTCTGTAGCAGGCAAATTTGAAAAATTATGTTAATCTAAAATAAAATAGATAGAAACATGTGTTTAACAGCAAGGAAATTGTCTATTTTAGTGAAGTCATAGTCTGCACTTTGTGAAGAATTTAGTCCCAGCTTTTACTGCCTGTGAAAGTCCCTTAAACATGCTTCCAGGAGAGAGATACAGCGAGAGACAGATATCCAGGAGAGAGATACAGAGAGAGACTCAGATAGCTTTTCTCTTATAATAAATTTCTATAAGTGGTCAGACTTCCAATGGAGGTGGGTAAATTTGCAAGTCTGCCATGTTCGTGTGAGCAAGGCATAGCTGCAGGACACTGATTGTGGGAAGGAGGAACCCATGTACATGTTTTCACCTTTTTGGACACTGTAGTCCCTGCCAACTTTTAAGTGCTCAAAGCAGCGTCACCTGTTATAGCATGTTTTGTCAAATATGTAACTACGTAGTTACAGTTCATTGATTACTGAAAAAGTAATTGATTTACAGAGTAAACAAAGTAATTGTTAAATTACAATATTGCCTTAACCATGATTGATTACAAGTAATTAATTACATGTCATTCGTTGCATAAAAGTTCGCTATCAGGTGCAATTTACAGAATTGTGATATTGTGATATCGCTTTTCATTGTTAAGTTATAGTTTTAATGTTCCGTTTTGTTTTCCAAAAATTTGCAATTTTTGACAATTTTATTGAAGAGATTGATAACCTAAATGAAAACTCTGCTTCAAACAGTCCCTAGATTTTAAGTCTTGCTTATAAATGCAACAAACATAATCAAATTTAGTGCAGTGGTTGCCGAGAAAAACGATCTCTTTTCCCATGCTTATAGGTAGGAGCCCCTGAGCTAAAGCTTCCTCTTAAAGCAAAATCCCAGCAACTGATAGTACATGCACTTATTGGTTATTAAAAGCATATACTATCTTTTCGTGCATGTCCATACTCTTGGGTTAAACTATTTCCATAAAGGTCTCTGAATGGCCTATAAGCAGAGTAGTCTTAATGACTCGTTACTGTATGCTGGCTTGAAATTTCTGTCTTATAAAACTGTTTTCTTTAATTTCTAAAGCACTTGTTCCCTTGCTTGGCATTTATATAAGTTTTAAGGTGATGTTGTTCACATGCAGAGCTATCCCGCCTGAAAGCCGAAGAGGAAGAAAGACCACGCGTTCTGATCCCAAAAGCTGACAATGAAACATTCACTTCGTTCTTCGAAAGCGTTCTCCCATCGTCTAAAGATGACAAGGTTGACATCAGCGAAGCGGCTTTTGATGCCATTGTATCTGACAATGTCAAGTAAGACAATGTATATATGTGTTTTCTTGAACTTGGTCATAATCTTTGTTTGATATCTGTGATATGTAAAGTTACTATGTTGCCAGAGCAATGTGGCATGACCTGTGGAAGCAATCCCTTAATATACAAGGGCAATGAAGCATGGCCTGACTAGCTGTCTAGCAGCAAAGCTTTCATTTGAGCATGTGGGTTCACAGCTAACTGGTAATAAAGCAATGCAATAATGAAGGGGGAAAGAACACATAGAATTGCAGTTTTATCGAAACTGAAATTTTCATGCACATGTAAAATAGTAGTTGCTGCAACAAAATTCAATTTGTAAGTAATTGCTGGTCTTGTGTACTGTGTTCTTTGTCCCCCGTCACCCATGTTGATGTACATGCTGATCCAGAGCACAAGTGGTAGAATGCTCGAGAAGGTCCTTTTGCCACCTGTATTAAGGTTCGCATAAGGTACAAAAGAATAGTTTGTCCCAGATATATCAAATTCTGATTTATCAAATCGTTGTCTAATTGAACAGTTATAAAATCCCCTTAAAGATCCCCATGCAATAGCATAGCAATGTACTATGTGTACATCTTGTGCCCGTACACTTTACATCTTGCTCCCGTTCACTGTACATCTTGCGCCTGTTCACTGCCACATCTGATATGCTGAGCGCTGCCCTGCTCTGCATGGCTCTGCACGTTGTTGGAAATATTCGATGCCTACAACTTGAATCGGCGCTGCTTTTTCACATGCTGTCAAACAAGAGATAGAATCTAACGAGCAGTACATGCCATGGAGGAAAATTAGCAGGGTGCTGTCAATTTTGCTCGCTGAGCATATGTATGGCTTGTGCAAATTGCAGTCGTTTGTTGATGGCAAGAGCAGATCACCACTCTGCTTCAAGAATGCAAATGGCCTCTCAATCCGACATGCCTTCCACAAAAAAGTGTGGATGACCTCCTGTATTTAGTCTGAGTGGCTCTGGGCATGGGATGCCAAACCAGAGATGGTGCTCCGCTGGTTTGTCTTCTTGTAGGCAAAGGCGTTCTGCAAGTGGCATTTCAGGATTCCACGCACTGCCGAAACGAATCTGGCCCGAGTTTCCACTTGGATGGATCTATACATTGCAGTTTCAATTTAACAACCACCACACACATCTCTGGAACTATGATGTTCTGTATGCTGAAAGACATACTTTCGAAACTAACAGCACGTGTGTAGTGTTGGCAGTCACTGATATAGGAGCTGAATGGAAAGGGCTGAAAGCGAAAGGATGTAACGGCCGTGATGAGTGGCATGCAAGAAGACGCATGCAGACTTGTTTAGGGAGGTCGAGAGGCGAGGATGACTGCTTCCAACAGGAAGTCTGTTCTGAAACCCGACTCGCCAATCCACCTGGCTCGTTGCCCACATATGACGATTGGCTGTTTAAACTACGTATTGTAACGAACTTGCGGGTGGGCTCGTTCACGTGTGATTCTCAGTTCTAGTGTGCTGATGGTGGCACAGCATACATATATGCAAGCTAGTTTGCTTCCATGCTGTGTCCATTTCTACCTTATCTTGAAGACTTGCTTGGCAACAAGCACTCTCACACATGCACAGTGCACCACGGTCTCGCATCCGGGTGCCGCAGGCTTTTAGGGTTAACATTCGGAAGATCGTTCTGCAGTGAGAGCGATTAGCAACGTTTGCGAGGAAAGAATAAGTCAACTTTGTCCGTTTGATGCAGCCTTCGAGAAGCGAATAGGTAAGCTCCTGCTTTTCATTGTCTCGGGAAACTGACGGAGACATGCGGAGATCTTAGATAAGCTTTAGATAGGCTTATTTTATCATTCGAATTGATATATGGAACTATTTCCGATACCCTTAGAGTCCGATATATCTGGGATAGACTGTATTGCATTCATATTTGCAACTTTCAGCGTTTGTGTAAATATCCAAAATATTTTGTAAATTTGCGGTAAATTATGTATTGGGTTCTCTCGCTAAAATATTATTGAATATTTGGTACTGAAATTGTAATTTTTAAAATCTATCTTGCATACCAAAAAAGTTGGAAGGCAATTCAATATCGTGAAGTCGTTGAAAGATGTCTTCTTGAGAGCGCTAAGGGTGAGAATGGGGCAGGCTTGCTGTGCGTGCACTCTGTCGAGTCGCACCTCACTGGAGGAGAGTAGAAGTGTCAGATTGCAGGAGGAGGTGGAGGAAGAAAAACTTTATTTTCATCAGATCTTCGAATTACGTGAATTACTGGGTTATTTCTTTTGCCAGGCAGCGTGAGGTGGCCGTAAGCCCTTGACTTTCAGCGATGTCCAAAGCCCAGTTGATGGTCCGCAGCTGGACTGCGAGATCTGAGCCAGACACTGCTACCTCCCAGTCCGAAGCGTCATTGAGTTGGAGTTCCGCTCTAGGCTTTGGGCCGTGGCAGTTGCTCAATATATGTGTCAGGTCCGCCTTATGGGTGTTGCAGTTTTTGCTTTTAGGTGGGAAACAGCCCAGATATATTAGTGAGTACTTGTAAGGGTTGGCAAATGAGCCAGTCTGCAACTGTCTCCAGGTAACCTGTTGCCGTTCATCGAGTGATTTATGTAGAGGGGTGTATTTTTGTTTACATTTGCAGTGGTGCATAGTAATTTCATGGAATGTCGCCATGCGATCCCTTGCTGAACTCAGGTCGAGGCATCCTACCGCCTGGCTGATGAAACCTCGGGCATAATTGTGGGCAGCTGAATTGTGGGCAGCTGGGACCCAGATGATTTGAATCTGGCTGTCAGGTGGTGGATATTGGTTTAGAAGTTGCAGGGCGGGTTTGTGGATTTTGCCACTGGCAAAGTTTCTCACTGCAGTTTCATAATTACTAAAATTATTTTTGCGGTGGTGTCAGTGATAGCCATAGCTATAGCTGCTTCTGCTTCCTCTGCGTGCATACAACTGTCGCTGCAGAGTGGGCCTGGCCTTGATTGCTGACTATGCCTGTAGAGAAGGCATCTCGACTTGGGTATTCTGCAATGTCGATGTGGACTGTATCCTGCAGGCCTGAGTAGTGTTCATGTAAAGCTTTAGTTCTTGCTCTCCTTCTGTCCCTATGATGTTCAGGATGCATGTTTCTTGTATTGAATCTATCCTTGAATTTCTGTGGTATATTAGTGGAAGTTTACATATGTAGGTGTGTGTGGATTCATATTGGATCCTCAGATCCTCCAGTTTGTGTCTTCCTACTTCAATTTAAATAGCCTCTCCAGCTGGGCTAGTTTGTGTGCCTCGACGAACTCCTCTAGGGTAATGTGGATTCCCCATTCTAGGAGCTTCTCATTAGCTGTGTATCTAGTGAGGTGAAGGGCTGATTTGTATGATTGTCTAATTAGGCAGTCGATTTTCTTCTTTTCGTTTGGGTAGGGGTGCATGTAAGGAAGGGAATATACTATCCGGCTCAGGACGAAGGCTTGGACAGGTTGCCTGAGATCCGCTTCCTTCATGCCTTTATGTTTGCTCTTAATTAGCCTGTTTGTTTGGCTAATGCACCCTATGATATTGTTCAGGGTGACTGCATTCTTTCTGTTATTTGGTATGTTCATCCCCAGGATTCTAAGGGTCTGCACTTGTGTGTATGTGCCATCTACCATCACCTTGATGTCTGCGTGAAGTATTATTGCTTGTGGTTGAGCCCTTATAGTCGGAAGTTCTCACTTTTGAGGGGAGCGTGAGATCTGTTTGATTCGCATGATATGACACCCAATCTGCTCCTACTTGTATGTTTCCTCTATCTCACTATTGCTTCCGGTATCAGCAAAAAATTTGTTTACTGCACCATCTGTGGGATCAGCCCACCTTTTTCTACAATGCACATATTCACAGAAACAGCTTTAGCCTACACTACCTTCGGGATCAATCCACACTTTCGGACTGCGATTTCTGCGAGATTTGTGTCACGAAAGGGGCTGAAAACAGATATACCCAATTATGAAGTGGGTGTAACTCACCAAGGAAGACATTCTCTTCAAAAATAGATTTACTGCGTAACCTTTGTGCAACAAACATACATGTAATGAATTAATGGATATAATGAAGTAAATATAAAATTTGTTTGCCGATGCTTTATTTCAAGGAGTATTCTACTGATAAAACAAAACCAAAAATGCAGGACTCAAGACATTATCAATTACAGTGAAGCACATATATTCGCTTGCTCGCAGCTGAAAATGTGCATTCTAGTATCACTATTGTTAAGCACTTGGCAAGAGCAACTTGAAATGGCACGTTCTGGACATCTGTGAGTCTTGGCCTGCAGCTTTGCTTGGCTGGTTCAGTCAGCAAGGCAATGTGCCAATCTCATATAATCACACAGATCACGGGGCTGCATATTAACGACAGTGCAAAGCATGTTTCTAATTTGACATCTCTGACATGCAACATACCGTATTTACTCGAATCTAGGCCGACCCCGATTCTAAGCCGACCCCCTAAAGTCCGAAGCCAACAAAAAGATAAATATTACCTCGAGTGTAGGCTGAACAAAAAGATCGAGGACAGCGTTCAATAAATGCAAACAGCATTTATTGAATCTGAACTTGCAGAAATCATTCAACGTTGTCGTCTCTGCTAGACTCGTTGCAGTGTTCCTTGTCACTGTCACTTTCAAACAGTGCACTATCTTCGGTACCATCAAGTGCATTGGACATGCTACACTTTTTAAACGCGCACGATCAGAGTACCTGGGATGTCGTCCCACGCTGCAGCTGCCCAACCCGCCAGCTGTGGTAGCGATGCACGTTTGATGCGGCCCGTTGCCGTTAGCATGTCGTCTTTGTCAGTCAACCAGTCCGTGAAATATTTCCGCAGACAATCCTTGAAAGGTTCGTTGATGTTTGTTGGCTGCAACTGGCTTGTCATGCCGGTATGACAGCGAGGTCAGTGTTCGCTTGGGCGAGCGCAGCCTTCACGTTGTCGGTCAAGTGCCCACGGTAAGATTCGACAAGGAGAGAGTTCTTTGTCAAAAGGGCTCCTGGACGCCGTCGCCACACAATCTTAACCCACTCTTCCACCATCGCGCCCGTCATCCACCCGTTCTCATTTGCCCGCACAATGACATTTCATGGGAAAGTTTCTCGAGCAGGCGGTGTCTTCCTTTTAAGTATCATATAAGGAGGGAGCTTATGTCCGTCATCTGTGCAGCACAACATCACAGTCGCGCCCTGCTTCTCGTAGCCCACAGAGCGCACCTTCATTTCCTTGGCACCCTTGTCATTCACGGTGTATGCCACTGGCATATCGAAATACACAGCCGTCTGGTCGGCGTTGCCGATTTGCCCAAGGTTGTAGCCTGCCGCTTCTCTCTTTCGCAGCACGTAGTGCTGAAAAGCTATCTGCTTTTCTTCGAAATCGGTTGGCAGCTTCTGGGTGATTGAAGTGAGACGTCGGAGGCTGAAGCCGAAGCGCTTCATGCATTTCTGAAGCCAGCCTCGGCTGGCTTTGAAATCCTTTGGCGTTAGGCCTCGCTCCCTCGAAAGTTCCCTAGCTTTCGCTTGGAGCATTTCTATTGTCACTGGAAGGGCAGCTGCTCTCTGTGTCCGAACAAAGTCTGCCAAAACTGTCTCCACTTCGTGGTGACGGCCTTTCTTTGGTCCGCTAAATGCCATCCTCGTTGCGGCATACACAAAAAGCTGCCGTCGTTGTCCCCTCCAATGACGGACGTTTTTCTTGTCGACGCCGAAGTCCCGCCCGGCTTGAAGGTTCAACGATGCTTCTGTGGCTATCACAACTATTCGCTTGAAAGTGGCACTGTAGTGGCATCTCCTGCTTGGTGCCATCGCGATAACACCACGCCGCACACCGATACGGCCGACACGACACAGGTCAAAATGGCGACCTCGCTTGTGTACGGTTGGCTACTGGCACTGACCAATTACTAAAAGTAACTGACCAGTTACTAAAATATAATCAATTACTTTGACTGTTATGTCCCAGCCTTCAATAACATTGCAGAAATACAGCAGAGCAGGCTGGACTGGCCCTTTCATTGCACCTTCTGCACCCATTCATGTTTTTAGTCTTCAAAAAGAATTACTTTAGAAAATTTTTGTCGGTCATCATTCCTTGTTTTCTTGTGAAGGTGTCGACAGTGACACTTAAAACTCCCTCAAATGTGTTCGCTGGAGGGAAGGGCAATGTTGCTAGGTACGAGTGTGTTGCACACAAGTTTGGGGTTAGTCAGTGCCGTGATGCTCACATCTAGGAGCACATCATTGTTGCTAGAGCTCGGAGAAGGTGCTCCTGGTAGGGTCAACGAAAAGTAGACAAAAAAATGTAAATTTCCTGGCAATAGGTGTCCGAAGTAATCATCACTCGAGTCATACCAGTGTTAGTTCGATTCATTGGCCAACATCTTGTGTAGCGCTAAGATGAGCAGGCAACTACTGAGGGCCTGTGCTTGCCTTTTTGAATGTAGAAGAGAAAGAAGTATTTATTTCCATATCATAAAATACAGGTAAACAAACAGTTGTTGCACCTGTAGCCGAGGGCTAGTTGAAGTTCCAATAAACAATGCACGGGTAAAAACCTAGCATAGTAGCAGTATGTAACACAGACAGTAAAATATGTCATGATAACACTGGAAGAGATAAGAATGGTATACAGAATAGTGTCTATTGCGATTAATTAACAGTACTAAATTATATACAGCATAAGCAAAGAGGTTAAAGTAAATATACTGTGCACAGTAGAAAAAGCAGTTTATAATTCGAGCTAAATCAAATGGTGGTAAATCAAATGGTGGTATGTGGTACTGGTTGACCAATGGGGCCATGTGCTCAGAATGTTTAGGGTGTGGCATAATTCTAATCGCTCATTTTTGAAGTTTCCTATTTGAATTTAACATGGTTTTATATGACCAGCCTCAAGAGTTTATACAGTACCTTAAATTACTTTCTATGAAAGCAAAGCACATACGGCGTAAAACTTGGGCATCGAAGTGCTCATGAGCTTGAATTAAGCCGTAACACCCAGATGCTAACTTGGAGCAAACACTGTTTATGCGATTTTCCCACTGCAAGTGTTTATCAAAGATCACCCCGAGATACTTGAATGAACTAGTTTGTTCGAGTATGATATTAGTTATCGTTAGGGTTAATGTGGTGGTGTCTACATTATTGAAGCGAGACTGGAATACCACATATTTGGGTTTCTTTGTGTTAACTTGTTTCCTAAGAACCAGTCATCCGCTATAAGAACGCATGTGTCGTCGGCAAACATGAGTACTTCTGCAGAGTCGGTTATTTGTTGCAGGTCATTAATATATAAAGAAAAAAGAATGGGACCGAAAACAGAACCCTGTGGAACACCAGTACAAATATTTTGTTTAGAAGATGTAATATTATTAATTCTCATGACCTGAGAACGATCATTCACATAACTTGGAAGGAAATCAAATACTTTACTGTAAAACGCATAATGTTTAAGTTTGTCTAATAAAATGATATGACCGACAATGTCTCGTGCTTTTTTTAAATCAAGAAATATAACACCAACTAGCTTACTGTATTGCAATGCCATGTTTATTTTCTGTGATAAAGTCATAACTGCAGTAGCCGTTGAGTATCGAGGTGTAGAAGCATGTTGCTGATTACAAATGATGTTGTATTTATCTGGACATGCTTTTATCTGTACTGATATAATTTGCTCGAAAATATTATTTACTATATTTAAAATAGATATTGGCCTGTAGTTTGAAGGGTCAGACGGATCACCTTCCTTGTGAATAGGGATTACTTTAGAAGTTTTTGAAGAAGTTGGATACTTTGCTTGTTTCATAGAATGCACCTGCGAGACTCGTGCTTGGAACTGCGATGGGCCTTCCTCTGGTAGTTCCCACCAAATCAAAATGCTCAAAGCTGGGTTGCCTGTTGCAGCTTGTCTTGTCAATTAAGTACTTGGTTGCAGAAGAAAGTAATTGAATTACAATGCACATTACTAACAAAAGTAATTGGATCAATTACAAAAGCACAAAAATATTTAATTGATTACAAGTTATTACTTACATGTAACTACTTAGATGTCTGGTGATGACAGGGGACTTTATGGCATTTTCTTGTGTAATTCAGGTGCATGTTGCATAAAGCATTCAAAGGTCTGACATTCATGCTTTGTGTATGTTATCTGTAGGCTTGGCCAGAGGAAACAGATCAGTGTGCGCAGAAAAAGGCAGACCAAAGGCAACCCACTGAAGAAACTGGCTTCTCGTACAGACATCCAGACAGAGTATGTTGAAGTACGCACAGATGTTGCTGAGAAGGAGCTGAAACGAATGAACATTGAAAAGTGTAAGTACTCTGTTAAGAAATAGGGAAAAAAAATAATAGAGAAAATAATGCTGAAAACTTGCATGAAAGCCAATGTCTGGTTCATTTGTCATTGTAGATGAAACATTCTGTAGCTTTGAAGTTTCGCACATCTCGCACAGGTCCTCCTTAAATTAAATTGCTGTGCTTATTAACATTGTATTGATTTGGACTATGCTTGTGCTGGTTCATGTTTTGCATTTGTTCTCCCATGTCGGAACCCGCCGTGGTTGCTCAGTGGCTATGGTGTTGGGCTGCTGAGCACGAGGTCGCGGGATCGAATCCCGGCCACGGCGGCCGCATTTCGATGGGGGCGAAATGCGAAAACACCCGTGTGCTTAGATTTAGGTGCACGTTAAAGAACCCCAGGTGGTCGAAATTTCCGGAGTCCTCCACTACGGCGTGCCTCATAATCGGAAAGTGGTTTTGGCACGTAAAACCCCGTAATCTAATCTCCCATGTCGAAGACCTTAAGTTGTGCTTCGTAGCATCAATAGTTGGAAAACTAGTCACCTTTAATTCTTGGCTGTGCTCATCAATGTCTTCTGAACAGTGAAAGGTGTTCATAGGCGATGTTTCTGTGCTTAAGTAAATTGTTTTGCTTTGAAACTTTCCTGAAAGTATGTTCTCCAGATGACAAAGGGTTCTGAACAGGTTTGGACTTATATGAAGTGTGTAGAGCACCTGGCCATAGTCATTTAGGTGTTATGGAGAGCCCATGGTTTTTAATTGAATTGCAGCTCATAATGTAAGTGTCAGTAACATAATGTTGGCAACTCTGTACTGTTCGTTGTAAGGAGTTCTGAGAAAGCTGGAAATGCTGTCATGAGCACCCTACACAGCAGCGCTCATGGCCAAGAGTGTTAAGTTGCTGCATGGAAAAAAAAAAAAGCTACTCCAGGCTTTGTGGAAAGTGAAAGACCATGGCATTCATTCTTGTGAAGTGTGTCCCGAGATGAGGATAAGTGCTAAGAGAGTGCGCTTCTAAATATGGTGAGAATTTGGTATGTAAAATGCCAAGTGTTAGGCTATTGCTACTATGTATGTATCTGAAATTTTTGCAGAGCATCACTTATTGGACAGTGTCTTAGTGATGCCAATTTATATCTGATTTGACTAGATTCATTTTAGGGGCATATTAAAATTTTGATATTTCTTGTGCCCACTCTAAAAACGGACCTTTTCCTTTTGTGCAGTGGCCAAGACTTCCGATTTGGCCCTCTCAGCTTTGGCAGGGCTGGCCAGCACAGAAGACTTTCGTCGAGTGCAGCTCAAGAAGTCTGACGACACAAATTCATTGCTTCCCAACCGTGACCTCATTTTGATTCAGGTCAAAGGTCGGCGTCATGTGCAGACGCGCTTGGTTGAGCCTTCGGTCTCCTCCCTCAACCATGGGGATGTCTTTGTTCTTGTGACACCCACTACTGTGTATTGCTGGATTGGTCGCCACAGCAATGTCATTGAAAGGGCAAAGGTTAGTGATCAAAACTTTCTGCTGGGCTAGTTGGTACATACTTAAGAATGGCATGGCACAAAATACACTGACAAGTGCCAACTTGCAAATGATTTGTTCGGGAAAACTTATGCCAAAGCACAAACTGAAACCAAGAACGACCAAGATGTTTAGTGATCTTCCTCCATCCAGTGAAAATGGTGCATGTGCCCAACCTCTGTGTGCTACTTTTATGTGGCAGTTGAACTTGCATTTTATTTTGCAAACACCTTCAATTTGCTCTCCAAACTGCAGTGGCACTCGTACTGGAGTGTCCCAGGAATTGCTGCAGTGGTTGCTATGCTGAGAGCCACTTATTAAAGGTCCTGAATATTGTTAAGTCACTCTGAAGTGTTTTACAGCTCCTTATTGGTATTGAAGGTAATTTCAGTGCTTCAAGATATGTCTTAATAAAAAAACAGCTTAAAAACTGTTTTAAACTTCTGGTAAGCATTATATACTAGTGTGACAAAGCCACAGCAGATGGGCAGAATGGCAGCGAGTGATTTATATTGTAGCATACTGGAGCCCTGTGCATTATGTAGGTACGCAGTATTTTTTTGCAAGATTGCACACAATTGCACAAGTGCCCTCTGTTATTGGTTAAAATGGCTATTCAATCTGTACGGCTGCAAGTGCTAAAACTTGTGCAAACCTGGGCATTTGAAAGTATCAGCAGGGTCCTTCAATACCTTTAATCTGGTAACGAAACTTCCGTGTAACGCTATGGGAGAGCTTCATATAGTGCCCGCAGTGGACGCACTACAGTGATGGCGCAAGTATAAGGTAGACTGGAGCAGCCGCCGAACAGACTCCACGGCGTTATGTGCGTGTGCTCGCTATTGCGCAAGGGTTGAATGCAGGCATTGGCATGTGAACGTTGTCGACGCAACGTGGAAATCGCTGCCCTGTTTCTGTACGGTGTTAAGAATCTTAAACATGAATAATTTTGAAACAAGATGCCTTGTTTCATTTCCACGTTCAACTGCATTTGCAACAGTGGCTTAATACACAATTCAAATTGTACACGTGGACTACTCCATCGTTAGAAACCGACTAGAGAGCAAGTTCACTTCGCACTTTTATGTAATTGTGCAAACAATAACCTGCATTGAAACTAACAAAGCTAACCAGCTGATTACTAAATTAATCACTAATTACTAAACAAATTGCCAAAGTATTAAACTTATCACGATTATTACTAAATTACCAACTATGAAATAAAGCTAACAAGTTCATTAACAAACCAAACAAATAAGTAATTACTAAACTAGATAGCAAGTTGCAAAACTTCTCACTGATTACTAAACTAATTACCAACGAACTTATAAATTAATGTGGCTAACCAGCTCATGAAATAACTATCCGAATAGGTAATTACTAAACTAATTATCAGATTAGTAACTAAGCAACCTAATTTAATTATCCAACAACTACATTAACTAAACTTGATAACTACAGTGACAGAACTCAACTTGTAAACTAATTACATAATGACTAATACACCAACTAAGCTAACTAAATGAGCTAACCAACTGATTAACCAAGTTATCTAACTGAAACAACAAAATTCATTAATGACTGGCTAACTATAGTAACTAAGCAAATATCATTAACTTACCCACCAATCAGCTATAAACTACCACACTGAACTAGCTAACCAGATATAACTGACTTATCCGACTAACAAGACAAAGTGCAAATAGAGACAACCAAACGAAGCCTTTTGTGCAAGGAACGCTACTAGGGGGGAGGTGGGGTGACTTGAATCGTAAAACGGTGCCGTGTATAATTTAAACACAAACACATAGCACATTAAATTTTGCCAAAAGTTCCTGTTGCACGTTCACTCTACAAACATGCTGAAAGAAATGTGGTAGAGGCACCTTTCCTTGTGAAAGACTTGCATGATCTTGCAGCCCGGCCATCTGGCATGACAGATTGTTCATGTTCTACTTAGGCCAGCACCTCTGGTGACACCTTCTGTCCCTATATGAAACTTTCGGGGAAGTTTCATGACCAGATGAAAAGTATTGAAGGACTCTGGCGTCGGCTTTTTTTAGCTCATTGCTCAATTTCATGTCATTGGTGTTGTCGGTGGTGGAGTCTGCAAAGGAGACTTTGCGCATGCACGATTGAAAGTGCTCTTTGAGCATCCCAGAAGGTGCTTCCATTGGAGAAATCGCAAGTAATGCCACATGCAGTTCCACCAATGGGCAGTTAGCAGTGGCGTAGCTAGGTCGTCTGGCTCCCGGGGCCCATAGGTCTTCTGTCACCCTCCTCCCCGGGTGTAGCCGGTGGAAAGAGGGGTGTCTTCAGACGTATCTGACACGCCCCCCCCCCCCCCCCCCCTCTCTGGCCCCTTGCACCCGGGGCCCACGGCCCCCCGGCCCCCCCTGTTGCTACGCCTCTGGCAGTTAGATAACTGTTTGTTCCCTTCAACAGCACCAGATGAGTGTTGCCCTCTATGCACAACGGGTGATCGAATACACCAACAATGCCCACAGTATCGTGGAAGTGGTAGTGTATTCCCTAATGACAGCGCATGCAGGACGTGCATGCTGAGGTTAGAGGGTTTTGAGACATAGAGTAGATTTGCTTTCAAAAACGACAAAGTGGATGCACCGTCAACGCTATGCCTAATAAAGGGAAAATGAGACATCTACACAAATGTAGCTAAGTGCTACGAAGGAAACCTATACAGGTTCCTTGAAAGAAAAGCCTCACAGTCTTCTCCTTGCGGGTTTCCGCTAAACTATTACATCGATGCTATGCTTAGTTGCCTCGTGGCAGAACACACCTATTGTGCCCAGTCTCCAGGGACGAGGAGCACATTTGGGGCTCTAGATCGTGAGTGAAAGTACCTAACCCGCGCCACAGCTAGCTAACGCTTAAGCATTCACATTACACACTCGCAACCATCCTGTGAAACCTTTTGCACATCTTTCAGAAATGGTGTGTATGCAATGGTAGCACAGAACAATGAGATTGCAAAGCATGAAAATGAAATATTTTAAAATCCTTTTACACTTTTGACCTAGAATAAAGCATAAGTTATATGATGCCTGAAAACCTGTGAAAGTTTTCTTTAGCTGCACTTCCTAAATATCAACAGGCAACTGATGTGGCCCAAAGTATACAGTCCAAGAAGGACCTGCTCTTCAAAGGAACCTCAGAGGTCAAGATCATAGACGACGAAAAAGAGGACAACTCTAAAGAGGCCCAAGCTTTCTTCAAGCTGCTTGGAGGTACTGCTGATAACTGCAACCCTGCTGGCGATCCTGGTGAAGACTTGGTGAGGCCAAAGTAGTTTTATGACCGATGCTCAGCAAATTAATTTTGACTTCGTGAAGCTTATAGTGCTCAAATATGTAGCCTTTGACCTTTCCTTCTTTCACTTCTGCTGGCCTGCCTTTAAGTATTTAGTGACCAATCTATTTACAAGGCCGATTGGCATAGAGGAGGCGCAGTTTGTATTCTTTTTCTAGATACTGAAGTGCAAGGAATTGAAACTTGTCGAGTAAGCAGTAACCACTGCACACGGAAATAATCGATTACTATTCTCCTGTTACCTTGGCTTTTTCAGTGGTTTGAAGCGGCTGTTGTCGACACCAACATGGTGTACACTGTGGAAGGAGATGCTCTAGTTCCGTACGACAAATACTGGGGCATGCAGCCGCGAGTTGAAATGCTCCAGCCTGACAAGGCAAGTACCACCTAATAACGCATGTGGTTCATTGGAAACGTACCTTTTCACGTTTCTTGAGCATCTTTGTTTCAGCAAGGCCACTACAGTGAACACAGCTCTAAGAAATGAAGTAACGAATGAGTTGTGTTATTCTTTAGGGAACATTGCAAATTAGTGCTTATCTTTATCATAGTGTCGGTAATTAGTTGGTAGGGGTGTGCAAATATAGAAATTTTTGAATACGAATCGAATATGAATACTTAGCTTCGAATATTGAATCATTATCAATTAATGATATGCACATGTATTTAAAAACAGGTTTGGTTATATTAACATCTTGGAACGTCAAAATTACATTGTCAGTGGTAAAAGATTAGAGTAGTAAGCTGTTATACTAAAAGTGTGTATTTTGCTCACGTTAACTAAAAAAATTGAGTAGCTTCCCTGGCAGTCTGTTCATGTCAGCCTGTGTCTTAATCTACATAATCAAATACCTGTAAACTCGGATGCATTTGACCCTGTGCCAACGGTTACTCATTGAAGTTGCTGTCAACAATGAGCTCGGATTGACGCTGCAAAAGAGTGCTCCCTCGCTTTCTGCAAACTCATGCCCCTTGTTACTGAGAGGCTGGCTTTCCCCCCAAAGCTGAGACATCCAGTAGCTAAGCGTGCTTTGCAGGTGAAATTTCACCAGCAGCACGAAATTATTTTGAGCACATAATTTAGATGACACATTCTTATAATAGATTGAAGCAAATGCTAAGAACCGTGTTTGCTGTCGCACAGCCAGCAATATATTTGATTTTTTTCAAATATTTGTGTCCAACTGAATATTCAAAAATTTTCGAATACCTAGTTTTCGAAGCAAATATGAATATTAAAAATACAATATTGGATAATATTATGCTTACGACACCTCATGCATGCATAGCAAGAATATCCACCATATCAGGTTTCTTCTGTTGACTTTTGTCATTTTTGTCATGCAGGCTTACGTGTTCAACTTTGGAAGTGAAGTCTACGTGTGGCTCGGAAAGCTTGTCCCCAGTGAAATGCGAGACCTCTCTGTCAGACTGGCTGAAGAGCAATGCAAGGCAGGCTTTAATTACTCGGACTGTGACATCAACCCACTCTTTCCAAGAGCTGGTAAGGCTTGTTTGGGGTATTATGCCCACTATTTGTAGTGTAAGATGTGAAGTTTGGCATGTGAAGGTTTCATGTCCACTCAATGACTGAATTTACTGAATGTGCATTAATCGATTTATGTGTCTTTTAGTATTAGAACAGTATTGCCATAGATAGCCGCTTAAATGCACATGTAGGCTACCTCATGTGAATTTCTTTGGGTTAAAACACATTTGACATCATAATTGATACATGAATCATACATACCGTATTTACTCAGTCTCTAATGCGCCCTCGATTGTAACGCGCACCTGTTTTCTGTGACCAAAGAAAGGCAAAAAAAAAAGGCCCTCGATTGCAACGTGCACTCATTTGCCATGAACTAAAAAAAGTCCTTTACAGTACCACGCCCCTCATTCTTTCATACAGAAATAAAACTTTCTCTTATTTGGAAAAAACAAAATATTTACTGCCAACGCACTGAAGTTAGGATAAATTAAAGATGTCAGTTTCACCCAAAAGGCGAAGCATCGATTGCGATAGCAAATTAGTAGACAGCTATACGAAAAGTAAGGATAGTAGTTTTATAGGTTGTATAAACTTTTAGACATTCGCTTACGAACTAAATCAACAAGCACGGTGTCACGTGTGCACAAGCAAACATGAACACGTCTCACTCAATGACTGCAGAAACATTTTAACCGCTGGAGTGAGGAGGTGTGGTGGCAGGAACCAAGGAATTGACCTTTTTGTATCCTCTCTTCGAAGTGAACTAAGTGACGAGAACACAGCGCGGTGCGCCTAGATGCGTAACTCTTGTCTCCGTCACAGATCACTTTAAAGATAGGGGCAGCACGGGTGCGCCGTACGTAGCAGCCGCCGGTGTAGAACACCTCTCCTGTTTGCGCCAGTCTCGCATGCAAGTTTCGGGAACTCCGAACGCCCATGATGTTACCCGATTTCCTTCTGTCTCCGCACAAGTGATCGCTTTCCTTTTAAATGCGGCATCGTGATGAACTCGACATGTCTTTGCAGTCGGCACTTCCACGCTGATAGAGCAAATGCAGAAAGAGCAAACGCAGAAAATGGGAAGATGACGGTGCACTAGCCTAAGCCAAACGAAGCATTGCCTAAGCACACGTACAACCCATGGAGAAATCTACGGCAGCTAGGCTCGAACTGTGTACAAGACTGCCATTTTGAAATGCCAGTGGCAATATGCAGGGTGTCTACCAACCAGCAATACTGGGAGAACCAGGAATTCTCAGGGATATTGAATAGTCTGAAAAAACTCGGAGAATTTGTGCTTCTATCGGGGAAAATAAGCTGTAATTTTATTGAAAAGGAACGAAAGTAGCGGTAATGCCCTGGCTCAAGTAACTGACAAGAATTGTAACGAGTAGTCTTTGATGCCCTGTTGTCGACTGGAGGAGTTGCCAGTGTACAGTCAACGACCGACTTTCCGGATGCCCAATAATTCGGACGGCTTCGTGGCACCATCACGTACCCAATAGAGTCAATATATCAGAACGTCTGCAATTTTGAATGCAAGACTACCCTTTGCAGTTTGATTTTTTGGACTGAAACGCCATTAATCAAATCCACCACTGCTACCGTTTTGATTATCTCGCCGCATCAAACTGGCGCCCTCGCACACAGATCCGCTTGCAACCGTAGCCACCACTGCGGCAACACTAGGCCCAGCAGCTTCTACGTTTGCTTATAAGCTTCCTGCCATTGGGTACCGTGTTTTTCATTGAAAGAATTTTCCTCTGTCAGCAATGGCACTGATTGTGCCTTTGTGGTTTTCGTGATTGGCTTCGAAGCTCGAAAAGCATAGTGCGTTGCATAATGCCGGTTCCCGAAAGTCAGCTTCGCCTCTATACAGAAATGTTACTTGGTGAAGCATACACAAAAGTATTGCGGTGAAGCATAACAAGCGTGGGAAGGGGCTTTTGCTACGGGACACAGTGTGCATTCCTTAATCACGCACGCGTGCACCCGGTATCTGCTGTCACAGTACGGGCACCAATATGCCTAATACGCGTACCGACAGGTCTTCAGAGCTTTTTTGAATGTGCCTGTGGCGGTTTGAGCCCTTAAGGACAATGAAAGACATGCATTCATTTTTCCCAACTGGCCAACTTTTCGGGCATTTTTGCGGCCTCTAGGCAGTTCGAAAAATCTGACGTTGACTGTACAACCGACCAAAAAGATGCTTCAAATGGTCCCTGGGGCAAACGAGGAAGGAACACGAGAACAGAAAGGAGCTATGCATTGAATGAACGGGAAAGGAAGCCTGCTGCTGTCGTTTTGAAGAAGCTTGAGCTCAAAAAACGGTATTGGCTGATGCCGAGATGCAGGTGTCCCTCATCCAAACCAACATAAACTCTTTAAAGCAGTGAAACACAACAGTGAGGCGTCGATCGTGCGAGGGCCAAGAGTATGTCAAGACACTTGAGGTTGACTTACGAGCTGTTGAGAGAGAATCTGAACTGTGACAAGGTTTGGGCCTCATACCACTGAGCTTACTATTAGTTGATAGAAATAGCTCATATTCGAAAATATTTGCTTCTGTATGTATCTCCTTTTTATTCATATTTGAGAATGTCAGACTCGATTTGCAATTATTTTCGAAGACATTTTATTTGCTTTGCATTTTACTGACCACTCCCTTTATTCTCTTTTTGAATAAAAGAAACACAACTCCTTAGTATTCAAACTGGATTAAGTCATTCTTTTTTTCAATTTTTTTCGCAAGCTTGCTATTAGAGAGTGACAGCATCTGGTGACATTGTTTCAACCCGTCTTGACATAAAACATAGTTCTGCATCACTCAAGGAATTTTGCAGAGGCACTCTGGTAAAACCTGGAGAACTCGGGGAATTTGGAAATGTCAACTTAGTAGACACCCTGATATGGTAACACAGATTTAGGCTCGTACTCAATTCTAACGTGCACACAATTTTTGGACATGTTTTATCGGAAAAAATGTAGTTAGATTCGGTAATTATGGGTATGGTGTGTGGATTGGCACATGACTGCATATTTGTGAAGACAGTTGGCTGTTGCTTGAGAAATGGTGCCGCATGTTGAGAGGCTTGATGGGGCTGTCGACATCATTGTTTGCTCAACTGGTGGAACAGCAGAGCCCTAGTATAGCATGTAAACTTGTAATACAGTCGATCCCCAATATGTCGAATTCGAAGGGTATACTGCAATAGTTCGATATATCAATAATTCGAACTATAAGACATACCTATCTGAAGCTTATCTGAGCTCATCGCACATCTTGGACAGTTTCCAGAGATTATGTAAAGCAGGAACCCGTGCATTTGCTTCTCCAAGGCCACGTAGAATGTGAAAAAATTGTCTTAGCTTTTCCTCACAAACGTTGCAGCTTGCTCACACTGCAGAATGGTCTTTGATATACTGATTGCAACACTAATCGTAATAACCTGCATTGCCATGATGCGAGACAGTGGTGCGCCTCTCATACATCGAACTGCTTGTTGCTCATTATTATTCAAGATAAGGTAGAAATGAACCCACCGCAGAACTTGCCACACTTGTACTGCGAAATGTGCATGAATGTGCCTGGCCACATGTCTCTTATAATAGTATGAAAAATACACTGTTTACATGGCCGATTGTCATGCATAGATCAATGAGCCAGGCAGACTGTTGTCGAGTTCCGGGACAGACTTCCTGCTGGAACTAGTCGTCCTTGCTTCTTGACTGCCCTAAAAAGCCTGTGCATCTCTTCTTGCGTGCCATTCAGCACTTCAATGCCTCACAGCTGGTACATCCCTTGTTCTCAGCCCTTCACTTCCAGCACCTGCGCGGTGACTACACACACGCTGATGGGGGGCAAAATGCGAAAACACCAGTGTCTCTTGCAGTGGGGGCACGTTAAAGATCCCCTGGTAGTTGAAATTAATCCAGTCCCCCACTATGGTGTTGCCTCATTATCAAATCGTAGTTTTGGCATGTAAAACCCCAGAGTTTTTTTTTTTTTTACTACACACGCGCTCTTAGTTTCAAAAGTGGCTCTCAGTTTGCAGAACTTCAGAGTTCATTCCCACTCGCATGCAACTGAGGTGATGCGAATGAAACATGTTCAGTGCAACCTACAAATTGCACAGCGGCGAGTCTTGCATGCTGCTGTTGCAGTGGGGCTCTTTTCTCAAAGTGCAGATGTGGCTTGGGGTGGTTTTTGTTAAATCTGAACTCTAATGTAAAGATCTGTCCAAGTGGAGGTTGGGGTTATATTTGTTTTGGTCACTCGTGGAATCCTAAAATGCTGCTTGTGGAAAGCCCTCGTCAACAAACCCACCGGTGCAGCATTTTCAGTTTTGGCATACTGTGATTGGTGCCTCTTGCAGATAAATTCCAATATAATCCATGCTTTCTTGTGGAGTGCATACCGGACTGGAAGGCCTTTTGCTTTCTTGAAGCAGTGGTGGTCACCTCTTGCTTATAACGAACAGCTGCAGTTCGCATGAGCCATTCATATGTGAAGTGAGCAAAACTGAACACCGTGCTCATTTTTCTTCTGGGGCATGTACTGCCCTTCAGATTCAGTCTCTTGTTTGGCAGCATCTGCCAAAAGAGTGCCATTTCAAATTTGTCTACATTAAATGTTTACGACGACAGGAGAAGTGATCGCATCTATGTGCCCCTGCAAGTGTATCGAATGTGTCAGTGAACAGGAGTTCAATGTATGCATAGTACATTTCTATACTTTTGCATGGGATTTTCAAGGGGATTTTGCAAATGTTGGATAGAGGCTATAATGCGATATAGCCTGGTTCGATATTTTTGGAATTTGCTGTACTCATGACACATGGGCACTCCCAAGTTCTTTTAATCAAGGGACATCTACCAGAAAGATGTTCTCAGGAGGTGCCAAAAGACAAAGGAGTATATCCTTTCTGGCAAGGGCAAGTGGAAAAGGAGACATCCAAACTACTTTGTGGGTATAAAGGCTTAGCCTCGTGTGCAGCTTATCAAAAGAAAAGTTGTCAGAACACTTCATAATCTTCGTGGTAATTTCATTGCTTCAAGAAATGTTTCTTGTAGTTAACAGACAGCCAGTTTATCTTGCAGTGAACTTTTATTGCAAACGTGCTTTGAAATGCGCACAACAGGCCCTGTCGCAAATGTCACCATTCTCAAATCGTCATACTTCGCTGGGGCAGCTGTGTCTGCATAAAGGAGACTGCGTCGTATTGTGTCTACTGCAAAACTCCTTTCTGTAAGGTGTCCTTCAGTGCAAAGTAAAGGGGCTTGCTTAAAAGGACTTCAGTTCGCCTGTGTATAAGTATAAGCCTCAATGTCTCATCACTTTAGCCAATTGCTAGGCCTAATCCATCAAAATGTACACGACCTTCACCATTTTAGGTTTACGAAATGAACTTTCGTTCAACTTTGGTGCATAGAAATTGCACAGCCAAAAGCTCATTTCTGCATAAGGCTTTCATGAAGACTCGTTCCTTGTTCACCCCTTCCAGGGCCTGAAGAACAGAAGTCCATGGCAAGTGATGTGCGGCCCAACTGGACATTGTTTGCCAAGGTGAACCAGCACATGGAGCCTGTTCTGTTCAAGGAAAAGTTCCTCGATTGGCCAGATGATGCCAAACTGATCCGTGTCAAAAACAAAGCACAGGAAGATAGCAAGGTGTGTTCCTTTCAGCCACGTTTCACTGCGTGCATCTCATTTGCTCTGCTCTTTTCTTTTATGGAGTTGTGGGATTCTTGAAGGGGCTTTACCATTTGTCGAATATTTCTATCATTTTTAGATTAAAAGTGCACTTAATTAGAATGACACACAGCCTCAGATGTAACTTGTTCATGAATGCAATGTCAAAGGACCATGAAAATTTAAAATGACATTGATTTTGATGAGAACTAACTGCTTCAATAAGTATGAGTAAGAAAACAGCAGTTTTGACTATATAGCTTCTATTATAACATAAGTAGAGATGTGTGAATACTCAAATATATAACTGAATCTAAACTCATAGCGAACGTTTAAATATTCTCTCTGAGATTTCAATATATTTGATGTGGAGGCTCGTGCAAGGGCACACGTCACGTGTGCCACGGAGCCCCTTGCGCTCGATGCCACCCAAGCGAGCATTTCACTGTTTTTGGTGTAAATGGAGCGCTGAGCGTGCCATGGACAGGCCACCCTGGCTGATGCGGTAGTGGACTTTGTCACTGAGAATGCTCCCCGATGTCGGCCCTCTACATTTAAGAATCTTTGACAGGTGGCAAATCATGCGCTGAACCTAACAATGAAACTGCGCATACGACGCCTGCTCTTTACCGTTGGTGCTGCTGTGCACGGAACAGTGATTGGGTCATGTGATGCGCAGTCATTTCGTCGATTGTGTAGATTGTCCTTATGATAAGCTACCTGCGGTAAATTTGGACAACCCTTCTGTATATTGGAGAAAAACTGGACAGTAAAATTTTGCACACAATAAATAAAAGGTTGCCGCAAAACGCAGGTTCACTATTCAACTTGGAACATTATTGGTGTTCAGTACAAAATGAACACCACTTATTCATCCATTTCAGAGGAAAAAAGGCATGTGATGCTTCTAATAGAAATTCTATTGATAAAAAAAATTTTCCAGATCTTCATATACTACAACTGAGCTGTAATCAGTGCTGGCATACTAATTTGATGTTACCTTTAATAAGAGTAGACTGTACTGTATATCTTGATTTCCATGTACTTAGGCTACTGATGGCTTGCTACATTTTTGTTAGTCAATGCTAGGAGACTCCTGAAAATTTGCAGCACCGTGTTTCCAAAAATTTGCAAGCATTGAATTTTGCTAAATGTTTCTATATCCAATTTAACATTCTTCTTTCTTGATTCGATATTCAATTCGAAATCTGCTATTCGGTATTACGCACCTCTACTTTTAAGTTATGAAGTGTTGTTTATGAGGAGTTTAAATTGAGCTGTGGGAATAAATAAAATAAGCAATTTGTTTGTATACTCAGGACTCATCAAAGTGCAGGATGATAGAATTTTATAAGGAAATGTCTGGCTGCCTCAGGAATGCATATTGTGCTCCAGTATGCGACTTGTTTCGTTTTGTCTACTACAACTACTGGGATGAAATTTAACTTTTGCTCCAGTGCTGTTTATCGTACGCACTTGAGGAAGTAAACTATGCAAAAGCTATTCGGAAAATATTCGTATGACTATTCCACTTGAAGACCGAATCGAATAGGGGAATGTTGAATTCGTTATTTGAAATCTATGAATATTCGCACAGCCCAAGCTTCTACTTGACTGCGCAGTGTTTTCAAGCATTGGTCTGCACTTTTAAGTGTTCATGTGTCACTAATTCTACTGCAGTTACTAAGCATTTGCTTACTTCTCAAGTGAGATAAGAATGGGCAGTTTTGCTAATACAAATATTTGCACTATATATACATTGCAGGCTGAATCTCTTGATTCGGAACTGAAGCCTTGTGATGCCAAGGAACTGCTGGAAAGACTTCCCAACGAACCAGACCTTGAACTTTCAGGCTCCCATTTGGGACGAGGGCTTGAGTACTACGACTCTCTTGAACGCAGACAGTACTACATAAACACACTGGCAATAAAGGTAACCTTTGAAACTTTTGTGTGGCAGAGCCTTGATAAAAGTAGGCTGCTGTTACATTTAAAACTCCTTGTCCTTAAGATTGACTTCTGAAGTGAGAATGTCAATGAAAATATGCCCGTGAAGCATCAGTGGAACCTCATTAATTCTAACTGCAAGAGGACCGGAGAATTATTAGCAGGAAGCGCAGTTCGAACTAAAAGGAGCCCCTTGAATATTGTGCTCGATAACGGGAATGGTACATATGGTAGCTGAATGCTAATATGGATTTGGCAGGGGCTGCCAAGACATTTCAGCAAAGTCCGAAATATCTAGTTTGCTAGAAAACAAGTCTATTTTATTCCACAATTGGCCAAAATAACTGGTAAGTGCTTTGCAGCACGCATGCATATACCGTATTTACTAGTGTAAGGATTGCAAATTTTTTTTTCAGGAAGTTTTATTGGGTGGAGGTAAAAAAAACTCCTATTTTCGGCCCGCCTTAGGAAAATGTTTAAGTAACCGTAGCTCACAATGTTTTATTACTATTCAAACGAGTCTTCCTTAAAAAGCCTATGTGATGCAATCAGACATAAAAACCAAAACCGCCTTCGCTATGTTCGCTTCCTGTTTGCATAATATTAATGCATTGTGGCGAAGCTGACTTAACATTGTGTGGTGAAGCTGATTTTCGGAAACTGACCACTATTGTGCAACAATTTTTCGTGATACAAAAATCAGGTGCACGTTAGGTTGTTCGTTTAGGAGCTTTAATGGAATTTTTATGTTACTTTACTGCTTTGGACACACAGAAAGTGGCCGACCATTTGATTCAGGGGCTTGTTAGTATTGGACAAATACGACCAAATAAATCGGCAGTATATTTGTTTTTTCTGCATCCTGTTTAATTTGTGCCGCCGGATAATTCAATCCAATTTTGTCTGTCCTGTTGAGGTCGAATTAATAGAAGTTGACTGTACATATGACTCTGCCGAGATCAGCCAGTCAGTTTAAATTATCCATCAATTTGAATTACCAGGATTCCACTGTACTGTGAAGTACAAGATGTTTTTGGTCAGTCTTTGTGGTCTTTGTTAACCAAGTGGTGACAAAGTGCAATATATAAATGACTTGCCATGCTAGTAAAATGGTGCTCACTTTATATTGATAAAAATTTATCAATTTCATACTTTTTCAGGTTTGGCATATAACGGAATATGAGCACAGGACACTTCCGGAGTCGAGCTATGGCCAGTTTTACAGTGGCGACACCTACGTTGTTCGGTGGCAGTATGCTGTATCACAAACTGGTAAACTGTCAAAGCTTTTTTTGTTTTACTTTCCTTTATGCGCAGGAGTGTGAGAGTTCTTGAAGCTTGAGACTTCAAGTTTGCACTCAAAATTCTCGTACTCTCATTGCTCAATCAATACATGAAATAATGAATCTGTGATGTGCATTCTTTTGCAAGGCGCATATGAAGGTAACTAAATTAGATTCAAGACTGCACTACAGTCGCTTTGATATAGGTTGTGTTCCAATGCTCAAAGTAGACTGCTAAATAGATAGCTAAGCAGACAGCAGCCAGCACAAAAGACAGCTTCGCGAAGACAGCATCGAAGTAAAAAAAAAAAAAAAAAAAAAATTGTAGGTTACTTTGCTGTCCAAACGAGATGGCAGCCTAGCAGAATGCTTGGAAACTCAGTGTAAATGTCTGTGCACAAGAAAACGTAATCACTAAGCTACAGTTTTCATTGGTGCACGCTCAAAATAGAAAAGTTTTAAGAATAGCAATATGTGATCTTATTTGGTTTTCTTGGATGTGTTCCATTACTTTGGCTGAAAGCTGACTTGGCTCTCAATGTAGACTGCCTGCAATACTTGCCAGAATTGGAATGTCCGTAATGAAGTTGTATTTCATCAGTAAAGATTGCTCTCAGTTTCCACTTGCTCATACTATTATTGCTTCAAGACGGTGCCACAACCTACATTCACATCCCAAGTGTCCATTTTGATTTGAATTCAACCTTGCTACTTGGTTTTCATCATGCTCTAAAGAAATTAATAGTAAAATCTGCTTTGAATATGCATGCAATGGGCTACAGCTATATTGTGTCGCACACATTGCTGATACCCTATAGTACTGAAACTCGGTCAGTTATTTGAAAACAACTTGAGAAGTGGCATTGTTGAGCCACCTGGCGTTCCAACTATTGTCACTATTTTCTCGCAACAGGACGACATTTGTCAGGGCAGAGGTCACGACATGTGGCAGCAGGGCGGGAGCGATGTGTTTACTTCTTCTGGCACGGCCGGGATTCCACAGTTACCGAGCAAGGGGCTTGCGCTTTGCTCACTGTTGAGCTGGATGAAGAACGAGGACCTCATGTGAGTGGCTGACATTCTTGTGTAGTCAGATACCTTTAAGCTCCTCCACTTTTAAGACTGTACTTTTTTTTTCGGTAATAGTCATTGTTCTTGTCGATGTTGCTTAAAGTGTTGTGTGCCCAGAATTTTTCTCAGTAATACCTTGATGGGCCTTGGTGGATAGGGATGCAATCTACCTGCTGCGAAGCACGAAGTCGAGGGTTAGACTCTTAGCCTTGGCGGGTGTACAGTTGAATCTCGATAAACGGAAATTGCTTAAACCGAACTGCCTGTTAAATGGAACACCATCCTCATGGTTGGTTGGTTTTCTATTCATACAATTGTGTTCAGCTTTGTCTGTCGGTAAATGTAACTCCTGATAAACGGAACCAATTTCCCTGTTCCCTTGAGGTTCCGTTTAAAGAGAGCCCATTGTATTTTGATGGGATGAAATGCAGTAATGCTTATGTACTTAGATTTGGGTGCGCATTATATGACCAACCCCATGAGGTCAGAAATGAGCCAGAGCCCTTCACTTCAGCCTCTCTCATGACCACTGTGCAGTTTCACGATGTTAAACCCCACAATGTAATTTTAGTCTTTAGGATGCAACCTTCACTGCGTGTGCACGATGGGTCTGCATTCTGGTGTAAATCGATAATTCAGAAATATGCTTTGGCTACAGAGCTTCGCTTGTTAATGCTTACATGGACAATTTAACAAGTAGCTACATGTCTTTAATGTGAACTAATGAGATGCTGTAGCTGTACTGTTGCTGTAAATGAGGCATAGGTACACAGATAAGCGTATATCGGCACTTTCATATTGGCCACGACAATTAGCTTGACATAGACTCGTCAATTTACAGCTGCTACACACAATTTGTTGAACATATACAAGCACAGACACATTGCACATCCCGCGACTATTCACTCAATAACTAAACTAGTAAAGGAAACATAAACCAAGATATACAGCCATTTCGTGTCGCACACATTGCTGATACACCTCGTTGATACGATCCCATTTCGTACAATTTCTTGGCTCAAATGTTCACATTATAGAAGACAAAAAATGACCTAGTACAGTTATGCTTCTTTTTAGCGGTTAATATGTTCCCTGAAAACACAATATTTCACTACCAACATTCAGTACATTGCCATACTGCGATCATATGACTTGTTTTGCGGCCACTAGATCTCATGTAAACAAAAGGCGCTAGGTACGTGCGATCGAAAGCAGTAAGTGCCCACCATGGTAGCTTTCCCACTGTATGCACCTAAACGTGACACGTGATAATGCAAGCATGCACAGAGTTTCCTCTTCTGGTACCAGCGGATCTCCTCACGGGTTTGCGCTCTCATAGCTATCGCCTCAACGCTATTGCGATAAGGGTCTTTACTAGGGGTGTGTGAATACTTGAATATCACTGAATTGAATTGCATAGTGAACATTCAAATTTGACTCGTCAATCGAATATCTACTGTTAGGTTTTTCTAATATTGAATATTTTGGATGGGGAGACCCTTGCATTGCCACATGTCACGTGCTCTGTGGAGCCTTTCATACTTGATGCTGACAAAGCAAGTGAGTGTTTTCATTAGTTTTTCATGCAAAAGGAGCCTCGAGCGTGCTGCAGACAGGGGCTGTCCCAGCTGAGGCATCAGCAGGCTTTATCACTGCGAGCATGGCCTCTAAAATTTGAGCACTGGGGCACGGAAATCTGAAGCCATACTGCAAGTGCTCCCCAACGTCGGCCTAATGCCGGATCGCGCATGCGGCACCGCCGTATTGGCCACCTTTGTCGGTGAAAAGTTTGTTCAGGTTGAAAATGATTAGTCAAAATTATAATGCGATAGCAGTGCGTATTTCGTGAAGTGTGAAAGCATGTGCAAAGATCGGGCCGATTAGCCACTGATAGGCATGCGGATCGCGTTGAATTAGCAGCGACGAACTTCCTGCTGCTTCAGCAGCTGTCAATTTAAGCAGCAAGTATGATCTCGGGACCGATCACCACTGACGAGCTGCATACAAACATATCAGCAGCAAACATTCCGCCATGGCTTGCGGCTCGTTGCCATGTGTGCCAGAGGTGAATTTTCGTCATGGTCATACTTCCTAGGCCATTAGGCTAAATCAGCACTGCTTTATCGTGTGTTTGCTACTAAACTTGCTGTTTGGTGCAGAATCGACGCAGATCTGTTTGCAGCAGCTGCGTGACACTCAGAAAGCCAACAAACCGCCTCTCAAATGAGTGTATGGGATGGCAGTGTGCAGGAGTTGTGTGAACAGAGTGTCGCAGGAACTTGCCATGACCTCCAGATTTTATAAGGTTTGACCAGTGGCAAATCATACTGAGCCTGACTATGAAAGGACATGAATGGCACCTGCTCTTTACCGTTCATGTCGCTACGCGCGAAGTGGTCATCGAGTCGTGTGATGCACAGTCATTTCATTCGTTGTGCAGATTAACCTTTCGATAACCCACCTGCCGTAAAATTGGGACAATAAGAACTAGGATGCGAAACATTCTATGAAATAAATATGTGGTTGCTTGTACCTGCCAACCCTCCCGATTCGCCCGGGAGACTCCCGATTTTTTACTGAACTTTTCGATTGTACGAACACTGTCTTATATCTCCCGAGAAGTGGTCTCTGTTCCCACAATAATGGTTTTTGTGAAACCGGCACCGCAGCATCTACAGCCACATCGTAATCGCCAGCATCACCGGCAGCCGCACTAGCACCATCGGTACCATAGACTAAGCAGTCGACTATGGTGCCTAGTAAGCCGACCAAAGCCAGAGCCAATGTAGCTCTTACATTTCATGCATGCCTTTCTCCATGGCGCATCTTGTTGCTGCTGCTTGTGTGTGATTAGTGTTGACTAGGCCGTCTGTGTGCAGTGCACCTTGTAAAGTTAGAATCCTCATGTCCTTGATGCCATGATGCTATCAAAGCCCAAGAAAAGGTATTTGCAGAAGTTTTTGCGATTTCCGTGCTTTTTGACATCAAGAAAAGAACATTTTGCATTTTGTACAATGTGTGGATGCGACGTCAGCGTGTCTCACGGTGGTGAAGGCGACTTGAAACTGCATGTTTCCATGGCGAAGCATCAAAACTAAGTTCGCACCGCTGGGCAGCAAGGCAACATAGTGAACTTTCTCCGGAACAACTGCGACAACAGTGTCGTACGTGTGGAGTGCCTGTTTACGGGATGCCTTATCGAACACAACCTACCCTTTAGTGTCAGCGACCACGTTGGACCTCTTCTACGGAAAATGTTTCCTAAATGTGACGAGGCGAAGCGCTACGGAAGTGGACGCAACTCTGAAACGCAACTCTGAAACGCAACTCTGAAGAATGCGGAGGTGACCAACCGGAAATTTATTTCACAGGCATCGCTCTCGAGTCTTTGTTTCTTTATTCAGTGTTTCCTTCAGCTGCTGCTCAGAGATTCCAGTGAATCTGCTGAAGACACTTTAGATGCTCTTGAAGCTGAGTTTGCCACACTACAGTTGTACGGTCTTCCAGAGGACATTCTGAATGAAGAAAGGTGGGGCGGGCAGTGGTCTATGGTTGGAAAAATGAAGAACGCTGATGGAAAAGATGTTTCACCAAGTTGCTAAGGTGATGCTGGATTTGCTTGTGATACCGCATAGCAACGCAGAGTGTGAAGATATTTAGCACAGCGCGAAAAACTAGGGCTGAATTCCACTCATCAATGTGCAACACAACCCTCCAACACCTGCTGCTAGTGAAGGGCCATCAGTCTGGACCATGTTTTGAGCAAAGCTACTCCGACAAATTTTTGAAGTGAGTGAAGTCTGCTACTGCAAGGTCCCTGCAAAAGGACTCATTGAACACTGCCTGAAAGTTTGAACGACCCCCCCCCCCCCCCGCCCCCCTTCCGTCCCACCGGAAGTTCAATTCGCTATTAGAGAGAATCTCATTGGTATTCAGTACAACAGAACATCATTCATTTGTCAGTTTCAGAGGAAAAAAAAAAGCACTTGATCCTGTTACACAGAAATTCTATTGATGAAAAACAATTTTTCAAGACCTTCATATACTAGAACTGAGCTGTAGTCAGTGCTGATTTGGTGTCCCATTTAATGAGAGTAGACCATACATTTTTGTTATGCAATGCTTGGAGACTCCAGTGCATATATGGTAGTGTTTTCTTGCCCAAAATTGGTAAGCATCAAATTTTCTGAAAACATTTCTGTTATTCAATATTCGATTTGATATTTGGCTTTTTCTTGATTCTATTGTATATACATTTCGAAATGTACTATTCGGTGTTGACACATCCCTAATCTTTACCTATTATTTCACAGCGTGTGTGGCGTAGTGCTGTTGAAAGCGTACTGCATGCATTTAATAGGTGATAACCCAGATGCCACAAAGTAAGCGTTGTTTCACTGTGGTGGCATTGTAATCCAATGTTGGCCACGTGCTTGATTACGTTTTTATTTCCTGTTAATTGTCTTAAAACACTACGCAATAGGAAAACAACAAAGCAGGTCTCGGGCCGCTCGCACCCCACCCACTCAAGGTGCGTGGCTGTCTTGAGTTGCAATTATTTTTGCAGAGTAGGTGTGCCAAACTTCCCGCCGAAACGCCCTACTTGAAGATGCTGCTGACCTAGGCCAAATTCGAGAAGCTGTAATGTGAGCTTGCCCAAGCCACAAAAATGACACCTGTCATGGGCCGCTTACCACCAGCTCGGCACTCGTTGGCATCTCATGCTGGTATCTCATGCTGCAGCAATTCGTGCAACGCTTCACATTACGCAGATGTCAATCAGTTTGGTGTACCAAATTTTTAGTGGCTTCAAATCGTACGTTTTCCCGTTTAGTACAATTTCTTGCAATTCTTTCAATATGTATGAGCGACACTACTTTATGTACTTGGTACTTATAAATGAGAAGGGAAACAGAGGGCCTGATTTTACTTGGTCATATCATAAGAAGCTCACGGACGCTGAGGACAGCATAGGGGAAATTGCTTGTACTTATTAATTGAATTAAAGAAAGATGCTTTAATTCAATGAATATGTGCAAGCAATTTCCCCTATGCTGTCCTTGGTGTCTGTCAGCTTCTTATGATATCCTACTAAGAAAGAACTATATTCCAACAATATATGTGCACATTCTTGGCCATATTCTGAACAGTTGCATCTGCCTGGGTTGCCCGCCACTTTCTCGATAAAATCGATCATGTCCTTCATTGCCTGTGGCATCTTGGGCATCTGGCAGTTCCGAGCCTTCAGTGGTGACGCACAGCAACTTATTCATGTGGTTAGGGAGAAGGCTACTTCCTTTTGGCAACAAAATGTGGTTGACGGCTGAAATGGAGCGTTCGACGGTGGCTATGGTGATTGGCAGCAGCAAAAGGTGAACGACTACATTCTGCAACTTGGGAAACATACAGTGACGATTGAAGTGGGGAACAACGAGAAGTGGAGATACAAATGCAATGCGTGTTAAATTCTTCATCTAGATGCAGAATGGGACATCTTCTGACGACTGAATTTCTGCCGTCTTGCTGCTGAATTCCTCCCTCCCATGCTTGTGCCCTGGTCCTGGCGCCTTCAAGCCTGGGCTGTCCTCGTATTTGCCCTACTTTCCTTTGCATGGAAATTGTGGTTTCTTCCTCCACAAGCCAACTGTGGACAATGTGTACCTTTGCGTATATGCTCTTCTTCCGGTGCTATTAAACAAAATTTCCGGTCAAGCATAAAAGAAATTGCTCCGAATTAAGGGGTGCCTTCCTGCGTGTTTAGTGCCGGAGGTTTCATAATCTCGAGTTTCAGAGATGCGTTGGAAGCGAGAGGCGGATGAAGCGTTTGCTCCCCGCTGCCAGTGCTTTTCATTATAGCATTGTTCCACTGTGTGCAACACTATCAGCCGTGGGGGTGGAGTAGACGTCAAAGCATGGTTCACTTCGCTTTGAACCGCTTATCCGAAGATATCGTCAACACTGCAAGAAATCGTATGTTTCATCGCCAGCTCCAAACTTAACAAAATGATTTTCTCTAATTTGAAATTTTTTTCCAATTGTCCGATAATTCTGAAAACTTGCAGCCCCTTACATAAAAAAATGTTAGCGCTGACTGTATTTGCATAAAAAATTAAATTTCAATGCATAAATTTCGATGAGCTAAGCAAATTGCATATTTTACTAACTTCGTCATTTCGAGGTTTAACTGTACATAAATTGAGAACTGTGGCTGGGACTTGAAAACTAAATGCTTGTTAAATTCTGGCAGTGTAATACCATGTAAACATGTAATTTGCTTCTTAATATGTCATTCATTCATTTTTTTTTTTTTTTGGCAGGTGCGTGTCTTGCAAGGTAGGGAACCACCCTGCTTCTTGAACCTCTTCAAGGGCAAGATGGTTGTCTACAATGGAAAACGGCAAGAGGAGGCTGTTGACTCAGGTTGGTTGGAGTAGCAAACAGTAAAAAAGGGCTACTGTTAACCCACATTCAAGACATGACGCATTGTTGCCCAGATTAGCCTCACCTCCATGCTTAATGGTGCAGTAAAGACAGCCATTTTACTCTGACAGTTTGGCTGTCCTTTGTGTAATGCTGTAGGATAATGTGATGTTGAAGTACAGTAATGTAAACTGCAGCTGTTCATTATTGGCAGGAGCAGATCGCCACTCTGCTACAAAAACTCAAAAGGCCTCCCAGTCCAATAATCCCAGTCCAATCTTTTCACTCAGTGGCGCCGGCCATGGTATACCGAACTGGAGATGCTGCTCTGCCAGGTTTGTCTTGTGAGCAAGGGCTTTCGTAGAATGGTAGGTATTTTAGGATTCTGGAGGGGAAAGGCTCGGAACGAAGAGACATACCAGCCGCAAGGTGTCTGAGTGCGGAGCAGCACACAAGAGGGGATGGGGCCCATTGCCCACATCTGACTATAAGCTGTTTCAGCAGCATATTGTTGGTATTGTAATGGGAGTTCGGTGCCTTGAATGGGTTCCAAGCGGTCCACGACGCGCCCAAATCTCGGCTGTAGCAAGAACTAATTATTCCCCTGACCCACTGCTACTCTATTCTTCTGCTTGCCCTTCTCTTCCTCTTTTTTCACTTGTGGCATTCTTTGCCATTACAGTAGTGTAACGTACATGTGGCTAGACACACTCGCGTGCGATTCACCGCGCAATTGCACTGATAGTAGCATATGTTGTATCTATACAGGCTAGCTTGCATCCATGATGCACCCATTTCGACCTTGTCTTGGATATAAATGCACAACGAGCACTCACTTTGATACACGCAAGGTGCACTGGGGTCTCGTGCCTGGGGACACAGGCTTTTAGGGTTAGCATTGCAATCAGTATATCAGACCATTAAGCAGTGCAAACAACTAGCAACATTCGTGAGCAAAAAATAAGTCGTTTTATGTGTTTGACATGGCGTTAGAGAAGCAAATTGGCAAAGAGAAGCAAATTTTATGATCTTGGGGGAAACTGTCAGACGTGTGGAGGTCTTGGAGAGGCTCCAGATAGGCATATTTTAGATTTTGAATTATTGATATATTAAACCATTTCGCAATCTCCTTTGAGTTTGATATATTTAGGATTGGTTATATTAATTTTTAAGCAGGACATAGACATCAGGGGCTGTATTTTCACAGGAATGGCTCTAATCCTTTTCTTTGCCTACTTCGTTTTCTCTCTTACGAAAGCTCTATTCTTGATGTGATGCTTGAATGATGCTTTGGATGTTTTAGAGCAAGATTAATCTACCAATTCAGCTTGTCTTGATTTTTTTGCCCTAACCACCCATTTGAACAGCTTTGGGTGGGCAAATTTGATGCACACCCCTCCACTGTGACGTTCCTCATAGCCCAGATGTAGCTCTGAGGCTTAAAACATAATCACTCATTCACTTGGCTAATCATGCACCTTATCAGCCAACAAATCAAGCAAACGGTGAATAAATTGTCACCGGCACAATGCTGAAGTGTTGTCTGGGTAGTGTGACCTCCCTCGTCAAGTGGTGTTGCCCCCATTGTAGGAGACTGGCGCATGTTTGTGGTTCGTGGCGAGTGCCCCTTGGAGGCAGCTCTGGTGGAAACACCGGTTGGTGTCGAGAACCTGCGTAGCCGTGGCTCCTTCCTGCTGCTGAGTCGCTCCACCGGGCGCATGTACCTGTGGCATGGGACCAAGTGCAACCCACACTCCCTGGAAGTGGCACAGGCTGCAGCAAAGTCCATTGTGGAAGAGTGAGTCTCTACCCCGTGTTAACCCGTCCTATGTTTTTGGGGAGCTCAGCTCCCTCTTGCAATTTTACTGATCATTGTTTCAGGTGACACACATTTGATATGTGTGCACAGTGCATTTCTTGCTTTTCAGCTTTGACTGCCTGGTTCATCAGATATCGCATTCATTTGGTCAGGTGTTTCTGAAGCCTGGAAATGCCACTTGCAAAATCACTGGCCTCCGTGTGAATTCGTTCGGGAACACTTGCAATTTAGTGCATGCATGTCTCTTGAAAATGACCGCTGTCTGCAAGAAAATTAAATATGAAAGAAATGTGCTTTCGGCTGATGTCCAGCCCAAATCCCTGCTAGAATGCCTGGAGTGCTGGCTTGCAGTAACTGAAACATTGCTCAGTTTGTCAGAGCGGAAGACTTCTCGAAGGGTTGAAACATAGACTGGCTTCGTTTACAACTTGAGAAGGATTTGTCTTCCCCGAGGGACACTGAATTTTCAGATGGGAAATGTTTCACCTCTTGTTGAAGCTTCTTAGAGATATTAATTTGTCCAGTAAATGGTGACATTTAACACTACAGTAGAATTTTGGCATTACGAATTTTTCAGTGGCCCCAGCCAAGGCCCATTAGCCTATAAGATGCTAGAGTGCGGTTGTTACGAATAGATTTTTGCCCTGCGGCATGGGATACGAATAGATGCCACCCCACAGACTGCCTCCTGTCTGGCCGCGGAACAGAACCTTATATAGCCTCTGATATGTGCCTTATATAGCCTCTGAGATGGTGCGCTTAAATGTGCCGTTTAAATGTGCGCAATCTCGGAGGCCCTGATGCGCCTTTGTCTGCCTTCGCTGTAGAGTACAGATGATGCTGGTGGGGGAGGCCTGCTGGTTGAGGAGGTGACGCTTTCATCCATGTGTTTTTGGGGGCTGGCATTGCTTCTGCTGCTGCTGTGCTCGAAGCCATGCTCTTGTTGTCGTACATTTGCCACATTGCAAGAAGCTATGTCTCGCGAGAAGAAAGCTCTGTCATTTAAAGAGAAATTGGACATCCTGCAGAAGTTGGACGAGGAACCCAAGAAAAAACAGTCGGCGAAGGAGCTAGGCCTCCCAACGTTGACATAGAGCACCATTGTAGGACAACGTGAGCACATCATGAACAATATGCTTTCTTCCAATGTCAGTGCGAAAGAGGTGAAGGCAGCCCATCATCTTAAGCTAGAGGAAGCTCTGCTAATGTGGTTTAAGGAAGTTACTGTGGCCAGTGTGAATATAGACGGCAAGGTTTTGAGAGAGAAAGCAGACGAGATTGCACTTACTTTACGTATTGATGGATTCGAGGCTTCTGGCAGCTGGCTGCACCATTTCAAAACGAGCCATAGTCTTATGTACAAAAGGCTGTGGCCAAGAAAAAAAGGCTGACGATTGAGTCATGAACAATGGACTCTCAACTACACTGCCGTCATTCATCATGGGGTATGTGCCTCGAGATGTCTTCAGCGCAGATGAGGCAGGTCTGTTTCCCAACCTTCGACCAAAGAAAAGCCCGTGCTTTAAAGGTGAAGCAAGCTAAGGAGGTAAAAGAAAAGCAAGGAATACCAATGTAAAATTTTATGACATTTTGAGGGGTGTGAAAAAACTGGTTTCTCTCATGTTTGTTTGTTCAGAAAAACACAAATTTTTTTTTAAGTCGCAGTTTTGCCTGGAAGGTGAAGAATCGATTGCAATTGCAGATTAGTGGGCAGCTAGCTATACAAAGTAAACATAGTAGTTGTCAGGCACATACCTGGAGGGGTGAAGGCCAGTTTCCTCATCGATTTGGTGCTTGCGCGATTAAATTGAGATGCGTTCATTTGTCACCATCTATTGCAACAGTCACATGCGTCTCTGTTGCTTGGTTAGTTTAACCTACTTTGTTTAGACTGATCCAGGGACCAGGAAAGGGATTCAATTCATAGTCAACTGGTCTGTAAGCTCGTGGAACGAGTTACGGCCGGAGAAAACGCCAGTTGCATTTAACTTTTCCTTTTGTGTCATTATTTGCTCGAGTGATGGTTCGCCGCGATGCTGGCAGATCCTTGGAACCATATGCAATGAAACCTCATTAAATTGGAGTTGGCCGGAGCTCAGAAAAAGTATGTACTAAACGGTACGTAGTACTGTTTAGCCAAAATAGCGCGAGATTGCGCCCACTTACCTGTCAAAAACGGAACACGGAACTTGGAGAGAGTGAAATGAAAGGGAAAAAAGAAAGTGCAGTATTTATTCACTTCACGCGACAAAAGTGTTATTTTCGCTTGATGCCGCAGTGGCCTAGCAGCGACGACAGCGGCCTTAAACTTACTGAAGCTGCGTGCCAGCTTTTCAGCCAGCCTCCTCTTCTCAGCAAACACTCGCGTGGCAGATTCCTCGTTGGCGTTACGTATTCTCCGTGCACGTGCGTGGTAGTGCTACAGAAGTCGCGGAATGCCGTTTTCATTGTGGGGTGCTGTTCTCGTCGCGACGATTGCATTCATGTGGTTGACGTAACACGCAGGTTCTGCCACTGTCGGGCCTGAATCGCCCGTGCTGTCGCCTTCCGTGTTGTCCTCATAACTGTCGCTAGTCCACACTTCGGCAACAATGGCGAAAAGTCAAACCTCGTAGCCGACATCTCTTCGACATCGCAGCAGCGCTGCTGAGCAACTTCTTTGCATTACAAATTCCACACACCGTAGTCAACAGCAGATCTGTCACGTGCCAGCGCCGACTCACCTGTGTCACGTTCGATAGCACGAACGATGTCTAATTTTTCTTCTATGCTGAGCACCCAGTGTCTTCTATCCGAGCTTCGGCATGACGCGAATCCTCTTTTGCACGATGCCACAACGCTCTGGCACGGCGCCGAAATGATCTTGATGTTGATGTGGCTTCACGGGCAAACGCTCAGGGCGCTTGGAGGCCGTTGTTCCGATCTCTGCAGCTTGTTGTTCTGCCGGTCCGCCTGATGGAGACAACACACTGCCGTGTTTGCGCGACGAAAAGTGGAAACACTATGTGTTAACCGACACGTACGCACTAAGCTGGTACGGTTTATGAGGAGACAAAACACATTATGTTCAATGGCCGCTAAGTCGGGGATTTAACTTTACTACTTTTAAAACGAAACTAGTGTTTAAGCGGGTACAGTTTAACGAGGTTTTACTGTACTCGAGATATGGGTTAGGTAAGGTGAAAAATAAAATCATGCGAAACAGCGTCCATCATCAAACCCTGCAATAACCGTTAAACCCATAAGCAATATGAATGTCACCTGTTACCTCGTCTGTTTTTCCCCTAATTGTACAACATTTTTCGTGCAAAATTAGCAACTGGAAACAAGCTGATTTGATCATAAGGATGGCGACTTGTGAATAAGCCTGCTGGACGCTACTCACTTTATAGCCATGGCTTGGGACCGAGTCACGCCGGTTATGATAGCCAACTGCTTCAATAAGTGCGGCTTCATCAGGAGTCCTACAGAGATGCCCCCTGAGCTGGAAGACCCAGAAATTGAGGACTAGGACCAGCTTGGGGGGAGGCCGGGTGCTTCGTGCATGCTTTTATCATTGCGGACGACAACCTTGCTACTTGTGGTGTGCGCATGGTCAAGGACATTCTCTTTGAGGCCATGTCCGAGGCGGCAAATTTGAGTGATAACGAAGGCGATGAAAATGGTGGGGCCACTGACGAGCGGCCCCTACCGGCAGCTCAAATGCTGCACGCTCTCGACATCCTGAGGCATGCTATGGCCACGGGCGAGTTCAGCGATGACACGTGCGCGCATCTTTATGGATTTGAAAGAAGTCTGCTGGGTGACCTGACAAGAAAGAAATAGGACATCAGGGATTCCTTTTGCCTCAAATAAAATTTTTTTTTTTTTTTCGGTATACGTCTTGCTTCTCTAAGTGAGAAATCGGAGGATCCTTAAGCTTCGGCTTATAGAGTGGAATGCAATAGCATTCAAAGTTCCCAGACTGCTTCTCGCACTTCCCAGCAACTGCAGCTTATGTAACCACAATGTTTATCGGGAAACACTGGCATGAAGGCAAGCTTTCTGGTAGAAGTGTGGCCTCTTGCATGGGCCGGTCCCGGAGGTTGTGTACAGCTGTGCCAAAAAACAACATAATTTTCAAGCGTGTTATTGTTTTGCGCTTCTAATATTTAAGTCTTAGAGGATATAACATAAAATCATGCGCTTTTGGTGTTTTATTTCATGACATCTTTTTTTGGGCTGTCATTCTAAAAAAAATCTGAGGAATAACTTTGTCAAGAATGTAAGCCAAGGTACGCGCAACTTTCGTGATAGAATGGTGTGGCAATATAGCCCGCATATACTGCATGTCATATGTCATATGACAAGGCGTGGCATATACATATACCTAAATATATACGGAAATCTTCGCTCACGAACAACTCCACCGCGGTCCACTCCTACAACGGATTAACAACGGATTTTCTGAGACAGGGGGCCCTTAACGCTGTCGCATTAAAAATTTGTTGCTTTGAATTTTGTTAATTTAGGTTGCCAGTTTTCAGTGTTTTCAGTGATACGAATTCCCAATGACACAAATATTTTTCGTGACCCCGTAGAATTTGTATCAACGAGATTCCACTCTACTTGTTAATAGCCACCAATTGCTTGATGTAGTAAGACTGGGCTTGGAGGAGTGTAGACATCCTACCTTTGCTCTGTGCGATTGCCTTGTGCAAAACATTGGGGCTAATTGACATGCCTACGCCACATGTAGCTCAGTGGTACAGTAGACTTCCGTTAATTTGACTTCCATTAATTTGACTCCAGTTATTTCAATCATGACTGAAGGTTACGGTCGACGCTGGTAGATTTCTGTGGGACAAAATTTTCGTTATTTCGATTTGAAGTGAGCCTTCATAAAATAATTCAAACTTGGCTGATCATATGCATGTGACCGATCCCAGTGGCTACTCCAATAGTTGGCAGCGTGTAGGGCACACTGAATGCATTGAAGACATGTCATCTTCTGCCGAAAACGCCAATTTTCGACATGCCCCAGAAGTATTTTAAAGCAGGGGCATGCAAATATTCGAAAAGTTCGAATATTATCGAATATTATATTTTTAGTATTCATATTCAATGTGAAAAATAGATATTCGAAAATGTTCAAATATTCGGTTGGGTTCGGATGTTCTAATCAAGTCGAATATATTGCTGGCTGTGCAGGAGAAAACACAGTTCTTAGCATTTGTTTCTATAGCTAGCATATTGGGGCAATTTTATGCAATTTCGTGTGCTGGCGTAATTTCACCTGTAAAGCGCACTCAGCCATTAAACGCCTAATGTTTGCGGGAAAGCCAGCCTCTCAGCAGCAAGGAGCACAGGTTTGCGAACGGCGAGGTTGCACTTTTTTTTTTTTTTACAGCACCACCTCCGAATTTGAGCTTATTGCTTGACAGCATGTGCAATGAGGGACGACTGGCACAGGGTCAAATACCTCCGAGTTCAGGAGCATTTGATGCGGTAGTGGAGGTCCCTCCCCAGCCTTTGACTATGGCACCTCCTAAAGTTACTTTTTCTGTAAAACACTTCAAGCGCATCAATAAACTGAAACTGCAAAAAAAAAAGAAAAAAAAATAACGCACAGGCTGGCAAGGACAGCTATTGGGAATTACTCAATTTTCCAAGTTAGCATGAGCCAAATACACAATGATTTTATATAGCGGCTTACTCGTGTCGTTTTTTAACATTGACAATGCAATTGCAATGTTTCGACATAATAAATTAACCCAACTTGGTAATAAATGCATGTGCATATCATTATTCGATATTCAAAGCTAAGTAATTGTATTCGATTTGTATTAAAAAATTTTGATATTTGCACACCCTTACTTTAAAGCAAGAAAAGGTGCATAGGGGCTTCTGGAAAAATAAAAGTTCAACTGCAGAGATTGTTGAAACTAGCCTCCAATGCTCCTAGCACTGTTCCAAAGAAAAGCTGCAAAAATGTGCTTTGGTCGACTCAGCAATATAATTTTCAAGTACTAGAAGCTTCTCTTGGGTTGTCAATTTTTCGATCTTACATATAGTATGTTAGAATGATGCCTTAAGCAACAGTAGATGCTCATGAGTGCATGTTATTTTGATAATTGTTTGACTAATATAGAGGGAAACATTATTTTTCCCACCGTGGGTTGATTGTACTCATCGGTTTTTCAACAGCATATGCAAAATTATTACGAGCAATCCTTCCCATCTTGTGGGGTTTTCACTCGCACAAGAGCACACAGTCAATTTCAGACCGACCTTCAACCGAAGCTTGACTAGCAGTTTAATTTTATGCACTTTGAACACTACTTGTGCAAGTGCCCTTATACAATACTGTGCGACTTTGTGCTGCACTTCAGTTCCTGTACAGTGCTGTAATGTGAACAAAGCATGTCGAGGCTCCAGTGCCTGTTGAACGTACATTGACTGCCTTGCTTGTGCAGCAAAGCTGATCGAATGCAATAATAAAGCTTCGGGAGTCTTCTGCATGCCCCCTGACCTGATAGATATTGCTTCACGAATCTAAAGAACGCAGTAATGAACAAACCAGGTGCTTGCTGCAGTCGGTAACAACGAATGCTCCCTGTATGATAGGAACTTACCTGTTTTCACATTTGCGGAGCTACTGCTTTCCCACATATCATGGCCTCATAAGTTTTTTTTTTTTTTTTTTTTTGCATGATCTGATCTACAAAATCTGGGAACAAAGAACCAGGTGCATACTTTATACATTTCCAATTTTTTTTTTCCTCTCAGTGCTTATGCTAAAAAGCAAATCATTACTTTCATTTGTGTTCGTTAAGGTGCTTCTTTAGTTTCACATAAGAATTCTCACTGTTTTAACGATTATTACTGTTATACATCCATTCAAAACACTAGTGATCAGGCTACAATATTATGCATTGTAGTATACATTGACTACTGTGTCTTGAAATAAAATTTTAAAATATAAAAGCACCAAAAATGAGCACATTTCTAACAGTAACAAAAGAGTTGAGATAGCAGCAACAAGTCGCATCGCATGTTCTTTGCGTTCTGGAGAATAGACAAACTAGCTATGTAGTCTAGACATGGGCCGTTAACCAGTTCGCGATTGTTGCAATGTCGTTTTATAAGTGCCAAATATCAAACAAACTATGGACCTTACGAAGGACATGTCGTGCTCTTTTATAGACAGCGGTAAATTATCCAAGAATGATGATGATGAACATTAAGTAAATTCCCATTTTGTGAAGGTATAGTATGGTGATATTGCTTTTTATTAATACCAGAATAAAGGGCATGCTACAGAATGGTGTGCACATTGGATTTCTGCTTTGTTTAGGAGCTCCAATGTCATTTTTACGTTGGTTTTCTACTTTGAACCCAAAAGAGTGGGTACATGTTCGATTCATGGACATGTTAGAATCTGGAAACATGCTGCCAAATGAATCTTCAGTGAATTTTTTTTCTGCCTCTTGTTTAATCCAACCTGCCAGATAATTAGACCAATTTCATTGGTCCTGTCAGAGTCGAATTAATGGAAGTTGACCATCTTTTTTTCTCCACATAAGTCAGAGAAGCGGCAATTGCTGGCAGAGCGATTGCCGGCATGCTTTGTATAAGTGGATCCACCGTAGCTGGCACCAACCTCCTTTCCACAGTCTGCAAGTGTAAGAAGTGCAAATAACACATGCCTTGCTTATCATGATTATCATTTGGTATTGTTGTGACATTGTCGCAGAACACCAGCAGAGATGGCCATAGCAAAGGACGTGGAGCTGAAACTAACAGAAGTGAGAGAAGGTGCTGAGGAGCGAGGGTTTTGGGATGCATTTGGTGGTGACAAGAAGAAGAAACAGCACCTGTTTGTTTCACTCTTAGACAGTGAGTGTGCCCTTAATATGACACTTACATCTCACAAATGTGCTGATATACATTCTTTTTGTTACTTCACCAACCCATCCTCCAGCTGCAATGGCTTATTGGATATGGCGTTGTGCTACTAAGCAGTAGGTCTAAGGTTCGATTTCTGGCTGCAGTGGCCGCATTTTGATTGGGGCGAAATGCAAAAAACATGTGTACCATGCTTTGGGTGCATGTTAAAGAAACCCAGGTGGTTGAAGTTAATCCTGAGTCCCCCACTACGGCGTGCCTCATAATCATATTGTGACTTTGGCACATAACACCCCAGAATTTTTCACCAGCTCATTCACCATACCTTTTCCAAATGCTCTTTCAAGACATTGTGACTACTCTGGAGTGGCTCTTTCAATGCTTAGACCTACCATGTTAACTTGGTGACTGTGGTAGTCTGCTGCTGAACACAAGGGTTGCAGACCTAATTCCAGGCTACTGCCATATTGCTTCAATACATTACTCGGTCAATAATCAATTAATATTTCTGTGTTTACTAGATACTGCTAATATTGCAGGTTTGCAATTGCCACAATTGCAACTATTCGTTGGAAGTTGCTGGTAACTTCAAAGAAATCATTACTTTGGTAGGCCTGTTGTAGGATCTATGCAATTTTAAGTTGCAGTGTGTAAATACTTCACATCAAACTTCACCGAGTGTTCTTTTGATGACCCCTGCAAGCCGACAGCTGCGCCATGCACGGAAAGGATTATCTAGCGCATTGTTACTATGACCATTATGTGATCGCTGCGACTTGTCCGTACACTTTCCCCCGTGTAACTGCGAATTTCTGTTAAAAATGTCATCGTAAGAAAGATATGTAGTGTCATAGCTCCTTCAAAATAGGGCTGGGTTGGTGCCTATCTGGCCATTTCAATACTAAGAGCACAGCCACCATTTTTCCTTCAAGAGCTTAATGTATGTTACTTATCAGCGGGACATGAATAAATTCTGCATACCATAGCAAAGCATTCTAATTGGTTGGAAGTGGAAACTACTGCGGCTTGCCGGCATTTTGCAAAGGTCTTGCCATTACAGCTGCAACATCAGCCACACGCATGCCAAGAGCCTCATAGTTATGTTTTCTGTCATTTCGGCCATAAAAGTATGAAGTCGGAAACTTAAAATGCCATCATGAACCGGTATCAGCAAGGAGATAAAGGGAGCGTTGACGAACTGTGGTCTACCTGTTACTGTTACTGTGGTTACTACACAGGGGACTGTGTAGTAACCTCTTTGCAACTTTCCTCAGCAGTGGCCTGTCGGGCTGCGTTCATGCCATTTTGGGCCGTGTCAATATTGACAGCAATGATAAGATAGCAATGCTCGAGGGACTGTTGATCCAAATTGGTCTTGGTCCAAGTCATACAACTAAGTGTAGTGTGAGAGTTTGAAGTGTTTCTTGTAACAGTACTATGATTTTGAATATGTTAGTTACATCTGGACACAGTTATAATAGGCATAGCTGGAAAATCGTAGATACAGGGAAATGCAAGCATTATAATCAATTAATCATTGTATCTGGGATCATTATAAGTGGGTTTGACTGTAGTTAACCTAAAAGATGACCTGCACATTGACATAATTCAAAGTTCACGCCATTTTGCACACATTTATGTGGATCTCATCAAAAGTTTGTCTAGCATTAAACATACATGCCAAAAATGTCGTCTAGTTGCCGTATGTGTCATGTATGAACAGTCTTGCAATTAGCAAAAAAGACTGGGCACTTGACAAGCCTCAACATAAGGTGATGCCACAAAACCATCAAAAGCCTCGAAAAGGGTCTTCAGGCAGAAAACTAAGTTTATTACATTGTTGTTATCTTTTATCAACTTTGCAAAGCACCACTAAGCTATTTGAAAGACCATTATTCAGTTGAGCATCTTGAAAAGATCATAAGTTAACCATATGTTGCAGGCTGATGAAATTCTTTGAACTTGTTTGATAGTGACGTTTATATGATACTGCTGTATAGCTGTATTAAGGCAGTGCTCATTGTTCCAGAAATGTTGCAATTCGTTGATGAACTGCTGCGTTCAAAAACAAGAATTTGTTTCATATTCTGCAGGCACACTCGATTTTGATTTCACGCCAAGACTATTCCACATGACACTGGTGTCTGGCACCTTTGAAGCGAACGAGGTGTTCTGCCCCTTTCAGAAGACTGATGTGCCTTGTGCCTATCCATTCTTGCAGTCAGACCTGTACAATGCTCCACAGCCAGGTGAGTTTGCGAAGTACACCAGAAGCTCTTGGGCTGAGGCTGATTCTCTCTCAATGAATCCTCCTGAGCTGACTTATTTGATAAGCCAGAGTCAGTTACAGGTGCCATGAAAAAAGGATCTGGTCAAGATAGTAAACTGCAGCCCACTTCTTATGTTAATTCAACCTGTTTGGGACAAATGAAAGTGATTAAATTATTGGGCTTGTCAAATTGAACAAGAAGCAATAGACGCTGAAACACTGGTGATTCATCTCGCAGTATTTGCCGGATCCTAACTCACCCTTGAATCTAATGCGCAAGCACCTTTTATGGGTTCAGAGTAGAAAACTAATGTAGAAATGACATTAGAGCTTCTAAGCAAAGTAAGTCTAATGTGCACATGATTGTATGCCAAGAAAACGTAACGTGCCCCCGATTCTGGCAGCAAGAGATGAAACCAGTGAACTTTACCTTCACAAAATGGAAATTTAGTTGCACTTAATGTCCATCATCATCATTCTCAGGCAACACTTTATTGCTTTCTGTAAACTGCAACATGTCATTTCCCGCGCAGTCCATTGTGCATTTGACATTCTGTATTTATCGCACGACTGACTAACCGCTTCGTCAGTTTGTTTCGCTAGTTTGTCCTGCGACGCATGCAGTTCTAGAGAAACCCCAAAATGCGTGGCATAACTTGTTGCCGCTAGCTTAGCATGTAAAATAGCATACCTCTTGAATTAGCTTTCATGATTATACTGAAAGCACTGCATTGTTGTAATCTTGCTATGTGAGAAATTGTTCTGTTGCCATCTTGTGAATGCAGTGGCGATGGCGCTGTCTAGGCTTGCTGTAGCGATAAGCTGTTGCGAAGGCTGTGAATCTGGTTTTGGTTTCATATCTGATATCACTGTGCATCCAACTTATGGACCAATTTTCCTGAAGAAACAACACAAAAACAGTAAAATAAGTAAATATGTGAGCATTCATAGTGAGCTACCATTTTCACTAGAAAGTATTGCTCGGGCAGGCAGAAAATTGTATATTTAGAGGGAAGTGGACACATTCACCATTCCCTAAGCGTTTCCAAGAAGGACGCTGCCGCTATTGGGGTCACCTTGGGGTCAGGCACGTGCATGCTAACCAGTGAAGTTGGCAAAAGCCAATTTCGGGATCAAAAGAATCAATTTGGGCCCATAGAAATGTGTGGGTGCCAGCCGTACGGTTTCGAATTAACCAAAAAATTAACCAACCACTTTTTTCCTCATGTATTCTTCCTGCAGTGGGTTTGGCTTTACTTGCGACGTTCACTATTCAGCCAGGTACAATTTAAACGCATACAATTTATGAACGCTTTGATACATAACTGAAAAAGATTTGTCTCTTGCATTAGCCTACTTTGTCATGTCATGGTTGTTCTGTTTCATATTGAATGGTTTGTGCTGCAGAATAAGGATTCAAGAGAAAATGTTATTCATTGTAATGCATTGTTTAAGTTTTAAATAGGTACATCTGCACTAGTAAATAGTTGGTTTTCTTCCTTGCAGCTGTGTTCTTCCTTGACAACCGTCATGAGATGTACATTTGGCAAGGATGGTGGCCAGCCAACGACTCTGAAACAGGCCTACCTCGCATTCCAAACAGTTCAGAAAAGGTGCGGTGGAACACAACACGTCGCCTGGCCATGGAAACAGCCCTACACTACTCCCAAGGTACATTTCTTTCATTTTTCTGTGTGTACAGTAGAACAAATAACAAGTAGTTAGCCAAAACTTCAGTGCACCCACTGTAAAACTAGGCCTGCCAACATCATAGTGCAACTCTATATGTCTATTTAAATAATCACCATTACAAAAATCTAGCACATCAACCCTTATCCCTTATCAATAAAGGTCGCTCAGATAAGGGCTAGGCATGCACTAGATGTCTAGATGTACGTACATCTGAAATTTGGTATTGTAGTTTCATATTGAACTGTATTGAAGCAGGGTGGTTAGAGAGAGGCTCTTAATGAATTCCGGATAGGTTTAACTGGTGGAGTGCCTAGCATGCTACTCCAGATAGGTATAATGAACAACGAAATAGTCTGCGCTTGTTACAATGGACCCCCATACAACACTTTCGGTTATAACGGACCATATTTCAGCGTTAGCTTGTTCTACCTATTTCATTAATGCAACGAAGTTCACTTTTAATGGACCGTGCTACAACAGACTATCAGCTAAAGCGGACGAAATTAGCGGCAGGCAAAATGCGAAAACACCCGTGTACTTAAATTTATGTGCACGTTAAAGAACCCCAGGTGGTCAAAATTTCCAGAGTGCCTCATTATGGCATGCCTCATAATCAGATCATGGTTTTAGCACGTAACAACACCTAATGAATTTTTTTTAATTGGCAAAAATTTTTTTGAAAAGCGGGCTTATAAAACGTACTTTGTCCATGTTGACACGGACTGACAACTGACTTGTGAGGGTCAGCCGACAACCATGGCTCACTATTGCTCAAGGGAGAAAGGGAGGGTGGAAACACGCCATTTTCTTTCGCATGCAAGGCACAGGGGGTGTGAGGCGAGAGAGAGGGGGGTTCTACTCCGGCTGCTGCTGCTTATAGCTTGCTTGCGCAAGTAAAGTATTTTTAAAGCGATCTGTGATGTGGACTAAGTGCATGCCCGTGCAGGCGCTATTGCTTGAAAGCGATCTGCGATGTGAACAAATTGCACCCAGTGCCGATAGCGTCGTACGCACTGTGCTTTTGACATTTAGTTCACGTTGAAACAAGAGACAGCATGAAGGTCAATTAGCTCACTGCTGCTGCCATGCTTATCTTGCTTAATTTGCTATTGCAATCGATGCTTGGCCTTTCAGGACTTTTGTTTGTCTTTTACTTGGGATGTTCGTCACTCACTCTTCGCAATAATGTTGTTGCACATTGCGACCAAAGTTTCAGAAGCGAGGCGTTTCGAACATTATGAACTTCAGAATAAAACGGACATTTTTTGTCAGAGCATCAGGGTCTGTTGTAACGAGAGTAAACTGTAGTAGAATCTCGGTGATACAGTCCCGCCTGGTGCGAATTATGGAATAAGAATTTTTCATAATTCTTGTCCCAAGTCCGTTAGCTTACACGTGCTTAATTTATAATGTTCTGATCCACTCTTCGCACTGCGGCTGATGATACAAACAATCTAGCTGCTGTGTGATCCTCGTTGGAGACGGTTTGGAGGTGCCAGCAGGGCCAGACACCGCTGCTTTCAGGCTGGCAAAAAAACGGAAAGAAAGAAAGAAAGAAAGCTGTGTGCGTTATCAATTAACTTTGCACCTTATAACTTCATTGAGAGCTGGCAGTCACACCGCCCAGTCTTGCCGTGTTAGCAAGATCAGAGGCATTCACTTCTTTGAGCAGTCTTATCTCTCTATTCTATCCCCTCAGTCACCTTCGGTGCTCGATAACGATTCGACACTTTTCTACCTTTGCACCCGTCAGCTTGGACAGGTGCGCTGTCTCAAAGAAAAGTAAAGAATCCCTTATCTTGCTCAAACCATGTCCTTATCGCGTCAGGTTGTGGCTGGGACGAAGCAACAAAAGGAACTTGAGATAGCTGGGCAGATCTTGAAATGGTCTGCCACTGAATATGCGAAGTGTGCAGCTTGCTGCTTGCAAAAATGTTAGCAAAGTACCAGTCATTCAAATTCGTATCAGCCAATAGGAGTGCTCTGTGTCCATCATATGACTGCAGTAACAGATCGTAACACTTAATTTTTCTTTCTTGCGCTCGCTTTTGTTGCTTTTATTTCTACATGGAGAAATACAGCACTGCAGCTATCTGAACCTCCAATCTCTCGTGTTTACAACTTACTTTCTTTTTTCTTTTCTGTTATTTTTTTCTGTTTTGAGGAAATTGGTCGAAGGCGTGCCATGCTGAGTGCAGGTGTGGCGTAGTGACTTGCATTTTTTCATTTTGGATTTTAATGAATGCCGCATGAGAGCATTATAGTAAGTGGCTTATTTTACCATGGAACGCGTACAAAAGTTGGTCAGTTTCTCGTTATTATATCCGATATACCATTGTTAAAATCGGTACCGTTATAGATGGCTTTGGCTGTAATTTTTTTAACTAATGACCTTACGACACATGTTGCAATTTACAAATTGTAGCTGGGGAGTTCGCAAGGTGGATCCACTTAGAATGAATTCTCACGATGACGTCAGCTTGAAGACAATAATTCGCACCTTGTGAATAAGCGCATACCTTTACACATACCTTTACACTTCTATACTTATCTATACCTTTACACTTCAATCCGTGAAATGGCATTTTGTTAAGAACGGAAAAGTGTAACGACAGTGCATTTTTACTTCAAGTTTGCACATATTTCAAATGGTGTCATCTACACAATTTTTTCCACTGGATATGCCTTGCAGTCTCACTGGCTGCAATTCGTACATTGCAAAATGTAAGCCATAAGGTAATTTCCTGAAAACAATATTAATGAATTTTGTAAATTAGTTGATAGCGCATTTCGATTTCTTGTTTAAGTAATGTCCGCCTCTATGGGTAGACCAACTCAAGGACTTGAATTGTGCTATCTGCCACAGGCGATGTTTAAACACTGCTTAATGTCGTCGCAGAAACACCTGGTGTATATAGTTGCAACCAACAATGTAGTTTTAAACTGAGTGGTGTGGCCTGTACTTTGAGTGTTCTAAAGGATGCACCTCCCAATTCTGTGCTGCGCGACTACAGCCATATTTAATTTTTGTTGTCTCAATAGCGGGCTGTAAGCTTCTGTTGCCAATAGTATATTTGAGCTTACTTAACTTGAAACAACTCTTGTGTAATCGGAAATATATTAAGTAATGTGTATAGCAAATAAAATTTGCTATTTCAGTGTTTGTAGGTCTACAGCCACGTATGATACTGGCATTTGCACAGTTTATGTATAACTAAATAACCTCCTTTTCGATTTTTTTTTCTTATTTTTCCAGAAACAAATCCCAGTGACCCCCCAAAGGTGTACCTGGTGTTTGCAGGCTTGGAGCCTGTGGAGTTCACCTGCCTCTTTCCAGAGTGGCAGGACAGGGATGACATTGCGACGATCAACATAAGAGTAAGTATACGAGCCGCACGAGCTGTACCAACAGATTATTGGGAGTTTAAAGTTCTACTCACGCACAATGCAAGTGCGCTCATATTGCGAGATATCTGTTGGACCACTTGCGTGGCTAAGCTGTTTCCTTCCACTGGACAATTCGGTGAGCAGAGTATGCACGAAGTGGAAATGTGGCCAACTCTATCCAGAAGTGAAAGGGTAAAATTGTCTTTAAACCAAGATTAACAAGGAGTTATTAAGGAAACCCATGTGGGTATCTCGGGAAGCTTTGCAGTTCAAAAGAAATTCATTTTAGTCTGGGAATTGAACCTAGAGCCAAAACCACCTACTGGAGCTGTTGCCTCACCATCTGAGCTAACCAGATTAGCAGATAAACAGGAGCTCAGTGAGTGGTAGTATGAGGCCGAGTGAATCAACTTGAAGCCTAGGGCCACTAGACATGGCAAATCATGTGTGTCTACCCGGAAGTAGTATTTGCAGCTCGGGAGATGGGCTTTGTGAACAGCAGTGAAGCATGGAGAAAACCTGATCTGCACTGCAGCATTGCTGCAGGTGCTCTTAAACATTGCATCGGTGGCAATTTTTTTTCATAGCTATAATTTCTTGAAAATTTCGCAACCAGCTGTATTTCTTGCTTAATTGGTTGAACTTGCTCCAATTTTTTCATTCTTGTGCTGCTCAGCATTGCTTACTTTCGGTCAAATACTTTTATTTCTGCAGGAAGATAGAACTCATGGTGACAGGCTTTCAGTCCAGGAGACACTTGCCCAGCTCACCAAGACCCACTACACACTCGAGGAGCTGAAGTGTGTCCCCCTGCCTGAAGGTGTTGACCCAAAGAGGCTCGAGTCTTACCTCACAGACGAGGACTTTGAGGTTTGCTCACCGATACTGTTTATCTAGGACAATGTGTTTTCATGATGTCTCAGTGGGATTGACAAGAATGAGTGATGGGCATTTTTTATAATAGTGTGTTGCAGCTGAATTGGTGGTAAATCCAGTGGAATCTTGGTGGTACGATCATGCCTGATACGAATTTTTTAGAACTCATTCCGATACGGGATTATATGAATTTCTCAAGTCCCGACCCAAGTTCATTAGATTTGAACCAGCTAAATTTTGAATGATTAGAACTGCTTCTTGTGCGGTTCGAACCATTCGGTATATATGCAACATATATTGCAGTATGAGTAATGGAGGAGCCAGCGAAGAGGCACCGGTAGCGCCAGACAGTTCCTGCTGTCAGGCCGACAGTCTGGCTGCGCTTAGGTGCTGGTCCCATTCCTGTTGTCAGGGCAACCTACTGTATTTTTCTCCGTGTAACCTAGAGGCCGAAGAACAAATCCAGTTGCGTAACCCACGGAAATAACTACATGCAACAACGCTCAAATCTTTGCAAAAGTAGTCTCCATTTGTAGATGCACGATTCATCCACGTCATATCTTCGGCCAGTGGCTCTGTTCCTCCTTCTTCAGCGATGCTGATAAAGCTGGATTCACACGACGGATGTGAATGCGGACGAATCAGTCGTGCGACATGTGGCATGGATCTGATCACTTCACACTAGCAATCACATGCCTGAGCATGACAGCGCAGTCGGAGCAACCCCTCGTATGGAAAACGGCGACAGAGTAGGTATGACCAAGCTGAAAATCTTAGCGGTGCTTAAGGCTCTCTGGCTTATCGTGAAGCACTTTGCACAGACCGAGGGAGCGCCATGGTCATGGGTGACGTATGATCCCATGAAATGCAATCTGCAAGAAGCTTCAATTGCGATTTTCTCCGTAGTGTGAACATGGCTTTATCTTTAGCTTCTGCTGTGCTTGGGCTGCTGTTGACCTCAGCTCGTCGTTATCAGAATCCATTTGCCAGTGCTGCATGCTATATTCACTAACTACTAAATGCAAAATGTTAAAGAGGACGAGAATACACAACCATGAAGGAGAGAGGAGCTTCAGCACACTGGGGTGGAGAGAGGTTGGGGTCCCTTAAGAGGTAACGAAACTTTGAATGGCAGAGAACCATGCCTTAAAGGGCCCCTAAACAACTTCTCGACACTTTTTTACACATTTCCAACATATGCGCATATCATGTAGAGAATGCAGTGACCATCTTCTTTGGCAAATGTGGCAGCGCCAGAAATTCAAAAAACAATTTCTTGCTTCTTTCCTGTCCTTATTGGGGCCTCCTTCACATGTGGTGATATCAACAGAGTGCTCCAGGCAGCATCGGCAGGGTAAAAGCTGTCAATTTGTAATGTAAACTTAATTCGTTTTATGTATATTTCTCTGTATAACGATGTTCTAATGAAGTTATATATTCTCATTTAATTTATCTTTGCTATACTGTTTCACTGATCTGCAACACCACTGCCTGTATGTGTTTCATTATTTTTCGTACTTAGCACAGGAGGCCCCTCGCCAGTTTAAACTCTGGGACCTCCTTCTGTACTAATATTTACCATATAATTGGTCAGTCTTCGAGGGAGGACAGCACCAACATGACGAGAGCCATTGTGCGTTCTGAAGATTGAGTGGGGCTCGCCTATTGTGCACCACCGAACCTTCTGCGAAGTTTCCATTCAGTCAGCTTCATGTGGAGGGCGATTAGGGGTGGACAGTGGAGGAGTCTTTCTTGTGTGCTGACGCAGCCCATAGGTTTTACTGTACTGCATAGAGTTGGTGAGCATATGCGGCAAGTAGGAGACACCGCGAGTGAAGAGGGTAGCGAAGGAAAGCGAGAAACCGCTGCTGATGCATGTTCGTTCACCAAACTCCTGTAGCTTGGCTATTACTGCACCATTTCAAAAAATTCTTGCTGCTATATATGTTCATTGCAGACTAGTACACATCAGCCACTAGTAACTAATTTTGGAGCTCAGATTTCTTTAAGGGCACTTTAAATGTGGCTTCCCAATGGCGCACGCTGCACTGCCGTGAAGCCACACCTCAAGGCAAAAAATTCACATATAACTGGCACTCCAACTTTACTGTTAAATTATTTAATTTTTGGAGCGGGTTATACGCACTAAAATATGGTACGTCACTCCACTTTGACTCCCCTCCCTTTCAAAAAAGGAAAAATGCTTTAGCTTTGTGCAGTATGATGCTACTTGTTGACCATATTCAAGCACCTTGCAACTTTATCAGGAGCCGGCAATCGCACACGATCCAGTCTTGCCAGGGACACGATTCAGGCAGTAGCTAGGACGCACCAGTGTAATAAACACGGAATAGCCATTCAGATCTTCTAATGTCAGAAGCCTCTGAACAAGCGAAATGTGCAGCTCGCCGCTGCCAAAATGTGCGTGACACAACTGCACCAGCGATTCAAATTCGCGTCAAGCAATAGGAGTGCTCCTTTTGTGCCACGTAACTGCAATAACGAGTCGTGACACTAGTTCCTTTTTTTCACTCGCTTTAGTTGCTTATATTTCTTCAGCGAGAAATACAGCACTGCAGCTATCTGAACCTCCTATCTCATGCTTATGCCGATAAGATGGCAGCGCAGCGTTAACGAAAAGCCGGGCTCGCGTGATCAGTAATGCAGTAGCACCTCCCTAACCCCAATTTTTCTTCCCAAATTTCGAGGTCAACACAATAAACACATACAATTTCCTGAAATTCTGCTGCATGCTTCCAAATACAGTCGAAACCCACTATAACGAAATCTCGCAACAACGGAATTATCACAACGAAATATTTTTGTATCCCTTGCAAATGCCCATAGGATTCAATGCATTTCGTACCTCTGAGCAACGAAATGTCACTGTACTACAATCCCCCATGAACGAAATTTGCCAGAATGTAAACCCGCATATTACCTACTCGGCAGGCTCCAATATGTGCTCAAACGCAATTGCTTTGCACTAAATTTGTGTAGAATACCACCACATTGCACTTCTGTGGGCGCTGCCATTTTTGTTTACAAAAACAACCAAGCGTTGGAAGCGATCGCTTGTGTTGCAAACACGTCATAGCCGCCATCTTGTTTATTGATCGCCCATTTGAAGCGACGCGCATGTTGCTACCAACATGGGATGACGGTTTTTGCACGTCTACTAGGCGAGATCGGAAATCATTGTTCAAAACGTGCGTTCAGTTGGCATTCCCCAAGGCTGAAAACTCGGTGCAGCCTAGGCCAAATTGCGTGAGGCAAAACTGAACGCAAACTGAATGCGTATTTCGAACAACGATCGCCGATCGTGGCAGTGTATTGCGTAATGTGTGCCTTGGTGATAAAAATGCAGGAAAGAAACAAAGACAATCAAATCCACGTTGGCAGGACTGAATTGTCGGCAGGGATTGAATTGTTTGACACTTGAGATGGTGGTAGCAGCACAGAGTGCCATGCATCGGGCCGTGATTGAGCAATCATCTGGGGAATACTGATCACTTGCTTCAGGAATGCTGGTTTTTGTGCCACGTGACAGGCACCGCGTGCGAATTCGGTGCCAGATGTAGATTTGCGCAAAGGGGCCGTAATCTTGGATCGTTTGCCTTCGGGTATACGAGATACAACCACTTTCGCGCTCGGCACCGGAAGCGTCAGCACCTACGGGTGACCGCGTGCGCTGGAGAAACGCTACTGCATGCGCTGTTGCTCTGCGTCTGGTGCCGAGTTACGCAAAATCTCTCAAAAGTGATCGTATCTCCGAAAGCGAATGACCAAGAATACTGCTCCATAGCAGTGCTGCCACTGCTGATCGACGCATGCGGTGCGCTTTGTACTGTCGGTAATGCGGTTCTATATCCTCGAGCAAAGCTTGCTAAAGTAGGCTAACGGAATTTTGACAGTAAAGTATCGTTCTGCGATGCAATACCTCTTTGTGCTGTCTCTTTTCGCAACAACGAAATTCTCGCTAAAGCGAATTTATTTGCGTTCTCTGCCGATTTCGTTATTGCGAAGTTCAACTGTATTTCGCCATGAGATAAAGTCGTTTCGATTGCAGAAAAAATTTTTCTGGCTGTTTCACGTTTTTGGGTGAGGCGAATTTCAGGTGATATGAATTCTTAGACCATACCGAGAGAATCCTATCATTGAGATTCTGCTGCAATTGGGCAGGTTGTTCTACAAGCACATGCTACATATTAAAAATATAATTTGGTGATAAGGAAGGTGCTTCTCTTGGTAGGAGCGCAATTTCATGATTCCTGAATTTGGCCCAAAAATTGTTTCACTATGCAAGATCACATCGCACATTTCTCTGCAAGCGATTTCACGACTGCAGTGTCAGTAAATTACAAATAATGTTTCATCTTGCTGTAGGTGCTGTGGAATGGTGCTTGTTCAGTCTTGTATGCTGCCATATATGTACAATATTGTGACTTTACTTTCGCTTATATAAATGTCATGTTGCTTGTACTAGTGCCATATAGTGCATGCACAGGGTGTCTACCGTCAGGAAAAACCTGGAATATTCAGGGAATTTGTCAGTTCTGGAAAATCGGAGAAATTGGTTCCTCCAATGACCAGCAAGAAGCAAAGCTTTCAACTGAACCTATGCAAACCACAAATAATGCTTTCATTGGTTTTGGTGCTTTGAGATTTCTGTTAATTCGACTCCAGTTCATTAAACTTTTCTGGTAATTCGATACTTACCGGTGTGCATGCATTCCTATGGGGCCCAAACTTTCATTACTTTGATCCTAAAATTGTCTTTGGCTGGATAATTGAAACTTAACCAGTCGGAACACATGCGACAACCGTTATGGTGATTCCAACAGCGACCCCTTTAGTGGCAGTGTCTGTCGGCAGAGTTTAGGGGACAGTGAATGCATTGAACACTCATAAATTTCCCGTCAAAAACTATTTTTTAACTAGTACTAGAAAGATCTTCGACCAGGAAGCGTAGCTCACAATGTCTGATTACGGTATTTGCTAGATTATAAAGTGCGCCTTCTTTTTTTTTCCCCTGTGAAAAGTGGGTCGGAAATTGCCTGCACAGTTCAATCGGATGCGAAACCAAAACTACCTTCACAGTGGTCGTGTTTTACCGCATAACACATGTGCACTGCGGCGAAGCCGGCTTGAGTTGCCATTGTGCAACCCTTGTTATAGCCTGACCCATTTTTCTTGCTAAAAAATTGGGTGTGCTTTAGATGTATAATTCGTTTAGGAGCTTTAAGGTCATTTCTACGTTAGTTTTCTACTTTGGACTGAAAGAAAGTGCCCACGTGTTTGATTCGGGGGACATGTTGAACTCGGGTACAAATACTGCCAAATGAATCGGCAGTATGTTATGTCATCTTTTTTTTAAATTTCGCCTGTTAGGTAATTTGATCTGTTTTGTTGGCCCCGTCATGGTCTATTTAATGGAAGTTGACTGTAGTGCATCCTACCTGACCTGCAGTTTACTGGAAGTAGTTTAAAATTATTGGCTGGCATAGTAACTTGCGAAGTTATAAACCACCATTTTCTTGCACCTACACTTACCCCCGTATTCAGAAATGCAACTTAAGTCGAAGCCCATGCTTGACTTGATTTAGATGACGCCTGGCGTTAACGTGCCTAAAGACGCTCCCTGCGTTTCCTTCGGCGCGTTCATGATAGGCGTCACTTAGATCAAGTCAAGCATGGGCTTCAACTTAAGTTGCATTTCTGAATACGGGGGTTAGTCTCGTAGACTGCCGAGGAATGTTCCGATTTCCGAGGAATTTCCGATGTATTTCGGGCCCAGTAAATGTTGCTTCATCATCAGGGAAAACCTGAAGGAAAACAAAATATCAGAACTTGAAAGTGCCAACATATAAGACACCCTGATGCGTACAAGCAGGCAATTGACTGTGCTGAACGAGTGTTTTTCTTTAGCCAAATCATTAGCTGACTGTGTTCTACTTGTTTGCCTTACACACCTTTCAGGCAGTGTTTGAGTGCACGAAGGCCAAGTTCTACGGGCTTCCAAACTGGATGCAGAACAAGCACAAGAAACAGGCCGGCCTTTTCTGAGGTCCTTGAGAAAATTTCATGCTGGCCTAAAATCGGAGAGATGCCACTTCAGATGTGTGTTCACGTTGAAAGCGTGGTCTCCCCAGTGCCAACGGTGCCTAGCAAGATGTTCGGGATATGTGATCAACAGCTGTACCGAAAAATGTACATGCATTCCAATAATTCTACGTCTTCTACATAATTGTTCATGGGAAAAGAATGTGGAATATACATGTGAAGTTTTTATGTGTTCTGTTTGAATTATGTGAGAAATGTGGAATTATTAGAATGCATGTTAAACCTTTTCATTATGGATGGACAAAGGAGACCTTGAGAGGTGCATCTGCTGCCAACTCTGCTGTTTCCTGCCGTGCCGCTAGAAATGTGCTTTCTTTTTTTCTTCTCCCCCCCCCCCCCCTTTGCTGTGATGTGAGGAGATTTGCTCATGTGTGTCTCGCCTGGCCCCCGTAACATACCTATAAATATTGCAGCCTCTTATGAGCATGTGACGATGACCACCAAATGTGATTTTTCTTTTTTTATTTGCAAGTTGTCACATGTCTGATACTTCATCTTTCTTCTTCTACATCCTCCTTTTCATTTCTTTGCTGTTTCTTTCTTAATATATACGTATCTGTGGTTATGCCCCTTCTTATTTAACTATGTTGTATTTGTGTCAGAATATATAAGTTCCCTTTGGGGACAGGCTGTTCATAATTTTTTTTTATTTACCTGTGATCTTTCAGACATATTGCACAACATGGAGATGCAGTTGACTTTTCATTTTAGCATTTGTTGCAAATGGAAAAGACAGTGTATTCTATATAAGGATGATTGATGATTCTAAGGAATATCCGAGAAGTCGTGAATGCAGCCTTGAACAATTTATCATAAGCCCCTAGAACCTGCTGAGGAGCTGTCTGAAATGCAGCGCTCTCTTCAATTTGCAAGTGTGGCCAGAGTATTTTTGTATGTTACTTAATGGGGAGCGACAAAGCATATAGCGGTCTATATTTTAACAATAAACGTGAAGAAATTGACAGCAATATACAATGTGAGACATCTGCAATCCCCATTTTGCAGTTTTAGCTTTCTAACCTACAGTGTATATACAAGAGATATATTATGCCTTACCATTTTGATTTCCTTGTTTTGTAAAGGCATTTTGTTCATAATATACTAGAAGCTGCTGAATATACACTGTTAACTTATTTCACATTGAAGGAAGGTTTTATTACAAATACTATAAGACAAAATTTCTTCTAGACTGCTGGTGAGATCACACGAGAGCTGTGGCACTTTATTGTATATACACTTATAGAGCTGTATATTTTTTGCAAAGATTGTCATTCAGTGTTGTGTGCAGTCTTGTGTATCTTGCAATCTGGTTGTGTTTATATTTTTTATTTCTTTTTGTACATTGTGAAGTGATGTGTTGAAAGCCTCAATCTGCATGGAAGCAGAGTTTGAGTCAGAAGATATCTTAACCAGTGCAGTTTCTAGATAAGCATGACATGCTTGGTCTTCTATTTGTCACAGGGTTCATTACACGCTTGCCAGTGAGCATCGGGAGTGCTGTGTTTGAGTTTTTCTCACTCTTTGTTGAGTGCACTCCTTCGTTGTTGTGTGCATACTCATCTGTTGTGATCATGCTGACAAATGCTACAATATGTTCAAATGAAATACAAGTGTAAGTGATGGAAAGAAGTGCCTGCATACAGTTTCATTTTTTTGTCGTATTTTTACTGATTATTCGTTAGTCTGGACAAGCCTTTCTCAGTTGCTTGGCAGCAATGTTGCCAGCCGCAGTATTGCTGATGTGAATTGAGTGCTTCCTTAGATTGGCACAGTATATACAATCAATTTAACAAGTGGCTAGAGGAATTTTTATGTTCATTTGTACTGCACTGTAGCACGCACCCTGCTGCTTCATTGGCCACTTCAGGTTAAACAGGGTGTTCTGCACACATACTCCAAATGGATGCCACATCACCAACAACTTAATGCAGTAGCATCCATCTTGTGTTACTGTATTTGTGAAAGCTTGTAACAGCTAGTGTGGCTTTCCTGTACCATCTTTGAGGTACCACAGCTACAGTCATGCCCATGCTTTGCAGTGCTTCCTTCACTGTGCAAGCAGAGCATTTTAGTGCATATATTGTCCGAAATTAAGAATGCAAAGGCAATCTTTAGTGGCTTGTTCTTCTTTGACTGAAGCAAAATGTGCTTGCCTGGTTTGCAGAAAGCTTACTATACATGTTTTGAGCGTGCAGGTCAAATCTTGAACCTGGTGGAGCATGGCATTGGTGTTTTTACCCTGTATTCTTTTATCTTTTCAATATTAAAAGAATATGTTCCTTATGAAACAGCATTGATACTGCTTACAAGTTGAGACTTAGTCAAATGGCCACGCTGTGTGTTGTGTGTGTGCTTCTTCCACAGTCTGTCAAACTTTATAAAGAGCACGTTTTTTAAGACAAGATTTACATGTTACTAGCATTTTTCTGTAAATAAAGACTGGTCGCTGTGTGCTCCCATTTTCATTTTTTCTTAGTATATTGCTTCCTTGCTCTACTACTGGAGTTCCACACACACCATTTAGCGCATGTGCTCTTTAAGTGTTCTGCTGTGATGGAGTTAACTACGGGTGGTGCATAAGTAATTTTTGAGACTGAACTGAATATGAATCTAATAGTGCCAGAAGCGAAATCAAATATTGGATGTTTTTCTTGCATAATTAACAGCCATTTTCATGTTCAATATAAAACGGCGATCACATCCTGGTATTCATACCGTTGGCAAGTTTCTGTCATCACAATGTGTCTTATGAAGTGGCATTTACTGAAAGTGCAAGTGGAGCATTGGGAACAAGTATGCAGCTTGTCCACATACACAAGTCTCTTCGAAGAGTGAATTATTCAGTTTAGCTGGTAAAGGTTAACCTGAGAGGCATAGCCTGCTCTGCTACATATGTTCGCATGTTTTAAGTATAAAGTGCAAGCCCCATGAAAGCGATTTTGTGCGAGACTGCTTTTAGCAACTGTAGCGACAAAATGGGTTGTCGTGCGAACAGATTGCTTGTTCTTGTTGCTAATCGCTCGGTTCTCAAAATCTAGAATCCATCACTTGTTGGCTGAAAGTCCTGCGAGCGACTAGTCAATACCACGAAGCCGGAGCTGGATGCACATCAGTCAAGTACTACCGACTGTCGCACGGAATGGGCAAACTAAATTTTGATACCTACAAGGATAAGAACCTACTGCAAGACCTTCAGAAATATTTTATGGTTCTCTTTACGTTAAAACATGCCTTCGGTTAATAAAGCAAGCATCACGGCAATTTTAGCACGTACGTGCTGCCCTCATAATGGTAACGGCGGGAAAACGTCGTTCAGACTTCACTGGCGTGTGTTATGATTTTTTATTTATTTATACTGTTCATTCCATCGGGGATTATAACGGGATGGGCACGTACATGGTCATCTTTCAATATAATAGCACAATACAGTCCACCCTCGGTATACCGAACACGGGTATATCGAGTTATTCCGTATATCGAATACTTTTTATATTGCCTGAAAAAACTCATGCATTTTTTTTTTTTTTTTTTTGAGCTGGATCGGCCGTAAAATGGATATGTAGAACTTCGCTACCCTAGACCACGTGTGCTGAGTTGACAGGCGGCGAGCTTTCCTGCAACACCCTCGAAGATGGCGCTCCCGACTGCTGCGCACTTAGCTGCACACATCGATTGCACCGTGGGCGCCATTTGAACGTATTGGCGTACGCAAACGGCGGCTTGGCTCGTAGTTTGTCACTATAACACGAAACTCTATGGCCTGGCTAGTTCGATACGTCAACGACGCATTGCGTTTACCGCACCGACTCCTCCTCGGTGCCGCGCTCTGCGCCTACCGCGCCTCGTGAGGAATGGCGGTTTGCTTGCACAAAGACGCGCGCTGTTCACTGGGCTCACTCATAGACCCCATGGCAGAGGCCACAATACTTTGTTATTGGCAGTGTTTCAAAATGATTCGATTGACGGATATGGAGATCGCAGCGGAAGTAACGGCCAAACAAACACGCTGCCGAGGTTGATCCCGCAACCACCGATTTTGCCCCGCTCCCAACTTCAACTGAGGCTGTAACTGCTTTGGCCCTTCTACGCCGCTACTGCGGCGCAATGGAAGGCACCGGGCTATTGCTTGTGCATCGTTTAGACTATGTTGAGGATGGCATGGTGAAGCACGGCTGCCAATAAGAAGCAGGCTACACTGCCGCAGGGCTTCCAGCTAAAGAAATAAATACTTTGTGTAAAGCTTCAAGTGAGTATTTACTGCGACACGATTGGTTCATTGATTGATTTCTACACGTTCCTTACGTGTTTTTACGTGATTTTATATATATCGAATTCTGGCCATATCGAACTATTTCGCTATCACCGCGAGAGGTTCGATATCATTTTATATATATCGAATTCTGGCTATATCGAACTATTTCGCTATCACCGCGAGAGGTTCGAGGTTCGACTGCATTTAGATTCTATCAGCGCCTCCTCTATATTTAGATGCCCGTCAGGTTGTGCGGCAGGTTGTGCGCAATGGGAGCTCGCTGGACGCCGCGCTTCGCACTCTTGCCACAGTGCAGCGCTACCGGCTGATCGCCGGCCCATCGTCTGCTCTTGTTGTACAGACTGCTGTCGCTACTATTTTTTTATTGCGAAGCAATACTACTTTAGGTCGCACTTCAGCCCGTTCCGTGGCGAGGCGGTGGTAGGCACCATTGACCTTTAGCGTGACCTCGCTGCGTGACGTCAAACCACGTGATCTAGAGTGACGTCACACCAGCTGTGTAAAAACGGGGCCCCATCTCACGCCGTCGCGAGGCGAGGCGGTAGCCATCAACGGCGGCCTAACTCCCGCTCCTCTCACCAGGGGCGCTACGGTCGGTGTGACGTCACACCAGCTGTGTAAAAACGGGGCCCCATCTCACGCCGTCGCGAGGCGAGGCGGTAGCCACCAACGGCGGCCTAACTCCCGCTCCTCTCACCAGGGGCGCTACGGTCAGAGTGGGCATATCTTACGACGCGGAGAAAATGGAGTGTTACCGCACCGTCGGCCAATCGATACTGGAAGATTTTGTAATGGGCACGCTGGTGAGGGAAATGTTTGTCGGCATACACGGATTCGACGGATGACTTCCTCTTAGATGATTCACTGTAAGCCGTAACACTAGCATAACCCAAGACTACCACCAGCCATACTACCAGCTGATCCGAGAATAACACACTATTGCTTCGCAATCACCAGGCTTAACCAAGCTAAGCCACGGCCGTTTTTTAAATATGTAAACTGCAAACTATTTTCGTATCTCGCAAGCAGGCATATTTTACGACCTACAATAATGTGGCTCATTTACTGGCTCACCTTTCTTCAAGAAAGGCATTCTAACACGCCAGTCATTTCTTTCCCGTTTTTTCGGAGCGCTGGGGAGCCGATCTAAGTGTGCACTGTGGCAGTCAAACAGAAGTGAGTCATTGTGGATAAAATTTAGAAATAACTTACGCACGGTTCATCCCAGCACGACAATATTGAGTCCAGAGGAAAACACAGCCGGTATAATTAGAGCGGCCTAAGGTATGCCGCCCGGGAAAGGATGTCCCCTTTCCCTTTGGTTAACGTCGATGAGAGGGGGGCCAGGCCATCCCCCAACCCCCCCGGCATGACAAAAAAAGACACGAATACATATTCGAAGGAGGCTTGTGTATATTTTCTTGCATGGTTCACAAAGCATTAAAAGCAGCAAAAACAACACTTGACTAGCACCTGCTACAATTTCAGCACTTTACGCGAGAGTGGCTTCTTCGCGTACATTTTCATCACAGGGTTCTTGTCTGTGATATTCATGGCATGATTACTTAGGAGTGGCTTGATAAACTTGTAGCACAAAAGCACCAAGAACTGTTTCCTGTGAGCTGGGTCGTCACTTTTGCATTTCAAGACTGGTATGTCCATAAGTACACCGACAGCATGCTCCATACTGGTTTCCAATGGCCTATCAATTACTTCGCTGTAGTGGAGAACAATATCCACGAACCTTTTGAGGCTTGTCAGAAATGAGAAGTTCACTTGTAGGATACTTCAGTCCTCCCCTGTCCTGATAATGAGTTGATCCACAGGTGCATTTCCTTTCGGCTTCTCAACAATTTCAGTGCAGCGCTGGCAGTTCAGCTTCTCAGTCATGACGTGGGCTATGTACCCTCCAATCAAGGCTATGCTATCAGTCTCTGGATTGGGAAGCCATTGCCTGGGCCTGGTGGAGTGCTCTCGGAGCCTATCTTTTGCTGCCAATGGAAAAAGATCCTTATCTGGGCAGTTATCGTTCTGGGTGCCAGCGCTTGAAACTGCTGCGGCAGCACAGAGTGACGTCGAGACATTGGCATTGCTTTGTAGCGACGAAGAAACAATGCCAGTCTTCTACATTTTCTCGAGCCCACAGAGCACGCTTCTCATATCCATAGCATCATTGCATCCTGCTGTTCTTCGAAGAAAGCCAACTAGGACCTCAATTGGGTCACTAGAAAATTTTCGAGTCAGAATTAAGATGAACTTTTCTTCATTCAGCAGGAACCTGATGCACGTGACGTTTGAGGTTGTGGTAAGTACCAGCGCATGGCGCGTCTCCTTGCTCAAGAAACTGTCAGGGTGGCTTTCATTCTTCGACTTGTTGAGGTAGCCCAGGAAAGTTTTCTCGAGCCATACCAACCTTGAGCCATTTGGGTCACTGAAATGTCGGGTGTCGGGATCATTGGTATGGATGTGTTGGTGCGGGTTACTGACATCCATAAGAACAAACCACTTGTGCATGACTGTCGTGAATTCTAAAGTAGGACCCATTGTTGCGAACTCAACATCACAGGTGTGGCCAGCCTGATGCTTCATACACTGCAGTGCAGCTGTCATAGGTGGCAAGAAAATCTGCACCGCATGCCTGACGCTAATCTTTTCAATCTTTGTGGAGTACAAATGCTCACGCGTCAGGACCCTTATTGGCTTTACTGTAGATCCTTCCTGCATCCTGCAGAGCTCCTTTAAAGGATCCGATGAAATCTCTTTGTTTCCGCTCATACATCTTGCAAGAAGCTGAGACCTAGGGCTCAAATTTTTTTATGATGCGGCATTGAACGTAAGCCATGAATAGATGCGTGGAGGGGTCTGCAGGATGCGGCGTTGATGTGCTTTCGTCCCCTTTGTGCAAAATGTCCATAGTCGAGACATTCGTTTTATGATTGTCAGTCACAAGATGGACAATTTTAAAACCCTATTCTTCAGTTCTTTCCACAACATCAATGATGGTTGCAGCAACATCAGGTCCCGTGCATGTCATAGTGAAAAAATACCCAACTAGTATTTTACAACGTGCGGTCAAGCCACAAAGAAAGCATAGCAGGGCATTCGCCAGGTGGTCACTGCTATCACTTAGCACCAATTGACGTAAATCAGGACTCATGTTGACGTCGCCTATGAAGGCGTCTCACGGCTTATTATATTCGAGCTTCTGTCTTATGTGCATTTCATCAACAACCAGGCTGCACATTTTTTATTGATCTGCAGGTAAGCCTTCAAGCTCTGTTTTCAGTCTCAAATGCACCAAAGGACTGAAGCCAACTTCATCAGTAGACGTTCCAATGTACTTACGCAAAGTATTTCTGCATGGAAAGCGCCGAACCCCTTCGGAACGGATGTACTCATACACTTTGGTGGACAAGTTCCTTAGAACTATGCGGCACCTCACAGTTGTTTAACCCTGCGTTGCCTTCTTCTTGGTGTAGTTCTTGATTTGGTCCACAATGAATGCAGCCTTCACACTATTTTGTTCAGCATCAGCGGCAACATCAAGGAAGGCACTCACGTTGCAGTCATCCTTCAGGTTCCGCAGTTCCTCTTGATATCGGCCTACTGTCTGCTTCAGCGTCGCGACCTGAAGCCGAAGCGCGCGCTTCTTTTCTCTTCACTTCCTGTGGTGCAGGAAAGAGCTCGAGCTCATTCGGGCTGTGTCCGTCTGCGTTCCAAACTTTCGTCTCGCAAAAACAAATGGTTCATCGCGAGCTGCTGCTGTAAGCAACCGCTGTTCTTCGGACATTTTGCTGCTCGAAAGCTGTGCAGACGCCGCGGACGACTGATCGTTACCTGGTACCGTGTTGTCGCAGGTTGGTTCGCTGGCTGGCCCCACGACAGCAATAGGACCATCATGAGGCTCCGCGGTGTTGTCGATCGGTCTTAGGTTACCAATCTCTGATGAAATTGATGTTTCACGTCCTTTATTGGCACTGCTGTCAATTCTGTTTAGCGCCGGCATCCGTTTGCGACTTCTTGGATCACTGCACCTTAATAGGGGCAGGCTGCTTGTAGAAGGATAGCATCGGAACACACTGGGCACTGCTCCCTTCCTTAGCTGGCGGATCTTTGAGTTTTATTTGAAATCACATTGAACGAAGTGTTTACTGCATACAACTGAATTATTGGATGTAGAATTAGGCTCTCAATCCTTGCGTGAAATCACTTTAATCTACTGTTGACGCAGCTCGAGATCAGCAGGGATTTCGTGGAACGAATGACCTGGGCCCTTCTTTCTCGCACTTGACGTGCAAATAGGTACACAGCAGTACCGCATGATGAAAACTGCTCATCAGAAACACAAAGGTCGGCAAGTAGATACTCGTCGTACACAACAACCACTGCAAAACGAAGAGCGCGAAGCCTTGGCTTAGCGAACCATGTTGTAAACACGTGCTCGGACGGTGGGAACGGCCGCAAGCGTAGTGTCAGCCGGCAGCGCCACGGCCGGCGAAATCAAGCGAATGGGAGAGGGTGACAGGAGAAGGCTTGCAGGGCTAGCTGCAGCCTTATTGACGGGCACCTAAAAATCATGCAATACAAGGCAATTAGCAAAGGCAAATAATATGGTAGGCAGAACTAAAGTAATACATCATAATAATGTTACAAAAAACAAAAGGTAGTCAAAAAGGTGGACAATTGGCAAAGGTGAACAAAATGATAGGCTTTAATTACACGGTAATACATGGCAGTAAATTTAAGAATAACAAGAGGTAAGGAGATATGCTGACAATCAGCAATGATGGTAGGCAGTAATTAGAAAGTAATACAGTCAAACCTCGATATAACGAACTTCAATACAACGAAATTCTTGATATAACGAAGTACTTAAGTTTCATAATCTCTTGTCCATAGAACACCATGTATTTAGAGCCTCAACATAACGATTTGAATATAACGAAAGAAGTGCCCAGACAATAAATCAAAATTTCCGCGAACGCAGATAGTCAAATGATTGGATTACAACCGGCTGCTTGCAAACGCACTTCTCAATTCGCGCGACAAGAGCGAACGCCGAAGTGCAGCCGCATCATGCTCCGTATTAAGTCCAAGTGCGATAAAATCTTATCGTACACCGGGCACTGTGGGCTTTAGGTGCGAGTGAAAGTGTGCGAGGGTGAAGGAAGAAATATGGTGTCTTCACGCGCGAGCACAGGGAAGCAGGGGGAGTGGAGCGAGCTGGCGTTAACGCGATCAAGCGCACGCGAGTGAGCGGAGTGGGGGGTAAGTTGGCGCGCATCTCGATTTCTGGCCCGCGTCTCGGCCGTGGCTGCGCATGGCTGTAAGCGTGGCTGAGCGTTTGCGCAGCCGCTGCCGTGTGTGCACAGAGTGGGTGTGCCGAGATTGAGTGGCACAACGTTAGCTGTCTTCCCGCACGTTTAGTATCGGAGGTTACGTAATCTAGAGTTTCAGTGACCCGTTGGGGCGAGAGGCAGACGAGATATTCGTTTCCCGCTGCCGGCGCTTTTCCTGATGGCGTCGTCTCAGTGCGGGCGGCGCTATCAGCCGCGGCGGCGGTGTGCACGCGAAAGCATGCTTTACTATAATTAATTCGTACCGCCGATGTGAACATATCGTCGACGTACGTGGCATGGAACCGTATGATTTGTCGCCGACTCCCAAATTTATCAAAATGAATTGTTTTCTCATTCAAATTTGCTTTTTTTTCAATTGCCCGATAATTCGAAAAGTTCTGCGGCCTGTTTTCCTGTAAGAAAAATCAATCGGCGTCTGTACTTGTTTGCATAAAAGGTCGAATTTCAATACAACGAAATTTCGATATAGCGAAGCAAATTGTCGATTTTACCGACTTCGTCTATCGACCTTTACCTGTACAAGAATAGACTTGAAGTGCCTCTCACCAGGCCCCATAGCAAATTTTGGTTATACGCTGGAAGTTAATACGTGTCCTCTAGGGGGCGTTCTGCCGCAAACATTTTTCAGATCTGTTCATAAATAGTCGAGATAGAAATATTTCAGGGCCGCGAACCCATGATTTCAGGAGGCTAGCTCCACTGCCAAGCGAGACACTCTCTCCCCTCGCCCCGTCTAGCCTCCGCAAGGCGAAATTCCTTCCCTGCGTTCTCCCATGCATACCGGACCTCGAGGATCGCGTGGCGCATACATCACGGGTTCCGCCTTCATTTTTTTTCTCCTCGCTTTTTTGCGGCGCGGCGCACTTCTGCTGACGGCGTCGTGCGCGAGCTGTTGCGATTGTCTCGTTTCGCGCAGCGCACGATTTTGCGCGCTGTGCACGAGGACACCTAACTCGCGGTATAAGTCAGTGCTACACGTATATATATATATATATATATATATATATATATATATATATATATATATATATATATATATATATATAAACTGGAGCAGATACAAGTGGACCCGCCGTGGTTGCTCAGTGGCTATGGTGTTAGGCTGCTGAGCACGAGGTCGCGGGATCGAATCCCGGCCACGGCGGCCGCATTTCGATGGGGGCGAAATGCGAAAACACCCGTGTACTTAGATTTAGGTGCACGTTAAAGAACCCCAGGTGGTCGAAGTTTCCGGAGTCCTCCACTACGGCGTGCCTCATAATCAGAAAGTGGTCTTGACACGTAAAACCCCATAATTTAATTTTTTTTTGCTTTTCTCTTCAATTTAATAATTTCACGAGTTATCCAGGGTGTATGCCTGTGCGTTTGTTTGCGTTTGCTGGGTATGAATTTGCTCATACAGTAGTGACACGTCTCAACAAATTTGTCCCAAAGAGCGTCCGTGTTTTCGACGCCGTCATCAAAGTCTGCAAGTACGGTTTCCATGTATTCAAGCACACGAGCATCGTCAGCTCGGGAATAGTCCTTAATACCGAATGGGAGATTTTTGGTAGTTACTGCATTTAAGAAGAGGAATTGACATGCTTACAAGTTCATTATCGGACAGCCCTTGTTCCACTAGAATGGTATGTTCTGAAAAAGCCCTATTTACAAATACTAAATCTAGAACCGAGCTTGAATGTCCTTGTACGCGTGTGGGTTGTTTGATTATTTGAGTTAGCGTTTTTATTGGCCTGGGAACAGACCAGTCCCTCCCCGTCCATACTTGGCAAATTAATGTCTCCAACCACGGAAATTTTCTTATTATGATATAGTGACATATGTTCTTTGAGCACAGTTAAGTACTTCGGGCACACGTCCGGAGGCCTGTAACATGCGTATAAGATGAAACTATGTCCCCAACATGACAACTGTACGCACAAGCATTCAAGAATGCAAACATTAGTTGTAACTGTAGCTTTTACTTCGGGCTTAGCAAGGATGGCTACTCCCCCGCCTCTGGTGGTTCTGTTTTTTTGATACACGTTGTAACATGGGGAAAATACTTCATCGTCACTAATTTCCTTTCTCAGCCACGTCTCTGTTATCACCGTGATGTGAGGATCATGCTGCGTAAGTATGGTTTCTAACTCATCTATTTTATTACTGACACTGCCCGCGTTTAGTTAAGTTAAGTTATGTTAAGTAGCCTCAGTTCTTTCCGTTTGGTTACATCTCCGGTATTTTTGGAGGACCTAGCAATTTTTACATTGGGTGTGGTTTCTAGACGAGGGATCTGGTCGCATTCCTCAGTTATGCCTGTGGCAGTGGCGCTTGGCTTCGAGTGTTTGGCCGTCGGGTTTCGCTTGCCGCAGTGTTTCGCTTTTTGGTTCCGTTTTTTTTGAACAGGTACATTATCATTTTTGTTTTCGTCCCAAACGTATGCCTTTTTATTGATATATAGCTTATCGTACACCAGTGAAGCTTTGTCGCCGTTTTATCGATTCATTTTGCAGCTTTGCCATAGTTTTCTTCTGATTTCCCGCCCTCTTACCGAAAAATCCTCGCCAATATAGTAATTCGTGCCTTTCAGTTTGCTTCCCTGCTTTAGAATTGTAATTTTGTCTCTTGAATCTAGGAGCTTAAGAATAACAGGCCTGACCTTGCCAGGCGATGGCCGTCCCAAGCTATGAATACGTTCTATAGCCACTGGTTCTAGCTCAAGAATACCTTTTATTATCTCATCATTCACAGCACCCTCTAGCGATTCGGTTTTATCTTCTTCAGCTTCAGGTAGTCCGTAAACAATGATATTAGACCTTCTGCTTCGGTTCTCCAGGTCATCAATTCTTGCTTCAAGGTGGACAATTCGCTCCTGGTACGACGTAACCTTAATTTCTAGACTGGCCAAGGAATCTAATTTTTTGTCAATATCGGTAAGGCGTTTTTCTTTAATTTCCCTAATGCCGATTGCAATCTCACTAAGTTGTTTTGCTATTTGTGCGAGGTCAGGGCCGGGGTTAGTTTCGATGTCGCCACAAAGCAGTAGTATCCTTCGAACAGATGAAGCAGCATCGAACAATACGCAACATATTCCGGAGCCGAACAGCCGTGGGCACGGCAACACCACCAAGAATGGATCGTTAGAACGAAAGCACTTACCGTATCGTTTGCTTACCTGTACAAAATACAGGAATGGATTAGATGCGACCCATATCGTGGTGATGCCGCCGTGCCCAGTGCCAGACAAGTCCGCTGGAAAGCCTTTTATAGCGGAATCCGTCAATGTCCTCATCCACTTCCTGGTCACGTGGTGGCGCTGTAACGTCTCCGTTGGGTGGAAGGGTAGCCTCGCCCATGATGATGCTTGTAGATTACCTGATCCTTCGAAGTCATGGAAATTCCGCTCATGCGCCGCTACGACGTTCGCCGCTTCCACGCGCGTGTTGTTGACAGTGAGCAGCAGGCCAAAGATCTGTACAAAATACAGGAAGGGATTAGATGCGACCCACATCGTGGTGATGCCGCCGTGCCCAGTGCCACCCACGATATATGTGCCTATTATTGAGGCACAGAAACAGTATTACTGCAAAGGTAAAGTTAAAGAAAGAACTATTGAGACATCGCATTAGTCAACAAAACGAAGCGGCTACTTAACACACTTCGTATAACTAGGCTTCGTTGCGCTTGTCTCTGGTGCGCACTGGGTTGTCCCAAACTCCGGTGACACTGTGTACATGTCCACTGTCACAGAGGCCTGTGCCTTCCCTGCAGCTGTCACCGGTGGAGTAGCCGTCTGGCACCCGAACAAAGGGAAAATCGCAGCCGTGAACTTCAGCCATCCTTCAATAAAACATCGGTTGGGGCTAGTTGGTACACAGTACTTTAAGGTGAAAATCCTTACTGCAAAGTCGTTAAGCGTTTCTCCAAGATCATCGAAGGAATATCCACATTCAACTTTCAATGCCCATCATTGTGGGTTGTGCTTCTCTGTCTGCTACTGCATCCCAAGCGTCCTCGCGAAAGCACGCGCAGGTGGCCATATGGCCCTGGGGATGAAATTTATCTTAACTTTGCTCCAATTTTGTGTCATTGTGCACAGTTTTCATTTAACATATCTGAGGACTATGCGAAAAATATTCGTATTTATGAACAATGTCTATTCGATCTGGTCTTCAAATTGAATAGAGCACTATTTAATTCGCTATCTGAAAGTGTTGAATATTCGCACACCCCTAGAAAGACGACAGTCTGCGTTGTAGAGCTAAGTCATGCTTCAGGAGCTGCCTATACTGTTTCACCGTAACTTGGCAAACTGCGAAGGCTGCGTGGGTCCTCTGCACTCTACGCCGAAGAGAGCCGTCAGCTAAAATAGTTCGCGTGTTTAATTTTAATACGAGTTTCTTTGCTCGAAACAGTTTTTATCGTTCTCATTATAGTCATCGTCAGGCATTTTTTTTTAAAATATAATTTCATTTGTAATGCTTCTTTATTCATGTGGCGCCACTTTGCCTTTCGGTTAGGAACAAAGTAGGTCTGACGGACAAGGGGTCTGGGGCAGAGTGTACTAGAAGTTCACTGTACTTCACTGTTCACCCTTTCTAGTTTACTGTAGGGGGGGGGGGGGGGAAATACCTGTATGGGTTGTCTGCACTAACGCTAGCCACCATACTATGGCATTTTCTTTCCTTCTTTCTTTCTTTTCTTATTTTTTTTTAGCAGACGACAGCTTCCCCTGTCGGGAGTGGCCCGCTTTGGCGGCGGGTGGAGCGGTACCACGGGAGGAATTACGTGGCCTTCTACCACGATAGTATTAGTCCACAGCGCCCACAGCCTTCCCCGTTTGCTAAGTTACAGTGGAACAGATTATGATATAGCACAACGCTATATCATAATCGAAGCAATTAGCCTTGTGTAGTCTGTACTAGCAACTCGTCGCTTCAGCGAAAACTTCTAGCATGGAAGTGGGTAAAAGATCAATGTAATTATGCACATTGAAGTCAAACGTGTTGTACAGGCGCACGTGCATACCAATGGCACAATACGTAAATCTGACGGACAGAGAAGCACAACCCACAATGATGGGCATTGAAAGTTGAATGTGGATATTCCTTCGATGATCTTGGAGAAACGCTTAACGACGTGCGTGGTCTCTTGGCGTACGTTGTAGAGTTACTGTATAGGATCCCTTGTACGGTAACGCTAGTGCGCAGTTCCTCCCAGTGACACATGCGCGCAATCTTTCCAGTGCCATACGGGCGCAGATTTAGAGAAGTGGCGGGAAGTCAGTATACGGTGGAAGGCGAATCGCACTGATGCGACAAGAGATGGTAGTTTGAAAAGGTGTGCGCCGCGCAACGGCTGCCGCCATAGGCACTCCTCCACTCGCCGGCGGAATGTGATGGCCCGAAGCAGGTTCCAGCTTGTTTAGAACGAGGACGGATGCGCCACATGTAAACTCCGTCGCATATCATGGGCGTTATAAAGCAAAGCTATTCCAAGCTCTTTCTGCAACCAGCCCTCCAGGATTGGTCAGACGTTCCCCCCCCCCTTCGCCTGCCACGCGATGTCGCGAGAACAGGTAAAACTCCCTATCTGATATGACGTGTACACATTAGATTACGCATGAATATTTTATTTATTTATTTATTTCAGATACTGTCAATCCAAGTGGGATTTTTACAGGTTGGGCATATAACATGTACTCACAAATAGCGATAAAAGCAGGTTTACATGATTTCAACAATGATATTTGCAATCGACACGAAGCAGATATACCCATATGGTAGGAAATGAAACAAGACTGGTGCATTTCATTGGCAAAAAGGCGTGACATTGCATAGGCAAATACAATGCTCATACAGATTTCATTTTATACAATGACGTGAGTGGTGTTATTTCCGGCTAACATAATCTAATTATTGCGCAACAGCTCTTCTGCAAGGTTTACAAATTTCGGCAATGATGTGTTAGTCGTTATGCAGGGGTCCAGGCTATTCCATTCTCTTATTGCAAGAGGAAAGAACGAATATATAAAACAGTCAGTGCGAAATGCGTACTCTTTAAGTGTTAATGAAGGCTTATGGCGGGAAGGTCTGGTGTCAGCTAGGGATATATACAACGAAGTATTTATTCGCAATGCATTGTGTACTAATTGGAACAATAATTTTAGTCTTGCTAGTTTGGCGCGGTTCGCAGAGTAGAAATACAGGCTTTTTCTTTTGTTATACGAAACAAAAGAAACCAAACAAGAGAAAAAAAATAATTATTTCCGGTTGTCCACATTTTTCTTGCCATTGTATAAGGGTGGAGCATAGGCGTTACTGAAACAATTGAATTTCTCAAAGTAAAATGCTTCCGAAAATTCGTGATGTCCGACCTACACACAACCTACAGACATGATAGCGCCGGACTGCAACCCTCCACAATTAGTCAAATGTTGTTGGGCGCCGCCCACTTCGCCTGTCTGTCACGCGACGTCACAAAACTGCGAAAACTGACCATGTCAAAGTGACGTTTACGTATTACATACCCATTTATATGCCGAACAAAAGTGACATTCTTTTTTCGGAGTAGCCGATGACTTCCGGCGTTCCGAAAGGAATAGAAGATGTCCGCCTACCGATCACTCGGACACTGGCTACTCGGAGCTTCCGGGGAGCATGAGTTTATTGGCGTATAATAAACATTTTTTGCTTGTCAGTATAAGGTTGTTGAGCCCTCTCGGCACGTTTACGACATCGCTCTGCCAACTATTCTTCGTGATGATCCGTTTTAGCGGAATTTTTAACATTCCGTTGCACGCCGCCGCGATCTTCGACAAGCCACCGTAAACTAAGCAAGGGGAAGCGCACCAATCGCTGACCTCGGAACCGACCTCCTCATCCGGTTATCTATTTTCACTGCACTAGCTGGGCCCCACCGAAATCTTCTTCACTGCGGCGTGCTCCTCGCCTCTTGCCCGCCAATACCATAAAAGAAAAAAGAAAAAACAACAACTTGGAGGACTCTTAAGCTTCGCCTTTGAGAGTGGAACGCGATAGCGTTATCGGGCCCCATTGACGCCGACACTGATACCGAAAATTGTGCGACACGGAGCCCTATAGATAATAATGGCGGGCCGATCCCAGCGGCAATGCAAGGCAAAGAAATGGCTCCCCCCCCCCCCCTTAAGGCAGGGGCTACAAGCGGTGACTCACACCCCCGTAAGGAAGGAAAAAGGGGTTTGTATTTGAGTTTTCGCGTAGCAAAATTATGCTTTCTCGTACATTCCAACTATTTCCTCGTAGATTAAAATTGCAGTCCGACGTTATCATGTCTGTAGGTTGTGTGTAGGTCGGACATCACGAATTTCCTGAAGAATTTTACTCTGAGAAATTCAATTGTTTCAGTAACGCCTGTGCTTCACGCGGTGGGCCTGCGTGGTTGTGGTTCGGGATGATTTTTTTTTTTTTTGACGGACAACCCTGTCTACGGTGGGCGCAGACGCCGACACCATATGTTCTGCGGCACGGGGCCAATCAGCTTATATGCAACTGTGCGCTTCCGTTGGTCTATGTGGTTGTATGCTAGTGAGTGAGGACTCGGACGCTACATTGAAAAAGTGCCGTGTATAAAATGCTTCGTACTTTGTATATGTTATCGTCCTGGTGGAATTGTGCCGTGATTGTGATACAGTGTTCGCATCCTCTCTTGTTGAAATAAACTTTCTAAACACATTAACGATCTCGCGTTAAAACCTGTCAAGATGGGCAATGCTACTGGTCGTGAGAGCAAACAAAAGTGACCTCCGATAAACAAGGAGAGCGTATGATTGGTCTGCTTAAGGTAACGCTGCGGGTCACCGCCTTGTGCTCGCGTCGGCGATTACGTAAATTTGACGTCCGGAGATTGTAATAAAAATAGATTGGTATAGCTTTACGTTACAGAGCCACAGTTACAGTGACGCGCTAAAGAATGCGACACGGTATACTGTCATATTTATTGCAGTAGAGCTGCAAGTTGTGCTAGCTGGTGCATGTTCATCTTGTAAAAAAGGGGCATTGCACTAAAAACACACGGACAACATACTGCGCGCCTTCTGTCCACTTCTACTTCTGTGATCCGTATGTTTTTAGCGCAATACCCCCTTTTTACAAGATGTCACATCAATGTAAACGCGGCTACAAACTGCGCACACATCACTTTCAACTTTTAGCTGAACCCCATGGAGGTACATTATTCCTTTTCCAAATGTCTGTGGAATATATCAATCTTCTCCTCCCCCTTTCATCGAAGTGATGTCCTTACATTACAGTAATAGTATTACTGTGGCAGGATCCTGTTCATTCTTCAAGTAATCATCTTGTCCCGATCGTAAGTGTCGCGCAGCCTTTGTCATTGCCTTCCATATCGGTGTTTTACATGCGTTGGCCTTGAGTGAGACAGCAGATCGGGTGCTTTGTTCCCTTTTTGCAGTCTTTTTGCAGTGACGTCACTCAGTTGTGGAAAAAGACGCAGTCAAATCTCACTAAGCCGCGCCTGTCTGCAATCTCCATTTCCCCGACGCTACTAGGGCGAAAAGGAAATTTTCTTGTGCCTTTCAGTTCTATCAAACGAGGTCAGCGGTCGTGGTCAGGGCAGCCAGTTCGCGCGCGGCGCCCAGTAGTTCAACACTACGGAGATCGACGTTACGGACCACGGTCCTGTCACCGAATTTGTGATGTGCCTTCCATCTCGCCATGAGGCAGCGGTGCCGGATCTTCTAGGGTAAGCGTTTGTTTATTCAGTGAAATCACAAAATGATTAGCCACGTTTAAGGAACCCAACAAAGTCGGGTCAAGTTGGTTTGTCGGGTCAAAATCCGGTCGTCCAGTTCATGTAAATGCTAGCGGATCGGGCCGAGCGAGCGTCGAAACAAATTGTTTCAATCGAATGCACTTGACGCCACTACAGGCGGGCACGAAATAAAGCCAGAATAGAGGGGCTTTAGGACGAAACAGATAGAACTGTTTCGTCCATTCTTTAATGCCGTCAAGTGCATTCGCTATGCCCGACCAACTCATTTCAAAGTACTATTCTGTCAACCTGTCGGCAAAGGGAGGGCATACTCGCCCCATCCGCTTGCATAAATGTGGTCGAATCGAACTGGATCAGCTCGTCTTCTGACTCGATTCGCTATCAATTTGGTATAGCAGAGAGCAGTGTAGAAAACGTACGCTGCTTGCTATATATTATTATAACGGATATGTTTAAGAGGTAAGCGAGAGAGAGAAAAATAACTTTTATTTATGTAGCCGGCAGATTGCTGATGCAACGATTTCTGTTGATGTACAGAAAGAAAGAAATCTATAAAGAAAGAAAGCAAGAAAGAAAGATAGGTAGGGGGGCCAACCCTGCCTAGATGGTGGCCAGAAGCCCTTCGGCTGTGGCGGCATCCCCGGCCTGCAGGACGGCCAAAAGTTGGTCTTCGGGTGCCGAGCTGAGCAGCACGGTCTCCCACTGCGTCCCATCTTTAATTCTTCGGCCTTGTTTATATTTTTGTGGTGACTTTGATAATCACTTTCGCTTCAAGTGAATTTTTAGCCGTGCCCAATCATTAAACTCTTATGCGTTGTCTCGTGCAGTGAAACTTTGTCATGGTATTTTCAACGTCATCGTGGTGCTCACTGATCCTGTTGGGTATCGTGAAGAGTTACAAATCCGAATTTTGCTCAATTACTGGACAGCTTTAGGTCAGTGTAAGCAAACCATTTGAGTTCCCCTTGCTTACGCAAGCACGTTGGGTCCCAGCAAGACCCACGCAGAGTTTAGGTCTAATATAAAGCCATGTTATATAATGATTCCCGCTTTGTTTGGCATATGTCTCGTGCCTGCGTTTTTTTATCCTATCTTGTCCTTACTTTACTATAACCAACCCTCCTTAGAGCCTGTAAAATATTGACACGTGTACTTGTTTGTCTTTTTTGAGTGACCGCTTTTTACCGTCTAACCATGTTATCGCTCAGCGCGGGTCGCGCCCACACGTATCGGAAGTTTCTTGAATGTTATCGATGGTTGTTTTTGCTGTCTGTTGTCATCGAACCTTGTGTAATCTAATTTAGAACTTTCTGGAAGACACGCGGGCACCAGCGATTACTCTGGAACCTTCGATGACTGATGTGTAAAAGCCGACGTGCTCGACCCACTGATCAGATTTTTGACGATCGCGGACTGTTCGCCGCTGTCGCCGTTCTTTGAGTTTAGCCTGTTTTTGAGGGCACTTTCGTCATCCCCAGTTTTTCTGCTTTCTTCACCGTCACTGACTACGCGACAATATAGATAAATTAATAAATAGGTTTTGTTTGCACAACGGTGTCAAGGGTGCCGGAACTAGAGACATTCACAGATTTCGCACAGCTGCTATAGCGATTAGCGCAACTTTAGCCACACAAATTAAGGCGACTCTTTTGACCAAGCTGACAGTGACGGCTGATACCTACTTTCCAGTGTTGGTAAGCGCGCATATAAGATAGTAAGCGCTAATGGGTAAGCGGGTCGGGCTGCTGCGCTGAGAGAACTGAGTTCAAGAGCAACCGCCGGACCAATTTAAGCCACTGCTTATTCGGCACTGTGTGCCTATGGGCCACTCATTAACGAACCTCTTTGACGCCGACAGGTGTCACTGGGGATGGAATGTTGGTCTGGGTATGTGGTATGGGTATGCACCGCTCTTCATTGAATCGCTTCAAGGCGAGACGCTAGATAGATGTATTACGTGCAATAACTGTACGCGAACTTTTTCGAGCGCAATTTTTTATTTCAATACTTGAAATTTGACGGGGTACGCCTTTGTACTCAAGACGAATGCCTACCCCCGAATACTACATTGCACGGGACGGACTTGATTCGTAACTCACCGTTTAGTATACATACCTTCAAATTTCATTTGTGCGAGAGAGTGCATAGACGATTGGCAGTCGGCTTCGTTCCAACCGAACAAATGTGCGCACAACCGGTGACTATTCGGCGCTGAAACATTTTGAGGTCCGGAAGCAGCTTCGGAAGAGGAGTGGTCATTAAACTTTCGCTGTTGAGAATAAATTTAAAAGTGAATATCGACGAGAATTCTAGCCTTGAGCAGAGCTTCTTTTGGGCGGCAAGTGATATCGTCGATTGTTTGCAACTTCTATGTTGGCTGCGCCGCATAGCTCTGTTCTTGTGGAAAAGTCGTCCACTAACATACATTTATCTGTACATAAAAAAAATGAAGTGGTTATGTCATCAAAGAAAAAGAGAATATGAAGAGAGAGAGAGAGAGAGAGAGAGAGAATAAACATCTTTATTATGTGAATTTAGCTTTGGAGAGGAGTCCTCATTCCAGAATGCCTTGAACTCGGGCAGCGTCCTGGGCCCTCGCGATCAGCCGTTGCTGATCCTCGAGGTTGGAGCTGGCCAATGCTCTCTCCGAAAGCTCGTTGGTGTGATAGGGGTTCGGATGATTTAGTGGCGCCTGTCTACAAGCATACACATACTATACGCCTAAGGGACCCGGGTTTTCCGCAGAAGCGGCATTGCGGGAAAGGAAGGAAGGAAGGAAAAAGTGGAGAAGGAAATGCAAGGAGGTTAACCAGTTTAGCTTAACCGGTTTGCTACCCTACACATGGGAACGGGATGGGGGGATGAAAGATGGGGAAGGGAGAGAGAGAGAGAGAGCACATAGCACAGCACACACACATCGTCCGTTAGAGTCCATCACTCTGGCGTGGTACGTGATATCACTGTCACAGCCGCTTGTCCAATCCCGTCTCTTTCAAAAACCGAAGTAGTTCCTTCGTCGCCTTCAGCTACGATGTCTTCTGTCGGCGGCATGTGAAAATCGTGTCGAGGGACAAGGGTCTAGTGTCAAGGTGCGCTAGAACGGATGCCAGGGACTGTCGCTGAACATTATATTCAGGACAGGCATTGCGGGGAGAATTGTGTAAGGGCTATGAGGTGATTTCTGGTTCGGTGGGGGAATATATTGTAGAGCTCGGATTGTATTGTATTGTATTGTACTGTATTGTATTGTATTGTATTGTATTGTATTGTATTGATTGGATTGTATTGTAGGGCTCGGAGGAATCTCTCCTGCTTTTTAGGTAGTGACTTGTGTTGGGGACCTGTGTTGTGTTGTAATGTTGTGTGATCTCTTGGTACGAGACTAGAGGATGCATGCGCTCGGACTCCGATTCCTCAACGTCACCTCGGTGTGTCAAATCTTGAGCCATGGGGTTGGAGATCCCGTTATCATGAATGTCGTGGTGAGCTGGCGCCCAGATGATCATGACTGTTCTTGTTGACGGCTTTTGATTGATTGTTTTGAGCGTGTTGGTATGAATTCTGCCGCTAGCCAAGCTGCGACACGCCTGCTGACAGTCGGTCACTTCAACCTCTGTATGGGAGAGCGCGAGAGCTATGGCCGCTTGCTCGACTTGTGGAGGATTGTTTCGGCGGAATGAAATTCTGCTCCGATGTTGCTTTTTCACGATTGCGGTGGCTGTTGCGGCTGCTCGCCTGGGGTAAGACGCCGCATCCGTGTAGGCTGTAGAGGGTTTACTCCCGTATTGCTTGTAAGCAAGGAAAGGTAGTTAATCGGAAGAGTGTTTGGTTGCCCATCTTATACAGGGGAGGAGGGAGTGTAGTTTTCGCGCTTTCAGCTGTTTACTCTCGATGACTGACTTGTGGTTGATTTACTCAAGATGAGTACACGAGGCGACAAGTGCACTAATTTTGATGCGGAAGCATCAAATGGATCTCTGAGCGAAAAAGCTGGCGGCGTCTATAGCATTGAAACGGCACCTAACTTCCACTTGGCTGCGCCGCCACGTCACGAATGCGCCTTGCGCGCTCCTGACGCTGGCTCGCGTTTGCTGGCATAGCGTGCCAGGTGTTGCTTGAGGGGAGAAGACATCGCCGCGATATGCCACGCCATATTCGCTCTCGGAAGCCAAGCGTCCTTCCTTTCTTTAGATCACTATCATCATCTCTCAGAAGCCTGCATTATCCGCGCGTACCTTGTCCTAACTGCGCCTCGGTAAGGCCAAATCAAAACGCGCCAACCCTCTCAACGCGTTCGCTTGCCCGCAAGGTGTTCATAACTCGAAGCACTGCTCAGCGGCGTTCGATTGGACATTAATGCTTTCGCATTCAAGAACTCGTAAGAAGTGCTAAGGTGTCCTCGGAAGTTTTCGGTAGGCATGTCTCGGTATAAAAGACGAAATCGTATAACTGAACATCCGGAGTGAGCAGCAACCGATATTTTTTTGTGAACGTTTGCCATCAACACGTGCTTGTATGTCGCTAAAAAACAAGTACTTTCGCGAAGAACATAGACAACCAAACAGTAAGACGCCGCGGCGTACGGCCGCCGCAAGCTGCCTAAACTGAGTAATGGAAATTCTTAACACTGTTTGGTCTGCGTGGATGTGCGATTTTTTGGGGGTGAAACTGACCATCGCGCTTAGGTTAGCCTTGTATGGACAGGAGTGTCTGTTCATGAACGCCACAGAAAAATGAAGCGCGATGCCTTTGTAAACGTGGTCCACTCATGCAGTTACTAGCTTCTCCCCACCCATTCCACCATTTTGGCAAGACCGCTACGTTTTACCAAATCCGTGCAGTGCAGTCAACGATACGGATCGCGTTGGCCAATCGGGAAAGAGAACCACGGAGAAGGGCTCGTTGACTAGAGCGTTGCCAAACCATCCGTGCCTGGCACCTGAGATGGACCGAAGAATCACGGATAAATTACCGCACACAGTGGAACAGCGCACAAGGCTTTTGTTTTCTACATGGTTGCTTTGGTAAATTCTGTACCTGTGAGCACTGCCCGCTTTTAGTGCGACGGAGTAAACGCACAGTTGGTTTGCTAACGATGAAATTCTGCACGGGCCAAACAGGCAGATTTAGCGGAGTTAAGCCACTAACTTGGTTTCATACCAGCGAGGTCTCACAAGGCCAGATTTAAAAACGACTAAAATTGTCACTTACCATTGTTTGAACGCGACTGTCGTTGGAATACGGCTAAATAAGCCGACCTGACTTTGGCGGGTTATGCGCGCTCCGCCTCCCTGCACAGTGAGCTAATTTAACTCTGTATAAAGCGAGCTGTTCACATGACGGCTATGCGAAATAGGCGGCTGACGGCTAAGCAGCTATGCAAACGTGGCTTGTCTTCCTCATAAAAAATAGGCAATCTAATTCCACGCAGGGTGCAGGACTATGTGGTTCAAGCTGTGCAAGTCCATGACGTCATCCTGCCGCTGGGGCCTCCGCCGCCACCAGACGTCCGCCAAGAAGGCCTGCTACCAGAAGTGGTTCTTCGGATCGATGCGCGCACGGTCGTCTCAGGGTGTTTCGCCGCCGTCGAGCTGTGCCGCCTTGGTCTAGACTTTTCGGTCTCTTCTTTAGTGATGCGAGCGGTCTTCTTCATCTTCTTCGCTCTCACCTGCCACCATGCACCGGCAATCTTGCCCGACCTGGATCCGCCTGACGAGGTTGTTTCTCTAGGACGTGGCACTCCGCTCGTCGTCGCTTTCTGCCTCATGATTTTCACCATAGCAGTAAGCAGTCTGTTCGACATGAGCGTACTGCAGAAGCTCGCGTGCCCTGTCTTCTCCACCGTCGTGGCCACCATATTGGCACTGGTCGTCTAGTGACGCGTGCATACGGGTCAACGGGCCTGTGATGAACGTGAAGAGTCTCATTTCATGGATCGCTGTCATGTTTATCTGTGCTGTGTTTAATTTATCATGAGTCGCGAATGACATGTATGCTGTTTTACCGAGCCTTCAAGATCTACCTGCTACGATATCGGAGCAAAGCAAGAAAAAAAGAAAGACTGTTCCCCAGCACTCATTTGCAAACGAAATTTCAGCGATTTCCATCATGCACTCTTTTCACCACCAGCACTTGCAAAGCCTGCGCACTTGTATGTCATGCCATCTGCATATGCTGACGCTCTTATTTACAGGATATATGCTTTGCAAGAGACACCTGGTGCTACATATAGGATTTTGTGTTCACGCGCAGCAGATATGTGGTTTAAATGAGCGCACTCAGTGAAATACAGCGAAGGTAGAACTGTTTTTTCGGAATCACAATTTTTATGGCAGGAGGTTGCAGAAATTGTGCGAATACCCTTAATAAGAGTCCCGCTAACTAAAATACTAATATCGTAACTATAGTTCAATACATGTGTTGTGTTCGGGGAATTGAAGAGAGAGATAGAGAGAAAACATTTATTCGGATCATCGAGGTGGTAGCTCTTGAGGTCGAGTGGGTGGTGTCCTCATTCCAGGACTCCACTGGCCATGGCAGCTCGACGTACTTGCTGGACGAGAGCTTCTTGTCCCGCCAGGGTATCGCCGGTCAGCTGTACCTCCCACGTGCTAGGCGTCTTTAAGTGTTGAGGTTTGCCCCCGCACCCCCACGAGAGGTGAAAGAGTGTAGGGCGTGTGTCGCCGCACCAGGGGCAGATGCCGCGATATGTATGTGCGAGCATTTTACTGTATCTGTGTAGGTTTGGAAATGTGTTTGTCTGAATAAGTCGGAGAGCTATTGAAGAAGTGAAGAAATACTTTGTTCGAATGAACCCTGTAAGCTGGAACATTTAAATAAACAGTACCAATCGCTATACGTGTGCTGGTGTCGTGAATACCTACTCCAAATAATTATTCATGTGCAGGAAGTAGGGAGCCTACAATATCGCCCGTAAGACTGCCTATTCTTGAGAGAGAGAGAGAGAGAGAGAGAGAGAGGGAGAGAGAGAGGGAGAGAGAGAGAGAGATAGGTGACACAGAGGTGACACAGAGGTGACACATAATTTTGAACACAGCTACAAACTCATTTACCGTGATTTTTGGTATACATTCGTGTGGACAATGGGAGCGCCTCCCCGAGGAGCCCGAGAAAACTAGACACGCGTGACGTTTCGACGGGACCACCACCACGGGAGAACGAAAGGAAAGGAAAGTAGATTACGCAAGCGATCGGAACGTCGACAAAGAGAAGGGGGTGCGAACGTAGACATGGCCGACGTGGGTCAAAGCGTAGCATCTGTTCATATCAGCTTAATATCTGATATGAGTTCTACTTGGGCCCAAGATATTAAACTTATTTTTGCAAGTTGGCGAAGTGCTTGAAGCCTACTTCACCTCCGCCGCGAGTCGGCCCGGTACTGCACTATCTTCTGGACCAACCCACAGTTTTGCACATGCAGAACAGAAATGTACGTAACCCCTAGCCTTAAATAATTCGCTGTAACATGGAACTTTGACCTTAATTTTCTCTTTTAATAATCAGCGTATTTCCGCAAAATTAGCGATAATATAGTGTTGAAAGAATGCTTTATCACTATAGACTGGTTTATCAGTATATATTCTTTCTGTAGAGGGAGATCAGGGAGCTCTAGAAATATGCGACCCAAATATATTCTTTCTGTAGAGGGAGATCAGGGGGCTCTAGAAATATGCGACCCAAAGTTAGGGGACGCTATCGGCCAGGTGTACAAAGAACGCAAGGAAGTGTACGAGAAAATAAATAAGTAAAGAACTGCTAAAATCGTACCAAGGAGTTTGAGTTTTTCGGTATGCAAAGCAGGGGCTATTATTTCTAAAACTCCCTATTAGGGAACTTTAGAAATACGAGGCACCCCTGCCTGCGAAATAAATTCCTGGCTATATGCCACTGTAGCCGACAAGAATTATTTGTCGTGCTCAGGTTTGGACTGTTTAATTCTGATTTCAAGAGACAATCGTATCTATATTACTCCGGCTTCACAGTATTGTTTGATTTGCTTCTATTCTGGTCTTCTGGACGCGACGCACACAAACTGGGGAGGTTAAGGTTGAGTGCCCTGTTGTCACAACAGCAATTAAGTTCTGAAGGTGAAAAAAATTTTCATCAGACTTCACGCAGTCAAACAGCATTGAGTGAGCTGTAGTTTTTTTTTTCAGTGATTTTTGTGTGGTCCAGCAATGACACAAAAACAAAATGTAAAGATATTTTGCACGAAGATGCGGTCGAAGTGCCCAACAAAGTTTGCCTCATCGGAGATTCTTCAATATGCGCATGCGCTTGTCCTTCCTCTCATGATTGATGACTTTGTGGAGGCTAAGCAATGTACGAAGCCTGGGTAGTTTGTTGAGGCGTTGTCGCTAAAGTGGCGCCGAGTTTCATTAAAAGAATGCAAGAGGAGGGTGTGGCCAAACAAGATTCTGGTTTATACTGACACTATTTGCTTTTGGGCTTCGACCGCGGGGAAATTCAGATAAGTTTTTGCTTGACCAACGTGCTGGCATGGCGAAAGCGAAAGGAGGCTATATAAAAAAAAAAAGTTGGGTGGAGATGATGTCCGGAAAGTGAAACCGGAACGCCGCCATCTTATGGTGGGCACGAACAAACATTAACTCATAGTGAAGCAAAGGGAGCACTTCCTTCGCCCTCCCTACGAGTTTATTACAGGTAAATTTTCCGTACAGATCTTTCTCGACGTATAGATTTGTGTCACCGGTTTTATGATGAAGTCTACTCACCTTTCAAATTTTGTGAGAGATCATAATATCAGTACTCAGCCAAAGACGACACCTTAGCAAGAAAAAAAACGAGCTTTCACTTTCCAATGAGCCGTTCACCTAGTTTAATAGAGAAAGAGCACTTCGGTTGTGAGCGGACTTGAACTCTGGGGTCGCTCTCTCAGAAGTGACATATGGTCAAGCGCTGGCTTCACCTGTGCTGGTGAGGAGCACAACCAGATCGGACGGCGTGCGCGTCCCCGCTTAAGGCCTTCACAAAGGGAGTGTTTGCTATCATGGATCGCCGTTCTTCCGCTGCGCTGGAGGCCCACACCCCGTTCTGTCCGAGCGCTTTCGCTGGCCCCGCTATGCGGAAAGACCATTCGAGGCGCTTCCTCCCCGCTTTCCTATCTTGCGCGCGCGAGGTTGAGCCGCGAGTGTCTGCTCCCCTTGCACGCTTTCACTCGCACATGCAGTATACGGCGCTTGGCGACGGTGTTATCGCCCTTGGCCTTTATACAAGACATCACGGCGACGCCGACGGCAAGAAATGCGCCTAGAGTGCCCATGTAATTCATATCGAAATAATATAAAAAAACCTGGTCGCTTCAAGAAGGCATTAAAAAACACTATTTACGACTCCTCATTAAAGAAACATCTTTCTTTCAGAGGTTAATATACACATCAAATGGTTATGACCTCGATTACAAACCTACAGCTGTAGATGAACCACAGGTTTCAAGGGCTTGCCACAGCATCATAGTCTCGCACCGCGAAAGAGGCCCAAGTCTTTTGCCACCGATGTAATAGTGGGGCTGGCTAATGCAATGCCGCTGCTACCCTGCTAGGTAAATGAGCGGTCACTGTTCAGAGGGGAGCATCACGTGCGGGTGAGCTCAGGAACACAGAGATACACCGGACTGCAGTTGGTACACTCCGCGCGCTTACTGCGCTTCTGTTGTTTTCGACGAGGCTAACACGACTTTGCTCTCGCCAGAACTACGTGCGCCGAAGTCAGCAGACGGAAGGGAAATAGTGCATTAGCACTGGGCGCGTAAGCGACTAGCGACTTGTCTTGTCACGGTATACGGTTTAGTAACGCTCTTGCGCTTAAGTCGCGCGGGAACTTGTGCCACTTTTGCACCGAGAGATTCGATGCGGGAAAGCCGCACCGTGATCTGCACCGCAGAGGGGCATGAGCGTACCGGAGCCTGAATGGAACTGGAAAAGTTGTGAACGCCATGAAGTTAACAACACGTAATATACAATTGCACCTTACTGAAAATAACGATAGACTAAATTTGTACACAGTACTTAAATCCCACAAGAGCGGGTGCTTGATGGTGCGTGGCGGTGTCTTCTCGGCAATGATGAATGTCTTATTTCGCATGTAGCTCATCTAGCCACCAGTGAGCTAAGCAAAATATCAGCACCCCGTGTCTCGTTTTGTCAACGTATGGTAATAAAATTTCTGCTTAAGAGGAAAGTTCAGCCGCAGAAATGTATAAGAGACGTCACCTTGCGTAATGTCGCAGGTGAATGATCTCAAGAAATGCGTGTAGATGTATCAGATGTGTTAAAGATGGCCAGATGGTGCATTGCAAGCTCTGCCTCGGAGCGGTCGCTTTCGGAGAGCCGCGACTGGAGCCAACGAGAAGGCGGTTGATGCACTCAACAAAGAAGGCGGGCGAGAAAAAGCGGACGGAATAGTAAACGTTATTGAAATAGGGCACATCGCAGTTCAGGAGAGCATTGAAGGCTGATGTTGCTGCAAAACGAATGCCACTCGATACGTTGCAACATCGCATGGAGCAATGTCACTAATTGCGCGCTAAGCGACCTGCAAAAAAGAAAGAAAGAAAACACCGCCCAATACGACAATGCGCGCCTTCACAGTTCCCCCGTGGAAAGAATTCGCACAATGGGAAGGTAAGTGCTTCTGCACCGCTTCAAATGCAATCGAAATCGAGGCCAACTGTACAAGACACCGGAGACGACCCGTGCAGCAGTGAGTCATTCTCTCTACAAGGCTAGAACAGAGCTCTGTCGGAGGTGCCTTTCTCAAGCTTACTGACCTGCGGGAAGAGTGTGTACTGAAAAAGTGAGGACTATGTGGAAAAATGAACAAAAGTGTACAAAACAGCAGTTTCGCTTTCAGTATAATGCACCGCTTTCGTTTATGAAAAGTTGTTGTGCATTGCTTTCATTATGATTCACGTAGTAAGGTGGTGCCCTTATTCCGTTTGTTCTTGTCAGTAGAAAGCTAGAAAAGAAAAAGCCTGTTCTCAAGGTGGTCTTATCATTTGAACGTCGGCCAGCCTATAGGAGACCACCACTTCGACGGAAAAAATGGCTCCTGTCGAAACGCCAGCCTACCTCTCTCTATGTGGCACTTAACCTATAAACAGTTTTTTTTTTCGCCACAACATTCGGGAAGCCGAAATCATGCAAACTAAAATAAAGCACGCTTTATTTTCTTTCTGTATTTCAAACATAATTAGCGATAACGGACGCAGTCCTTCAAAACACAATTTGCCGCGGTCTGAATGAAACGTGTACCGTGGTCTGAATGAGGCCTGACGCGCGTGGGAAACGACAGCTGCTCCGCTTTGCTTCTCCAAAAACAGACTCATAATTATGTGGCAGCAAGGCACAATGAGGTGGCTGTATTGGAGCTTCAGTTATGAGCAGGGGAGCAGGAAAGCGACGAAATATGTTCGCGAATGTGTAACGCTGTACCGTTACGAACTCAACAAATATCGCAAGCTAATTAACTGCGCGTTAACACATAATCCAGAGGATGTATAATGTTCCATTAAGCATCGCTGAATAGAATATAGAGCTAATTTGAACATGTGTCAAGAGGGCTCTAAGTGATGTATATCCACCACCGTTTATCTGACTACGACGAATACCAAACAAGCCACAGTTAGACCATGCCGCGCTGTTTGATGCTTGTTTTAGTGAAGCTGTGCGCGTATGTTCTTTTATTGTATTTCGTCTTCATCTGGTTATAATGGTTGACAATTAAAGCATCTGCATTGATTGCAAGTTGACCAGTATGGGGTGGCGTACGCAAACGCACGCACGCACGCACGCACGCACGCACGCACGCACGCACGCACGCACGCACGCACGCACGCACGCACGCACGCACGCACGCACGCACGCACGCACGCACGCACGCACGCACGCTTGTATTGTATTGTGCCACATGTAGATATTCCCCTGATTCTATGCGGAATTCGACTGTTGCTCGTGCACTGTATGTGCACGCAGTGTGTCTGAAAGCGTAGTGCTTTCGTGTCATCTGCCTTACACATAGTTTGCGACTTCGAATAAAATTCAATTGATAGACGGCACATCTGTCCTGATCATTCGTTTGTCCCGTCGTCTGCGTTGTCTGTGTTGTGTGCGAATGTTGACAGAAGCATTTCAACATGGAAGGCCTCCCGAAGCTGTCGGTATATGCCACCCAATGAAGCCGTCGTAAAAAAAAAACTTTACACTGGTCCTGCGGGGGAACGAATATAAGACGTGGGAGCAGGATCTGCTGTTATTTACCGCAGCGTCAAACGTTGTGAAAGCATTTGTGCGCAGCGCTCGTGTCGTACGCTTCTTTCTTCGTCCCTTGTCTTAATGCTGAGTTTTGTTTGTTACCACGAGTGCCTTACTGCTACCAAGAGTGGGCAGGGAGCGACGCACCTTGGGAACCTATAGGAGCGCATGTGTGCTCCCATGACGCACCGCGACCAATATACGCTGTCGAGAAAACTATTAATCCGAGTTTCTCTGGCGCGCGGTCTCCTGAGAAAAGCAGGCAGAACGAGGACGAATGCCTCTTCCGTATTTCTAGAGAGAAGAACGTCTAAACGAATGTGTGGTTGCACGACGGCCGGGTAATAGCCCTTCTTTCTTTCTAGATAGATAGATAGATAGATAGATAGATAGATAGATAGATAGATAGATAGATAGATAGATAGATAGATAGAGAGAGAGAGAGAGAGAGAGAGAGAGAGAGAGAGAAAGAGCAAAGATTTCTCGGCATCGAATTTTTGCCTGTTCCACTGCCTTCCAGAGTGCCGCGTTTTTTCCTTATTCTTTGTTTCTTTACAGCAAAAATCGAACATGAATTCTAGCAGTCTGAAGTATAAAGCGTTAAAGAAAGTGGTGGTACGTTAGAGAAAGCCTGGTAGTTTCCAAGGACGACGATGGAGCCTCTTTTTCTGCCCGTAGAGGCCAGGAACGAATTGCGCCTGCTGCTCGTTCGTTATCACTAAACAGCACAGACACAAGCGAAACAAACGCGTTTCGACATCAGTGAAGATCACTTAAATGTGATGAAGACGCTACGCGAGTTCCTTGCTGCACGCAAGACGTCCGCTGCGATAGTCTCTGGGGCCCGTGGTAGGAACGTCCTGGCGTTCCTAGCGAAAGGGCCTCAAGGGTAACGAGAGTGCGACTCCACCTGAGGCTGGTATAGAAGGAGAAGACAACAGCGTTGATTGTTTCTCGAGACCGTCGCTATGCTTATCCTCATATCTTCATTTATTCCTGCTGAAACAAACAAACAAACAAAAAACAAACAAACAAACAAACAAACAAACAAACGAAGCACGACGCTATGACGCATTTTTTTTTCTTTTCTAAAAACAAACGAATAAATATTCGGCTGTCCAAAATAAACAAATATATTAAGCAGAATTCAAAGTGCAGGCAGGGTCAAAAGCTCACGGGAAGCGTGATCTGAGAAAGAAACAGAATACTTTCTAAGCCCGAGCACGCAGTCCCCTGGAATTTTTTATTTCGAAAGTTTCGAAAATTTTGAAAGTTTGCTCAACGGCATAAACTATTAAATATACAATTGTAGGCCGGTTTGATATACATCGATCGTGCCAGAAGGTTGGTCCCATAGAGCCAAGAATCATAGTCTGGCGGTCTCGTGGGATCAAGGCCCACTGTTTGCAGGTATAGCGCCGTCGTATCTGGTTTAGGCCATATCATGTACACAACAGCTGTTTGGTTCTACACGCGTGCGCTCGAGCTGGGCAATATGGGCAAGTATCCCCAAATGGTCCACGGAGGTGTGCGAGTGCTGCCCCGACACGGAGTCTCCGCAACACCATCTCTTCCTGGCGGGTAAGGCCGCCTAGAATTCAAATGTGCTACTTGTACTATATAGTGTACGCCAGCAGCGTAGTGTTCTATTGCTTTTGAGGCTTCAGGTTAACACTGGGCTGATATTTGACGTTGTTTCGGAATCTGTATCCGGTAAGCTTGTGACCTTCTCTGCAGGTAACGAACTACAGGCTTTAACAGATCAGTCATTTGCAATCAGTAAAATTGCTGTATACATCAAACAGCAGAATATCACCCGCACCAGTATGACATGCTATACTATACTCGAAAACACTGGCGCACCTGGTAGGCTTCTGGAGCTAACGTTCCGAGTAGGTAAATTCAGACGCTTCCCACGTCTCCACTTTGATGCTCCTGTTAAACGTAATCTATTTCCATTTTTTATCGAACAGCGATTAAGTGCGCAACATCGCTAGTAGCACCCAGCTTACTGGTAACGGAATGGAGCCGCTTTAATGTGAAGTTAGAAACAGACCAATTGAACTTCTTCTAAAACCTAGTTTCATGACTCTTCAGACTTTTTTTCTTCGTTTAAGGAACACTTAAGGGGACGTCAGCGCATTGTCGCACGTCTCGACGGCCGACCCTGACGTGATGTTCATAGAGTAATCTTTTGCACTGATCTTGATTCCGACAGCAAGCTGGTCGGATATGGGCGTATTGGCAGGTACCCAAGCCGCCCAAGCAATGAAGGCCGCACATGCGAAGTGCAATGTTTCGACACCAGGCGATTCTGTCGTTATGGGGCGTAAAAATGCAGTTTCGCACACGCTCGCGGATCCTTTTATTTCACCCCTGCCTGCACATTGCCGCAGTGGAATGAGTTCAACTCCCAGTGCACGCGGTGGCGCGAAGTTTTGCTTTTCGTTGCAACAGGGTGACGTTGAAGCTGAGTATGACAACGTTCATGGTCTCATGACGGTGGTGCGACAACGATGACGTAGCGGAAAGGACAGACAGATGGACCACAGTAACCACAGTTTCATTCTTTGATTGTCGCATGCAATAAAAAAGGCATGCCGTTATAACCGCTATAAAGGCATGACCTGTGAAAATACGCCATTCACACACCTTTGATGCTGCCCGGGTGCTTTCTTTATGCTTAGAGGCTCTGGTTACTTTCTTGTGCGACCGGTGTGGAAGCTTTTTAGAGAAAGACAAAGTGATCATTAACCACAGAAAGAAATGAAACGACCGTGCGAACTACCTTAGTATAAGCCACAAAATTGAGCCAAGTTGAGTAGAAGAAAAAATAGCATCGTCATTCAGGCGTATGTCATTTTCACATTTTATGACGCACCTCGAGATCTCCATGGCCGAAAGAATGCCTCCTGCGAAAAGTTGGAGAAAGGCGAACGACTTTCGCTTGTCTCATCGAAAATGCGTCGCTGCGAACAACATTTGCGTTGATGTTCACCGGGTGTGCACCATTGCGTCGTCGTGTATAGTACATTATTTTCCTTTCCGGCTTTGCGTATAAGGGTGCAGCCCTCGCGCAATCTGGGCCGGGCAGGCCTTATACATCTCCCCGCCCAGACAGATAGAGAAAGAAAAAAGATATGATGAAACGTAAAAACCTGGGGCGCAATCCTGCCAACACTGCAACCACATATTTGCACAAGCTTTCTACGCACCGCCGAATATTTTTCTTTCTTTTTTTTGGGGGGGGGGGGAAGAGGGGGGGAGGGGCTTCCAGTTCTTTGGCAAGAGCTCGCTAAGCACATTTTTCACATTCCACCGATGCCTCCTGGCATCGTTTCCCGCGATCCGGAATCCAGACGGCACCATAACAAAACCTTAGGAATAAAAACGAAACGGATGAAATGCGCGAAAGAACTGAGCTATTCAAGTACTTGAAGCCTTGCCACCAACTGAGCTTTCAAGACATCTGTGTTAGCAAAGCCTATTGCAAAGATTTGCTTTTTCCTTTGGTTTGGCTAAGGCCGAAGAAAAGCAAAACCAAAGACTGGCTGATATCGGCAGTGTCTTTTAGCTCCGGCTGCCAACTTTTACCGATGCTCGACTCTATGGCGGCGGTTTTCAGTTTTGACTTACCTTTGGAAAAGTGCATTTTGCGGAAGGACGTCTGCAAAATAGTACCCAGAGTATGTCAAAAGATGTGCCTTTCGTGGAAAACTGCATGCAGAAGGCGCTGTTTCCACTTTCTGCGGAAAGTTCACACCAAATTACAGAGAAAGAAATAAAACGCAGGGAAGTTAATCATGATATTGCAGCAGCGCACTTAAATCTGACACGTTCACGCACACATAAAAGGGACATACACAGGCATGTTAGATGTAAGTGAGCTGCTTCAGCATCATGGCTCACCAACTAGCCCATCAATATCTATTAAGGGAAGTTAACCAGATTCGAGTTTACAGTTTGCTACCCTGCATGCGGGTGGGGAAAATTGGTTTGAAAGCAGAGAGGAGGAGAAAGATTTAAAAAAGATTAGGAAGCGCTATAGGGGTTCGCAGAGTCTGGTGTATCTTAAAAAGCAGGGTAATGCTTTCACAGTCTTCTGATGGGATGATCGGTCCCGTCTATTTTGGAAGACTATACCTCTTGTGAAAGAGGCCAGTCGTCCACCTTGTTGACCACAGTGGTGAGTGATCGTCTCTGCACTGTCTCTGATCATGACACTGGCAGAGAATGTGAGTTTCCAATTTAGCATGGTGCCTATGGCGCAGACGAATGAGAAAACTACGTCGTTGATGACATTTGCGTTGCAAGTTTTTAAAGTGAAGTTATTTATATAGCAACTAAGAGATGAAAATTATTACTCCTTGTCCTGTGCATGCGCTCTTTTCTATCTAATCTGCGGGCTCAGCCTTGAAGGGGCCGATGTGGTTGGGCGTCCCACTAACTAAATTTTCACGGCCATTGATTGCTGTAGTCGGGACAAATTATTTCGATTGTTCGAAAACTATCAAAAGTCATTTCTGCATTCACGCCAGAAAGCTTTACAACGGACGGTATCAATTACTGTTGTAGATCAATAAAAATACCGAAGAATGTGCTGTGTATTGAGCTCAGACTTTGCCACGGAAGCTATCAAACATAACTTCATACAAGTACGGCGCCTGTTTGGCTACAGTGGAGATGAGATCGGCTTGTGAAACATTGTTTGCATGTCGTTTTATCAAGATGTGCCCCATTTCAGTCAAATATATTGCAGTGTTTATTCGCATGATAAGACATGTTGCCTTTTACGTGACGTCGAAGTAGCTTCAGGTTCGAGTAATCTGGGAGAACGCCTGTTTGCAAGCGTCCGGACTGCGCCGAGCAAGCACCAAACTTTTGAAATACAAATTTGACCACTGAGACTATCATACTGCCTAAAAATAAAGGAACGGACTTAACGGGTACCGAAGGGCTTGCATGATATTCGTCTCGTGGGCAGGCGGTTTCAATGACCGGTGCTATTCATACTTTGATATGCCTGTCTGCAATATTCGGGACAGATGATCTTCTGGCAATGTTGATTTTTTATTCGCATTTATTGACAGTCTGCGGAATGGCATAAAATAGAAGCCTCTTGCATGTTAGTATACTGCTTCTACCATAACGGCAATATGACCTACCTACGCAAAAATTTCTTTGGTGAAAAAAATTCTCCGTGATTAGCGAATAAAGCTAGAGAAAAGCGCGTGGATGTTTACGAACGTTTAACGCTTTAATTATTGCTAGGGTTTTGACGAACGTTTCTTAAACATCGTATAAACTACTTGCTTGCATGTCTTGACTGCCCGAAGAGCTGCTGCCCGTGGCCGTGCTCATACTGAGTTGTGGTGTGAATGTGCATGTTTAGCAATCATACACGATCTTGAAGAAAATGTGGCGGTGCACTGGCTCATTAAAATGGACGCCGATATAAATGGCGGAGCTATGCGCTGGAGGGGACTCCTTCGTTACGCTCAGCACGTTCGCTGCACGTAGTGGAAAACACGCGAGCGAAAATTTTGTGAATACCTTTCCTGGCACCGTCGTTTTGTGCTCCACTCGCAGGGCAGCCGTGTGGCGTGCCTGGCGTGCGTAAGCTAATGCAGGCGTAGTTTTTTCGAGCGTTCGCCGCTTCATCCATCAACGAGTGGGCGAACAACTAACTGCCTTATACTATAGGCTCTTGTAATCTTTCTTCATAACAGATGATCCTGCGGCAACGCACGCCTCTCTCCTGATCTGACAACTTGGGCCACTGCACGAAAACTACGTATATGCAGATTGCGTGCTAAGCCTCTTGAATTGCGAGCCACTTTCAACTCATCACTGATGTAATTAGACCTTGAAGCCGCGCTGGACTGCAAGCATATATATATATATATATATATATATATATATATATATATATATATATATATATATATATATATATATATATATGATATATGCGCGCGCGCGCGCGTGTGTGTATATATATATATATATATGTGTGTGTGTGTGTGAGGAAACATCTTCATATTTTGTATGTTTCTTGGTTAAAACACGGGCTGGTTGGTTTGGATCCATCATAGATAGTGTAAGCGCGACTCAACGAGGACGCATAAAGAAACAGATACACAGGGACAGCGCTACTTCCAACTATAGATTTTATTTTCACACGCATCGATAAATAAATACAGAACGAGGGGAAACAAACGAGACAAAAAAACTGAGTGCCTCTCCACTCTCTGAAGAAGGATGACAAGCGAAGCTTTGTAATGTGGGCCCCTTAATGGCGAACTGCACCTCCGCTGCGGGTCGGCCTGGCATTGCACTAACTTCGGTGTCGGCCCACGTATGGGGAGTGTTTAACGCCTGCTTCAACTCCGCCGCGGGTCGGCCCGACATTGCACTATCTTTGGGATCGGCCCACGTATGGGTAGTGTTTAACGCCTGCTTCACCTCCGCCGCCGAAGGTCGGCCCGACATTGCACTTTCTTCGGTATCGGCCCACGTGTGGGGAGTGATTAACGCCGGCGTCACCTCCGCCGCCGAAGTTCGGCCCGGCATTGCACTATCTTCGGGATTTCTTTTGTACACGCGGATCCGATAGTGTGGAAAGTAGCCCTTAACAGTTTCGCTGCAGAACATTCAGAGGTGCATGTCGATCAACCGTGCCATTGTCTAAGGTAAGATCAAGAACATACACTGCAATAGTTACAGGAATAAACCGAGGAATCGTATCTCTTTTTCAGATAGCGACACTGATGGCTTGCGTATTTTGCTATTTAATAGGCCTCCACAATCTGCCTTGTCATCTGCTGTGAGCCCTGTACAAAATAGAAGTACTTTCAAACATGGGCCTGCAGGGACAATCTCGGCAATGAATGCCCGAATGGCCCGAGATTACTCTAGTGACGTTATATTGGTGCTCTTTTAGTGCCTGATTAATGCATCTGCCTGATTTAGCAACATATGTTCTTCTGCACGAAAGAGGAATGGCATAGACAACGTTATGAGTGCAGGTTAGAAATTATTTGCAATGTCGAGTAGAACATGCGTTCCTTTTGTTGTTCTCTTAACCTGTGTGCGTAACTTCTGTAGGCGTTCAGGGGCAGAGAAAACCACGTCCACCCCCGGCTTTGCCGCTGTTGTGCTGAGATTATGTGAGGTACAATGAATGTGTTGTACCATAGCAACTTTCTCTCGTCTAGCAGTGCTACTGCTTCCCTTCGATGAGTTTTTATTCTTCCTGCTCAAGCCCTCCGCGACCGAAGTGAGCATATGCATTTACGAACATGCATTTTCGAACAAAAAGAAAAAAGGTGCCTAGCTCATACTCTCTAAATAATGTTTTAGTACAATGCGTTGACGAAGTCAAATACCTGGGCGTCACTTTAGCTGCGGGATTAGACTGGACATCCCACATTGACACAACAAGCGCTAAAGCGTGACGCCTTTTGCACCTTTTCCAGAGGAACTTCAAGTATGCGCCGAAACCATTGAAGGAAGCTTTGTATCTTACAAATATTAGGCCGGTGTTAGAAAACGCTCGCGCAGCATGGGACCCCTTCACAAAAGTTCTTCAAGATAAGTTAGAGCGTGTTCAGAAAAGGGCTGCAAAATTCGTCACGGGCATTTACGACTACAAAATTAGAGGTTCGCAAATCAGGGAAAATCTAGGGTGGACGTTGCAGTCCACACGCAGAAAAATAATCAGGTTCAAGCTTTTACACAACATTAACAGCGGTAACACAGCAATCAATAAGAACATATATTTAAAACCACCTCATTATTAGTGTAAAAGACGCGACAATTCCAAGAAAATAAGGGCTGACCAAAGTCGTATTAATGTATTTAAGCTTTCATTCTTTCCGCGAACAATTGCAGAGGGAATTTACTCCCGGATGAGATAGTGTCTGCACCCAATTTTTCATCTGCCGCAGAGAAGTTTACATGAATATGTTTTAGACAATATTTCCAGTGTGCCGTTTTATGCATTGTGTAACAAATTTTATAATAGGATGTTGTTAGTATTGGATGTGTTGTGTTTATTTACTAAGTACGATGATTGTATTTTTAATACCACAGATGATATGATGCCGTTATTCGCGAAGTTGACCTTTATGTTTGTAATTAACCCCCCTACGATAATGCCCAACTCGGGCGCTGTAGGTATTTGTAATGAATAAATATACATCGGGTAACCAGAATCTGCCAGGCACTTGGCCTGATCTCTGAAACTTGTTTCCACTTTGTGGTCACATGCCTTCATGAGCCAGTCCTACCATTTCATTCCGCTCATTCAAAACTCGTAAGACGTGGCATAGCAACATCTGGTTTCAATAATTCTTTCATGAAGTGATGTGACCACGAAGTGGAAACCAGTTTCAGAGATAAGGCCAAGCGCTTGGCAGATTCTGGTTAGCCGATTCGTATGCTCACCTCGGTTGTGGAGAGCTCGAGCAGGAAGTATAAAAACTAATCGAATAGAAGCAGCAGCACTACTACAGGAGAGAATGTTGCTATGGTACTACACATTCATTGTATCTCACATAATCTCAGAAGAACATCGGCAAAGTCGGGGGTGGACATGGTTTTTCTCTGACCTTGAGCGTCCAGAGAAACTATGCAAAGAGGTTAATTCAAAGAATAACAAAAGGAACGCATGTTCTACTTAACATCGCAATGATTTGTAACCTGCACTCATAACGTTATCTATGCCATTCCGCTTTCGTGCAGAAGAACGTATGTTGGTAAATCTGGCAGATGCATTAATCAGGCACTAAAAGAGCACCAATATAGCATGACTATAGAGTAATCTCGGGCTAATCGGGCATTCATTGCCGAGATAGTCCCTGCAGGCCCATCTTTGAAAGTACCTCTATTTTGTACAGGGCTCGTAGCGGATGACAAGGCAGATTGTGGAGGCCTATGAAACTGCAATATCAGAAGAAAGGTGCGTGAGGAAGCCATCAGTGCCACTGAAAAAGCCATACGATTCCTCGGTTTATCGCTGTAACCATTGCAGTGTATGTTTTTGATCATGCCTTAGACACATGTACGGTTCATCGATATGAACCACTGAATGTTCTTTTTTGTATCATTTGTTTCCGCTCGTTCGGTATATATTTATCGATGCTTGCGAAAATAAAATTTATAGTTGAAAGTAGCGCTTAGTCTGTTTGTGTGTTTACTTCTACGTCCTCGTTCAGTCGCCCTTACGCATTATATGTCTCAGGAAGGATTTTGGAAGGAAGGATATGTCTCAGGAAGAGTCCTGGCTGGCTGAGGCAGCCCTTTTACGGTGCTGACGGCTTAAATTGTAATCTCGACGCATTCTGAGAGATCGCCTTTGCGTGATTCACAGGTACTGAATTTAAAGTGGCTTGTTATAGCTCAGCGTTCTTTGTGGGAACTGTCACTCCTTCTGTGTGCGCAGTATAGCACACAGAGGCCTGGAGCACGGCTGCGTGCGCGAGGGTGCCACTAAGCTTTTGGTTTCACGATTAAGCCTTACGCTGCGGACCGCGGCCTTAAAGTTAGACTGGCTATAGTTCATCCGAAACTATGCACTCTGAGTTAACGGGAGCTTAAATTGACTGCAGTGAGTGGAACTCTTCAAACAATTTCAACGCGTATCCATGAACGTGACTTCATTCACCGCGAAGACCACACAAGGTTGGTATAATAGGTGATTTCTTTTAATATATATGCGTGGTTATTGTTCATTGATTATATTTACAACATTAAAGAAGAAAGCAAGATCTCTTTACACTAAATACTGCACAGTGCGAAAAAGATATGGAACATATACTATAGTGAAAGAATGCATTCTGGTTAATGCGAATGCCTGTTTATTGTTCGAGGCGTATCGCTTCACCCGAAGGCCGCTTTGTCCACAACCTTTCGGCAAAAGAGTGAAGGCAGGCTTGTAGTTGGGGGGGTAGGGGCACGGCTGACTACATTAGACAAAACACACGCGTTTTCTCTTGGCACAATGAAATTCAGATGTGAATGTTTACTTACAAAATTTCTGGATGCATATTTATCTGTGCAGGAGAGACAATGAAGTCATTGCTCGCAGAATGCGTGTCCACTGCAATGTTCAATTTCTTTGACTTTCTTTTTCTTATAATATCGCATTTATTTCGGCAGTATTTGAAGCTATACTCTTTGTGACACTTTATTTTTTCAGACAAGTTTGACACTGCAGAATGAACTTACGACCGGAGCACCCAACCCAAATATCGATAAATGCAGCATTTATTTCGCGAGTTGCACTAGACGAAGGGGCTGGTAGCCGCCCACCGACGTAAAGCAATTACTGCTGCGGTGAACGCGACCGCCATTGAGGGTTGCTTGCACAGCGACGTTCGTGTCCCCTTGAAAGCTAGAAATATTGTCTGAACCGTTTTCCGAGATCAATAGTGTCTTGCGTAAGTGTACTTTTGTTTCTGGTGTTTAGGCTCACCACAGAGAACAATATCAATAACGAAAGAAAAAATAAACCCACCGACGGACAAGTGTCGACGGTCTATCCTCTGGGAACCATCATTTCGTGCGAGCGGCTTTTGAGATACGACTTTCATTTAGACCGTAATACTCTTGATCTCTTTTATGGATGGTCTTCGCATCTAAGTGCCAACATTTCGTTTCCGTCGCTCTGTGTTGTGCTGCCCGCTTTGTTGTCGGCACAGGCTTGGCAGAAACGGCGTTGACTTATGGCGGCGCACCTGCACTTTGCTCCGCGCTGACCACGAATCTTGTTTTACTGCTTCATTGCATTCTCCCTCTTGTTTCTTCTCGATGCTATCGCGGTCGTTGGCCTCTCGAGACATTTTATTGAGAGGAGTTACTTTCTTTCATTTTGCTCGTCCGCATGTTGCAAAAGCTGATATATCGTGTCAACATGCGAGGCTAGCTTTTAGGCCTGCCTTCCCTGCACCGTTGTTCACAATATCTCGTCTCGTTGCTCCAGGTTGGAGCACTTGCCACAAAAATGAGTACACGTCCAGCATAAAGGCTGTCCCGTGTGCCTATAGTTACTTGCGGGGATATTTGTTGTACGGGATGCCCTGAAAGTCAAGAGTTTGTTTTAAATTTCTACTAATATACAAAATTAAAGGTTGATATTGTGAAATATCTGCCGTGGTTGCTTAGTGGCTGTTATGTTGCTCTGCTAATCCGGAGGTCGTGGGATAAAATCCCGACCACGGCGACTGCATTAAGATATGGGCGAAATGCGAAAACACCCGTGTAATTATATTTAGGTGCACGTTAAAGGATACCATGTGGTCAAAATTAATCCGGAGTCTCCCACTACAGCGTGCCTCATAAACAGATCGTGATTTTGGCACTTAAAACCTCATAATAAGAATAAATACATTTTGTGAAATCACGTTTCTCTCAGTAAAAAGAAAAAAAAAAGGTATCGAGAGTTTTAACGACTTGTTATTGTTGTGCATAGGCACTATGGATAACCCCACGGAAATGTTAGGTCTAGGCTCGATGGGTTGCCGCAGAAATTTCTGTGGAGGTTTGAAGAGGACACCTTGGATTTGTGTCTGCACTTAATCAGTGGCGTGTTGCATGGTTCGATTGGATGTGTCGCGCAGCACCGCTTTCTTTTTGCAAGTGCGCCCTCTTATGGGAAAACGTGGAGTGCGTCTGTTTATAACAGTTCGCTTCTTTATTAATACCAAAGACTGTATGGAGGTCAACGCGAAATTTCCTTTGGTTTTCGTTCTTCTAGGGTAGAAAATAGTGTTTGGGCTGTGGATTTAACCATAAGCGAAAATGAGTGCGCTGACAGCTTTAATATCTTTCTTAACAGAGAATGACATTGGATTGATGAGATATAACACTCTAATGTGTAAACCCATGTATCTTTCAGCGCGTGTGAACCCGCTGAAAGATAGGAACTAATAGTTTGTTTTCTTCAGTTTATCCATGCTGAAAGACGCACCAGTTATTTTTTTCCTTATTTTAGATATCGGGAAAATGACAGACTCAAGAAATTGAGGTCCCGACTTTCTGAAGAACGCGAGTTTTTTTCTTGGAAGAGACGATAATTGGTCATGACAAGGCCAGGTTTTCTTATATGCATGCACATAATAGATAAATAAGGGGTCTTGCATAAATTTGCTCTCATTTCGTTTTCTATAGCGCCGCCTGACCTCTTCATACTAATAATCATCATCATCGTCATCATCATCATCATCCCACTACTGCAGTCGCTACGGCCACCTACTTTACTCATGAGCTACGAGGGACGCCGTATAAGAGTTTGTGTGTGTGTGTGTGCGTGTGAGAGAGAGAGAGAGAGAGAAAGAGAGGGGGTGGTCTATGGGTTACTTTTGATAATCTGGCGTCCTTAAGGCGCAACTGAAGGTGCGTACACAAGTGTATTTTTCCTTTTACCGTAATAAAATGCGTCCGCACCATAGCCGGCAATCCCAGTCACTATCTCGTGTTTAGCAGCGGAACGCCGTATCTGTCGAGCCACCACGGCAGGTGATAGCGGCATTGGATCTTATTATAGGAGTTATTTTGTTCTTTTTCCACACCATTTCGTCGGATCATATGAAAATGAAGCGCGGGAAATCTGGCGATAAAAGCGTCTAACATTGATAAGTGCTTAATTAATTGCGCGCCCAGTCCTGCAAGATAATGATGCTTCTGGTCGAATCAGCACTATCACACACTGCAATTCGTGCAGAGTGGCCAGCTGAATGCGTTTGCGCACGGTAAACAATAGCGTCGTATTTGGAGCCTGCCATCTGCCTTCACTGACTTCGCCGCATGCAGTCGCCTACTATCGTGTGTTAGTGTGAGCATGGAGGTAAACATCCTCGCTTTCTTTCGCCAATGACAACGTTTGATATGAGCTGATATTTCAAATGTACATATGACATGCATTAGGACCAGTGGAACTCTAGGAAGGCATCATTTTACCTCTTTTGGTTCTCCGACGATGCGGTTAGGTTTTGAGTTTTCTTGTTTGGTGTTTCCTTCGGTATTGCAAGGGTGAACGATGTTGCACTGTTACAGCCATTCAATCCACTTCTGATTTCTAGCTGTAGCTCTCCCACCTGTCGCCTCGTGGAGAAAGAAGATGGGTATGGTTTGTAAGTTCGTGTTCATAATAAAACCGTGTTATATATGTAGAGAAAAACAAAATTCACTGACGATTACGATACTCCATAATGCGAAATGTGAGCATTGCTCTATACGAGTTTTCATTTCGCGATATATTGGCTGGCGCGAACAATCTGTCTCGTGCGGCACGTTTCAAACGAAGCGAAGTGGGGTGCGACTGCCTCGCTAATCGGGAGATCATAAGAGACAGCGCGTGGGTGACGTCTGGGTGCGATTAACAGCAGCCGCCGCAGACAGACCTCCGCTCATGCAGCGCTTTGTTTCCATATGTCTGACGAGCGCTGCTTTGGCGCCATCTCGCAGCCATTGTCGCCGTAGAGCCCGTCTTGCGCTTCACTACGCAGTTCTTCTCACGCGTTCGCCATTGGTAGAGCATCGCACGCGTAATGCGAAGACGTGGGATCGTTCCACACCTGCGGCAACTTGTTCTTTCACCCACTTTCATTTCCATTAATTTATCATTTCTTTAATTCATTTAGCAAGTACAAGTAATTTTCCCTATGTTGTCCTTGGTGTCAGTGTTTCTTGGCTTCTCATGATATGCTTAATAAAAATCGGGCCCCTCTTCTCGTCTACCGTGTACGTAGGTATTCGTCTGTAGGCGGCGGAAGATGACTCTTTCCTCTGTGTACAGGTTCTTGTGAGATGAAAGGTGCGTTATTCTGCTGAGTCGGTGGTGTTGCAGAAGCTCCGACTAATTTAGGGCGATATCATCAACATTGGTGGCCGGCCTGGTGTGGGACGGAAGGAAAGCCCGGCTGGTATGCTCGCGGGCAGCGCCGTGTGCCGCCTCATTGCCTGACATGCCCTGATGGCCGACAACCCAGTTGATGTGGGTGTCGGGGAGCGGGGAGCGTGCGATGTGATTTGCAAGTATTTTAACGCGACAGCGTTAAGGAGCTCGTGTCGCAGAAAAGATGGTGTCGTCGGCGTCATCGACGTTGGCCGTGAGCGATAAATCCCAGAAGGCACTTCATAAATAAAAACATCGTGCAAGGTGGCTGGTGGGAATCGAACCACGGTCTCTGGAGTGTGAGACGGAGACGCTACCACTCAGCCACGAGTTCGTTCCTTCAAAACCGGACAAAATCGCCTCTAGTGCGGTGTTGCCTTAGAAACGTTTAGTAGAAAGTTGTACTGCGGTGTATATCGGTAATTATGACCATGTAACTTACAGAAGTCGCAGTTTCACGAGTAGCGAAGTACGTTTCCGCTACATTTCTTCTGTGCTCTGCGCACACGCATAGCCATCTTGCGGCAAACACAGAAGGCCCCCTCCTCGCAATGTACGGCGCTGCCCCGACACGTGGCGCGCCACTCGCCCCATGATCGCGTCCGCCTTCATGGCGCGTCGGGGCCCGGCTATCTGTGCCGATCGCGACGTTTGGCTGGCGTAGCGCGTTTGAGTAGGCGATGCGAACGGGGTGCGATAACGCTATCGCGTTCCACTCTTGAAGGCGACGCTTAAGCGTCCTCCAATTTTTGAACGCGGTTTCTTACATGCGTCCTTTTTTATAGTTGCGAGCTGCTGCTCGGGAGTCAGTGAGGATTACTGCTACTTCAGGGGCAAGTTGTTATCGCCAGAGTGATTGTTGTCCCCTCTGAAGTCTCGGCGGCTATTGTCAGAATGGTGACAGCTGCGAGTGCTTTGCCTCAGGGATCTGTGTCGCTTATAGCGAAGGCGTTTGGTTTAGTATACCGGGCAGCATCGGTGTACCTCATATCAGGGTCTCTCGCGTATTTACTCATTGAAGTTGCGATCTCGAAGAGAGATCACAGCAGGTGGGATACATAAAATGTGTTTACATAAAAATGTCCAAAACCATAAAGAATAATACTTTTGCAATAGTGAATGAATACAAGAATCTGTTAAATGTCAAACGCAGAAAATGTATGTATAACACAAATGATTTAGAAACAAAACAGCAAACCCTAAATAAAACTAAAAAGGCAGAGCTAGACCAGATAACACTGCACACGCAAAAAACCCTAAGTAGCACAAGAAGAAAGGCACATGCAAACATAAGTAACAATACCCAATGATTTATTGTAAGTATTACTCAAACAAAGACAATGAATATTGGGTCACAACATCATTGACAAGGCTATCCCATCCTACAATGGTTCTGGGAATAAAAGAGTACTTAAAGCAGTTATTACGTGGAACTAAAGGTGTTATTGTAAATGAATGTCGTTGTCTGGTAGCATAGCCTTCGAAGTAAGTGATAATTTGTGGTGTATCTATGTTATAATATCCTTTTACTAGCTGTTATGGAAGAATTTCTGTTGATAATCGTATGTAATCCACTTTGCTTGATGAATTCAGTTACTGACATACGCCCCTAAGAATTATATATATATCGTACTACCTTTTTTGTATTCTTTCCAGTTTGTTGATGTTTTTCTTTGTATACGGGTCCCAAATGGGTACTGCATACTCAAGCATAAGACGTATAATTGACTGGTATGCAAGGAGACGTACAGCAGGCGTCGATAACATTAAAGAGCGTCTCACGAAAAGAAATTTGTGTAGTGCTTTACTTGTTACTACGTCTATGTGCTTTGTCCAAAATATATTATTTGTGATCCATAAGCCCAGATGTTCTGTTACCTCAGAGAGAGTAATGCCGTTTGCATCGTAATGAAAGAAGAGTGGTTTCTTATTATGAGTTATTTGCATACAGACGGTTCTTTTCAAAATTAATAGTTATCTGCCACTTCTCACACCATGATATGATTTTTGGAGGTTATAATTTAACCTTACTTGATCCTCAATTGAACTATTTCATAAATCACGCAGTCGTCCGCATATAGTTTATTTAATATTACCATTAATGCCAGCAATTATGTCTTTTATAAAAATCAGAAACAACAGAGGCCCAAGCACAGACCCCTGGGGAACACGAGAATCAACGTCAACGCAATTTGAGGGAGAGCCGTTTAGGGAAACATACTGATAGCGGTTCGAAATGTAAGCTGCAATTCATGCTAGAAGTTTGTGATTTTTTGTTACAAAACCTAATTTATGTAGTAGTTTATTGTGAGAGTCAAATGCTTTGTCAAATGCCTTACTAAAATCCATGTATATAACGTCTGTTTGCTTGCCTTTATTTATTGCGGCTGCGAAATCGTGCGTAATTCCAATTAATTGTGTAGTAACCTCGTCTAGAACCGTGTTGAGCGTTTATTAGCACTTTGTGTTGTTCAATAAAACCAACTATATGTTTATAAATTATGTGCTCGAAAATTTCACAAGAAGTAGACGTTAATGAAATGGGTCGATAATTTGTGATATTTGATTTGTCACCCGATTTGTGCAATGGTGTGATTCTGGCTGTCCTCCAGTCGTCAGGCAATACACCATCATTCAGAGACTCATGAAACAACACAGACAAGAACTTGGCGCACCATTCTGCATAACTTAAAGCAAAAAAAGCATTTGGGATGTCATTCGGGCCTGGAGATCTTTTAACATCTAATTTTAGCAAAAAGGTTGAAAATGTCGTGCTCAGCGATTTTCACATACGGTATACGTGGTAAAAACATATTCTGCATTGAAGGATAATTATTATCTGTCGTAAAAATAACTTTGAAATGGTCATTGAAAACCGCACAAACAGCAGAGTCAGCACCCAGGAAGTGGCCATTAAATGAAAACGAAGTGTTAGGGCATAAACTCGACCTAATAGACCTCCAGAATTTTTCGGGGGACGCCTTAATGAAAGAAGGAAGTGATACAGTGCAGTATTTTGCCTTATCATTCTCAGTTTGTTGTTTCAATTGCGTTGCTATTTTACAAATGGCTCCTTGTAGCAAAGGGCAACCCGCATGTTTGGACTTTTTCTTTTCAGTCTTCTTCTAAGTTTGCGTTGTAGCTGTAGTGTTTGTCGAGTAATCCAGTCACTGGCACTCGTAGATTTTTCAGTTAGTATTGGCACAAAGCGTACTATACATTCCTGAATAATGTTATTTAAAGCTAGCCATAGATCATTTATACTACAAGTGCTTTCTATGTAGTCATTATAATAAGAATCCAGCTGAGTGCGCGGATTCTGCTCTTCCGACGCTCCTTATGGTCAGTCGGATGCATATCGCGCGGCATACGTACAACGGTGATACAATCCCGGAGAGCAGGTGAGATTCTTGGTTTATGGTCTGTTTCGACAATGTAGCTTTCACTATAGTTGAAGTAGCGCAAAACTGAACGTTTGGTGGGTGCGAGCTTGAGCCGCTCTAGTTGGCTAGCTTTATGAGCCTCGGCGAGGTGCTCCCGCGCATTGTGGACGCCGAGCTGGAGGAGTTTCTCCGTTGATGCCATGGGTGGGAGGGTCAAGGCTACTTTGACTGCCTTTCGAATGACAATAGTGCGTTTCTTGATTTCATCCGGCGTGAGTGTCAGGTAGGGGGTCCTGTACGCCATGCGGCTAGTTAGGAGGGCCTGGATTATCCATACCGTTTCTTGCTTCTTGAGTCCGCTTCCTTGGTTTGTGATCCTCTTGACGAGGTGCGTTATAGAAAACTGTTATAGAAAACTAAAATTAGCAGCAAAAGCTATATTAACGGCTTGGGTTGCTTCGTCGCATTAATAATAAATCATTGTCGTGCCGAATGACGCATGTTAGAGCAATAGAAAAGGTTCCACGGGCGATGATGTTTCAGGGCCTGTATTAGTTTCTTTTTCTTTTTGCCTTTCTTGACACTTTGCTTCATTTCACTATACGTTACGCTATCCTGCGCAGATGAAGAAAATTGTTTGCATTGGTTCACGACAGCTGAATGCTTCATGCCACAAGACACAGGGTATCGACCATAAATTTAAAGTATATTAAAGACAGCCTTTCATAATATAAGCGGCAAACGCGTTGCTTGGTGCTTCGCGTTGTTGCTTGATCTCGCGAAACTCAGAAAACTAAACGACCTGCCAGACAGCTATCTCTCCCGACGAATTCAGACTGCAGAGTCGTTTACTATCTGCTCAACAACCACAAGATCTACTGCAGCAGTGAATTCAACCCAAAGGTACCTATGCAGAATACTTTGTTTGGCGTTTGGAACCTTTCTTTGTAGCATTTACTTCGGCATTTTGTGCTCTCGCTGCGCGCGACTGCCTTGGCACCTATTTGAAGGCTTGCGTTTTCTTAGAACATGGAACGCTTGAGTTCTCCTTTCTTTCTCGAGTGTTTCTCTGTTCCCAAATGCCGAAGTTTCTTTTGGCGCACACGTTCTTGGTCGAATGCTTAGCGGTAAGAAGTTCAGCTAACTCGGCAACCGGGTTGAGCGGCAGCGATTTGTAAGGATCGCAAGTACGTTAGCAGCCCCTGGTGGGAACCAATAAATTCTCTACATCTCCTTTTTTTTTCAGAAAAACGGTGAAAATGGGCCGTCATTGCAGTCTGGCGCCCTTGAGACAGGGCTTAAAAACAAAGGCGATGGCGAATGACTATACGACAAATGGTTGAGAAAAGCGAAATAGTGACTCTGAAGGACAGAAGTTGAGCGAAGGAGGTTCAGCGAAACGAATGGAAACGACAATAACGAAAGAATGATCCATCTCTAGACTGCTCTTTGTTTGTGTTTTGCCTCAGGCTATCACTCTCCGGCGTGTTCGTGTCGCGTTGTCGAAGTTGTGACAGCGTACGCAAGTGCAGCGTTCCAGGCGGGTTAACGCACCAGCCTCTATTCTGGGGTGATTTCCGCTGCCTTCGTAGATGTACAAGGGAGCGTAGCGAGCAATTTATGACAGACATTTTTACTCAAATGGTGTCGCGAGCTTTGAAAAGTGTGGCATGGTCATTTAGCAGCTCTCCGAGACATTTCCAAGCAAGTACCAGGCGCTGTGAGTGGTGCACAACAAGTTTTCAAATACAGTGATGTTAGTGCCATGAATAAAGTAATGATACGTGCATTAAAAAAAATTCTGAATGCGCATTGCGGAAAGCGCTTTGAGCGATGAAAAAAGAAGGAAGGAAGAGAACAGAAGCCTCTTCACATGTGACTGGGATTGAATGTACTTGCAAGAGCAAGTTGCGATCTTTCTTGCACGAGGGGTTGCTGTGTACGCGCTCTTTTTCATCACTCATCGCTTCAGCTGTTTGTTGAACTCGTGTAATAAAGGCACCGAGTTGATAAAACACGCTTTGGTGAAACCTTTGTGTGTGTTGCGGCGCTGTGCCTAGCATGCGCTCGACGAATGACGTTTGTTCCCTCCTGGACTGCGATATTAGAGATGGTATGCAAAATGCCTCAAAAACTGGTGATATGAACTAATGCGAACTTTATGTACAACCTGCTGCTGCAAGTAAAATTCCAACTGAACGGGCATCTCCAAGGCACACACGAGTATATGACACACAAGAGGCTTCAAACAATAGTTTCACAAATAGTGCAAGCACTAAGTACAACTTGCTATTGCAAGAAAGAAAGAAAGAAGGGAATCCTACCTTGAAAGAGATAGACAATCAATCTTAAAATACAGGAAACTCTGGCAGATGAGGAATGAACAAAAGTTCTTGTTTCTTTAGCCTAGCTAGTCGTGTTTGTTTAGTTTTTTTAATTGCAGTTCTGAATTAACGAGCATCATTTACTTTGGAAAGAAAATACTCTTGCTTTCAAACCTCGCCGAAGCGCCCTAGCCACGCCCGCGGGCTGCCAAACAGTTGTGATCGCTATGTACAGCAGACAGCGATGACACTTTGCAGTAACGTATCTGCCCCGTGGGTAAAGCAGTTATCACCCGCATCTGCGAGACACGGACGCTTAATGCGAGGTCTCCGCTGCTACGATGAGTCAATGAAGATAATCTGCTCGGATAGGAAGCGTCACGCACTAGTAAGCCTGAGAACAAAAAGCGACAGTGAAAGCAGTTTGCGCCCTTCGATTCTGATGGGGTACTGTTGTTCCGCAGAGGGATACACGACTTCGCTCTCGCGAGCGTATGTATACACTCAAGTGAGCGCGCAGAGAGCGAGGAAGTGTACACTGGGCGTGCAAACAACGGGCCAGCTACCTCACCACGTTTTGACTTTGTGCTTAAGTCTGCGATTACTGCAGAGGTGGTTGAAAGGCAGGGTCGGATTTGTGTTTCGTTTTCCGCGCTCACGAAATAGTCCGCCGAGGAACTCTGCTGTTTGCTTGCCCTGTGTTCTCTCGGACGATAGTAGACTGCTTCACGGGCGTTAGACTTCAGTTAAATACATTAAAGTTGTGTGCCTTGTTATGTATCGTATTTTTATAACGACAAACTAGCAGTAATGGTGAGAGCAGGTCTACGTGAAAGACTTCCAAAATTCCAGTGTGAAATCCACTCTCCACGAGTAGAGAGAGAGAGAGAGAGAGAGAGAGAGAGAGAGAGAGAGGTGAATGGGAGGCAGGGAGGTTAATGAGGATGAGGATTAAGCCCGATTGGCTACTCTACACTGGGGGAAGGGAAAATGGGAGGGAAATATTAAGAGAAGATCCACTGAGGATATCGCCGACGTGGTAAAGTTTTTTGCTCTATATCCACTGACGGTCACTAAGTCCGGATCAGAGATGGTCGCTCAATCCAATCCAATCCTTCAAATATCGCAGCAGCGCTTTTGTGTCACTGAATTGTCACTCACTGAATTCTTTTATTGCTATTCCTTTTTGCGCAGATGAAAGTTTTTCTCGCGGGTGGACAGGAAACACCAAAAAACGTAAATATTAAATCCGACAATTTTGAGAGGTGGAACACGCCATGTCAGGAAACTCACCAGGAACAATAAGTGGAAGGGTGCACTTGATAACGTAAAAAAAAAAGCATAGTAAATTTAGACACATTAGAGTCAGAAATGGATTTGTTTTAAGTACATATACAAGGAAGTCTGCACTCTAAGAAACGTTTACACTCTTTGGGGCTTCTCTTGTCCCGCAACAAAATTCAGAATCTATCTTGCGCGTATTTTTTTAGCGCTTCGATCTCGCTTCTTTCAGATCATGAACAAGCATGACATAACGTTAACAAGCATGACATAGCGTTGTTGACAAGAAAATAGAGAACGCAGAGTGTTAATGAAAGGCAGTGCACTCAAGATAGATGATGGTTCTTGTGTGGAAAAAAGGTAAGACACAAAGGGTGTAAATTTTTCTTTAATGCGTTATCATTTTTGGGGTGCTTCTTGCATTTTCCGGACGCTATCTATGTATGTTTGGCTCTCAGAAAAAGCAAGGACAGGAAAGGCAGAGAGGTCAACCAGACGAGCACCCGGCTTGCTACCCTACACTGAGAGTGGGGGAAAGGCTCTCACTGCGGTGAGGGGGCCCGTCATAATAGTTTATACACCATTATGACGGGCGCCCTCACCGTGTTGCTAAGGGAAGGGGAGCCTTCTTATTCCACCGCATGTTCTGCGCACGGGGTTTCACTAGTCAATGGTTCGCCTTTCTCACTGGGACACGAGGTAACAACGTAAGAGGGCGTCATTATTCATTGGTATGTGGCCACTAAAGGAGCACCGAAGGCCTCCAGCCTCCCTTCCTCCCTCAAGCTGGGCTACCCAGCAAGTCGCTTCTCTCCCCTTGGCAGGAGCCGGCCCTGTCAGAGGTGGTGGTGAAGTATAGGTCAAAATAATAAGTACTGTAGAAATCCAGGGAAAACACGGCGAAGGCGGGAGATGGAAATTCAAGACGGTGAGCAAAATCAGAAGAAGGTGAAGTTTACCTATCGCTCCTTAGGTTAGTTCTTACGCTCATTTCGAATTCTATTCTATTCACTACCTGTAAACTTTCGGCACTAGTACGGCAACACCATTGCCTCCCACGTATGCTAACATTTTCATGGGACAGCTTGAAGCAGACCTGTTGAAATCCTACCCTTTGAAACCCCACACCTATCTTCGTTACATTGACGACATATCTATAATATGTGAACACGGCACAAGCGCGTTAACCAACTTAAGTAGCCATTTCAATCGCTTTCACCCGAGTATTAAATGTACTGCTCAACACTCTCCTAGTCAGATCAACTTCCTCGACACGACGGTCTACATAGGAAACGGAAAACTAAGAACGACACTTTACGGGAAGCCTACGGATGGTCAGCAATATTAGGCTGTAACAGTCATCACCCGCGACACTGCGAGCAAGGAATTTTTGTCGGACAAGCGAAACAAATAAGAAGAATCTACAGCAAACACCCCGATTATATCCACCACTTAAATGGCCTTCAAACAACGCTAGTGCAAAGAAACTATCCACAAGTTGCTCTCGATAGAGCTTATGATGTCACGTAAAGATTCGAGACACAGTCGGAATTAGCGAAGAAGCAGCCCTCGAATCTGGCAGACGGCCAGCATTTATAATAAGATATTCTAATGCACTCCCAAACATAAATAACATCCCACGAAAATACCACCCAATATTATCAAGTAACAAGCGTCTGAGAAAAGTGTTCCCGCATGTACCAAGGGTTACCTATCGCCACAACAGGAAACTAGAAGACATGTTGGTGCGCGCAAAAGTCAGCCAACATCATCCCCCGTAATAAAAGCATGTTGTCGCCCCAGGTGCAAAACTTGCAGGCACCTTCAAAGTGACATTAAAATGAAAATCACCGCAAATAGCTATACACACGAAGTCAAATCTAGCTTCACTCCTACAAGTTTGAATGTGATTTATATGTTTGAATGTTCCTTCTGTAAGAAAGAATATATCGGTGAAACGGGACAATCAATGAACGTCACAATAAACAAACATCGCGCGGACACAGCTAAAACGCTCCCCAAAGCTGTCGCCGAGCATTTCAACCTACCAGGTCATAACTTTGATGAACTGAAACTCTACATCTTACAGTAAAATTTACGTTCTGAACGAGAAAGAAAATACAAAGAATCATACCGTATCCATAAGTTCAAGATGTTGCAACCAATAGGCATAAACGTGTCAAAGGGAGCTTTAGAATCTATTCGCTATGCTAAATTTCAAGCTATAGGCAACAACACTTAGTTTGGTAGCTTAGTGTTTCTTTCTTTTCTTTTTTTACCTATTCTTCTTTTCCTCCTTTTTTCCATTTATTTATTTATTCATTCCATTTCAGTATTTCCTTTTATTTATTTATTTCTTCTTCTTTTCTTTCTTTTTTAACGAGCATCGATTTCTGCCGCTCCTTCTATTATCTCTTTCAGCGACACGATAGCCGACGACCACCAGCGAAACAATAGAGTGCTGAAGTGCATACCTTTGACATGCCGGCTCACACACGGCCGTCGACACGTGATTGACAGACGGCCGTGTCACTGGTATTGTGCACAGCCCTCCTTTATTCTCATTTCGACACCCTCGCCGCTAACACACCTTCGCTCGTTGTCGCACCCACCCACCTTACGCCCTTTCCCCTTTAGAAGAACCCCGCCTGTATATACTGTGGCGAGGAAAGCATATGTCGCTTTGAAGAAGACAAGTCCACTTGTCGAAATGTTGGCTCCTGCTTTCACTTTGTTCTCGTTTTGCTCAAGTACTGTAGAAGTCAAACGAGGGACTATCACAGCAACGTTTAAAAAAAAGTGCCGAAAACATGATTCAAACCGAACGCCGCACAATCTTGCATGAGCTTTTGCGCGGCGCCATGAAACCATACGGAGAGAGTCCCTATTATACTGGTTCTGCATCTGAGGCTGTTACCTCGCCACTGTAATGAAGGGCCCTCTCACTATAGTTAGATCCTTCTGTTTTGCCCACTACGTGGGTCACTGTGTAGTCCATGGGCGAATGGGTCGCGCATGAGGCTGCTTTGCTGAGTAAACAGGATTCGAAACACACATTCGGACGACCTACGTGGGTAACTAGGCATGTGTCACTGGGAAGGAGCCGCTCTCCAATGACGAAAAAGATGCTTTAAATTTATCTGATGCTGGGCGGAATCGAACCCATCTCACAAGAGTTCCTGAAGGACAGCAAGCCGGATCTGACAGAATGACAGGCTGCGCCGCGAATGCACTGGGTATGTGCCGCTCTTCAATTAACCCCTCGTCAACTTTGGTCACTGGGTGTGTGGCAAGAGAGGGAACGATACTCAGTATTCGCAGGCAACGGCACACCGCGCTTCTCGTTTCGGAGGCCACGTAGGGACTTCGCGACAGCGCCAGTAGAGGTCGCAGCACGTCCAGACAGAAGCGCGATGGAGGAGCTCGGTCGCCGCATGACGCGTTTCTCAGCGTTCGCATTCACCGGCGCGCCACGAGTTTCGGAGGTCACGCACAGGTTTCGCGGCAGTGCCGCTAGATGGCGCCGAGCGTTCTTTGAAAAGCGCGAAGCCCGTTGCAGTAGACGCCTCATACATAACTTGTTTCGACTGGTGGCAATACGTGGTGCCTCTATATTGATTCAATGCTAAACGCATTACTGTCGACAGTCATCGTGGGATGAGTTACGCCGATTTTTTTAAAAAGTGATATATGCCCACACGCTATTGCAAGCATGGTAAAAATCTGCGATGATTCAAGATATGCATTCGCTCGAGCGTCCGAATCAGTTATAAAACCGGACTGTTCAGAGAGGACAAAGATCTCAAAGAAGCCCAACTTTTCCAACATCCTAGTGTTACGGGCGCTGAGCGCCCGACCATTGGATCGGGTGGGTACGGGAAAGGGCGCAAGCTCTGAGTAAAACTTGAAACGCAAGCCCTTTCGTAGGACTGGCGTGCATCGTCAGGAAAGCATAACAAATGAGATTAAACACGTATGTAGCGAAACACATGGAAATAAAAATTGTAGTATAAAAAAAGAAAATTAACCTTAAAAACTATGACAGTGGCATCATCATCATCAGCAACAAAAATAAGATCAAAATATTGGCATCGTGGTTCTTTCTATTTTGTCAGTCGAATAATGGCAAGGCAGGCCTCTTTAGGCAAGATAATGAAAATTAGAAAGCTTGCTGAACTGCCTCTGATAAAAAAGCTCTATAAAGTTTTGGACATATAAGTAATTTCACAATGAAATTAGCTAACCTAACCTAACCTTGGAACGTGCAGATATAGTTTCTTAACGGTGACAGGTTGCTGTACTTTATATGGCAGGGAAGTGCCATGCAGATAACGATATTATATTATACTGCATGCATTTCAAGCAGAAATTATATAAAGGCTACAAAAATCAACTCTAACGGCTACGGATGTGAAGGTATGCTCAAGATGACAGCATGTCCTGCGTCGTTCCTTTGAAACGATAGCTAAGTTATCGAAGAAAAAGCAACTTACTCATGTCACTTTGTATGGCTAGGAGTGAATAATGGAAAATTATGACGCGAAAGAATGCGCCAAGTGTGCATTCACTGATAACCAAGAAAACGGAAGCTTGAGACAGCGGTCCACAGGCTTGTTATGCGTTTTGCGAATGCCTTTAGCCAAGAGAAATAAAAAAAGCAAACAAACAACAACTCAGAAAAAGCTATAAAAGCAGCAGGCCACAATACTGGTGGTATATGTGCTGCAGAGTTAAGCTATCGTAAAAACTTTCTTTTTACGGTCGTAGCGTCGCGAAGGGATCGGACCGCTGCGCAGAAGTATCCGTTGTTCTTTACCGCGGCTCCATCCACCGGTGAAACGCGTAGTGGACAGACGCTTGATTGTCGCTGACAAGAGGGATCCACGCTAGCTCTAAAGAATACCTAACTCTTTAGGGTCTTCTGGTGCGTGCAGCCTCCCGGGGTAGTATACGAAAAAGACAAGAAAAATATGCTACTATGAGATGGCGGAAAGAAATAACACATATAGAGAAAACAGAATGATTTAAGGTCAGTAAACGTCAAGTGATAAGTTCTCTAAGAGGAACGCGAAGCTTTCTTAGCAGCGATTTTGTCTCAGTTTGATTCGATTTCAGACTGCGTACTTTCTGTTTCTTTATACGCTACATATCAGGGAGAGATCTGAGGGGCTCACATACACAGATCTTGGTAATTCTTCGAGAAAGCGCTGGCTAGTCCTTGGAGGCTCCAATATGATGGCTATACTTTCATCTCGCTAAAGTGCCCAGAAGTTCCTTGTGACTGGCTATTAGCATGGGGTGGAGAAAGCATCATAAAGAAAAATAAATATGCTTCCTCATGTGGCGTTCACTTAAGTGTGACGGATACGAGCTAGCTGCTGTCCGGGCGACGGAAATCCGCTGACAGCCCCTGGGGACCGTCCCTCGCGAACGCATCCCGGGGGAAGAGAGGGACCGCTCAACGTTAGTACCGGGGCTCGAGACGGTTCCGTTAAATGCTTTTGGAGTTCGTTGCTGCGTCCGACTGTCATCGACACTTCCTTCTGGTTTTTTGGACATTTACGGTTACACTTGACGAAGATTGACTAACAAGACGTCGGGTGAACAAGACGTCGGGTTTTTGAGGATATTACCCTGCCACTATGGTGTTCGGAAGCCGATAACATCGTCACGAGCATTATGCTCGTCCAAGTGTAGCAAGCCATATGAATGATGCTACGGGCCGTAATGAAAAGCCTGGGGCCTTGTAGGCGTCACAAAGCTTCATAAAGCCGGCACGCTTGGTTCTCCACAACTCGGAGTCAACTTCGGCGAATTCAGGAATAATGGCTGACGGTGAAGCCGAGAGCAAGAAACCTCGCCTAGAAGACAGCAAGTATGATGATACAACATCGAACTATGAGCTAAGTGATGAAGAAGAGATGGGACGAGATGCACCATTTAGTTTGGTCACACATAAGAAAAAGCAAACAGAAGGCATTCCGGTTGTCTTTCGTCCAACAAGTGAAGGTACTATTTTGTGGCAAGTAAATCCAAACGAAGTGTCTTCCGAAATAGTTTCCCCTGCCATAGAAAAAGTACAGTCTTTCAGGATGACCAGAGATGGAAGTTTCAGCGTCAGCGTTGCTTCCTTAGCATCCGCAAAACGCCTTTTGATGCTCTCAAGCGTAGGCAGCCTGGAAGTCAAGCCCTTAATCCCAGAGTCATACACGCGAAACGTTGGGAAAGTATACAGTATACTTTGCAGTATACAGACAAACAACTCCTAGACTTCTTGAAAGACGCAGGAGTTATATCGGCACGCAGACAAAGTATTCCCGCCAGGAAGACGGAGCAGTAAAGTCACATCCACTTCACACGGTAATTCTGACTTTCAGAGACGATCGCCCTATTCCAGGAAGAATTTACTCTGGTTTCACCAGTCATCCCGTCGAGGAATACCGAGGACCAGAAATCACTGCTATAATTGCCAGAGATTTGGGCACATGGCGACTACCTGCCGCAGCACACGTCGATGCAAAATCTGCCCAGAAGATCATGGCCACAAGGAGCGCAAGTCACTTCTTCAACCTAAATGCGCGAACTGTGCGGGGAACTTCCTACTCAGGCTGCCCTCAGAACAAGGCAGCGGCACAATTGCGTCGACACGAACTTATCCATGGAAGACAACCACGACGCAATGAGCCTGCCCCAAACTTTGAGATTGTTCAACCACTGGAAGATCACCCACTTCAGCGGTCACCGGAACCACCACAGTCAAGAGAACCAACAAGTTATTCTTCCTCAAGAGAACAACGAACACTGCAATCAAGAAACCAATCAAAAGGATCACAGTCAAGTGCCTAGTCTACGGAAACCCAGACGACAACAGGCAGAAAGTAAAACACAAGAAAACTCGAATATTCGCACATATTTTTCTCAGCGACCTTATGCACCTACTGCAGAAGTAACGCCAGCTGATAGCGAACATACCACCGCATCGGTGACACAACTGATTTTGCCAATGATTTTCGCAGCTCTTAAGGCAATCCTATCTGCTCCGCCGGTAGCAAACAACCTACCAGAAGTGATAGCCTTGTTGCCTCTGGAAGCACTATTGTGTCAACAATCCAGGCCGAAACTGCGGCAAGCAGTGCATGAATAGCCGCTACGAAAGTGTCTCCATATTCAGTGGAACGCTAACAGTCTTCGAAGTAAGTGTTCTGACTTTCGTAAACTGCTGTGCAATACAACACGACTTTCGCCTCTCGAATTATGCGATATACAAGACTTCTCGTCAAGGTGCTGTTAGCAGAGTGCTCCTGTGCGTCAGGAAGGACCTACCATCTTATCAAATTCAGTCCTGTGATTCAGACTTCCCGGAATTCGTCACATGTAACGTATCCTTTGGCAAGCACTGCATAACAGTGATTAATCTATATCTACAACCTTTAAACCAGATTTCAGTAGAATCGGTAGTGGATATGTTCAATATAGCTCATTCTAATGTACTTATATGTGGCGACTTAAATGCACACAACATTATCTGGGGCAGTGATCATCGTGATTCATGGGGCAACATTATTGAGTGCGCCATAGATAAATGCATTTTGACTGTTTTAAGCGATGGGTCGCCAACATTTCTTCTTGGATATGATTATTCAAGCTGCATCGATGTTAGCCTGTGTTCACATTATCTAGCGAATTGTGTGGGATGGACAACAGCTATGGAAACTCGCGGAAGTGATAATTTTCCCATCCTTGTAGATCACCCTAGAATGCACTATGATATCAGGTGTTATAGCAGATTGACCAACTGGCAAGTTTTTGGTATCGCCTAACGGATCAAATTAATCAACATGTAACAGTGGAAAGATTTACAGAATTCTTGCAGGATAATATGAACATGTGCGCAAAGAAGGCCTCAATCCCAAAAGATTATGCTGCAGTTGATGGAGTATGAACACCTAAGAACCATCAGACGCCGATCCGAAACAGCGTACCGACGTAGCGGAAGTTTAAAAGCATACAAGAACGCAAATAAACAATGTAATGCGCAGACGCATGGAAAATTTAGGCAAACGGCGCTGGCGCGATTTAGGCGGCCCGCTGTCTCCTTACACGTCTGTCCCACGAATTTTTCTTGTAATTCGTTCTTTAAGCGGACCTGTAACACAGTTTCCCATTTTGTGCCCTCGTTGTAGCTCGGGACACGTGTGAGATAATAGTTGCAAATGAATTTTGTGAGATTATTTCCAGACCTGCTTTTTCATCGCAATGTGCAGAATTCGATATTTCAGTAGTGTTAGCTAAGCAGGAAATTACTGCTTGCTATTGGGCCCAACATCCTCAATTAGATCATACTTTCCCATTAAGCGAGCTTCAATGTGCAATTGCATCATGTAGCCAAAAGTCCGCTGCTGGGCCGGATGGCATTACGTACAATATGCTAAGAAACCTCGGACCGACAGGTACAAATGCTCTCTTAGACATCTACAATAATTTATGGATATAAGAACCTGTACCTGACTCTTGGAAAGTCGCTCGAATCATACCAATTTTAAAACCAGGTAAGACGCCCTTGGGCCTTGAATCCTTCCGCTCAGTTAGTTTGACAAGTTGTCTGTGCAAAGTAATGGAGAAAATGATTGACGCACAACTTCACTGGTGGTGTAATGAAACGGATAGTGTTGTCCAACTACTTAGTATGTTTTAGAAAACATATATGCAGAATGGATGCAATATTAGATATAGTAACGCGGGCGTGCGCGTGGAAATATGACAATAGCAGTATTCCTAGACATCAAGAGGGCATTTGACACTGTTAGTCACGTTCATGTTCTGCTAAGTATGTTGGAACTCAGACTGTCTGGTAGGTTCTTGCGATGGATTTCTGGATTTTTATCAGGTCGCAAGATATTTGTTCAGACGGGTGAAGGAAAGAGTGCTGAACATGTCAAACAGGGAGTACTACAGGCAAGCGTACTCAGCCCCTATCTTTTTATTTATTTATTTATTTGAACCTCAAGGGTCCCTGGCGGGACATTACATGAGGGGTCATGGCTGCGTCATGGCTGATTGAACAAGAAGACTGCCATCACAGTTAAAGTTTTCACTCTATGCAGATGATGTGTGTATTTGGACATCTTGGTCTAATGCTCAACTACGTCGGATGGCATTGCAAGACGGCATAAATGTCATTAACCCATTTTTGAGACAGAGAGGACTGGTTCTATCACACGCCAAGACAACTGTATTGCCCTTCACTAGGAGGCATTTAAAAAATTTCACTCTTAATCTGGAAGGACACCCTCTAATGATTGTGACACAACATCGATTTCTTGGCATAATACTTGATAGGCAGCTAACCTGGGCACCCCACATAAAAAAACTTGAAAACGAGGTCAGTGCCATAGTGACTGTACTTCGCAGACTTGCAGGCACATCATGGAGCGGATCAGTATCGTCCATGCTGACTATTTAGAATGCATTAATACGACAAAAAATTGCGTATGCTGCGTCCATCTTACACGGACTTTCCCACACGTCAGAAGAGCTACTTCAAAGACTTTCAGCTAGAGGACTACGCATATGTCTAGGAGTCACACGAGCGACTTCTAGCTCTCTTGTAATAGCTGAGGCTCATCAAGCACCATTTCCAGTTATGCGAACTACAGAAACATACCGACATTATTTCCGTCTTCAAACACAGCATAAAAGCCACCCATTGGCTCTAGACATAATGAAACGAGATAGAAGGTATGTTCATGTAGAAATTCGAGAAAATCTTCTAATATTGCCAAGAAACGAGTTTTGGGACTTGGACGTCGAATATCCTCCATGGCTGCTTACACTTTAAAAAAATCGAATTGTCAGTAGACGGGATATTCAGAAAAAGAGACATGTTCATTCAATATGCTCAACAACTAGCACTTTACCAGATATATATGCGGTATTCAGGATACACACGCGTCTATACAGATGGCTCCAGTAGAGAAAACTCTTCAACTTCCTCATTCATTATACCGCACCTCAACAAACAAGAATCATTTAAATCTCGTGCGACTTCGTCCTCAATGGCTGAACTGTTCGCAAGCCTATGTTCCATGAAATTTATATTGTCAGTAAGAGACGCGCAAAAATAGATAATTTTCAGCGATTCACAGGCGGTTCTAACATAACTCTGCAGCACAAAAGGGAACACATTCAGTGATAGCATAATATACGAAGCACCTAAAACCTTACAAAGGCAAGAGAAGCGAAACATGCAATAGCATTCCAGTGGATACCAGGGCATCGTAACACTCCTGGCAACACAGCAGCCGATGAAGCAGCACGACAAGCACACCTCAGAGATGATGGGGTTCCACTCCCAATATCGAAGAATGAATTACACTGCATTATAAGGACAACGTCTTTCACAATGTGTAGAAGCACTTGGTTTGACCAGAATTCTAAGAGCTCAGATTGATATCATATTGATCCGTTTGTTGAATTCAAATTTTCATTGTCATTAGACAGAACTGTGGCAACCCTTATTCATCGATTAAGGCTAGGCACTGCCTCCACAAAGCATTTCTTACACAGAATTGGTCGTGCGGAAACCCCCGAATGTGATTGTGGATTTGTAGACGAGGATATATATCACCTCCCTCTAGATTGCCCACATGACGACACACCAAGATGCCGACTTAAATCAACCTTCATTAAATTAGACCGCAGATATTTCAGTTTAAAGAAACTTTTGGGTCCTTGGCCAACAACGTCCTTGCAGAAGAGCGCTTTAAAAGCACTAAAGACTTTTCTAGAAGAAAGCGGAATTGTTGGACGCTATTAACGCTTTTACTATTCCTTTCATTTCAATGTCGCTGTCTATATGCATGTGCGTGTGGATTATGTTATGTTGACTGTTCTGTTTTGACTACATGTGATAATGCATTTACACGATGTATGCACCACCCGCTGACTAGAGACTGTGTTATTAGGCGACGGTATCGTTTGTATTTTTGAAACTGTTTTCTACATAACTGTGGAGACATTTGCCTTGTATATTGTATGTACCATGTGTTTCTTATGTCGTAGTCTTCCTGTGAAAACGTTGCGTGAGAAGCCCTAGTGCTTGTGTGAAAAGGTTTTTGATATGTAATCTTGAACCCTGTATGTTGTATGATGGAACCATTCAAGAAATAAGGAGTAGCCGGCGCCTTAAATTGTGCGTCAACATCTCCTTATATCATATCAATCAAAAAAAGGTAACGAAAAAGTGGCAGATCCGTCCTAAGGGGCGAAGCATTGGGAACGATATTTTGGCAAAATATTATTTTAACAATATTTGGCAAAGTGTCGTTGTATTTAAGTAACATTGGCAAAGTATCAGGGGCGGAATTCGCCTTCACGTTCGTAAGTGTTCCTTGTCATTGGCTGAACGCCTTCAGTAATAATATGTCCAGCATCAGTATCGGCTGGAATTCGCTCTTGGGCTAGAACAGTTCTCGTCTAAGAGTTTAGAGTGAAAACGAGCCGATAATATTACGCGAAGTAACGCTCGTAACTTTATGGACGGTGTAAACTCGCGTGGTGTCCTCCCTCCAAAGACGTACATGGACAGAGTTCTGTAGAAGAAAGCGTATGCACACGCCAGTTTAAAATAATACACGTTTCACGGCAATCGAATGAACACGAGTGATCAGAGCTCACTCGATGACCGCGACTGCTTGCGGTCTCAACACTGGCGTGACGTGGAGCACCGGCAGTGGGGAGCGTGGGTGCTCTTCGTTAAAGCAAACATATACCATGCTGCTGCGGTGCCTGTGTTACGCTTCTGAAAGTTTGCCCGATGCTCACCAGATCACAGGATCTCCAACGTGCTCCTAGACGACGTGCACCAAGACACCGACTTTCTCAGCTCGCCCTCGCATGCTCGCCCTGGCAACCTTGGCCGATCACTTGACATCCGACAGTCGGCGTTGTATTAAAGCTTCGCTTTAATAAGTGGAGAGCCTCGGTTTCCCTGATTCTTGGCGCTTTACGAATACGTTGGGGACACTTCAAAATGAGTGAAAGTTGCCGAACTATGCGTAGCAACTCTCTCTCTCTCTCTCTTGAAATTCCATTTCATGTAGCACTTCCTTTCCAACTCGTTCTTGCTTCCGCGAAATTTGACGATTTTCATAGAGTTAGATGGCACGAGACTTCCGGGTTTCTAAAAAAAAGAAATTGGACCCTTCGAACGCTGTGCCGCTGGATGCGTGATGCTCGGCTCGGCTTAAAGAATAAGTTCGTGTTCGCCACCAGTATTGCGTAGAACAGTTTTCTCTGTAAAATTGCTAGCATTTCTCGCCTTCTGTCGTGTTGATCAGTTTCGTAACTCCGTCTGTTTCGCAATAACATCATTAGTTTCATTTCTGGAGGAGACCGATTAGATAGGTGCTATTAATTTTTTTTTGATAAACAAATACCCAGCTGTCTCCCATGATGGTTGAAGCTGTTCCGACTTGCTTCGTAGTAAGAACAATGACAGTCGTTCATCTCAATCCATTTGAAGTCTGCTAGATTGCAAAGATGCTGCTTCACGCTGGCGTCAAGGAAGTAACGTGGACGTTATCCATATGGCGAGAGCGCGGCGTAGTTTGAAGAACTATCCTAGAAAACAACGGCAGCGACGCACGATTCTATTAGACTAGGTTATAAATTATGCCTAAAAAGACAAAATTGCAATAATTTACTGTTGAGTCGCGGAATTTTCGAGCACCGACCGCCCTTTTTAGAACAAACGTATTGCCCATGAAAATAGGAAAGGGTAAAACTAAAAGCGCCACATTGAAGGTCCTACAATTTTCACAGAGACGCTTGCCGGACACGCATCGCTGAGTCCGTGGCAGCCGTCGTGTGATGCATTTCCTTTTTTTCTCGGACTGTATGTATTTGACTCTCCTCTGTATATGTGCGCAGCGTGAGCTTTATAAAACTCCTCGTCTGAGAGAAAGAGACAGAGAGGCTACGGAAGTAAGTAAGATCTATGAAGCTCGGACAATCTCGTGTGCGGAATTCGGCAAAAATGACATCCATTTGTTTGAACAGGTTTGTTTCTTTTCTTCCTTACGCCCAAACAGTTTGCAGCAAGTTTTTATTTGCAGAAGCCTGTTAGAGCGCATTTTTCGAATTTCACGGATCCCACTGACGACGCTTCTTTAGTCGAGCAGTTCGAACGCTGTTCATAGCAAAGCAAAACAAATGCCAGTCACACGAAGATCACCAGGTTGCACAGGAATCTAAGAACGTGGAACTTACTGCAAACTTGGCTTTCTGAAGTCTGCGTTGGCAAAGCCTACTGTAAACTTGATTTTCTTTCCTGTTCTTGCAGCTTCTATCCTCATTCGCCGGCTTTCACCAGTGCATCGATCTGCGGTGGCGTCGAAGGTTTGGTGCATCTTCGGAAAAATTACCCCTTTTTGCGCCTATTTTCTTACTACTTTTCTGTCCATACTGGCGCAGTCCCTTTGTGCCGAGGCGGAGATTCGGCTTGAAAAGTTCCTGAATGACGAATGCTCGGAGCTCAAGTTTTCTGAGTGCTTAGACAACACTACCTGTAGATCCTTAACGTGTACAGTACTCAGCGATTGAAATGCGATACTAGGAGCGCATGGCAGCCGGCACGTCTGTCATGGCCGTTGTTATGGTGCCAAAGCAATCACCTGCAGTGTCCACTGGTGGGACAAAAAAAGCGGCGGAAGTCACGTGCTGCGAATGTAGCGTTTCATTCGCTAGCACTGCCAAAGGTCGTAAAAAACACGACATACAGCAAACTGGAGCAAAAAGTTTCAGCACATGTTGCGGCATTTCGCTTGTATACGTGTGATGAAGGCTTTGAGTAGCTGGCACGCAATGACCTTCAGAAGTTCTGAAGGAAAGTGCCAAGACTCATTTGAAGCCTTCCTAATGAACGATGCCCTTTTGTACATCGCAATAATTCTTTTGAATATATCTCACGAAAGTGGCAGGTTTAGCCACAAAGAGAGGAATGTCGCCTAAGAAGAATCTTGGCGGACGACAAGTGGCACTGCAAGTTGCTCAGAACCGAGCTTCATTTTAAGAGCCATGATATAAAAAGAACAATTTTAATTACTATCGCATCTTTTAGTCTTCCATCACTTTCGGAATGCTCCATTTGTTAGATGGAAGCGTGCTTCCGTAATTTGAGAGATAAATGAACAGGCACTTAGTCAAAAATGGAATGTTCGACGCACGAGTATATCTATAGAATTTCACAGAAAAGCTCCTTCTGCGCTGAGTACTTTTAAGGAAAAGAAGGGAGGTCTTGATGAGCTCGCAGGTTTCATAGTTGAGGTGCCTTCAATTATTCTCGGCGCAGCAATTTGTGCGAGCGACGTGGCTTTTGTCTTTTGTTCCAGCCATTCTATCTTTTTAACGAGATTCCTAATAACAATTTATCAGCGGGAAAGAGGTATGCTTACGTAGCACTTACTTTCGCTCAAAAAGTGAAAAAAAAAGTGGTTAAACAAAGCTATAATTTCTTTTTCCTATTATACTTACACTTCAAAGGAATGCCCGGATGAATATTTATCTTCGTTTAAGAAGAGTGCAGGTATTTAATTAGGGCACCGCCCACCACTCAGCCCTGAACTTTTCCCTTATTTCTGAACAAAGTGTTTCCCTCTTATTTTATACCAAGTTCGAATCACGCTTACTGTTGCGCGCAGAAACCCTCCGCTGCCCAAGTTCCATCGACATGTGCTTGCTGGAACCTTAAGCCATACAGATTATAAGGAATAATGTGCTCGCAAAAGAAGAAAAATGATATTCGCGTCATTGAGGCTGCCCAGTCTGGCGCACCAGGAAACGCGTTACTTTTAAAATTTGTAAGTAGAAGCCGACGCTGTTGTAAGATAAGCTTTTATGAAATTGTTGTATGGAAGGTACTACTCGTTGGCAGTAACCGTGTCTTACTTCGTCTTTGTTCCCCATCGAGTGTGACGTTAGTAAATTCAAGATATTCGAAATCCTTTAATGTACGGGTCAATGGGCAGATTTGATATTGCCCTGCACAAACGTATGGGTTACCCTTTATACTTCTTGTACATGCACCATACCGATTTCTTCATAAATCGGCATGTCATTGGTCGGACAAATAGGTTATATTGCGTGCTTACATGTTTTTCGGTATCGGGTGCACGCACTGATTTGCCAATAATAGAAAGTCTGCCTGTTTAACGTTGTTTGTACGATTCACTTGTGCAAGTAGTCGTGTTAAGTGAATTTTTTTCGTAAACAATCAGAGTTTAGGTCCAGACGCTTGCTTCTGCGCTTTTGTCTCCTATACGTCAGCATCGCTGTTGAATTTTGCGCTGGTCGACGTTCGCAAGGCTTGGACAGTAACTGCTCATTCTTGGACTGTGGAAAAACGTTTGCGCATTTACTACAGACCCTGTACAATCCCTCGGAGACACCATTTATTAATAAAGCACGCATGAAGATAAGACTTTTCCACAGTAAACGTAGAAGAATGTAATATTTGCATGGGGAAATGGCGCCAAACCATTCGTTCTGCAAGCGACGAGGGACTTGCGTTCTTGGTGGTGAAATTTGAAGACGTTGGTGAGCGGATAAACGAAGTGCGTTCTTTTTTACTAGTGTTCACATTTGTCTGGTGAGAGATAAACACTTCAACGAGAACTGGAAAGGTTAACTTAGCCAAGCACCTTCTTGTGTGCTTTCGATTAAAGCTGACACAAATATTAATAGTAGAGACATACATATTAATAAAGAACGCAAGCGATGAGAAATAAAAAAACAGATAGCGAGGGAAAGAGGCCCGTAGAAACGCGCACACTGATTAAAATTGCGCTCATAAGTAACGCAACAACGCGATAATTGAATTCTACAAGACCTGGTTAAGCCCTTGACAAGACGTGTTAAATCCTGGTTAAAATGTGACGCAAGAAACAAAAGCGCCTTTGTGACTGGAAACTCTAACGCTTTTCTGACTTGCAACAATGCTGTGGCTGTTTTCGTTGCGTCATACTTACGTTACTGAATATTTCATACTTTTTGTCATCAACTATTTAATTTTTTAAAATCTTGTTCATGACCATGAATGTTTTTCGAGCAATCTTTTTTCAGGCATGGCGCTTTAGCTCATATAGCAATTATTTGGATCAGCAGGAAACACCTGTTTCCAGCCTGTTCATTTATTCCCCTAGCTATAATGTCTCTTGCACTTTTGCAGAAAGGCGGTTCGGTTTGTAGTGCCGTCCAGGTCGCTAATGTAGTGAGAACGACGCGATGCCCAATGCAGAGAAACCAGTGACTGTGTTTATTTGTTCCTCCTCAGCGCGCACTCTCTAAATGTTGTCCTCCCCGGCCCTCAAGTGATCTTTGTCATCGCCCCAGCACTTTGTCATCGAATTAAGGTCGCTCTTCAATCGGTGAGCACCAACAGGTGAACCCTCAGTTTGAGGACTTGACGATGTGAGGGTGTAATGTGGGCACATATATTAAATGCAGCGTCATCAACATCAAGTGAAGAGGCTTTGCTCTCTCTAGGAGCTATCTTGAGAAGGAGACGAGGGCGCTATACTCGCGGGAAGACCACAAATCTATCTGTTTGGCTTCTGCACTGACAAAGGTAGTATTATGGTCTATAATACATTCCGAAGCGCTGACTGGGTAAGAACGTCAAACCGGATGATTCACCTTCGATGCTGTAACCTCTCAGTCGGCAAGACTCGTGGATCTGCGCATCGCCTAAAGCGAACAGCTTTCTTTGGCTCCCCCACCCATTTTCTGGGTGGTTAATAGTTGGTAATCGGATTTTCACCGCCGATACAAAGGCGCCGATGCAAAGGGTACGCGTTCTCGCGCAACCGAGTTCACGCTCGTTGACGAACGATATCTCTTTGAGACGCACGTCCTGTGGTGTGAGAGCTTCGGGGCGTCTTAAGGTTTACATAATGTGGTGAACTGCGTTGGGGCAGGGCAGCCCTTCTCTTCTCCTGCCACCCTCTCCTGGTGTGGTGGCAGCGGAAGAGAAGGATGGCAGTCGCCTTCCTGCAGACCGCTGCGCGCGCCGCTGGAGACAACACACATATGACGTATCGGCTTATATGCATGGCCACCTATACTGTCGCTACAGATGCGCTGGTTAACGGATTCATTATATGCGGAATTACGCAATAAATCAGCAAATGCTTTCTTAATATTGTCATCGTAACAAATATAGGCCTTCAAGCGCAGAGCTTTCTATAAGTGTTCGGCTATGCACTTACTTTGACAACCGCCGTCGATGATTTCCGCACAATTTTTTAGAGCACAGCTCTTAGGCATGTTGTATAACGTTGTCCTCTCTCTAGGCACCCGTTCAGGCGGTGAGTGTCGGCTTCGGCGCCTCTCGTAACCAAGCAAACGAGCACATCGAAGGATGAAAGAGCGAACGCGGAGAGCAGCAGGGGATAAAAGATGGTGGCAGCAAAGAGAGCGCGAGGAGGAAAGCGGAGAAGGAAGATATGACGAAAGCGTAAGAAGAAAAGCGTAGTGCCACGCAAGACGGGCTCTCCGGTGACGGTGGCTAAGAGATGGCGTCAGAGTAGCACGCGTCTTAGTCTGTTCACCGATGATGCCACCGATGCAATATAGGGAAACAAAGCGCTGCATGAGCGGAGGTCTGACGGTGGCGGCTGCTGTGAATCGCGCCCACGCGTCACCCACGCGCTACCTCTCGCGATCTCCCGATTAGCGAGGCATTCGCGCCCCGCTTAGCTCCGTTTGCAACGTGCCGCACGAGACACATTGGCCGCACCCGCAAATATCTCGCGAAATAAAAACACCTATAGAGCTGCGCTCTAATTTCGAATTAGGGGATATCGTAATTTGTTTCCCTAACTATCGCATAAGCTTGTCTGTTGCCTTACAAGCCCCTCTAAACCGGTCTGGGAACGGGATAAGCTCCTCTTTGCTTATTGCGGGTGGCTTATTTAGGAGTGTGTAGGCCTCTCTAATTAAGACTCCTGCGGTTAATTTGCTGTGCGCCAATTAGACCCATCTCTCCTTTTCCGTTATCGAGTGCACAGACGTCTGTAAAACTCAGGTTGCGCGCCTATAATAAGCTCATTCCTGATTTATGTCCGCAAGCTGGAAGCGGCATCATCGTGCATTGCACGCGCTGCAACCTGTAATTAGGGAAGGAGGGCCTCGGTAATCATACTACACGACAAATTAGCTCGTGAGCGCGTTGCTATCTACTACACGCGGTGAACACGATACAGGAGTTTGGACAGCTGCCGTTTTCTTACTTTCACTTAATTAATCAGCTAATTATAGTCTCGCGCTTGCTGTCTGCGTACTTATCATCGGTAGCAATGGAATAAAACGTCGGGAAGACCAGTTTAGTGTATACGGGGTTCGTCATCTCCTACGTAGGTGGTTCTCGTGTTTGCAATTGCAACTTTCACCGTTTTCTAATCAGGTGTCTTGAGCTGCGTTTCACATCTATGTTGTCTATTTTGGCTTCGCAGACAACTATGAGAATCACGCGTGCCTCTGTCTACGCGACTACGATAAATAAAATTTTAGACTCGTCAGCCAATTGTTTAGTATTGGTGGCACTAACGTGGTGGTGAAGAAAACAGCGAAGCGAGTAACTCCCCACAACGGTCACCTACAGTGCAAATGTGCATCTGCTAGAGAGTGAAGGAGGACGTGACACCATAAGTCGCCTAGCTAAATGAAGGAAACGCCGAACGAAACCAAGCCGAATGCGCAACAATCATCCGTATTGGTACAATTGTTGTTTTGGAATACGTTTTCTTGTTTTAGTTGAATTGACTTATTGTGGTGTCGCCTCCGTTTCGGTTGTCTCGCAGGCGCTTATGTAGTAGATGTGCATTCAAACTTATTTACCGAAAGCATGTTCAAGTGATAGCACTTGTGTTGTGTTACTCGCTTTTTTTATACTTCCCTTCGCCGCGCTTTTACATCACGAACGCCTACAAATTAGTGAAGATTACGCGTGTGGCCTGTCGTGGACATCAGTTATAACTACGTGAAGCCAACAGACAATGAAGACCGGAAAGGCATAGGGGATATTAACTTTTCTTTTCAGGGAAAATACAGAAACCGAATAATAAAAAAATGAAATCGGACGCAGATACAACTTGCCGTTCGGTGGGAGTCAAACCCACATCTTCCCCATTGCATGTGGCTGCTCGGCTCCCGTTATTTGTCTTGCTGATTTTACATCGAGAGCCTCGACTCTGGCAGCCTTGACACCACGAGGAGTTAATAATAATAATATTATTATTATTATTATTATTATTAGTTATGTGTATGAGGGGTTAGTGGTCAATCGCCTACTACTAAACTTTTCATTCTACGTGACGCCTGCGGCTGAAAGGAGGTTCGACACCCTACGCCATGACTGACAGTCGCGCTGGCTGATACTCCCAAGAATAGATCTGGTACACATGCGCAGGCGCGAGGAGGGAAATAGAAGAAAGTGTGTGGGGAGATAGACCTCACCGTAGCTCGATAGGCAATTGATATAAGGTTCAAGATATGGCTTCAGCTCCCACTGTCTTTTCGTCCGCTTTCATTTCCGCTTTCCTTGTTATTTATATATTTTAGCTAAATGAACAGTTCCATTCCGGTATGCTTTCCTTGGTTTGATTGCTTATAGGCTCTATGTAGCTGTACCTAACAGAAAATAAATCTTTTAGGTTCCTTTTATTCTTTTCTTGCTCATAGCCATAATGTTATTTCCCATCACAATAGAGCCGCATAAGTAAGCTTTGTGAAGAATGGAGCAGAAGAATCACCGCGTCTATTACAGCGGAATGAGGCAAGCTCGGCGCAAATCAATAGGTGTTACGGGCAGTGTCTGCTGAACAGGAGCAAATAAATAAATAAATAAATAAATAAATAAATAAATAAATAAATAAATAAATAAATAAATAAATAAATAAATAAATAAATAAATAAATAAAACGCTTGTTCAACTGCTAATAAGAGAACTAGAAGCTGTAACGCGGGTATTTATAGCATAAGACAACATTCAAAGAGTCGACTGCGTTACGTTATGAATTGAGATACACGTCTACAACATATGGAGCCAGAATTTCTTTTCGTGACAGCCTACACAGTGGCTTGTTAAAAAACGGCTTCGGCATCGGAAATGGTGACGACACAGAACGACGCAGCCAGATACATATGTCAGAGTTGGAGCTGCTAGCTTTGATGTTTTCCTGTTTGTTTAGCAGATGAAAGGATCGCTGACATGAAGCAATACAGGCGCGGTGAACGAGATCGCCCCTCAAAGTAGCTTGCACAATAGCACTCGCATTGGTCCAAGAGCTAAACTAAGAAGCTTGAGCAAGCTTGCCCCTCGAAAAAAATAACGTGTGTCGCAAAACGGCTTTTCTTTACCGACCTTAACAAGACTTAACAAGAAAAAAAAAGCAAACATTGAATCAACTTAAAACCTTCGGAGCAGCCAACAACAACCTATACATACTTCTTCGGACGGCGTTTCTTAGGAGGTGCAGGTTCAAATATACGACTTCTATTATGACCGTAATGCTTTTGATCTCCTTTATAAATAGCTCTACCGTCTCTGGAACTGCGGATATTTCGTTATCCAAGGCCCCATTTTGTGCTGGACATCGACGTTGTCGACATCGGCTTCGCGAATGATTCGTCCACTCGTGAGGGTCCACACGGTCTGCACCTTATGTAGTCGTACTTAAATTTTATCTTTTTTTTGTCTATTTCTTGTATCAACCCAAAAGCGTTGTCGCGTCCTCCGATGCGACATTCTAGAGATGAGCTATCGCCTCTCTGACCTTTATGTGGAAAGTGATGATATATTGCGTGAGCGCCCTTAGCTCGACACCCGGGCTGCCTTTGCTTCTATGTACTCTTGCAAATGTCTCACCTCGCAAACTCAGGTGGGAGCATTTGTCACGAAATGACGCACGCACAGACTTCTGAACACTTCGTGTGCCTAGATACGCGAGGGGACGTTTTTTCGCGCCCTGACGCCCGCCTTTACGTCTGCTCCGTCCTACAATATGCGCTCAAGACATGCGTTTTTGATCGCTTCTTTCTGTTTCAATGTTTGTTTGCCTTGCACCCGGACGTGAAGTCGTCTAGCAAGGGCAATTTCATTTCGTTTTTGATTAAAGACCATAGTCTCCCCGGACATCGCTGAGAAAGAACTCTTGGTAATAAGTTTGTTTCGCTCTTCATACACCAGAAATACTCGCAGATCTCCTTGCGCTTCTCAGACTGGTATGTCATTTATGATGAAACCAGCGAAAAGATTTATGAGCGTAGATGTTCCTTTTTATAGCATTCATTACGTAGCCAGGTGAAAAAGAAAAGCAAAGCGTGGCTTCAACTTGCTGTAAAGGAAGGGAAAGGCTATATTTGACGGCGGACGTTTGAAACCTGTCATTTTCAACTTTCTTGTTTGTTCTTGCTCAAAATAAATTCGAGTGCAAGTGATTTTCATTAAGGTTCTAAGCATGCTGCTCCTGCTGAACGCTTAATGGCATCAGCGTTACTCGTTGCCTAAAAAGAGGAAGGGGAGAAAAAGCAGCTCGCTTGAATCAAGATAATACAAACCGGTTGTTTTCATGTAACTTGAGGCAAGCGTTCAAAAATACCAGCGCGCTCTATGGTTATGAAAGTAATGCATGTGCTACAAGACAGGGTATTTTCTCGTTATATTTACCAAGTTGATTTCCTAACATTAATTAAGCCTTGCCACAACGGCTGTCTAAAAACTTCGTATTGGGGCTAGTTAATTTTGTGAAACTCTCGCGAAGTTATGGCGACGCATTTTGGCGCACGGGGTTCTCTCTCATACTCAAGACTTTGCTAATCGGTGCCTAGCAAGTGAAGGAAGTGTTTGTTCCTTTTCAGGTGCTGCACTTAATTAAAACAAGGCCTGCTTTTGAGGCCAAGGTGCTCGCTCGATCCAGACTGAACATTTTCTGCACATGGACTACACATGTCACTTCAGCATCGTCGCTGGCGTTCCCATTAAATACATCGCTACCTTTCTTTCTTAGTCGACGAAGTCGTCACTTGACACTCGATGTTTTTATTTAACATTATACTTCCGAATTAACCCCTCACAGCAGTTGGGAGTGATGTCTTCGAAGTGGTCGACCGGTAAGTGCTTTTTAGCTTTTTTTAAAGTTCTTCATTTACCATGCTACAATCTCGAGTGAAATTGCAGCTTCGCCCATATAACGAAGCAGTGACGTCATAGCTAGTGAAACATGTGCGTTGACCGCCGCCTCAAGCCAGGAAATATCATAAACTGAGCCTTGTCCACTGATATTGTTCTGTTCTCTACCCACTGGTATTTATTTATTTTATTTTATTTATTTTCAATACCCTAAAGGCCCCGAGAGGCATTACATAGGGGGGGATACAATTCACACATGATATTGTAATAAAAATGACTGAAGGCAACAAGCACAGATTTCGGTAGAAGAAACACTTTGTAAAAGAAAGATGAAAAAAAAAGAGGGAAAAAAAAAACGAAAAGTAATTTGGGCGAGAGTACATGGTACAATTCATATTTGCTGTACATGGCACTTTTCAACAAGGCACAAGTGGCAGGTGGGTGCGGGTAAATGGAAATTTAGAAATTATACATATATGTAACACAGGCCAGTCAAGAAGTGGCAGCTGAACATTTTATACATTTAAAAATGTGCGCAGGGCTGATTGGAAGGCAGACGGGTCAGTGATTGTTACAATATCTTCAGGTAGGGCGTTCCATTCGTTCACTGATAACACGAAAGGGGAATTTTGGAATTTTTTCGTCCTAGCAAATATGGGAGCCACTTTGCATACATGGTCATTGCGGGTGGACAGATAATGGGCGGGTAAGATGGGAGCAGATGAAAAAGATGAACCACTATAGTAAAGGGAGTGAAAAAAAGACAGACGGAAATATTTCCGTCGTGTGTCAAGATCCGGAAGATTAAGGGTCTGCTTTAATACTGACACACTTTGATATGGAGAGTAGGAGCGCAAAATAAAGCGGGCGGCCTTATTTTGAATTGATTCGATGCAATCAGAAAGGTTAGCTGTGTGAGGGTTCCAAATAATTGAGGCGTAATCGAGGGTTGTTCTGACAAGGGAGATGTATGCACGAAGTCTTGTGTCACTGTTTGCAAGGTACAGACGGCGTTTTAAAAAGCCAAGTTTTTTTATTGCCTTGTTAGTAATATGCTCAACATGCATGGCCCAGCTTAAGTCAGATGTAAGAATAACGCCCAGATATTTAAAGGAAGAGGTTCGTTCGAGTATGCAATTGCGTAGAGTGTATACGTTAGATGGAAAGGTTAGCTTGGAAGAAAATGTCATGGGCTTAGTTTTCTCTGCATTAATTTCCATCTTCCATACGCGACACCATTCAGCTAATGTGGTTAAATCTTTTTGTAATATGGCAACGTCATCAGGGGTGGTTATCTGTCTATAAATTACACAATCATCGGCAAACAGCCGTATTGTTGAAGTTATATTCGTAGCTATGTCATTAATATATATTAGGAATAATAATGGGCCTAACACTGACCCTTGAGGTACCCCTGACCTAACGCGGCAGAAAGTAGATTGGTTGTTATTAATAGTTACCGACTGAGAGCGACCAGATAAAAACTCGTTAATCCACTGGGTAGTTTTCTCATCTAACTTAAGGCTGTTTATTTTCATGATTAGCCGTTTATGGGGAACACGATCGAAGGCTTTCGAGAAGTCAATAAATATTGCGTCAGTATAAAGCAAATTGTGCAAAGAGTCATGTAGGTCAGTGGTTAGTTCGAACAACTGTGTTTGGCAAGACCGTTTGTATCTGAAGCCATGCTGATTTTTGAATAACAGATTATTTGCATTAAGATGACTCATAATGTGGGAGTAAATTATATGCTCAAGGAGTTTACAGCAAACTGATGTCAGTGAAATCGGGCGGTAATTGCTTGGACATGAGGGATCACCAGATTTGAATATAGGTATGATATGGCCAGACTTCCAATCATCTGGAACACAGCCGGTATCCAGTGATTGTTGGAAAATTAAACACAGTATAAATGCTGATACGTGGGAAGTTAGTTTTAGTAGTTTAGAACTGATGCCATCCGGTCCAGGACTGGAGCTAAGCGGGAGCCTGTCGATAGCCCGTGATACACCTGTTGCAGTAACGGTGATGGGCTCGCTTGGATGAGTTATCGTAGAAAGAGAGACGGTACAAAACTGGTCGAGTGGCGGTTCGTCGGTAAAAGCTTGAGTGAAAGTGTTGTTCAAGAGGTCACCACATGCTTCATTGGGCACCATGCAGCCATCTGCGTCCTTTAGGGTTATTGCAGTGTCCATATCTTTAGGGTTAATTACACGCCAAAACTTTTTTGGATCAGACGTTAACAAAGTGGGCAGGGTATAATTGAAATAATGATCCTTAGCTTCTTCAATTGTTTTTTGTGATTCACGAGCTAATTCTTTATATTTTTTCCACGCATAATCAGTTTTGGTTCGCGAGGCTTTATTATACGCTCTTTTCTTTTTATTCAGGCAATGTTTGACTTTTTTTGTGAACCAGGGAGCATTTGTTCTTGACGTGAATGAAATCTCAGGGATGCACGTATTTTCGATTTTCTTAAGGAAGTCACGGAACACTATCCAATTGTCATTAGTTGAACGATTAATGAATTCGTTTGAAAAGGAGCTTGCAAACTCGGTTAGCATGCTATTCATTTTTCCAAAATCTGCCTTTCTGTAATTAAGTATGCGTTTTAGCTTTGTTGGTTTATTAGGAAGTGGGAGTGGGTGCGAACAATGTACTACTCTATGGTCACTAATTTCATCAAGGACGTGAACTACAGCATTAGTCGGATTGTTAGTTAGGACTAAATCGAGGGTGCGTTCGCCTCGTGTCGGCTCCTTTACCAACTGAGTTAAATGAAACAAGTGTAATGTTTGAAGGAAGCGAGACACCTCAAGCCGGGCGGGTGTTAATGGCGATGATGGCATTGACCAGTTAATAGCAGGGTAGTTAAAGTCGCCGCCAAGCAACAAAATACACTGTGGATATTTGTTATAAATAAATTCAAGCACACTGGTCATGTGGTCAACGAAATCGGGTTTGCTATCAGGAGGCCGATAACATACGCCGATGATGCATGTGCGACCTTCAAATCGGGTTTTTACAAAGATCATCTCAAGAGGGGTATCAATATCTACAAGAGAAGGTTGATACGCAGTCCTTATTGCTATCAAGACACCACCTCCTCTAGACAAAGTTCTATCTTTACGAAATATTGAAAAGTAGTCAGGAAGTGACAACTCGCTATTGCGTATGTCACCCCGGAGCCAAGTTTCTGTGCATAGTATAATATCAGCAGAGCACGTGTGAACTATTGAAAGTAAAGAATCAACCTTATTTATAATGCTGCGAAAGTTTGCCAGAAGAATAGATAAGTTATGTACCTTTCTACTGACAGGCTCGATTCGTACAGTTTGTCATTCTGAGGCCCGTGGTTGAGGTGTGTCTGCCTGAATTACACGGGCAGAAACCGCATCATAGCAGTAGATGTGCCCTTTAAGCTTCAGTTTGTTGTACCGTATCGTGTAGCGGTCATCCTTCCCTTTATTTTGTTTAGCAAAGTCACGCAGCATTTTCCTTGCAAACTGTATTTTTGGGGAAAAATCTTCCTCAAGCCAGATCTTGGGTTCAACATCTCTGAGTTTATGCGCATTGCGAAGAAGTGTGTCTTTCGTCTTGAAGTTTAGGAACTTGATAATTAACGGACGCGTAACATCAGGTCGAGGCTGCCCGATTCGATGCGCGCGTTCAATGTCTTCAGTGTGCAAGGTTATATTTAGGTGAGTGGAACAGAAATCTCTTACTAACTTCTCGCTAGCGTCATAGTCTTCCTTCGCAACTTCAGCTAAACCTTTGATAATTAGATTGTTTCTTCGTGAACGATTATTCAGGTCATCTACAACATCTTCTAAGTCGCCATTCGTACGTGACAAAGTCATTTTTACTTCTTCGAGCGAGTCATTAACAGCTTTAACACCAGTGCCGATTTCGGGTACAATAGGTAGATTTTTTTCAACTGCGCAGACTCGGGACCTAATATCGGCAACATCTCGCTGGATTTCTTTCAGAATAGTTGCAGTGGTGTCAAAATTCTTTTTGTTAGTATCCATGAATTCTTTGAGAAGCGCATATACATCATCTACTTTGGGGCCAGGGTTGGCTTCAATGTCCCCAGCACAGAGCAACAGCAGCGCTAAGCAAATTGACACGGCAAGCGAGGGCTTCGGGCAGACGACACAGACTAAGCTGACTACGGCATGTGAGCGCTCAGTTAAATCAATCTTATTCCGGTGACAGGTACTGAAGGCGCCGATACGAACCCTGTAGGTAACTATGTCAATTCCCATCACTCAAAGAGGTACAGGAATGTTGGGCAAAAACAGCAATAAGGGGATAAGCAGCCACGGTACTTGTTAAAGAAGAAAAAAATTAGGGGTGAGGGGTGTTAAGTGCTACTACATACCTAGAACACAGCAGTGAAATGTTAAGGCGATGTCGTGCGTGACCGCATATCCCGGAGGGCCAGAGCGAAGCAGTGCCTTTTATGCGGTGCGGTGGCGCTGGACCGAGGAGTCGCAGCGCAGGCGCAGTAGCTTGCCCTACCAGGACACCGACGTCAGTCGGTCGACACGTGGGCCAGGCCGTATCTTCAAAGTCTGGTAGGTCGACGCACGAGCAGCAGGCAGTGGCGATGGCAGAAATCTTTTATGCGGTGCGGTGGCACTGGACCGAGGAGTCGCAGCGCAGGCGCAGTAGCTTGCCCTACCAGGACAGCGACGTCAGTCGGTCGACACGTGGGCCAGGCCGTATCTTCAAAGTCTGGTAGGTCGACGCACGAGCAGCAGGCGGTGGCGATGGCAGAAATCTAGAACACAGCAGTGAAATGTTAAGGCGATGTCGTGCGTGACCGCATATCCCGGAGGGCCATAGCGAAGCAGTGCCTTTTATGCGGTGCGGTGGCGCTGGACCGAGGAGTCGCAGCGCAGGCGCAGTAGCTTGCCCTACCAGGACACCGACGTCAGTCGGTCGACACGTGAGCCAGGCCGTATCTTCAAAGTCTGGTAGGTCGACGCACGAGCAGCAGGCAGTGGCGATGGCAGAAATCTTTTATACGGTGCGGTGGCACTGGACCGAGGAGTCGCAGCGCAGGCGCAGTAGCTTGCCCTACCAGGACAGCGACGTCAGTCGGTCGACACGTGGGCCAGGCCGTATCTTCAAAGTCTGGTAGGTCGACGCACGAGCAGCAGGCGGTGGCGATGGCAGAAATCTAGAACACAGCAGTGAAATGTTAAGGCGATGTCGTGCGTGACCGCATATCCCGGAGGGCCAGAGCGAAGCAGTGCCTTTTATGCGGTGCGGTGGCGCTGGACCGAGGAGTCGCAGCGCAGGCGCAGTAGCTTGCCCTACCAGGACACCGACGTCAGTCGGTCGACACGTGGGCCAGGCCGTATCTTCAAAGTCTGGTAGGTCGACGCACGAGCAGCAGGCAGTGGCGATGGCAGAAATCTTTTATACGGTGCGGTGGCACTGGACCGAGGAGTCGCAGCGCAGGCGCAGTAGCTTGCCCTACCAGGACAGCGACGTCAGTCGGTCGACACGTGGGCCAGGCCGTATCTTCAAAGTCTGGTAGGTCGACGCACGAGCAGCAGGCGGTGGCGATGGCAGAAATCTAGAACACAGCAGTGAAATGTTAAGGCGATGTCGTGCGTGACCGCATATCCCCATAACCATTCTCGCTACGCAGTTTTAATAGTCCTTTGATCTACAGACCAAGCCGCTTATGCTGATAGTCTGAGAACCAAATGCTGACTTATTCGCCGTATATTGATACCCGGACTGCCTTGCACAATTTCTTCGAGGAATCGGATAATCCACCCATGATACCGTTGAATAACGCGGGGGACAGGACACTGCTTTGCAGCACGTCTCGCAATTTCCCCCGAGTTACTCAGCGCTGCCCTTGACTTTACTTGCCTCAACTATAGACAGTGAGGCATGTGTGACAATTTGACAAGTTAGATGCACGCGGTTCATTGCGGTCGCACTAGACTCCAGGATGAACTGGCGACGTTCCATAGACACTACGATTACCTCGAATACCTTGGTGCACCGTTTCAACATGTGTGCACGGAGAATTTTTTAGCAGGTTAGAGGAAGCGTCATTTTCCCGTTAGCACACAGATTTGAAAAAGCCTCAGCAACCAAAACATATTTAGTGGTCTAAATCACAGAACACAAAATTAATGCTTTGTATTATCCAAGTGCAATAACTGTATTTTTCTCTACGTGTGCCTTTCGATTTTAGTACTTGGGTGTACACTGAAATGTGAATTGCTTTTCTTCGATGACTTCTGCTTTGACAAACAGGTTTTCTTGGTCCTTAGCGGGAGTCTAGTATATACGTTTCAGGTCAGGCGCAATAACTGCCGATACGGACGCGGATGAACGTTCTTGAGTGGTGGTTCCTCGACGCTTGACAAAGGCATAGTGCTAATAAATTTGTCATTCGTATACAAAGTTCTTCTGTTCGCCTCAATATTGTAAAGCGTACACTGTAACAACATGGTAATGCTCTTCTTTTTGGCAGTGGAAGTTTTTCCCCGGATTATAATATCTATGACGTTATTGCTAGGCGCAAACTTCTTGAATGAATCGCCGCCGATCCTCATAGCGAAAGAGTCTTGTTTAATCAGATTGCGCACCGGCAGAGAATAGGGTCCTACATTCTCGAATGTACGCGAGTACCAGCGATTTATTTATTTATTTATTTACTGTTCATTCAGAGTAAGTATACATTATATAGGGGAGATGTTACATAAAGGAGGTAAAAAATGATATACAGAAAAGGCACAGTATAAGTAACAATGAAAAATTATGCTAGCTCACTAATTTACACATCATAAACAAAAAATAATAGTGGTAGTTCACCATAGAAACCTCATGATACACTTTTCAATACACAAGTTGGAAATGATAGGTCTATACAAACATAGTTAAGTTGCAAATATAGTATCTATACAATAAAAAGTCACATGATATATTGAACGCAAGTTTTATTATTTAAATGTAGTTCCCTAAAGCATTTCTAAATTGAACAGGATTACTTATACTAACAATAGATGCTGGCAGACCGTTCCATTCTTTGCATGTTTTGGGTAAAAATGATTGCGAATGGTTAGTGGGTTAGAGCGAGGCACATGTACCTTGAACGCACGGTGATACCCGTACCATTGATACTATAGACGCAGTTGACTCATGAGTTCGGAGTTTCACCATCGAGGACTGCACTATAGCCTCTCTGGTTGCTTGTTTTTTTTTTTTTTGTCACAAGTACGCTGAATAAAGAGCTAATTTCTTATTGCACGCTTTTTTGCAGGGTTTAAGTCTTCCCCGCCGCCACGGTGCGACAGTGTGGTCTAGCAGCAAGTGCTCGTGCGAGAATGAATTCGTCTCAATACGCAGCAACGGTAGCTGGAGACAGTCCAAACCACAATCGTCTCGAGGCCGCGTTCGCATGCTACATTTCGCGATGCCACTCACCGATATGGTGAGCCCCCGTGCCGGCAAAGACAAACCATCCGCGCGCTTATCGAAGCCGCAAGCGTAGGTTTCTGGTGAAGCCATTCGAAGGGCCACTGACGGACGCAAAGTGAATGGTACAGGCTTGCGCGTCTTCTTGAAGGGACGCAATAAAAAGAAAAAGAAATGAGAAAGAAAAGAACAAAGAAAGAAAGAAGCAAAATAAAGAGGTAGAAGCGGAGAAAAAACTGTTGTAATCAATGTGACTAAGGAGCAAGAAAGAAAAGCGGAAATAAAGGAAAGCAAACATTCGGCGCTAATATTTTCAATCGAATATGATTGCAGTTTGAGATTTCCTGCCGTTCTTGTTGCTGTCCTTAACCTGGTGTGGCATGCATTTTCCACAGGAGGCAAAAAAGCTATGACTGCGAGCAAATGAGAACGCTCTATGACAACAGCACATGTTTCAGTCTCCGATGCAAACCGCTTCAGATGTTTCCACATTGAGAAGTGGCGCATTACAAGCGAAAGTACGTACAGTAAGATAAGTTGAAAACGCAAAAGTGTATTTCGTTCTTTAAATAGAAATTCAGGTTTGTTTCCTTTCCGAACGCAAGCCCGCAAATGTGCTGCTGGTGTTCCGTTTCGAGCTTCATATTTGTAGCACAAGAACAATTAAGAAAGAAATTCGTGGGAAGATGAAAATGTGCGTGTAAAGCGACTAGTTTGTACGCAACGCTTAAAAGCGATTTATCTTATGAGCTCTACTGAGCGCGCACAGGTGGTAATTACTGGCCGCAACTCGGTGCATCAATCTTCAGCCCGTTAAGGCAAACGCAGCTCATTGTGAATTCAAAATATCGCAATCCAGCTGGCGTGAGCCATTTTCCATCATTTCTCGCCACTTCACCGCAGAGTGCCTGCCATAATTTTCTCGCCGATTTCTTTTTTCTTATCGTAGTGTGACTTCCTATCGATTTCCACGACACAAGTCTTGGTGGCTGCGTGAAAGCATTTATTATTTTGTTACTTTTGCGCGCGCACTTAAGTAATTCATCAGCCGTTGCTAGGCACGCTGCTCAATTTGTTTTATAGCTGTATTGCTGCTCATAAAATTAATTATATTCAGATTACACTGTTCTTTGCTGGATTTTTTATTACCAAAGCCAATGTAAATCACGTTCATGGAAGTATAGTGGCGCCTGTACGGCGAGCCAAAGAATGAATAAGCAATAACGCGGCAGAAAAAGTAGGCTTTTCCAGCCAAAAGCCTTCACAGAAAGATATTCTAAACAGCGAAACGCATTCTAAAGCATCACCAAAAGGTGCATGTAGTACGTCAACAGCATCACTTAAAATTACTAACCATCGTAATTAAGCAACTATAATCGCTGCGGGTCAGTCCGGCGTTGTATTGATAGAATGAGGCCACGTACCTCGAGGCCATGCCCTTGACAGGTACAGTTGTCATGAAACAGTTTGGAATATTTTCACGTCATACGGCCCCGGAAGTAGAGGGAAAATACTGGTGCTGCGCCACTGCGCAGCAGCTTTCTGGTCGTCTAACGGCTTTAGTTAGTCAAAACAGACCCCCACACCTCCTGCTACGTAGTCCTGTTTGTAACCACAGCTATTTGTTTGTATGGTCCTTTCCTCGTTTTCGAGTGTGGAAAAATGAAATGTTTACTGTATTTAGCACAACTATAGGAAGAGAACGGAGCGTTGAAACGGCACAACCATGGCGGCAGAAATTGGAAACACTCTGCTTGCACCATTCGTTTTTTTTTCTTTAGTGTGCTCTAAATGCGGAGCATAATATGCAATGACTTATCGACGAATAAAAGGGCCTTATTTACGATTCACCTATATGGTTGCCTAAACAATTCGATTCAGATTGATTCAGATCGGCAAGCAGTCAGCGATTCTTGAATCTCGTCAAGATTCGGAACTTCAAATGTTACTTTTTTCCGCTCAACAGAAACATACTGAAGTAAGGCATGTTGTTGGGATAGTCGGTTCATAGATTGGGCAAAACTTTAAACTGTGCGAGGAAGACAGAACGTGAACAGAAACATAGACGCACACACAAATCTCAGTGCGTGCGCGACCATCGCGCTTTGTGCGTGCCTCTATGCGTGTGTTCACGTCCTGTTTTCCGCGCGCAGTTTAAACTTTTTGCCCAACAGAAACAACCGAATCAAATCTCGCAAACTTGTCTGCAATGGAAAAATGGAAATTCACTGGCGCTCATCTGGTGCTGACAGAACGCATTCGGCGCTGCAACAAGAGAACTTCTATTCCTCCTCTTTTTTGTTATTGATTTAGTCACGTTTTTTTCTTCTCTGAAGCGCATTGCCCATAAGCTGGATGCTTGAAGAAAGCTCAGCGTTTCGCGAAGAGAATGACGATGACTATGAATACAATGTCAATCTGCCTTCAAGATTTCTTACCAGGCGTACTGCTGCTCGCCTTTGCGTCTTCGCTTTTCGCTCTTTCTTAGTGGTGCAGAAAAGCTTCTTGCGCCGCTGTGAGCAAACTGCATCTCAATATAGCCATGAGGTCGCGTAACTACGTTGGTTTGCCAGTACTGCAATCTGACTGAGGAACTTGATCCTTATCTTTGATAATTGCTCGCAGCGTCTGAAAATTCTGAATAAACCTGAGAACCCTGCTTAAGCTCTTCAACGTCATAGTTTTGCTAATACTTCTTCCTACTGATGTCGCCTAGCGCTCTTCAGTCATCACTGGCCCTTGCGCAAAGAAACCCTATACATCATCATCATCGTTGCCTAGCAAATGTTGCATGATTAGGAACACATACATTTGTTGTGCGTTCTATACCTTGATAATTATAATAGGGATGTGCGAATATTATCGGCGGTGCCCAGCGATCATTGGCGGTTAGGCTGCATGCCGGCGGTGCCGGAGTAACGATTCCTCCGTCGCTGATTGGCCACATCACTGTACGGCGGCCCACAAATGGGGCCCGTTCCTAGCGTCTGTAGAGTAGAAAAATTACGCCTTTCGTGAGCAAAATCGCCGTCGAATGGCAGCCCTCGAACGGCAAACGGCGTGCGGCGAGTTGCCGTGCCGTAAGCGTGGACGGGTCTTTAAGCTTGTTGAAGTTAACCTGTCAGTGACCGTTCGTATAACTTACAATGAAAGTTAAGTTTTACATTGAAAAAATAATAAATAAATGACAAACCCTGTGAAAATGTTTTTAGTAAATGCAGGTAGAATGTTGTTATACCAACTACACGCGATACTTCTTCTTCAAGGGACCGGGTGTATTTACTGCACTGCATTGCTTTATGCAGTACAGTAACACAAGTCCAGGTTGAGCAACGGAATACTCATATTCGACGCCTCTGAAAAAGAGGCTTGCACCATTTGCGTCATGATTTAATGGAAGGTACAAAATTGTAAAATATCTCGCTTATCCAGGACGTTTAGCAGTAGCACTGACGTGACTGTCCACGCATCTCATATCGAATTGTAAATTTTCCCTTGAACTGATTCAGCCTTAAAACGAATAAATAAAAGCTTCATTGCATGAACAATAAATGCTCATCGTAAGCGGTGAGGCGTCCATGTTTTATCCTAAGATACCACGGTCCATTCGAAAAGAACAGACTGGGATTTTCATTTTTTTTTTGCATAAATGAAATATATATTGCAAAGCTTTTTTTTTACAGAATTGTTGTAAACTATTTGACGAATGCTTTTATGTTTCATGCGTCTCTCTGCTTTCAACCTTTTTTTGTCTTTTGCTTCTGCCTGACGTTATTTTTTTCGTCAGCTTTATGTGCTGCAGTACTTTCGCCACTGCACAACCTTTTTTTTCTTTTTAATATGCGTGAAGCTATGGTTACCCGGTTCCCGTGGCAGCCCTGTAAATATTAAAACTGCAGAAAGGAGTAAGCAACGCAGCTATGACGTAGGAGCTTCCGAGTTTGCATTATTCCAAGAGAAATAAACTGAAGAAAATCAATACTATGCAGAAATGGTACTCGAGGGAACAGAATGGATTTTATCCCGACAGAGCCAGAACTGCGAAGGTTTCACTTCACTGAATTTTAAAACGAGCCTAGAGTGCCGGTCTCGCACCGGCGAGAAAGAGAGTCTGGGCCATTCGCGTCTTTTTCTACATTCCCGAGGGAGTTGGATATCTTTCGAGAACTTCGTCGTTCGTATAGCATCGAAGTCTGGGAGCTTCCGGCGTCGTTGTGAATATGAAGTGCTCAACAAGCCAGAGTGAAGCGGGAATAGAAATAGTTGGCGTTCGTAATCTATAGTTAAGGTGCAAATGATGTGCCAAAGAAAATAACCAACGGTGCTCTTTTTTTTGCGTGTAGTTCAAGTTCGCCGCCACTTTGCCCACCATTTGTTGGCTCCGCAAAATAACCTCGTATGCAACTTTGTTGTCCACTAAAATATGAGACCCCGCTAAGTAGGGACTTCAGTAATTGCCCAAATGCTCCAGTTCAAGCACACCAGAACTGCGGAAAACCCGGCTTAACTCAATCTATACGATTGGAAGTACTTTGAGTACATATATTATTGCGTCTGCATAAAAGCCATTCCGAAATTGCGAGAGCGAAAAAAAAAAAGACATTAGCACCTGACTTGCTGTCCGTATAGAAAGAAATAAAGGTACAGGGCATGAGAATATTCGAAATTTAGAATACGAATAAAATAGTATTTGCAATTACATTCGTACTCGTATCAGAAAATAACTATACGGAGTTGTCGAATATTCGTTACGTTCGAATACTGTAAGGAACAGCAGATGTCGCAGTCTGCAAAAGGAGAAACAGATAAAAGTGGACATCCCTTCGGATGATTCCTCAAACCACAGTTGTCGCACACACATTTCCAGTTTCTGAGCGAACGCAAGGATCATATAATTTGTGCACGATCGCTTCTCATCGTTGAATAAGCAAGTTTCGCGTTATGGAGCCTACGTATTTGCGTACTTAACTTGAGCAAAGCAATTTATTATTTGGCCACTCTGGGCATGTTTGCAATTTGTCTAAACGGAGTGCTGCGTAGGAGTAGTGCGCTTAGTTTCCTCATCGAGCACTGCACTTTACTGCGCGCATCTCTGGACGTGCTGTTCTCCTGTTTCAGTACTGCCACTGTCTCGGTGCACCGAATACGATCACCTTTCTTTTGTTTCTTAGTAGCAAGTATTTAGGCGGCCTGACATCCAGTTGTTCACCATGTCAAAATGTCTCATATAACGTAAATAGGCCTTTCGCGGCCAGATGAACTGCACAGAACCTTTATATTTCGCTTTGTTTAGAAGTGGGAAATATTCGGTATTCAATTCGATTCAAAGCTTTCGCTATTCGAAGAGCCCTGAATAGAATGCATAAATAAATATTAACAACATTTCTTTCCCTACGCCAATGAAACTGTGGATTGCAGAAGGTTCTGCTGCACAACAAACTGGCCGAATCCACCGCATGACGGAATAATGAAGTAGCACCCCGAGGCTCACGATACATACGCGCTACGTCGCGAGGATACTGGACGCTGAAAGCATCGCGTTCAGCGTTTGCACGGCGCGCTGCTTCGAGACGGATTGATCCTCTTAGCATATGCTCGTACGAAAAGGGCTGAAAAACAAAAATATAGCTATTTTCAGAGCTCTTCGAATAAGGATGGCTCGAATTCGGAGCCCGTCTAGGTTCCTGAAAGTGCCGAAAATGCGTATACCAGAAGAAAAAACGTGCACGCTTGGCAGCAAGGCTCAGACGCGCAACCGACCCGTCATCAGCTGCAGCAACAAAAGCCCGTTCCTGGTCGTATACTGTACGCAAACGAATAACAGCACAGCAGAACAACACCATATTGCAAAGCACAGGGAAAACGAAGAAGAACCACGCTAAAAAGGCATGTCAGCAATTCTTCATTCTAAATATACCTGAATTTAATTCAGGACTGGCGCAATCTGCATACTTGCATACTGTATAGGTTCGTTGCATATACGACAAGCAGCACAATGCGAAGGCACTTATTTCCGCCTGATGTATATAGTTCCCACCGCGAAAATAAATAGGCAAGCAAGTTAAAGGAGTGCGCGATGGGCCAATGTAGAGAGCCTGTCAGCGTCGCATCTCAATGCCGAGAATACTTGCTGTCTTGACGCGTCCTAGATGCACTGAAAGAAAGCACACGAGGCGTCGCACGCATGAATGTTTAAGCGTTGTGGACACATTGTATACGCGCTTCCAGTGTAATGGAAGTTACACTGTGAGATGCTTCGAGACACACGATGCTGATAATACACTGAAGAGGGAGCAATGTACAACCTTAACAAAGGCACTAAACGAGAGAGTTTACAGAGAGAGAGAGAGAGAAAGAGAGAGAGAGAGAAGAAGGAAACTGGCTGCTTATTTGAGCGATGACAAAGAAGGAGGCTTCTGAATTTAACTTTGGGAAGACGTGTCACGTGGAAGCTGAAACGCTCTGAATAAAATATTCCCAATCAGCGCCCATAGCGGAAGCCGCGGTGCTCCAGAGTGTGCTACGACCGTCGGAGCATGCGCAAGCTGCCATTTTTCGTAAGATACACTGTGTTTAAACTCTGTGACTTCACGTTGCTCGCTGTTTATGCATCCCACTTCGTGTAGAAAAGCAGCAAACAGCAAGGCGTGCGCCTTCTTACTGGGATTGGTAATTGTGCGAAGATTGAAGACATGTAACGTCATGGGCATCAACTTACGGGCGCGGTCTACACGAATGTTTCTTTGCTTCCTAAGTGAACACACGTCCGCCGGCGGGAGTTACAAAACTTCTGAGCATGCTCGTACTACACATTAAAAACTTAATCATCTTTTTTCAGTCAATGGAATCTTTTAATCCCTTTCTGCCTCCATTTACAGAGTGAGCGTGTGCACACTGGCAAAAAACCCAGCCTTGCAATAAAGAGCTTCTCTCTCCCTCTCTTTGACAACAAGATAACAGGTTGCTTGGTCCGGACAACCTTTAAGTTCTTTGTAGCTGCGTCCGGTTTTCTTTTGTTTTTTTGCTTTATAGTGTTCACTCCAGCGAATCTTTTAATCAATGTAGCACTCTGCAACACTAGTTGGTGACAGTCGCACGTGGAGGTAGCTATATTCCGACTTTGCAGGGAGCATCCCGACTTCGTTATGGTAAAGAGCACTTCATAGCACTACTGTACCGGTGCGCAAACTACCAAAAAGAAATAATGTTTGAGTTTCAGCGATAAATAATTATGCACAATCTTAGGAGAAAGCAAGTGCAACGGGAAGCGTGGACGCCCGCTCTAAACCATTTAAAAATGACGCCAAAGCCGCGCACTCTGGCATTTAAAAGCCAGTATTTAAAGCCAAGTATTTAAAAACACAAACACATCTTTTGTGTTTACACGTTCGTGTTAGCTGTTTTGGCCTGTGTAGATATTTACTTGTTTTATTGAATAACGCGGCTTGCATAGGCGCCGGCTACGGCGGGGGGGTCTCCGGGGCCCGCCCCTTTAGTTTTTAGGAGGAGGCAGTGCCCACCCACCCCGGCGATGCCGTAGCCTATCTCCCCGCCTACAATGTCATTACCAGAGTATCGTCCCCCACATCATCTGAGGCTTCTTTTCACTTGCCTTTACCTTTTAACCTAAAATAATATTGTGGCTAATAGCTTACTGCATCATTGTTGGCGCGGACGTGCACGGCTTTTAATTAACGCTTTCACTTTATTTCTGCAAATCCTGACGACGGGAGGACAAGCGCATTAGAAGCACTAGCGGCGGCTGCCTCATCCGTATTTTCTCACTTCGACATTGTTCTAAATTTCCACTGTAAATACCATGTACATATACAATATATTTAAATATATATACAGGACAAAGTTTGACAAATGTTTTTAAAGCGAAAACAAGATACACGTACAGCACAAAAGGAAGGTCATACACACGACAGGCGCCTTTCCTGTGTATGACCTTCCTTTTGTGCCGTATCTCTTGTTTGCGCTTTAAAAACATTTGTCGAGTATGCACCAAGTAGGCCCACAGAAAGTTCTTCTAAGGACAGAGCTTATTATACTTTTGAAAGAGAAGGAACTGGCCAATTAACAATTACTTCTAAAGATGTGGATAACCTATGCTTAGAGAATGAATATGTTGGTGTATGTTTGCCTCACTTCAAATTTCTTTGCGGGCTTTTTTGACCCTGAAAAACCTGCAGACTTCAGGGACCCCTTCGGCAGAGTCTTCTATCCATGGCGTGTGAAACGCAAGTGAATATTGATACGTGTCCCAGTATTGCTTCACTTTCCAGTAAGTAATGATAACAACTCATGAAAAAAACTATTCTAATAATTTACAACATTTATCAGGGATGAAAACATCGTCAGTTGCATGCGGAGGTCATAAATATGTACAGGGTGTTCCAATTAACTATGATGCACCAAAACCTAAAGCAACTCGAAGAAAACCCACTGCATATTGTTTCCAGTACAGTGGAGTAGCTGCCAGTAATTATTTCGTTACTGCGATTTAATTATATCACTGTAATTAGGTATCTAACTTGACACGTACTATCCTAATTATCAAAGTGTCAATGAGGCGTTTGTAGGCACAGCCAGCGGACATTTAAGTGCGGTATCTTCAGCGACGTAGTAATTGCGTAGTAATTTTTTCCGACTGATAAATAAACCCCACGAAATGTAAAAAATACCATGAGACTGCCCTCCCACCCGCATAATAAAGCAGTGCTTTCTAACACGCACCTTCTGAGTTAGCCAGAATGAAATAAAGGAAATAAAGAAAAACATCACGATCGAGATAGTTCCTTATTTGCCGCGCACCGGCTGAAGTAACACGTCGCGTTTGGTGTTAGTTGGAAACAAGCTGTGATAGCCGTTGTCTCAGCGTTGATAAAGTGCACGGATGGTTCTTTTTTACAACGAAAGCTGTATTTCACTAACCTTCCGTAGTTCTTTCGGCGTCCGACAGCAGAAACGGACTTAGCGATTTCTAACAAACCCATATGGGTGCAGTGTGGTGGCGCAGATGTCAAAATGCGGAACAGATTAGGATGCTCGCCGTGAACAATAGCGTGACGTCAAGAGAGAGAGAGACAGAGGAAAGGGGAAAGGCAGGGAGGTTAACCAGAGGGGAAGACCCGGTTTGCTACCCTACGCTGGGGAAAGAGGGGAGGTAAAGTGATAACAAAGTAGAGATAAAGAAAGAAAGGAGCATAGACACGCAATCGCAATCGGTATGATCGAACACAAAACCTGAAAAAGTGTTGCCGTCAATTCTAATGATGCGTTAGATGATCGAGTGCGGTAACTTCTTGTATCTTTGAAACAAAAACAAAAGTGACAAAAAAATTCTAAGAAAAGATGTGGTGAGACACTCCAAGTAAACACCTTTAATGTCTCCTGTCATAGCAGGAACCGTTCTTGCATCAATCATAATTTGGATGATACATTCGGGTGTCGCCATTTCCTTCCACAGATATACGTATACCACGCCACGCACTTAAAGTTTAACCCCGAGTTAGGAGCTTTAAAAAATCGGCAAGAAAGGACGTGACAGAATTTTTTACTTCGGAAGAATTACGGAGGAGGAGTTCTAGAAAGAAACGCCAAAGAGGATACAAAGGTATACGATGTTAGTACCAAACCTATAATATTGAAGGGTCCTTTATTGTACTTTCTTTCATTTTTTGGCACTTCGGTCTATTATAAATTCCGAGGCCTAGCTTCATGCGATAGCCTGCTATACCGTCAGCAGGCTACATCCGCCATTCTCTGTAATACCGGACGCACCGTATATGAACGTGAGGTGACTCCAATTCCAAGTTTCCTTGAGTGCTAAGTCAACAGCGCTGCTCACGTTGTTCTCGTGTTCATCGAATTGTCTTGTGCTTCACCTCGCACGTTGTTATTAAGTGCTTCTTTCCGTGCAGTCCCAGATACCTTAAAATTTTCTTGCACCAAAGAAAGCTCATCGGAAGCTGTAGGACCTATAAACAACTGCGGTAGGTTTCAGGTGAAAAATTGCGCCATGAAACATGGACTGAACGGAGGCTCAGAAACGACAGAAAGAAGCGCGCAGATTTCCATCTTTGCTGAAAAAGGCTCACCAAGCATATTTACAGGACGGACCTATCCGAGACGCGTCCCCCCCCCCCCCCCCCCCCAATCAAAACACGGCTGCATGTTGTAATCGTAAAAGGCACAGGCAAAGCAAAAAGCAATAACTGTAACCCAGCGAAATGCGACACTTGCGTACACATCAACGAGAAAGTTATCCGCACACCTTGTTCTAACGCCAGACGAGCATTGTATGAAAACATAAAAAAGGAAAAAAAAAGGAAGTTAAATACAGCTGAAACACGGTAGGCACATGGATAGCACTTCAAATTACATCGTAAGAATTATAGCGGATATAAACGTTACTTCATATGAATCAAGTTGTGTCTGTAGATAACGACATCGCGACTACTGCACTACACCACATCGAAATTTCAAGTATACTGTGCCTACACTACACAAAGAAAAGTTTATTCGCTGATCTTGTCACGAAACAATAATCGTCATCTATCTTTCATGTTTTTTTTAGCGCTATAGCGCTGCGTGTCCAGTACTTCCAAATCACGAACGGCATGCGCAATCGTGACTTGGAGCGTGACCTAGCATTTTTGACAGCGAAGTAGCGAGTGCCGAGTCTTGGAGAAGAAAAACTCAAGGAAGACAGACGGACAATGTTGTTTGGGGACAAGATACGCCCCAAAGGGTGTCATAATTCTTTTTTTTTTTGAGTGCAAGAAGTTTGCCACTAGTTTTATTCCTGTTCAGGTTCCCAGAGAGGAGAAAAGAACGGTATGATAACTTTGCACAGATACTGGTTGGTGCACTACGCACACGTGAGAAATGTATTAAGGGAACGTATGATAGTAAACTTAGAGGAGACCATGAGCAATTTATGCAATATACAGCTCCGTTTACAAGTATCATTTTGGTCACGTGGACTTGAAAAAAATAGCGATGAGATGCGGGCGCTTTCTGGAATTATGTGAGGCGATCATCTTAGAAGCTGAACCTCACGTTTTAATATGTCTACTTTCGTGAGGGTTGATGTATTTCGTCGGCGAGACGACCTTGGCTGAGGCGTTGGATCTCGACATGGAAGCAGTGCTAAGAAAGTTAGTCATTAGTCTCCTCACGTGCGCAGTTTTCTCACATTGGAGAATGAGCCATTCGCAATCTGAAGCGAAGGGAAGTTGACCAAAACTGCTTTCTGTATTTCGACAAAGTATAAGGTGACTTCGTAGCGGGATAGACAGGGTACTGGACTGTGTAGGGAAAAAGGATGATAAACTCCATAAAATGACACTTTGCGCTGTCTCAACTAACAATGTACGCCGGGTCTCAGGAGGATACAGCCACACAGACGGTGGGCTATCAAGGAACAGCAGCTTGTGAAAAATATGCCCCGTTCGGCAACGGTTTACCGCCAGAGAGCTTTGCGGTCCCGTTTGAGATAGGAGACAGGTATAGTGCTTTACATCTCAAACAGTTCAATTGTAGATAGCCATCAGAATGCAGAGTATCTAGAAGGCTGTGCATGCTTAGCCTGTTTCTTAAGTTGGGGAACCTGCTTTCACAATATGTCGGGATAGTTAAGACATCAAATGCGGCTCAAGAAGTTTTGTCAAAAGTGCATCTCAATCGCAGAGAATGTTCCTCCTCTTCTTTCCACATTGTAAGCATGCTAGTTGATGCAAATGCATATGAAATTGCACATGCTACATGTGCGCATTCAATGTTTCGCCTCTCATCGTTAAACATGGGGCCGTATAAAGTAAACCTATTCCAATATGTTTTTATTCCAATCTCCTGACGTCAAGTTTGCGTAACCGCCGACGCAAGCATCGGGTGGTCACCCGCAGGGTTGTCTTATCAAACCAATCAAATGCGCCCCTCGTTAACAGGAGGTCACATTTGTTTGCTTGAAAAACGAATAACATTGCCTGCACGGAGCGGCTTGTCTTATGTAATTGGCTCACAAGAGGCGAGGAGCATGTTCAAGTGGAGAGGGATTCGATGGGGCCGAGCCACTGCACTAAATATCGATAACCGGATGAAGAGAGCGGTGCCGGCGTCTGCGATTGGTCCGTTTTCTCTTACTTAGCTTGCGGTGGCTCGTCGACAATCGCGGCGGCATGCAACGGAAGCTTAAGAATGACGCTAAAACGGATTCTCAGCAAAGAAGAGTTGACAGAACGAGGTCTTAAACCGGCCGAAAGTTCTCAAAAACGTTACACGGTCACGCAAAAAGTTTTATTACATGCAAATAAACCCATGCTCTCCGGCAAGTGTGAGTAGCCAGTGCCTGAGCAATCGGCGGCAGCCATCTTTTATTCCTTTCGGAACGGGGCAGCCTGCGGCTATTCAGAAGAAAATTCAGTTTTTTTCGGCATCTTAATGCATCTTTATCACGTCCACGTCACTTTGACGCGGTGAGTTTTTGCGGTTTTGTGACGTTGCGTGACAGGCAGGGGAAGTGGGCGCAGTCCGAAAACTCTTGACCAATAGCCGAGGGCTAATGACGAAGATGCGTCGAATCAGAAATAACTATTTTTCTTTTGTTCGGTCAAATCAAGCATAATCCGTGTGTACAGGTTATATCAGGTGGGGAGCTATCGCGGTTTTCGTGACGTCGCGTGACAGACAGGTGAAATGGGGGTAGTCCAAAAAAGTTTTTGACCAATCGTGGAGGGCTGATTGCAGAATTAGAATAGAAAAGTTTGGAATACCTTTACGTTATAGCGCCCATGATTCCTTAAAAAGAACAGTCGCCTTTTAGAGCGTTCACGACGAATGAAAGTTTCAATAAGCTCCTGAACGGCAGCTTACCGATATTATTGAAGAGCAGCACAATGTCATTCTGAGCCATCCCGATGGGTACAGCGCTCATGCCCAGCCACATAAAAGAAGGCGTCCCGGCACAACGCGACTCGCAAAATTTTAGAAGGAAAACGGAAAAACGGAAACGTACACCTGCTCGGGGGGGGGGGGGGGGGGGTGTTGTAAAAAAAACAAAAAAAAAAACAACAGCAAATTTTGAAAGATGGGTGCCGTTTTTCAAATGGATCGAGGGAGAGAGAGAAATGAATTAAACGTAGGAAGGTCGATCAGGTGGATGTCCGGTTCACTGGGGGTTGGGGATGAGAACGAATGGAAGGAGTGAAAACACTGATGGTGCGGCATTGTCCTGAGGTGGCCATCACAAGTGAAGTCGCTCATTGCCATCTGTGAACTTCAGGAACTGTAGCAATGTCCACATTGCTTTCTGGGCTTGTGAGGCATGTGGCCATGGTCCAAGTTCTTTTGTCGCCGTAAGTGTTGTTGAATCTAGGTGATCTAGCTTGTGACGGAGCAGAAGGCACTGGTTATTTCGAACCTTCTCTTAAGCTCCAACTACAGCAAGGCCTCTCCAGATGCGGTGCAACATTATTGTGTCGCCAGTAGCTGAGTGTGGCTTTCATAAAGCTATACGTTCCTTATTGGGATGAGTGACACACTCGCACGACAGCTGCGGGTATTAAGAGTCTACTGAAAATCTATCTACTCTGAATATGTGCCCGCTGCGATTGTCAGATGTAAAAAGAAAAGCTCACAAAATCTACCCAAATCACGTCGCTACGTATAATTTATGTGCCTAGGTAGACATAATTTGCAAAAAATAAAACAAAAAGCAACAACAAAGGAATATCACTTCACTAATAAAATTAATTGCAATAATTAACTTCTTAGTTACGATCTTTACGGTACATGTTTATATCGTAAAGTTGAAGGAAGTCGTCTCAGAGGTGCAATTCTGTGTTACAGCCACGTAAACCGAAATAAATGGCATCAAATTATTTGTTGAATTTACGTGATTACGAACGCAGCGCCGCGAAGCAGCGCTCGCTCAGCGGCTTTCCGGTAATTAGTAGGACTGCGTAAAATTAAGCTGCCGTCGCAATTTCCGCTTTTCCACGACCTTATTCTGCTTGGCGCTGTGCGAAACTCCTGATCGGATGTACAGCCACTCGGACCGCTTCATCGCGCGTTATAGCCCAGTTTCACTTTACGCCATCCTGCTACGTCAAAAGGTGAGTTGCACCATTAGCCGCGCTTCGCAGAGCAGCGTGAGTAATCAGGTAAATTCAGCAAATGATTCGAGGCCAATTATCTCGGCTCATATGGCCGCTTTGAGACGTGCAAACACGGAACCATAGATTTATGACGACTTCCTCCAACTTTCCCATATAAACATTTGCCATAATGCTTGTAACCAAGAACCAAGAAGGTAATTTTTGTAATTAGTTGGATTAGTAAATGACTGTTTTGGTTTTCCTTGCAAATGATGGCTGTTTAGGCATCTGTAGTGACGTCATTCGAGCAACTTTTGTGGGGCTTTCTTTTAAAAAGTGCTCAAAGTAAAAAACAAAACAAAACAAAATAACAAAACAAACAAACATCCAAACTAGTAGCGTCTAGTATATACTCAAGAATCCAGGGTGACAGGACGGTTTCATACCCAATCCATTGTCATTCTATTGAGTGACGCTCTATTTGTAACGTTTAGCTTGCATGCAACTGGGTGGTTTCTGTTCTGATGGGCCCTTGTAATCTTTGGCAGTGTCTAATGTGCCAGTCATGCGTGGGCTCATGTGTTTCTTGCGGCTTCCTTGCGATATATTTTCTCTTCAGCTTCTGTCAGCATAAGATAGCACTTGCTTTTAAAAGCAACAACATTTATTCAACCTGTTGTGTAAGGTTTGCCGGCTTCATGCGTTAGCATTCAGCCCAGAAAAACACGGTACCAAAAGTGCGCGCTGAGCCTTACACAAGAGCTCATAAATTATTAATTGTTTTTGCAGATATATTTTGTTCTCGGAAGTTCCGTAATTAAAACAACACTGCTGTGAGAGTGTCGCTTCCGAGTATTCAGACTTGCACTTCATCATTCTGACCATTTACTTATTTCACGCACACATACAAAAAGTTTTGCTGTCTTTAAGTGCCTCCAGTTACCAGTACACTAGCTTGTCCTCAAGAAGGTTGGTCAATACCCATCTTGTTTATTCCTTTAATGAAGTATTAGCCTAAATAAAACAAAACAGTTTGTCGGAGAAATCGTTCACGACATGAACGACTCGTGTTCGGTTAGGTGACTTCTCAGCCTTTTCATTTATTTATCGCTGCCAAACGAATGAATGCAGGAAACCTGCTTACTACATGCACTCCATTGTCCAGAAGTGTTTGCTTCAAGCTTTACATGTTTTCTTCGCGCCTTCGGCGCAGCGTTACGAATGAGGAAAGCTGTGCGGTCAGGCGAGACGCCTTCATTAGGGCCGCGTAGTTTCTTCACGCGTCAGAAGCTTTCGCGAACAAGCTAGACTGTTTCTTTCACGGGCAAGTTTTTGTTTCTATTTTACTTTGCTTGGACAGGGCGGTAATTTTCGCTGTAGCAGGATGTTGCTTGCAGGTATATCCAAGCGCTCGCTACGCTTCCGAAAAACCGAGAACTCGATAAAAGTGCCTAGCTGGTGCTTTGATAATTGGTGATTGTGTCTTGTGCTCATTTTGTAATTAATTGGAATCGAGAAACTTATTCCTTTAAAGCGAAATTTTATTTGCATACCGTTGCATGATTTCGCCTCTGTCAGTCGGTCACTGGTCGGGTTCTCGCCCAGTAAATTCGCCTTCGCTTTAAAAAAAAAAACAAAAACAAAAAAACGCACGTCCTGCTGAGGGCTTCGGACCTCGGGCCCTCAACGAGGCAGCCCGATGCTTTAACCATTAGGTCATCAACCGCATCTTTTTTCTTCGTTGCCTTTACAACTTCAGTGCAATACGATTGCAATGCCATTGATATTGCCGTTCGAGCAGCTTTATTTTAGTACACACAACAACATCGATAAAGAAAACAAATAGAGGAGCCTAAATCTTCCTCAAACGCGCCAGCTCATCTGATGCGGCTAGCCGGTGTGGCGGCTCAGGTTGAGCTCTGTGGACCTCACGGATGTGTGCAACACTGCCAATAAAGCTTTCGTTTGCAAAACGTGCGTTAGCGTCGCCATGACGTAGTTGCATCTTCGTTTTCCAGAAGCTTTGAAGGCCGAGGACCATGAACTTGTCATAGGGTACGGCGTTCCCGCTGTAGATCTACAGTTAAGAAATTACATGCGGCGTCATGGGAAGTTCATTTTTAAGTGTGCGCTGGGATTCAGCATTTCATTAGGCCACAACCGCACGTGCACTTCCCTCGTGCCAAGGCCAACTAGCCCTTCTATATGATCGCGGCGTGTTGATGATTTGGGGCGTTATAACGTAAAGCTATTCCATACTTTTCTATTCCAACTCTGCAATCAGGCACGCACGATTGGTCAAAAAGTGTTCGGGCCACCTCCACTTCGCCTGGCTCACACGCGACGTCTTGGAAACCGCGATAGCTCCCCATCTAATGTGACGTGTTCACGCTGATTATGCATAAGTATACCGAGTAAAAGAAACATAATTATTTCTAATTCGGCGTCTTTTCGCCATTGGCCCTCTGCTGTTGGTCAAAAGTTTTCGGGCTGCGCCCACATCGCCTGTCTCACGCGACGTCACGGAAACCGCGAAAACACACTGCGTCAAAGTGACTTGTACGCGTTAAAGATACGTTAGTACGCCGAACAAAACTGAAAAATTTTTTTAATAGCCGGACACTGCCCCGTTACGAAAGGAATAGAAGATGGCTGCCCGCCGATTGCTCAGGCATTGTCTATTCGCACCTGCCAAAGAGCATGGATTTATTAGCGTATATTAAACTTTTTTTGCGTGGCCGTATAACGTTATCGAGCCCTTTTGCACGTATACAACATCGCTCTGCCAACTATTTTTTGCTGAGGATCCCTTTTAGTGGCATTATTTACCTTCCGTTGCACGTCGCCGCGATTTTCGACCCTCCACTGCAAGCTAAGAGGAGGCGGACCAATAACAGATGCTGGCACCCCCCTCCTCATCCGGTTATCTATTTTCACTGCGCTGCCTCGGCCTTACAGAAAGCCTCTCCATTTGGGCGTGCTCCTCGCCTCTTGTCGGCCAATCAGATAAGAAAAACCGCTCAGCGTAGGCAATTTTGTTCGTTTGGAAAGCGAACAAAACTGACCTCCCGTAAGCAAGGAGAGCGTTTGATTGGGCCACTCAGACAGCGCCGTGGGTCACCGCCCGATGCTTGCGTCGGCGGTTACGCAAATTTGAGGTCAGGAGATTGGAATAAAAACAGCTTGAAATAGTTTTAAGTTAAAGGGCCCATGGTTCCCTTACTATGTCGCATACCCACACCGGGGCTCGGCCAAGAAGCGTGTCCTAATGCTGATTACGATAACGTTGAATTCCAAACAATGGCGCATATCCAAAACGAGGGGCTGGCCAAGAAGCTGGAGGATTTATATCGTGCCAGCGCAAAGTAGCCCTTTGAGACAATCGCTGTGCGTTGATGATGATTATGAGTCCCATACTATTGCGCTGACCCTCAGCGGGGGATCACGCAAAAAGCGAGCCCGCGTGCTGATTATGATGTTGATGATAATTTCCGTACAATGACACATAATCAGAACCGGGAGTTGGCCAAGAAGCTGGCAGTAGAATGGCACATGCCCTCAACGGGGGATTGGCCAAGCAGCGGGAGGTGCATATCGTGCAAGGAGGCTTTACAAACCTTTATATCATGCCGACATCAACTGGCTCTTTGAGATGATTGCCGAACGTTGATGATGATTATAATTTACACACTATGGCACATACCGACAACGGGGGACTGGCCGAGAAGCGGCCGGTATATTTAAAGTAAAGAAGAAAATAATGGGCAAATGCTAGTCTATATATGATTTGTCACGTATTGCAGCACAAGCGAGAGCGCATGCATGCGCCAGTTTCCTTTACGCCAAAGACGCAGGAAATAGTTGAGAAAACTTAAAGCACTTCGTTAAGCGCTTCAGAAAAGCTTCGCTTCACATAGATTCCAACATGTGCGTTTGGATCTGCACATATATTTTTTCCTCTTTTCGACTGCCAGCGCTTTTGCAACATGCCTTGAAACCGCATGGTGACTACCCTGCTTTGACGTGGTATATGTTTGAGTCTCCGCAATACTTTCTTTCGAGTATGTAGCACGCATCGTTAGAAGGCTTATGCTTATCTGGTTCACGACCTGCTTCAGTATTCGAACAAAGAGTTCAGAGACCTAGAGTTCTTCTGGAGCTTCCTTTCTTTTTCTCACAACGTCGCGAAATACTTGGCTTTCGAAAGAAACCGATAGTATTGATCGTATCAACCTTCTTCCTTGGCTGCGGTGTCCCAGTGGATGGGTGCCATTTATAGAGCTGTGAAGCAGGAAAATGTCGTAATTAAAAGACAGTACATAGGGTCATAAGTATTTTACGACTGCTTTTTTAACGTGCTCACTCAAAGCACACAACTTCATCGCTGAATTAGGGATCAAATAAACTGCTGTGCGCTGCCAAGCAAGAGTCCGCAGGATCATATCCCGGCCTCGGCGGCCGCATTTCGACGTAGGCGAAATGCAAAAACGCCCGTGTCCCCTGCATTCGGGGCACGTTAAAGATCCCCTCGCGGTCGAAATTAATGCGAAGTTCCCCACTACGGCGTGCCTCATAGTCAAATCGTGGTTTTGGCACGTAAACAATCCCAGAATTCAAATAAATTGTAGGCGTTGAGCACACCATGGATACCTTGAAGTAATTAGAGTACACTGGAATATGAGAGTTGTCGTGACCTTACGACGAACAAATAGTCAGTTTAGTGCACATATAAGTCCACTTCTAGGAAGAAGCGTTCACGCGGAAGCCACTAGCGGTTTTACTGAACCATTTTAAATCATCCTGGTCATGGCTGAGAAAGTTGGCACAGCTGGTGTTTCAGTGTTATGAAGAGCCGCGTGTCACCCTCATGAACAACTACAACGTCAACCATATGCAAGGCGTCTCGCGACTTATCCGTATTGCTTGGTAGTTTCGATAGAGCACTTATACACCCTTCTTAACCTCAGTATACGTGCCGCACGATTATTTTCTGATCATAAGATGATTTAATGCGCTGGGACTGCTCGGTCTCAACAACTTTTCTGTGCTGGCTTGCCAGGAGTACTCTTGAGAGACCATCCAATGAGATTTTTAACAAGGTGCCCAAGTGGATCGATAGTGCGTTTGCACCACAAGAAGGCACGTACGAGTTTCCAGTGTATGACTTCCACCGGAAAAAACCCTTGAGAACTGTTTTTACAATAACCGTGCAGTTACGGCTGCTTTCAGTGCGAGGCTTCGTTAAAAATAACAAAAACCCCCATGCGAATGGCTCTCCATACTTGAAAGGAAATCGTCAAAAGCCGGAGCCTTACGCTACATATATAACGAAAATAATAATTGAGTAAAAATGAATAACTGCCAGGAAAGCGGACCATCTCTTTTTTATAACAATTTAATAAATAAATAATATATTCAAAGAAGCTTTGGTTTTGAACTGCTGTAAAAGAGGACATGCTCTCTCTTTTATCACTCACTACCTGGAAACGAAGCTTCGCTTCCTTGCGAAGAGATCATGTCCGTTGCCTCAGTGAAGGCGCGCTCAAGACCGCCGATGACCTTGTTTATTGCCAGTTTACAAGGGTTAACGAAGGCCCTCCGGGTTTAAAGGGTGAGCGGAGTATAAGCGTGAAAAATTCCGAAGTATTCCTGCTTAAGTAAAATGAAGACAGGAAGTCAAGAAAAATCGTAACGAACGCAAGATGAGGTCTATCTTAAATACAGTGTAATGAAGCAGACGCGCTCCTGTGTATGTGCCGACTGACGAGGAAGACGAAGGACCGTGCCTTGATCGCGAGTGAGCCCCGTGCTACGGACAGCCCTTGCAGTGCCTTTACCTAGCGGTCCACAACGTTGTGAACGACAATACACCTCGTCGCATTTGGTGGAGGTTGTTGAGATCCTTCGTCTCGTCCTGGAGCTGCGCACTCGAACCCTGCCTACAAGATCACCCTGCACTATGCCTGATCCCGCCACCTCATTGCCTGCACCACCGGCTGCCACTGTCATCTGCGCCGGCGTCCCTCGTCAACGCGACCCACCCATCTTCAGTGGGACCGCCGAACACGACGTTGAAGACTGGCTGCCATCGTACGAACGTGTAAGTGCCTATAACAAATGGGATGACCAGTCTAAGCTGACACACGTGCCTTTCTACCTCACCGACGTAGCCAAACTTTGGTTCTTCTACCACGAATCCGATTTTACAAGCTGATCCGCATTTAAAACTCTTTTTGCCGAACTGTTTGGTCGCCCAGCTGTGCGTAAGCTACGCGCTGAACAGCGCCTACGCCAACGCGCACAGCAGCCTGGAGAGACATTCCCCAGCTACATCGAGGATGTTCTGGATTTGTGCAAGCGGGTAAATCCCAGCATGACAGAGGATGACAAGATCAAACATATCGTGAAGGGCATCGAGGACGGCGCATTCCAGATGTTGCTGGCCAAAGCCCAACTAGCGTATCCGTCCTCATTGACCTCTGCCAGAGCTTTGACGAGCTGCGCCGCCAACGTTCCATCGCCCGCCAGAACATTGAGAACGCCGATTCCAACTCGACCCTCTCACAGCATATCAAAGATTTTATTCGTGAAGAGGTGGCCAGGCAGCTCTCGCTGCTGCCTCACAGCGACGCACCTACGGCAGCTTTGCCTCCAATGCTGCAGCACGCCATCCGGACTCAGATATCCGAAGTGCTTCCTGCAGTTCCTCCGACCCCCCCCCCCCCCTCCCCCCAATCTTATGAGTGTGCCGCTGTCCCATAACGACTTTGCCACTCATCCTACGTCGCTTCCGCTGAGTTATGCAGCCGTGGTTGCACGGCCACCTGCGCCGACAGCTTCCTTTTCATCGCCCGTGCTTCCGGCTTCATTTCCAGTTGCCCGACCGTCACCACAGGTTTTTCGTCCCACCGAGACGTGGCGCACTATAGACAAGCGGACCATTTCGGACAGATACTGGACTGCGGCATGAAAGTGGCATCTATTCGACACTCATGTACAATAATTTCAAAATATAGAATAAGTGAGGTAGCTTAGAAGGATGAGAAAACATCGCTACACGGCATTCGACTGGTTCTTACAACTTTCCGAGACAATTTGCAGCTCTGTGGAGGCTTCTAGACATTGAAGATAAACAGAGCATGCCCGAACCGAAAGTTCTGCTGCTTCCAAAGCAAAAGGAGCAACGACGCCATCGGAATTCAGTCGTATCTGGGTAGTGCTTCCGGCTCAAAAGTGAGAACCTCTCCAAGTGCTCTGAGCTAAATGAAACAGGCAAGTGGGCTTCGAGCACTCGCCCCCCACCAGTCGGTTGTAAACAGCACCGTGAGGGCGCTCTGGTGGACTCGAACACCGACTACACAAATATACTATTGTTTGGTCTAGTGCTGCACACAGAGCTAAATTCTCGTGCTCCGCGAAAGGGTATGTTAGCTTTATTTAAGACTAAGCGAAGAGTACCTATTCCAACGAGGCGTACGATAAATCAGAAAATTGGAGTTAGATACGCAACAAGCAAGAGCAGTATTCTCGGTAGATCACGTTCGGGAATGCTATCACTATCGCGAAAATTTGCCTGACTCAGCACCGGATGCTTCGGCGTCTACCCCTGGAATTGTGCCAAGAAAGAGTGCTTGGCACTGCGCAAGGAGCGCTCTCATGCGGAGACGCAGGCCCATCCAGTGCCGAGTCGCGCGAAGTCTCGCGAAAGTGATGGTGCCCTCGAAAGTCGTCGACCGAGAATTCGGCCACAGTACTGCCGCAAGAAAGAAGTTGTTTGCCCCCACTTTTGATTTCCGGGTGTGAGAGCGTGATATTGGGGCAGGTGTGACATGCAGTAATTATTATGCGCTGCGCGAGACCTAACAATGTGGCGTTTGTTCAACACGTTGAGTAATAGCAAGTATTTTTTAGCGCAAGTTGTTGCACCTTTTTCGTTATATCTCGCACTTTACGCAGGAATATGATAAGTTCAGCAAATGCTCGAAACTGTGTTTGCTGTGACCGTCACTTCGTCGGTAGTTTCGGTTACGTCGATGGCTGTCGTCTGCACAAATTCTCATGATCACATCGTTCCTCGCCATGGTACAACGAAGGCCAAAATTTGGCCCCAAATAATGCTACCACTATTTGGATTGGAACACTTGTCCCAACCCTGCGGGAACGTGCACTCAGGAACTTTACACGCCAGTCACTGAGCCATAACGCATCTTGCGCCCTGCACTGACTCTGAGGATAGTAGCGTTTGGGCATGCATATCGAAGCCCAAGTTAGACAATACTACAGCGGACGAGGACAAGTTGTGTTGCATCTCAAAGGAAATGTTCTGGACACAAAAGCCATGTTGGCTGTAAAAACCTGCTGGTGTCGTAGTAAATGAGTTCAGAGCCGGAGGAATCGCTGTCCAATCAATCTCGAGAAATTTCAAGTGCCATCTAAAATATGTGTTATCATCCCTTAGTCATAAAAGAATTCATTGTATGCGGAGAAGCCGCTGACACAATGGTTGCCAACATTTCCAATTTCATCCAAAGAATAACAAAAGAAAGTATGCCAAGTCATTGTCCAATTAAATATGTAAAACAAAACAAAACAACAGCTTTAAACCCTTTACCGAAAACCGACTGTTGCACTGCGTCTTGTTTCACACTTGACTCAAGAATCAGGGGCTCAATTCACTAAGCTGTGCCGTTCTTACGCATTTTCTAAGCAAAAAAGTTCTTACGCTAAGAGTGCCACCGAAGTGGCAGCACAGTTCACTTACAACATCGTATGAGAGCGAGGAGGAAGCAAAGCTCGGATTGAACGAATGAAAGAAGCGCCGTTACCCGATACCGTGATTTCGAATCATGCGTCTGTAGTTGAGGCTATGCGCTCACAAGCGATCACTGCACACCTCACTTTGGCAAATTCTGTTTCCGGGCGTTTGATACATTCCCGACAAGCGCGACCGTGCTCACAAGTTCAATTTACCGCCAAAGCAATGGTAGTGCCCTTATTAAAAAGTGATTAAACGTGTTTATTTTCTTGACAGTGCAGCAGAAGGAAATAAAAGGGAAAATTGCGAATAAATAGTACACAACGAGGACACATAACTGCACGCCGCGTCTGAAAAGACTTTGGTATCGACAGTAGGTACACAACTTCTCATGTTTCTACATGTAAAAAAAATATACTACGGCATTTCAGTTGCTTCTTGTTGCAAATATTACACAAAGGCAAATTTATAGGCCTTGTGCACTCCATATTCAAGACTAAATGTATTGCCTTTACTACGGAAGAGTGAAGTTGGCCAGTATAATTTTGTTATCACTCCTGGTATTTCTAGGCATCGATCACTAGCTTCTTTTAGATAAACAAGCGGTGACAAGACGAGCGAATTCTATCTTGGAATCTACTGCCTCAAGGTTTAAATAGTCAGAGACATGGCGTGCCCTGCCACCTGTCACCAGAAAATTCGTTTAATTAGCAGGAAAAAAATACGAACGCCATAATGGCTAACATGCACCAGCTAACCGAGGTATAAACCCTAGAAGTGCTTCACTAAAACGCGTTTCGTTTCGCATCTAGAGAAGCAATGGATACTCATTTCTTTTTAAGGAGAAGGAGGTGAAAAATGTTGGCGCGGGAACAGTGCGTAGACAACGATGCACGATTATCTATATCGCGTCCCACCGGCAAGCCAATGGAAACGATACATAAGGACCGATCAACGGTGACTTTCTTTTCTTTTTGCTGCTCTTGACGTTATTTAGAAAGCGTCTCTGACTACCTATAGGTGTGCGAGCATGGCGGCCGCATTCCGACAAAGGCGAAGTGCACAAAAGTCCATACACTGAAATTTCGGAGCACTGTCACAAGTCATACATTGGTGACGTCGAGGCCTGCAGCTAGATGTCTCGAACTACGGTGGTTCATCATAGTAAAGTGGCAGCTTATGCAGGCCAAGGCTAATCAGTCAGCGTCGCGAAAACAAGAGCACTTCCATGAATTTACCAGCTTCATCAGAACACATGTTCAAGTGCACCTGAACACTGCACAGAACTGCACGCAAAACGCATGACATCCTGTCATGCGCTGGCGTACGCGAGAAGAAGGCGCGGCGCGCATGTTTCTCGGCTCAACCTCGCATGCTTTCCCTCTCACCTCCAGCATACGGCGACCTTATCGCACTTGGACTTTTGCAGAACCTCACGTCGACGTCGACACAGACGACGACAGCGAAAATTAATTAGAACAACCGTATAATTGCTATCGCAATAAAAGAAAGCATAAACAGCAAATCAGCAACCAAGGAAACGCCTCGGGAAGGCAACATTTTAATAATTCACCAATACTGCGATGAGAGAGATATAACACGTATGTAACTCCTCTTGGCTCAGATTACTTGAAAGGGTCCGTTATTTTTTGTTACTCAAGAACTTTGAAGCATTTACGCTTTGATACGGCTCGGCTTGCACGATGTAGGAGAGAGCGATAAGGCATATGACATGCCACCATTAGCATTCTTAGACCACGCTGCGCATTACAAGAGCTCCGTAACTGTGAGTGGATTTCCATAAACCCCAGAGACTGTGACGTGGTACTCGCACGTAGGTATTGCCACAATGTTGGCATATTCAGGCTTCATCGCCTTTTACTCAGAAATCTTTGCAGACAATCAAAAATATTGCTCTATTTCATTATCGTAAGCGTGTTCAGCTGCACTCTATTCATTTCTTTTTGTCTTTCAACCTTATGCAAATGTTGCCATGGGACCGTCAGTCAATGGTGCACGCAAGGACCCGACAAAGTGAAGACGATGAAGGCGTGCCTAGGCTCATGCGTGGATTCCCCATATTGCGTGTGGCTGTAACTGATCCTTGTAAACATATTTCATCTCTTTCCTTCTTTGTTACGTTATCTACGGCCAAATTTACGAAAGCACTTTTCAAATAAAAATTGTTCATCATTGGCTGGCTGCTTTCCATAATATGTTCGCTGTCATTATTGCCAGGCACCTAGCTTTGTAAGTGCGGTCGCTAACCTCCCCTATGGTGCATACTATATGATAGCCTCTGAATGAACGATAGGGGCGCGTAATTTTGTCGAATGGGATATTGGAAGCTGGTCTGCTATGTCTTTATGCAATTTTATTGTCCGAACAGCCTGTAGGAAATACTGAGCAGATAAGCAGAAAACATTACGGGGCTTTAATTTACTGAAGCGCTATTCTACGCTTAAGCGTGTACAAAGCACGGTGAATAAGTAATGAGAATAGCAACAAAATGAATTTGAGAAGCCGACGAGACTCGCGGAGGCTCGCGAGAAAACAACGTTAGATTTTTGATTTGTTGAACCCACACTGACGGTGCAGCGTATTTCCATATGCATAAATATTCATTACTGCTGCAGAAAACACTGCGCTGTAGTGACTTTGGGTGTCATGGTAACAGAAGGTTCGTATTTAGCCTCAATGATGACCTGTGCATTACGGGCATAACGCTGTTGAAATATGTTTGTAGGTGAAGCTTGTGGTTGATAGCTTTCATAAAAATGTTGAGAAGAGCACGATCCCAGCCGTTAATTTTTGCAACTGCCGGAAAAAATATAGCCGTTTGAATTCTCCAATCAGCAAGTCGTTTGGCAATTCTATGGCATGGAATAACATGAAGCGCGAACTGTGTGTCCGGCTTTGTGGAGGGACAGTCAATAACTAACATTATATCGAGAGACTTGACGCACCTCATCATCATCATCATCATCATCACCACCATCATCATCATCATCATCAGCCTAGTTACGCCCACTGCAGGGCAAAGGCCTCTCCCATACTTCTCCAACTACCCCGGTCATGTACTAATTGTGGCCATGTTGTCCCTGCAAACGTCTTAATGTCATCCGCCCACCTAACTTTCTGCCGCCCCCTACTACGCTTCTCTTCCCTTGGAATCCAGTCCGTAACCCTTAATGACCATCGGTTATCTTCCCTCCTCATTACATGTCCGGCCCATGCCCATTTCTTTTTCTTGATTTCAACTAAGATGTCATTTACCCGCGTTTGTTCCCTCACCCAATCTGCTCTTTTCTTATCCCTTAACGTTACACCTATCATTCTTCTTTCCATAGCTCGTTGCGTCGTCCTCAATTTCAGCAGAACCCTTTTCGTAAGCCTCCAGGTTTCTGCCCCGTAGGTGAGTACTGGTAAGACACAGCTGTTATACACTTTCCTCTTTAGGGATAGTGGCAACCTGCTGTTCATGATTTGAGAATGCCTGCCAAACGCACCCCAGCCCATTCTTATTCTTCTGGTTATTTCAGTCTCATGATCCGAATCCGTGGTCACTACCTGCCCTAAGTAGATGTATTCCCTTACCACTTCCAGTGCCTCGCTACCTATCGTAAACTGCTGTTCTCTTCTGGGACTGTTAAACATTACATTAATTTTCTGTAGATTAATTTTCAGACCCACCCTTCTGCTTTGCCTCTCCAGGTCAGTGAGCATGCATTGCAATTGGTCTCCTGAGTTACTAAGCAAGGCAATATCATCAGCGAATCGCAAGTTGCTAAGGTATTCTCCATCAACTTTTATCCCCAATTCTTCCCACTCCAGGTCTCTGAATACCTCCTGTAAACATGCTGTGAATAGCATTGGAGATATCGTATCTCCCTGTCTGACGCCTTTCTTTATTGGGATTTTGTTGTTTTTTTGTGGAGGATTACGGTGGCTGTGGAACCGCTATAGATATCTTCCAGTATCTTTACATATGGCTCATCTACACCCTGATTCCGTAGTGCCTTCATGACTGCTGAGGTTTCGACTGAATCAAATGCTTTTTCGTAATCAATGAAGGCTATATATAAGGGTTGGTTATATACCGCACATTTCTCTATCACCTGATTGATAGTGTGACTATGGTCTATTGTTGAGTAGCCTTTACGCAATCCTGCCTGGTCCTTTGGTTGACAGATATCTAAGGTATTCCTGATTCTATTTGCGATTACCTTAGTAAATTCTTTGTAGGCAACGGACAGTAAGCTGATCGGTCTATAATTTTTCAAGTCTTTGGCGTCCCCTTTCTTATGGATTAGGATTATGTTAGCGTTCTTCCAAGATTCCGGTACGTTCGAGGTCATGAGGCATTGTGTATATAGGGTGGCCAATCTTTCTAGGACAGTGTTCCCACCATCCTTCAACAAATCTGCTGTTACCTGATCCTCCCCAGCAGCCTTCCCCCATTGCATAGCTCCCAAGGCGTTCCTTTACCTCTTCCGGTGTTGCTTGTGGGATTTCAAGTTCCTCTAGCCTATTCTCTATCACCTTATCGTCGTGGCTGTTACTTGTACTATATAAATCTCTATAAAACTCTTCAGCCACTTCAACTATCTCATCCATATTAGTAACGATATTGCCGGCTTTGTCTCTTAACGCACACATCTGATTCTTGCCTATTCCTAGTTTCTTCTTCACTGCTTTTAGGCTTCCTCCGTTCCTGAGAGCCCGTTCAATTCTATCCATATTATAGTTCCTTATGTCCGCTGTCTTACGCTTGTTGATTAACTTAGAAAGTTCTGCCAGTTCTATTCTAGCTGTAGGGTTAGACGCACCTACTACACCGCTAATCGGCTCAAGCACGTCGATGCCAAGTGCTCGTCATAGTGTGTATGTGTATGCGGGTCGGTCGGTCGGTCGGTCGGTCGGTCGGTCGGTCGGTCGGTCGGTCGGTCGGTCGGTCGGTCGGTCGGTCGGTCGGTCGGTCGGTCGGTCGGTCGGTCGGTCGGTCGGTCGGTCGGTCGGTCGGTCGGTCGGTCGGTCGGTCGGTCGGTCGGTCGGTCGGTCGGTCGGTCGGTCGGTCGGTCGGTCGGTCGGTCGGTCGGTCGGTCGGTCGGTCGGTCGGTCGGTCGGTCGGTCGGTCGGTCGGTCGGTCGGTCGGTCGGTCGGTCGGTCGGTCGGTCGGTCGGTCGGTCGGTCGGTCGGTCGGTCGGTCGGTCGGTCGGTCGGTCGGTCGGTCGGTCGGTCGGTCGGTCGGTCGGTCGGTCGGTCGGTCGGTCGGTCGGTCGGTCGGTCGGTCGGTCGGTCGGTCGGTCGGTCGGTCGGTCGGTCGGTCGGTCGGTCGGTCGGTCGGTCGGTCGGTCGGTCGGTCGGTCGGTCGGTCGGTCGGTCGGTCGGTCGGTCGGTCGGTCGGTCGGTCGGTCGGTCGGTCGGTCGGTCGGTCGGTCGGTCGGTCGGTCGGTCGGTCGGTCGGTCGGTCGGTCGGTCGGTCGGTCGGTCGGTCGGTCGGTCGGTCGGTCGGTCGGTCGGTCGGTCGGTCGGTCGGTCGGTCGGTCGGTCGGTCGGTCGGTCGGTCGGTCGGTCGGTCGGTCGGTCGGTCGGTCGGTCGGTCGGTCGGTCGGTCGGTCGGTCGGTCGGTCGGTCGGTCGGTCGGTCGGTCGGTCGGTCGGTCGGTCGGTCGGTCGGTCGGTCGGTCGGTCGGTCGGTCGGTCGGTCGGTCGGTCGGTCGGTCGGTCGGTCGGTCGGTCGGTCGGTCGGTCGGTCGGTCGGTCGGTCGGTCGGTCGGTCGGTCGGTCGGTCGGTCGGTCGGTCGGTCGGTCGGTCGGTCGGTCGGTCGGTCGGTCGGTCGGTCGGTCGGTCGGTCGGTCGGTCGGTCGGTCGGTCGGTCGGTCGGTCGGTCGGTCGGTCGGTCGGTCGGTCGGTCGGTCGGTCGGTCGGTCGGTCGGTCGGTCGGTCGGTCGGTCGGTCGGTCGGTCGGTCGGTCGGTCGGTCGGTCGGTCGGTCGGTCGGTCGGTCGGTCGGTCGGTCGGTCGGTCGGTCGGTCGGTCGGTCGGTCGGTCGGTCGGTCGGTCGGTCGGTCGGTCGGTCGGTCGGTCGGTCGGTCGGTCGGTCGGTCGGTCGGTCGGTCGGTCGGTCGGTCGGTCGGTCGGTCGGTCGGTCGGTCGGTCGGTCAATGAAATACTCTTCTTGTGGTTCACATATATGCCGTAAGGAAAGAAAGCTTTCAAAGCCATGTAACACCATGAAAAATGCACATTAAGAGATAACAGCGGCTATGATCGCAGATTTACGACTATGCTAATGAAACAAAAACGTAGACAACAAGGACCGCGGATAACAGCTTCAATTTCCACTAGGTGTGGTTGCTCGTTTCTCTCAATATATCGCAACTTGGCATTTGCTTAACTAAGAATTATTATGCAATGGGAAGTTCAGGCAAGTTAGTGAAAAGGCGTTATATGCCTTTAGAGAGCATTCAAAATAAATCCTAGTTGTTCTTATTTTCCTGCTGATTATGACCATTTTTTCTCACTAGTTCAAGACTGGGTGCGTGACATTTGGATAGATTGAATAGCAAAAATTAGTGGCATGAAATAAACTCCAAGTGAATGTCTTTCACTTTGCCTATACAGCTATGTAACAGTGTTTTTTCTGAGCTTGGACAGAAGCCCGGCAATGCACGCAAAATTGCCGCGCGACCGGCCACTCGAGCCACTTTGAATGTATTCGCGGGCTTCTTTCACGCTTCGAAAAACACTTTTATGTAGCACGTATTGAGCAACAGAAAGATGTACCGGAAGTTTTTCATGTCGCTCTACCACTTTCTCATTAACACTTTTCATCTAATTATAATTTTTGAGAAGTAGAATAACTAATTAGGACTATGTACGCAATTAGGCGTAATACAAAAATAATCTGTGTCTCCAAGCGATGGCAAACAACATTGCCTTGGTTCTGTCCAGCTACGTGGTATCTGCATGTTTTTTGAATCTTGATGCATGATAGTCGGGACACCCTGTATATTTATCACAGGGCCATATGTAGTACAGGCTCGCTGTAGCACCAGTCCGTTTGGAGTCAAATTTTCTTACAAATATTTCTCGTTTAAGAGTTGTCGCGCTTTTTTTCAGGTCATTTCAGTCGAAATGTTACCATGCAGCGACTGAACAACAGCGTGCTCTGGTTCTTGAAATCTGCCGAAACACAAGCGCTTATTGGCCTCCGAGATCGAGCTGTAGGTGGCAGCACTATCGCCGCTAACATCCATCCATCCATCCATAGTGTAAATGAACGTTGATTCACGCGTGTGGATAGGCGGTCGGCGGCGCGCATGGCGCGCATTGAAAGTACACCGCGGCACTTTTCTGCAAGCGATTTTAGCTGAATGTATGCAAATAAAGCGTACTGACCGCGGCGAACTGATAATATAGTGCCCTCTAGTTCCACGTACTTGCTGTAAATTTCTATTTTACGAGAAACAAGCGCAGTTTGTCACTCTAAGGGGGACCCAGCGTGGTTGCGTAGAGGCTTTAGCGATTTGCTGCTAACCTTGAAGGCGCGGGTTCGAATACCGGCGGCGATGGCCGCATTTCGAGGGAGACGAATTGCAAGAAACGTCCATGTATAGTGCGTTGAAGTGCATGTAAAACCGCAGAATTTAATTTAGGTTTTCGTTCTAAGGTGGACTGGAATTCAGCCACGTCCTCTGTTTTGGCATTTTCTTGGATACCTATCTTCCGGTTAACCTCCCTGCCTTATTCATCTCTTCTCTCTCATATATATATATATATATACAACTGCACTAATGTTGAACAGATTTAACAAAAAAAAAAAACTGGTAGCATGTCAACTGTTAATGCGCATTCCACTTAACATCTTCTATGGCAATTTTCTTTCTCTCTACCTGAAGTGCGGTACATTTATTGAGCTCAGTAAATAAGCTCTGTCACTTTGGATGACAATACGTTTGTGATCACAGAGTTAATTCACACGCCGTTATTTGACCGCGGTAACAATAATAACGTCGCATCTAAGAACATAGAAAGATAGCGACATAAAAAAGAAAAATCGCGTTACATGCACGACGGTGATCCGAAGAGTTCAAATTATCTTAAGAACTAAAATATAATGTCTTTTTCTTTATCGAAGCAAATAATGGCCTTTACCTAAGTCAGGCTAATATTATTACACTGAACGGCGTATAGATAGGCGCCGGCAAATCTGTGTTTTAACGTTTTGTGTTTAGCGACTGCCATGTCACACTTAACCCTCGATCACACAATATGCAATACTCTATGTTCGTTTCGCTTTTGTAACAGAGAATCAGATACTAAAGTAGAATTTACTTACAAAACAAAATAATTTAGTGGTAGTGGGATCTGAACCGAAAAGCATCCGATGACACCTAAGCACTTCTTATGAGTTGAGAATGCGAAAGCATTAATGTCCAATTTAACGCCGCTGAACAGTCTTTCGAGTTATGAACTCCTCGTGGGTAGGTGAGCGCGCCGAGACGCATTTTGGTTTGGCCTTACCGAGGCGCAGTTAGGAAACAGGCGAGAGCTTGTGCTGACAAGGAACTCGAGGATAACACAGGCTTCCGAGAGCGACTGTGATTTGGCATCACGGCGATGCTCTCTCCCCTCACGCAATACCTGGCGGGCCAATGGGAAGTATAAGGCGCCATTACGCCGCTACAGGCGCCGGCTTTTTCGCTCAATGAGCCATTTGACGCTTTCGCTAGAAAATAAAGAACGCTTGATAAGACTGGTCGAGTGACTACTAACCGACAGTCATGCAATTAGATGTCTTAAATCATGTGTGGCGCGTGATACTATATGCGTTCTTAATGCAGTTCTTCTATATGCTGACTGTTTTTAATGCCACTTCATGCTTGTGGTAGCACGAAGATTGCGGAATAACCAACACATCGCGACAAAAAGTCAGTAAAGCGCTTCATGTTTCGTCCAGCTGCGACGAGTACATTTGTTTAGAACAACGCGGAATGCGTTTTCTGATGTGCTTGTTTCTGTGATGTGCTGATGTTTTCTGTGATGCTTGAAACACAAAGCGGCAACAAAGTTGAAATTGTTGACGAGAACGGAGTGTGGCGAGGCTCACAATCCTTTCTCAACAGTAGTTTCAAGTGTGTTCTCTGTTATAAGATAAATAATAAAATGCAAGGGCAAATCTAAGTCGCAGTGCCACCGATGAACGCTAAGGTGCTTTAAAGGTACTGTAATCGTTGGCATCCGCTACTTCTAAAAGTCTGAGTTCTATAAATAGCGGACCAAGCGGGTTATGGCTCCCGAAACTCCAGTTCATTCTCTTCATCTTGACTGGAACCTAACTAACACTGCTGTCTGTTTTGTTAGCCTTATCTAAATTGACGTTCTCTCAGCTAGTAGCCTCAAGCACAAAAGTAATCGAGAACTTGTTTTAAATAGGACAACAATATAGCGTTTCATATAGCTTGCCCAGAAAACAATGTAAAGAAACGGGCATTCTTGTAATACGGTATATCAGATTTTACATTTTATTACGTATTTTATTACGTTTTACGTTTTATTGGAACATTGTTTAAGGAAACAGAGGCACATGCACTCAGACATCGCATATATATTGAACCGCCTCGTGGAGTTCTGAATAAGTTGGGAATAATTCTTTCTTTAACAACGCACAACATGGATTTAGAAAATTCTTTTCCTGCGAAACCCAACTCTTGTCTTTTACCAATGACTTGTTTATTAATGTAGATCAGCAACTTGATACTGACTGTGTATTTCTGGACTTCTCGCGAGCTTTTGATTCTGTTTCTCATGATTTACTTATTTTCAAACTTTCTCTTCTTAATATTGACCCAAACATATTTGCATGGATTAAGGATTTTCTCTCTAACAGGACCCAGTATGTAACCGCTAATAATTATACCTCTAGACCTTGTTCAGTTACCTCCGGTGTACCGCAAGGATCCGTACTGGGGCCCCTGCTTTTTCTCATCTATATTAATGACCTTCCTGACTGTATCTCTAACTCAATCATTAGGCTGTTCGCGGACGACTGCGTCATCTACCACAAAATAACTAACCTTAATGATTCCAGTAAGCTTCAAGATGATCTGGTTAGTGTATTAAATTGGTGTAACAAATGGCAAATGCAGCTTAACACAAATAAATGCAAACATATGCGTGTCTCCTGCCGCTCTACCCCTTCTGATCCGCCCCCCTATTCTATTAATGGTACTGTCCTGTCGGTTGTTAACTCTTATAAGTATCTTGGCCTGCATATTACTAGCAATCTTTCGTGGAACATGCATGTTGAATATATCACTAACAATGCTAACCGAACATTAGGTTATCTAAGACGTAACTTTGCATCCGCTCCGACCTCACTAAAGCTTACCATGTTCAAAACGCTCGTCCGTCCAAAATTAGAATATGCGTGTCATTCCAATCTCATTAATTCACTTGAAAGCATTCAGAACCGCGCAGCGCGCTTTATCCTCTCTAATTATTCACGTCATTCTAGCGTAACATCCATGAAAAAAACATTAGATCTACCTGACCTTTCACTACGTCGCAAGCATTCTCGCCTTTGTCTTTTTCATAAAATATACTACCTCAATCCTTTCTTGAAAGAAAATCTCTTCACCAGACCCAGTTACATCTCATCTCGCATCGATCATCAACACAAAGTTGAAGTGCCATCTTGCCGCACTAATTTATACCATTCTTCATTCTTACCAAGAACCGCCACTGCATGGAACCGCCTTCCCGCCTCCTTAGTCACCATTTGTGACAGCACCAACTTCAAGCTTGCTGTTCAAAGTACCTTATAGTTCCTTCATTATTTTTTTATTATTCTCTCGTTCTGCAAATAATGTACTCTACCACTCCTTTCTGTTGTGCCTGCCGGCCTTGAAAGTATGTACAATAAATAAATAAATAAATAAATAAATAAATAAATAAATAAATAAATAAATAAATAAATAAAACAATATAATGAAATGGTATCATTATTTTTTCTGTATTAGATGTTGTTTGCGGAAACAGAGGCACAAATGATCGGACCTCGCAAATGTATTGAACCGCCTCGTGGAGTGAAAGATGGCAGGACGATGAGAACGATTCGACCTGTATTCTTTCGTCAATAAATAAAAGGAACTATAAAAGAAAGCGCCCACAAAGGAATCAATAACGGACACGTGCGCTGCCCGGTCTCAGTGATCTATGGTAACGCAGCGTCACATATGGCATCACTCGGATGTCCGCAGTATAAAATTGATCCGCATTGTGGGCAGTAGGTCATAAGCAAAGAAGTCGCAAGATGTGATCTGCCTTCTCTAGTGCATTATTTATTACATCAGTCAGAAGCGAGATGGTTCACGTTTAGGCACAAATGAGCTCTTAAGAGAGCATGCATGAGGTGTAGATAAGACTGACGATGAGCGCACACGCTTGGTGGTACAAATTTCGGCCAGTGAGTGCTACTGTCGCGTAGTCTGGAGACAACGTTTGTTGGCGAGAAGGCAATAAGAATGCAACGGCTGGTATTAGGTTACGCTTTGATACGAAGCAGGAAAGTCGGCCGCTAAAGTGAAACATGGGTTTTCGTACATTGAGCTGTATGTAATTCTTCAAGTCCGAACGGACACGATATGCACTTGCATCGGTAGTTTGCCCGCTCTTAAAATAATTGTTGCGCTCGCGCACTGGCCACTCGCATTCTTTTTTTCCGTACCTTCACTGCTGCTATAAACTAGTGGGCAGCGTTCGAATAATAATATCTGACGATACAGGTCAGTATCATATGGCGGGCATTCTAGTCATGACACATACCCGTATTGCCAGACAGATATGTGTACATAAACATCCACAAAGCTCAATAAAGGACGCTCGGGGCCTCGCGAAGTTCAAAGGCCGGTAGCCAGCCTCACTAGAAGCTGCGCCTGCGAATAGCCTAGCACCCTGGCATGACGTGTTGGTCCAGGACTGGAGGCCTCTCCCTCGCAAGCAGGAACATGTAGAACACTCCAAAGAAACAGCTGCGATCGCATCGCCAAAAGACCTCGTGTAGCACACATGTTTTCACTGCCGCGTCGTGGTGCGAAACGAAGAAGCGGGCCACACTCACCTACTTTGCTGGTCAGGACCAGAGTTGCGGAGTTCATTTATTACCTGAATTTATGAGATGAATATGGACTCGTGAACGTAATAAACGCCCACACCAGAGAAGAGTGCTTGGGACACAGAATTACGAAAACATGCATCGACCACATTGTATTTAGGCTGTCAAAACAGCCATTTAGGTCAGGCGTGATCAATCTAAAATTAGCTGACCATTATTTTATAGCTGCTGTCATTTTCTCAGAGAAATATGCCGAAAGAGAGGGGAGCTGCGGAAAACGCAAAATCTTAGACAACAAAATAGTTGATGAATTGACCAAGAATAATATCCGTAAGTCTGTATTAGCTCTGGACCCTTTAAGAGCATACAATAAATTAGTGGAAATATTTCAAGATACATATAGCCGAGTGACTTGGGGTGTGGCATTGAAGAAAAGAAGTCCTTACAGTAACTGGATGACTCACGAGATAATGAACCTCTCATACATAAAAGACCGGGCCTGGCATAGATGCAGGAAACAGCCGGGGGATTACAAAAAAAGACGAGAGTTTTGTATATTACGAAATCTGGTGGCCGCAAGAATATGACAGGCTAAAAGGCGACATTTCTTGCATCAATTTACAGTGAGCAGATACGACGGGAGAATGACATGGAAAATAGCAAATGCACTAATGGGCAGACCAAAATAAGTCAGCATTGGCAGCTTCAGTGATGAGGCTGCGCATGCGTTGGCGAGCAAGCACGCAGAATACCGCTGGGACCCGACGATCTCAGTCAGCCTTGCGCCATCTGTTCTAGACCCTTTTGAGCGGAAAGCTGTAGGATCGACATGATGACTAGCGCAGAGTACGACAACTCGTAGCTGCTAACCTTGCGCATTTACCGAACGGCTTACCTAGACGTGCGCACGTGCTGAGAAACGAGGCCCTCACTGAAGGCAGACTCACTAAAGACTTTCTTGGTCAATGGCGTACCTAAAGGCAATATGCTAACGCTTGACGGCGACGAAACATCAACTACACCGCAAGTGTTTTGCACAACATGCACTGCTGGCGCCAGCCCGACCATTAAACATCTCCTATGGGACTGCACTGGCCTGCAAGATAAAAGAGCCCAGCACTTCGACCTTCGTACAACTTCTCTGCGAGAGTATATCACCTCCATGAACGGTGTACGGGTAAAAGGAACGCTCCTTCACTGTGGGAGTATGCAAGTTCGGCTGGTGTGGAATACAGGATAGGAAGTATGTGCGTGCGTGCGTGTGTGTGTGTGCGTGCGTGTGCGTGTGTGTGTGCTTGTGTGTGCGTGTGTGTGTGCGTGCGTTCGTGTGTGTGTGTGTGTGCTGTGTGTGTGTGTGTGTGTGTTTAAGAGACTTCTATCAATGTAGACAGGTTGTGTATCGGGTGTAACAAAGTATGGCAACACTGATAGCGATGAAAATTAGAATTTACTTCGACCAGACTAAATTGCAGTGGTTGTCCGGAAGATACAGGAAGAGTAGGGGAAAATTAGTTGTGGTGTTACATGGTGAACATTTGCGAGTGAAAAACGATACCAACTGGATGACCAGAGAGCACAGTAGAATCAAGCAACTGGAATTAGCCAAACCTCTAAGACTACACAGGGATCAACCTTATACCGGGTACAATAAAAACCTTCTATTGGAATATACCCTGATAGAAGATGGTTAGAAAACACCAACGTCGAGCGCCACCAGTTTCAAATCATGTTTTGGAATTACGGACAGCAAAAGCATTAACCCATGCACTATGAGAACAGCCAGGAAACCTTGAGGTTGCTTTTGGAGCTACGACATTTTCTAACTACATTTGCCGCGTAGGCCCTGGTAAAGGTCATAGTAATGTTTCGTGAAAGATATGTGAAGCTTGCGGACGACGCCTGGTTTTATGCGAACTCGCCATGGAAATCAGGTTCCTATGCATCAAAGCCTGGGAACAGCACCACAACGTTGTGTTGCAGTGGTTAACATGGAATACAAGGCAACGACCTGTGCTGTCAAATCTACTCACGACACTTCGAGAGAAGGGGTCAAGGTTCCTGTCTCGAGAAAAGATGCAGCGACAGTGGTATCCGCACACGCTTGGCGTTTACAGCGATTCCTCTGGAGAGATACAAGCCATCATTACAAACTCTTACATAAAATTGATCCACCTTATGACGTTTATATGCCGCAAGGCCTCAATAGGCAAGACCAAACATGTCTTGCCACACAAGAATCAACGGGGCCTAGACGAATCTCTTCAAGTGCAAGATTATACTGACTAGATTATACGCCAATGAGCTCTATCTGTAACGCCCCTGAAAACGCAACGCGTGTTGTGCGACTGCTGCCGCTACTTGTCATAGAGACAGTCTTTCAAGGCGGCACTAAATCTGCGACGCGACTCGAGTTTGGAACTGCGGCACCTTCTCGGCGCGTGGCAAAGCACCATCTGCGCGTTACGCGGCCCAAAAGCGCTGCCCATGTTCTTGCGAGCCACAAGCCTTAACAAAACCCTGTAAACATCTCTATTGTGTATGTGTGTGTGTGTATGTGACTGTATGTGCTGTCTATGTGTTTATGTGAAAATTGTGCGCATCACAATTATCACTCTGCACCTGGAGTATATTGCCAGCCGATGAGCGAAGATAACATTTCCGGCATATCATTAACACTTGTATATTTATATATCTCTCGGCGGGTTTTCTATGACCAAAAGAAATAAATTTTACTACGCCATACGATCAATGACAAGCATTGAATACGCTGAATTACTTGTTTTGGTGGTGCATTAGCACCGTCACTGTTAAGTCTGTGTCAGTACTATCGAGCGCTGAAAGAAATGAGTGCGGACATTGCTGCCATCAGCTGCTTAACTTACAACAATGTTTCATTTAGTGAATAGGCTTGTTGGTGTCCTATAGTGTGACAAGATAGGTGTTGATGAAAGGCAGCGTATCCTGATAACTTAGGAAGAGTTCCTAATTAAAGATTGCCGGCCTTCACAGCTCGCAGGTCCTGTAAGGTTTTCTAGTTTTATCTTTTTCATGCAGCGCCCAAATGAATTACATGTCCGTCCTCGTAGTTGATTAGTTTCACTCCTGATCTTTTTTCTTCCCCAATTAACTCACTGCCTCCTGAATGTACAAGGCTAATTAATCCCATGTTTTTAGTCGACACCTCGGGCGCCCTACAAGATTTCTATATAGGTAGTAGTTGCACTTCGGGAGTTCTTGCAACTTAATAATCCCTGTCTTGATCACTTTTGAGCTGTCATCCTTAGACAGACGCGAGCTCCTAGCTTTGTGCAAAGCTGGACATAAAAAAACTTCGATTCTTCTTTGTTGAAGGGGACATGGTAAATGCATCTATTTTGAAGAAACAATTGGCTTTGCAGGTAAGTGAGAACTCCGCCGGCTTGAGTTTTTAAGAGAGTTCGCGCACGCTTTTTGCTACTGAGTGCAACAAAGTTTTTACCATGACGTTACTGAAGGGTTTGACCTCGTTCATTTATTTCATTTATTCGTTATACGTCAGGAATCTGTTCCATGGGATCATTTAATGAGGGCAGGTTGATGATGTGATGGTAAAAACAGTTCCCGAAGTATTGTTCGTATCCATGACAGTTCGGAAGTGGGAGTGGTCAGTCATCAAGATAATGTAGGTGGTCAGATCGGACCAGTCTTGGACTGTGCGTAGGAAGAAAGGAGTGCTGCAAAAAGTTTGCGCTGGCACGTTGAAGATAAATAGCGTTCGAGTTGCAACACTGTAAAAATGTTTACACCCTTAAGGGTGTTTTCTTGTCTCACTGGTAACACCCTTACCGTTACAGCCTTACAAAAATTTATAGAGGACGACAACGGAGCTCTAACGAGACGTGCGATGACAAGAGACGTTGTTGAAAACTGTGTAATCATTCTGACAGCCTTAGGCGCACGGAAATATCCGACAGGAGAGTTTCATATCTCTCCCTGTGAAATTCTCTTGTGATATTACGTAGTTTTCAACTACGTCTTTTGTCATCGCTCGTCTAGTTAGAGCTCCTGTCGTCTTCTATAATTTTTTGCGAAAACCAAACGGTAGCGCTCGTCTTTCCGTTCCTTTCGGCTCTCACTGTTTTCTTTTTTTAGTTCTCGCGATAAAAAGCATCATGTTAACTAAACACCAACTCGCCCAAGAAGAAGTTATCCTCAAGGTAAGGGTGTTACCAGTATGACAGGGAAGCACTCTTAACGGTATAAACATTTTTATACTGAGTGGTGGGATATGCGATGAGCGGGTCGGATGAAGTGATTACCTGCGTACGCATACACGGACACTTGTGCAGAAAAACAGACTGACACACACAAGGGGAGGAGCCGAGCACTGTCGTAGCCATGCAACAGAGCAATGACGGGACACAGTTCGAGGACACACCGCTGGTAGGTCTTCGAGTAGGACGTAGCAATATTATGCCACCACCAATCAGAATCATGGAAAGTAAGCAAGCGAAATAAGCAAGAAATACACGGGAAAGAGACGCGAGAGTAGCAGGACCGAACAAGCTAAGCATGAAAACCAGCAAAGAAAGAGAAAGCTTTGCTTTAGAAGACGACAAACTCTGTCCTGAACTTATTTATTGAAACCAGCGTTCTTGTTAGGATTATTGCCATTCGCATGAGTTTTAACCATAGCTTAGGTCCATCATGTTACAATACTAGTGCGGTATAACTAAGCATGACTAAGTACAAAGAAAAATCGGGCCTGGCCATCGAAAACACCCCGCCATCATATCGGTTGTGCTCATTTACCGAGGAGCCGCCACGCTAACGATGCCTTTTTTTCTTTTGTGGTCCCAGATGGACAGGGAGAATGAAGAAAAAGCAGAAGGAAGGGAAGATCAGGCAGATAGAAGTATAAAAATAGAGCAACTTCCGCTATGCTCTTCATCTGAACGACCGGGATACGCCTACGGCAATGTGTGTGACCACCCGAAGAGCGCTGGACGTGCAAAGAAATAGAGCTTTGGTAGGGCGGAACCCTCAGGAGAAACAAGGACGACGAAAAAAAAAAAAATGACGCGTCGCAACTAACATCATCTTCTTGGACGGCACGGCCTGCGACAGAAGTGAGCGGATGACGTCGTCCAATTCGCACCCACCTTCGTTCACAAGAAGCTTTAGGTGCCGAAGTCTTCTTGAGCTTCAAATCCTAATGCTCGTCACGCCGAACGCAGCAAAAAAGGAAAACCCAGACGCCCTAACAGAGGAAGACGCGCACGCCCTTCTGTCGCGTTCTCGCTCTGCTTTCTTTTCCTCTTTTTTTTTTCCCGTCATATATTGAATTTAAGGTTTTCTTCACAATCACGTTTTTCTTGCTTTTCGAGAAAAGTACGCGTGATAACTTGTCTTTATAATGTTTTCGGAGGGATGTTGATGAGTTTGTGTACTGCTTGAACATGAGAAAAATTATTTGCAGAGTCGAATCATAAAAGCAAGAAAAAGTTTAGGAAGGTCATTGAGTGGGATGCGTTAATGGGTGATTCGATGCCGAGTCGCTCTAGGGCATCGGCGCCAAACTTTTTGTTGGTCCTTTTTGTTACGCTATCTAAAATTATTTGTGAAAATGAAAAACACCTCACACAACATAGTTCCTTAATGTCGTTAGGGTTACGAAACTTTACAAATTTGGTCTCGTAAGCAAATGTTCTGTGAGGATTGTGTCGTATGTGCCTCTACATAACATCGTTTGAGCATGTAATAACTACTTTGATTTATTGCGTTCTTACGTAAACAGGAATCATTAGTACTTAATACCTCATATTCCTGTCAGACAGTGGCAAGAATAATTTCATATTGCAATAAACCAGATGCGACAGTCGGTTAGTTGGCTTGCATAGCATGTGGCAATGGGCACACCTAGAGAAGAAATAACAAATATCGACCAACAGAAGTGCTATTAGTAACTAAGCTTCATTTGGTGGAAGCGGTGTAACTGTGTGCAGGTAGACGGCAAAGAGACAAAAGTTAGTAGGAAATGTGAAAAATTGAAGAAGAAATTGGCGAAATGAAAAAAGAAGAATTTCAGCACTCTAAAACGTGAACGACTTTAAAGATAATGTCACACTGGCGCTGGTCATTTACGGGTGTTACGGGTGGGAGGGGGGGGGGTGGCACTTGTGGTAATCTGCGTGACCAAAATGTGGGAAGAAATCTTGCCGAGCTGAGGAGTGTTGTTGATATTGCATGCCCAAAATTCTAGTATGTTTTCTTTTTACTCGCATTTAATGTAAAGAAAGGAAACTGCGCTACGACATTATCAACAAACAGAAAAAGAAAACAACTATATACGGATAAGCCAAAGTGCCTTTTCATCTTTTAACCGCGTTTTCTTCTTGTTTTTACGTGTATGTCCAAGAACGGTAGTCCATTAGAAATTCTACACCGCCTCTTAATTTCCAGTATTGAAAAATTTTGTCTCCGTTCAAAATACGTCGGAAGACCGGAGATGAACGGGACCCGTTTCCGCTCCTGTTTCCAGTAGCAATACATCATCGGCCGCCATCAGCTTTTTTTTTTCTTTTTATATGCTGGGCACCCGGACTTTATTTCTGCTTATCGTTCCAGACTAGTAATCCGAGACCTACGATCCCGTAGACCGATCAATACGATCTGACGCTCTTCATAAGCTCAGACAAAAATCGCAGACGTATCCTTCTCCTACATTACACCTAGCCATTAAAAGCGCTCACCTGTTGCAGCACCACCTGATGTATTATTACAACATAAATTACAACAGCAAGAACATCACATGTAGGCACCATGAGAAAGCTGTGTTTCGCCCCGCCCGTGTCAGTAACCTTCGTAACGTCTTCTCTACTGTTTTCGCGAAGTGTCTTTTCTTACCAGACTGAATATCCTAGAACCTCAATGCCGGCCAGAGATGCGGCGTACAAGAAGCTGTAAATATGTTAGGTATAATACAAGCCACTCTGTTGAGGGTTGCACTCAAAAGACGCAATTTTCAGCCAACGTTTGACGCATACCACTGGAAGCTCATTTGAATCCAAGAGAAGAAATACACTTTTTGGTGGCATAATAAGCAGCATATCTGTTTGCACCAAGTTCATCTCACACTAGGAAGCACTTTCACGCTTGCACACCTGCATCTCCTAATCCTTGCCTGCAAACTTGCATTTTTATTCTTTCGTGCTGTGCACACCAAATGATGTTTTGCGGAGCCCTGCAATGATTACGTCGTACAGCAGTTTTTCACTTGAGTCTCCTGAATCGGTTTTATAATTACCTCACTTTAATGGCGATTATACACAAACAATGTAAAGCTGAATACGCAGGTTTGTTGAAAATGACAAAAAAATATATAAAAAAAGAGCATATTAAAAAAATTGTTGCCCTTGGAGGGGTTCGTAATCGCCATGGTTAAGTTGTGAGCCAGATGTTCTAACCGCTGTATCGCAGCAGTTTTGCCTTAGCGACGAAATAATAGGAACATATTATGCAGCTCAATACAAGCTCTATGAATTTATACGCGTTGCATGGCATGCGTTTCAATTCATCCCAACGTCATGAGCTACAATGAAAATGCATACGGGACAAGCTGCGTCATTTCTCACATGTTCGGCGGACGACTAAATTCTGCAAGCGATGGAACGCAAAGTGTGACAGTGAAAGGAGAGAGAGAGTTTGCGCACGCAGCCACGTTCCCCGTGTGAATGAACCTTGGACACTTGTCAGATCAAATATTATGAAACGATCAGTGTGGACACGTTGCAATGTGGTGTCAGCGCACTATTATCATTGAGCTCCGTCACTCGGAAACGTGTTCTGCTATAGCTACTACGTACGTACTACATTTCGTTCGCGCGTTAGCGTGAATAGTCCTTGAGATTCTATTCGCAGGCAGTCGTTGTCATCATCTGTGTATGTTTCCTCGGCTTGAGATTGGGAAAATTTTGTGCTTTTTGTATAACAAGCGGCATAACTAAACCCGTCACTTCTCCTTGCTGATACTGTAAAGTGCTACTTGCACTGCACGTATCGTTGAAGTCCTGTTCAGCCAGATTCAGCCACTCGAAATTCGAGACCGTTTCCTTCAGACCTTGCGCTGCATGCGACAGAATCACTTGTTCCGCTGTCTTCCAAGCCGAAGTCTCTGGAGAGGGGAAAGGAGCTTGAGACTTCGTAATCTGCGCTGTGCGGGCGTTTCGCTTCATTCTTTTTCGAGCTCCCTTCGTTCTTGCAGCGCTCCCGATAAAGAAAACAGAGCGGCGGTGATTTCCCAAAGGGACCCGAAGTGAGCACCGTTTCGTCGCGAGAACTTTGAAAAGCAGGTTCGCGTCGAAGGAAGATTTGCATGCACGCTCGACGAGAGATCAGGACCGTCCCGTTCCGACGGCGCGTTTTCTTTAATTTTTACAACGACAATTTACCAGCGTGATAGTATGTTTAAGGCGTTTAAGATCGCTATTTGTACGCTTTAATAAAGGAAATACCAACGGCCTTATTTTTTAACTTCATGTCTTCTGGTGGAGTAAAACTTGTCGTATTACACGTGTTATATAAATGGTCATAATATGCCAGACGAGCTTTTGGCTTTGGTGACAACTAAGGCAATGGTGTGTACTGCGCAATGACTGTGCTTTGAACACTAACACCAAGTATAGAGCACGCATACGAACATTGTGCCCATTGTCATATTTATATGGTTATTCTAATCAATGAAATTTTACTGCGACAAGAGTTGAGTACTCAGAACTAGGTTTGTCTTGTCCGTTTGATGCTTTCCATTACGCCGACGAGAACCGTTGTTTTCATAGACGTCAATTTTTCGGCGTCAAGCCGCCTTGTTTATCCTAGCCTCACAGTCACCATAGCATGAATAAAAATAAATTTTGTACATGACTGTCCCAACGTGGGAGCGACCCGCAGCGCGCTGAGTCGAGTACCTCATGACCTTCATGAGAGTTTTGCATCCATCCATCCATTCATGGTACGTACTACTGGAATTCAATGATGATGATGATGTATGGGGTTTTATGGCGCAACAGCCAGATATTGCCAAAGACCACCAAACAAATGGTGATGGGTTTTCAATGAATTGCTTATGAAATGGAGAAATGTACTTTGAACGGTGGATGTGGCATGACTGTGAATAGGCCTAAGATCAGTTGCTGTAGATTACGTAAAATATATAAGTATTAAAATGATGCCAACAACCAGAGATGTGCACTATGGCACTAAATGTTTTGTGACGCAGGGATGATGTAATAGAACGTGTAGGCGAACGTAGCAATGATGCCTCAACAGGGTCCTTGAATGCAAGGGTCTGGAGACACGTGCTACACTATATGTGACGAGCGCAGCAGCAGCCTCTGGTAAGAGGCCGTACTGCGTAACATTTGGTCGGATAATGTGCAAGGTAAGAATGCAATTTAAAATTTCAAGAGAGATTTGGTGTCGAATAATGGGCTCGTGCTAAGAAACTGTACTGGATGTAATGGAATATGCTGTCGATATGCCAAAGGAAAGTGCTTTTTACTCTCGCATTCTGTTTCCCGACACTCCACAGGGACGTGGATGACCGTCAGTGTTTCACCACGTATCACACGTAGGAGGTTCATCCCGAGTCAGCAAGAAGTTGTGTGTACCATATGTGTGCCCTATCCTTGGTCGACAGAATAGGACAGCGGTTTCTAATGATCTCATCATTGATGGGGACGTGCTTAACTGTGGTTTAATTAAATGAAGTTTATTCGAGGTTTGGGCGTCCTACAAGTGTTGCCAATAGATTCTTAATTTTTTTGCGAATGAAAGGTTTCAAATCTATGGCGGAGACAGCTATGGAAGAGTTGAACTCTTTTGTTGCTCTGGATGTGGCGATTTCGTCAGCGAGCCCATTACCCTCCATGCCTCTGTGCCCGGGCACCCAGTATATTATGGAAGGTTGTCTGCATGCATAAACAGCCCACAAGAGTGCATAAAGATCAATAACTACAGGATTTTTGTGCTTTTTTAGTAATACTAAAGCCTTGGAAACGCTTAGAGAGTCGATAAATATAATTGAATTTCCTAGTTTTTTTAATGTATTTAAGGATAGCTTGGTGTCTATGTATGGCGCCGGCTACTCCTCTTTTCTTACGTGATAGTTATCGTCAGAAAAGTCAACAATCGCCAAACTGGACAAGTAAACACATGAACGAACATTCACGTACCAAGTCTCAGTACTGCAATATAAATAAATGTTCTTCCCAGTTTTAATTCTTTTATGTGTTTCACAGCCGATAATACTGCATAGGCTTCAGCCGTAAAGATACTTGTTTGCGCATGCAGATTGCCAGAGTCCGAAAAGGATGGACTAACTGTTGCCTAAGAAACGTTGGCTTGAGACTTAGATGCATCGGTGTAAAACTCCGGGTAGCAGTACTTCGACCGAAGTTCAAGGAAGTGTATTCGAATGTGTATCTCAGGAGCACGCTTACTGACTTCAGTAAACCACATGCCGCATTCCGCGAGCTGCCACTGCCGCGGCGGTGACAGATTCGCTGCAAGCATGGGATGGTGTTCTAGAAGTCGGACACACATTTCTTCACTCAGATTCCTTACACACAGTGAGAAGGACTCCCTGGCTGTGGGCTGGTTATTAAAAAACTATAGCACAGGACACATATTTCACATTTGTGTAAAAAGGATGTTCAGGATTCGAGTTTACTTTCCGATCATATGTGAAGCTGGAATATCACCTCTGTAGACGGAGTGACCACACGTTTGATTCTATATAGGGACTTTCTACAGGGTTTGTCCTGAAAGCACCGGTTGCTAGGTTGCTAGGCGGGTACCAAGGTGGTGCACATGGTCTAGGATTTTTAGCACACCTGGCGTTGCAGAATGATAGATTATAGCACCATAGTCAAGGCGAGAGCGGACAACCCACCTGTACAAGTTCAGGAGACATTTTCGATCACTGCTCCATGTTGTGCGCGACAGAATTTAGAATGTTCATCGTCTTCAGACATTTTGCCTTGAGATATCAGATAAGTTGGGGGATGAAGGTAAGCATAGAGTCCAGAATTATTTCCAAGAATTTGTGTTCACTGCTCAAAGATAGTTCCTCTCGATTGATGGTGATCTTTGGCACTGGAGTCATGCCTATTTTGTTTGAAAAGAGTATACACGTACTTTTCTGGGCATGTATTTGAAGACTGTTTACATCTGCCAAGTTAGATAATTTGTTTATTGCAAGCTGCACCGGTCGTTCGCAGATCGCATTGTTACATGATTTGAAACCTATCTGCACATCATCGACTTACACAAAATAAAACATTGTCCGTGGAATGACTGTATACAGCGAGTTCATTCTTACAATAAAGAGTGTGCAACTAAGCACACGCCCTCATGGCACGCCAGTCTCCTGCGTGAATGTTCTGGATAAAGCATTGCTCACTCTTACAGGAAACGTGCGGTTGGACAAGTAGCTTTCAGCTGTGTTTAACATATTTCCACGCACCCTCATGGCTGAAAGATCTTGCAAAATTCCGAAGCACCATGTCGTATTGTAGGATTTCTATAAATCTAGAAATATCGAAAGTAAAAATTCCTTGTGTATAAATGCATCTCTGACATTTGCCTCGATGCGAACAAAGTGGTATATTGTCGATCTACCTTCTCGGAACCTACACTGGATGGGGTCTAGTATTTTGCTATTGTCTAGGAATGAGATTAAGCGCCGGTTTATAATTTTTTTGTACAGTTTGCACAGACGGCTTGTTAGTGCTATTGGCCTGTAGATGCTGGCTAAGGACGGCTCCTTTCCTTGTTTAAGTATCGGGATGACTGTGGCTTCTTTCCATGAGTGCGGAATATACCCAGCCACCCACATGACATTGGAAAGAGATAGGGGTGTTTTCAGTGCTTCAGGATGTAGGTATCTAATCATTTCATACATAGTGAAATCGTCACCTGGCGCTGAGTTGTTGCAACAAGTGAGAGATACCTTAAGTTCAGCTAAGCTAAATGGACGATTGTAAGCCTCACTCGATGAACCTTTGTGGTTAAGGGGCTGCCTCTCTTCAAGTTCTTTGAACCTCAAGAAAGTTTCTGTATAGTGCGATGCACTCGAAACATACCGAAACTGTTCGCCTAGACAATCCACTTGATCTTCCATGCTATCGCCCCGGCTACTTACTAAGGGTAGAGGGTGCGCCTGCCGGCTTATTAATTTATTTACTCTACTCTAGACTTTCGTCTCGTCCGTGTAGGAATTTATACCAGAGATGTACTTCTCCCAACTTCATCACCAGTTCATATGCATTCACGGAAGAAGTGTCATCGATTCTCTCACCTTAACTAATATTGTTTTCACTATTGTTGTAATCCCAACCCTTTTGTAATACCCCCGTGTGGTCTCTTTAAGGAAATAAAGAAAGAAAGACATCCCTTCTAGCACGTCGACGTGTTCTTCTTCCCTGACTCTTTATTTGTTTAAATCTAATAAAGTTTTCAGTGGTTGGAAAGTAGCGAAGTCGTCCCCTAGCTTTGTTTTGGTTTTTCCGTGCTTTTCTACATTCTTCATTCCACCATGAAATACGATGCTTATTTGACACTCCGCTAGTTTAACACATGCATTTCGTGGCAGCCTCAATTATAAAGGCTGTTATATACGTCACTGCATTGTCTATATTACATGAGGCAATATCATCCAGGATTATTATGTTAGCTGTCGGAAAAGCTCCCAGTTAGCTGATTCAACCTTCCACCGGGGAGTGTGTGGCAAACATCCATGTTGTTTTGCTAAGCTTAACATAAATGGGAAGTGGTATCTCCTAAAGGGGTTCTTGAGAACGGACCACTCCAGGTACGGCATTAGTGTACTCGACACTATGCTTAAATCTATGAGAGAGTATGTGTTATTTGCCACCCTGTGGCACGCTGGCTTTTTTTTATTAGGTATACATGCTACTGATGAAAAAAGAAAGTTTTCAGTTCCGCAACCTCTCGCATCGCAATGAGGGTCTCCCCACAAAGTGTTATGTGTGTTTAAATCTCCGACAACTATGTATGGTGTAGGAAGCTCATGTATGTAGTTTTGAAATTCGGTTTTAGTAAGTTGATAATTAGGAGGGATGTATATAGGGCTGATAGCGACTAACTTTTCGAACAACACCCCTCGGACAGCAACTTCCTCTAGGGGCGTACGAAGTTTTAATTCCCGGCAGGCAACATCACTGTCGACTATGTTAGCCACACCACCGGATGACACGAGAGTGTCATCGCGGTCTTTAGAAAAAATAGCATATTGTCGGAGGAAATATGTTTGCGTATGTTTGAGGTGTCTTTCTTGAAGACACAGCACCTTTGGACCTTACTTATGTAGGAGTTCTTTAATGTCATCGAGATTGTGGAGGAGACCTTTGACATTCCAGTGTATTATTTGTCTATCCATGTTGAATGTGGTTTTTGTGCTGTGTGTTTAAGAAAGAGGAGTTAGCTCACGCAGCCCTTTCCGGGCGCCCTGATGCGGTGTTTCTTTTTTTTAGCTATCGCGAGAATCTCGCCGCTCCTTAGGCGCTAGTGGAGCCGTCTGACTGGTTGTTTCTTTCAGCACCTCGCAAGAGGCGCTGAACACGCGCTCTTGCGAGTGCTGCATTTGACGTGAATGCCTCGTCTCGGTAGACGAGACCTTTGAGGCCACCGGCCCGGTGGTCGATGGTCCCTTATGCAAAGGCGGAGGAGCAGCGCTAGCTGAAGCCGCCAAGGGGACGGATGGCGTCACCGCCGGCTCACTCTGTGCGGGCCGGACAGCCGCCGGAGGCAGTAGTGACACTGCCTCCTGATGCGTTACTTCAGCAAAATTGACTTTACGCAGGTAGGACACCCGCCTGCATCCTTCCTTGAATCAGATGTTTTCTTTTACTTTTACTGTCACAATTTCTTTTTCATTTTCCCATGATGGGCACGACCGCGAGTACGCGGCGTGCTCCCCATCATAGTTTACACAGTAGAGAGAGTTTTCACAGGATTCAGAGGAGTGCTCATGAGCACTGCATTTAGCACAAGTTTGGCGGCCCAGGCAGTTCTGTGAACTGTGGCCAAATCTCTGGCATTTAAAACATCTCAGAGGCTTTGGGAGATATGGTCTGACCCTGAGCTTCACATACCCTGTCTCAATATTCTCAGGGAGCACACTTGAACCAAAGGTAGTATTACATGCCTTGTTTTGATCTTTCTTCCGTCGCGCCTTAGCAGAATTCTGTCAACATTGGTTGTGTTTTGATCCCTCCAGCCTTCTAATAGTTCAGCTTTTGTTAGCTTTATCAGGTCATCATCGGACACGGGTAATGTTCATCGTACGGTGCGGGGTATCTATCACTGGAACATCTCCAAATGATACTAGGTTATGCAGTTTCTGTTGTTGCTTTCTGTCACGGAGTTCCAAAAGGAGATCGCCGCTAGCCATCTATGATGCCTTATAGCCTGGTAAAAGTGCCTGAGTTGAAATGAGTTGGTTGTGCACAATACATATTAGGTCAACAAAGCTTGAACATACCAGTGGCACAGCAAGATAACGAAAATTTTACTGAATACTTGAAACAAACGCCGAAAGTGAGGATTTCAAAACTTGGTCATTGGTTAGATTCAACCACTGTTCGTGGAAAGAAGGAATACTTAAAACAATTATTACGTGTACTAATGGGGTTATTGTTCGGCTATGTCGTTGCCTAGTAGCATAACCACATGAAAAAGTAATTATCCCCGTGTGATCTGTCTTATAATGCCCGTTAATAAGTTGAAAAAGGAATTTTAGTCGTGATACACGGTTTCGTTGCATTAATGGTGGCAGGTTTGCTTTTGTTAAGACGTCTGTCACTGAAGTGCGGTCGAAGCTGTTATAAATGAAACGAGCTGCTTTTCTTTACACCATTTCTATCTTGTTAGTGCCAGTTTTAGTAAAAGGGTCCCAAATTTCACATGCATAGTCTAGCATCGGCAGAATTACAGCTTTATGGAAGAGTGGAAAAGAACCGCGACTTCAGTCCCTCTTGAACCTGATTAGTAATAGAATGTTTACTGCAATAAATACGGTTGATGAAAGTGCGAACCTTAATTCGCGTATAGTTGTCTGATACTTTGCTATCGCTAACGATGCTTCGCCTTTCGGGTCAGAAAGGGACTTATTTCCCCCATAATTCATTATGAATCCTGCTTCAAAAACCGAAAGAATGTTGGGCGTGCTGAGGAAGATATTTCAATTTTGCTTTTAATTAGACCGGACACCCCTATCACATAAGGGTGCTTGTAGTTACATCCTAACAGTATTTTTAGTCCGACAAGCCTAGTTACACTGCTTTGGGCGTAAAAACCTTTTCCATACGAAACAATGAGCACAGTTGAGTAATACTAGTTTCTCAAAACTTGCCCTGCGATATATAGTGTTTGCAAATTCTTGTTGTTTTCTTATTGATTGACAACTTTGTTTAAATTTATTCATGTATGTACTCATGTATTCATGTATGCTATATGTATTCATTATTCATATGCAGAATATGCGTTGCATATGCTACGTATGCACCGCATAAAACAAATGCATGACAACTTTCGTAGCTTGCACCAGAGACCTATAGCACACTTAGCTTAGGCGTTAAATATATCACTTTTGCGTTATGTGCATCATGCAGCTAGGAAAACAAAACGAAGTCCTTGATATTATATTGCAGGCCTACAGAACCTTTTGGCCTGGCTTACAAACCATGTAACTTTCCGATGAAACGAATTGAGGGAACTCATATGTGAATTGGCCAGAGAATGGTAACAGGAACGCCATGGTCAGCTGTTTCGAAACGCCCCTCTTTTGGGATACGTGCTTGCCCTGGCCTTCATGCTTGACGACTTTGCAATGGCTAATGAGAGCAGAAAGACTGCTCAGCCAAGTGCGAAGCCTTCGTTATTGACGCTTGGTTACATCCTCACGCTACAAGAAGTTATAACCGAGTTACCCGAACACTGTGGCCGAAACGATTTTGGTGTTGTTTTTTGTCTCCTTGCGATGCCTTTTTTGTTGCTTAAAAGCATTCTTGGGCAAATGTTCCTACTTTCTACTCTGGTTAGACGCGAAAAATGCTGTTCAATTTCGCTTCATGCGGGAGCTGTCGTCCCAAATAACGATAGACTTCGGTGGGAAAGCAGTGTAAAATTACGTGAAATTGTAAATATGTGTAAAATTTACTGCGATAAGGTATGATACAAAACTAATGTCTCCGTTGGAAGCTTCTTCCGAAGCAAGGTAACTTATTGATGTATAACTTGAAAACTTTGTATACTGCTTTTAAACTAGCTGTTGTTTCCGTGTTCTTGTGCTTTTGTTTCGCTGTTTCGCCTTCACTGCGCACCGTCCATCTAGGTCAGTGCAACATTTAGGTTCGGCTAACTCAAGTCCCGTCTACGAATCTATTTCAGTCGTACGAAAGCTTTTCTAAAGGAAAGTACCTATCTTCTGTTTCCTTTTCGCTTCCTTTTTATTGCCTCACTTTGAATTTAGGGCTAGCTGTTCTTTCTTTTTTGTTCTGTACTCGCGTATGTACTCCCATTTCACGATTGCAGTGCGTTTCCCTAACAGCCCGCTGACATGTATTTTTTATTTTAAGCCATTCCTCTGGATCACTTCTTTTTTTAGACTTAAAAGCTCTTCTTGTTTGCCTTTTTTCTCACCTTCTTCCACCATTTTAGAAAGGGTGTCTTCAGTGAAAGCACTGCATTTTTTTTTCGTTTTTTTTAGCCTATTCTTCAGAAGACATTTCGCCTGCAGCTCATTTGTCTCTAACATCGCTCTAGGTTGAGAGCACGCTCAATCGCTAAGTACGAAAATATTTTCGAGGAGAACGGGAAACAAGTGGGGCAGGACAGGTTTCATCTTTAGCTGCGTCATTTCTACTGATGTTTCGGCACGGAGCCTTATTACTTTGTGCAAGTGGCCTGACCGTAGGAGCTTGCCGGTCCCAACACGCTAATGAAACTTAACAACTGAATACTTGTAAGCGCAATTCTATGACGGGACAGAAGAATTCTTTGCGCTATTCGAATTCTAGGCAGGAGCGGCAATGCTTTGGTCCGAGAAATCATGGAGACATATCATAATAGAAAGCCAAACAGTGCCTGTATTAGCGATACGTTGGTTGTTTTGCGTAGCAAAGAAAATCAGTTTATAGAAATGATGCTGTAATCTATACGTTTCTTCATATGATCCATTGGTTGGCTTGATGGGCAGTGCGCTTGCGCGATCCTGGTCTGCTGTGTACTTAAGTAGGCAAAGTCTTCAGAATAAAATTTAGTTGCGAGTTAGCGCGTGTCCTGTGCTTCTGTGTTTATCTTCTGTCCCCTCTTGGAATTGCGTTTACCAGTATTCAGTTGTTAAGCATGAACCAACTAGCCCAGCAACAAATTATGTTAATGCTAATGAAGATTCAGAACAATATCAAAAAGAAAACGTTGGTGCGAATGATTTACAATAAATTTGTTACTCCACGTGAAGTTTGTAGCCTCACGTATGCGCGAGCACGTGCGTCCGGTGAATAACAAAAAAGCTGACAAGCAAGAGCTCGTCGGTGACCAGAGAAAGAGAGAGACACCAGCTTCAATGATATGCCGGAAATGTTAGCCTGGCTGATTAGATGTCTTGCTACTCCTGGTGATGGGTGAAGATTATGATTATGGTGTTCGAGGGTCATTCCTTAAACCATTACTGCCCTAGTTGGAATGCTGTTTCCTTAAGACCTCTTTTCCCCCCCCTTTATGTCTCGACTAGCCTCCCCCCCACTTTGTGTAGGCAGGCATTAAAACCTACAAGTTATTGATACAACTGTTCATGACTAAACCATCACATTTGAATTCAACAGGGAGCGCTTACCACAACAGCAAATGTTATACTTAAACTAATAAGTGACAGGCGTAGTGAAAGTTGACAGGCAAACGAAGCTTCCTTTAAAACTAGGGGGGGGGGAAGGAAGTGGCATTTAAGAGATGGAGTATTTAGGTGACACCAGCTACTCGCCGCATTACGAACAAAGTCAAATCACATAAAGCGCCGGAAAATATATCTAATATAGTCGAGGCACACAAACAACATACAAAGTTCTGACCACGAGTCCATGAAACCATTTATGTAGTATAACACATGAACATGCACAAAATGCAGTTCCAAAAATAAATAAACGTACTTGAAATCATCCCTGAAATAAGAAAGTCGACAGTTTTGCAGACTAGCGGGCTCTAATTGCACAGAATACTACGTAACTGCATAAAATTATATATTTAACCTAAACGTTTACGACGCTTGTACGCTCTGTTGTAAAGGCAGTTTTGTATATCAGACAGGATGATTCAGTATAAACCTGAGATGTCCGTATTTTCGACGAAAATTCCTAAAGCAGAAAGTTTTATTTTCTCTGCAACCCCGTTGTTGACAGCGAGCCAATTATGTTTTTTTTTCTTCTGGTTGAAGGGTGGACGAGCTAGGTCGACATTCTACCGTCAGTGCTGGTATCACAGCTTCGTGTCTTGGACGCAAAGCTGTGATACTCCTTGGGGTGTGGTGCACATCTTCGTCTGCGTGGCCACAAAGGCGCTTCGGATTCCCAAGGCGTCTTATACTACACAAAAAGTGCCGTCTACACGCTGAAAAGAGTCACCTGGTATGCGATTTTATCCTACCACGTTTATATATATATATATATATATATATATATATATATATATATATATATATATATATATATATATATTGCCTCGATAATCTTAACCAGCCATGGCTGCGCAGATTACGGATGGTGCGCTAAGTGTAGTCTTCGGTACAATGGGCGGAGGCCCATGTTTAGACCAGAGCAGATTGTCGTGCCAGTGGGCCAGGCTTCGCGGGTGAACAATTAAATTCTTCAGAAATTTTTTTTCGCGTGGCGCGTCTGCTGACAGGTAGGCCTGTAGTTTTCAGGAACATCTACTCAAAAATTCTTCCCGGTAGCGATTCGTACCACCAGAAGCACTACTCATCTTTGGTTTAATCCAACTGCGACGGTTTCGTTTGGAGAAAGCCAAAGTGTATGAAATTTCGCAAAGACAGAGAACGGTACGAATTTCATTATTTACCTTCCGTTGATGTAATGTAGTATGAAGTTTACGTTCAGAAACGGTTATATAACCGCTTGCATAACTTCCAGTTTCACCGAGAGACCTCCCGACCTAATTCAATTCCAGTACTAGAACAAATTTCTTTCGGAGCTTCAAAAAAGGAAATGGGGAAAAACTTTATTCACTGCCCTACCTTTTCCTTCATGAAATTACGCAGAACTTAAGCACTTCCTTAATTTTTGTTTTATTATTATCCGAAGGAAGCAGCCACTATTTTATGAGGTGCAGACAGATTAAAAGTGAAAAAACTGCTTCACTAAGTCGTAAGGATATTATCGCCAGGCGGTAATGTAAGTGAATAAATTAGGATCGTACGTTCACGGGGTGTCTCTTTCTTGCTAAAGATGTTCACTTTGGGCGTCAATCTTGAAGCAGGGCAAATCCCCGCTAGAGCTCACCTCTTACCGCCCGATAGCGTTGGCCAGCTGTGTAGGAAAGTTAATGGAACGGATGATCCTTGGCCGCCTGGAATGGTACCTTGAACACTACAAGATTTATCCGAGTTCCATGGCTGGTTTCCGACGTGACCGCTCTTCCATCGACAATGTAGTTGATCTCGTTTCATATGTCCAGCACGAAAGGTCCCGTAAACGTTTATCTGTAGCTTTATTCTTAGATGTGAAAGGGGCATACGATAACGTATTACATGAGGCTATTGTCGACGCTCTTGTGACGGTTGGCCTAGGTGGTCGAGTATTTTTATGGATTGCAAGTTACCTATCTGCAAGATCATTCTATGTATTAACTGACGATGGCCCAACTACGCGACGCTATACCAGCAAGGGCGTTCCTCAAGGCGGTGCTCTCAGCCCGACGCTATTCAACCTCGCTCTTATTGGGCTTGCTGAACACTTGCCAACTACCACCAAAATTTCAGTATACGCAGACGACATCTGTCTCTGGACTTCGGCAGTCACACGTCCTCACATACGTGCACGGCTTCAGAGAGCGGCTACTTTGACAGCGAGCTACTTGTGTGAACAAGGTCTCAGCATATCGCCAGAAAAATGCGCCCTAGTGGCGTTTACTCGCAAACCAATGACGCCTTATGTCATCTCAATCAATGGGCGGACCATTTCCTATGTCAGAACCTACAGATTTCTTGGCGTAATTATCGACCGAGACCTCTGTTGGAGCCCGCACGTGGCTTACATGAAACGACGCCTAACAGCAACCTCCCAGTTGTTTAAATACCTGACAGGAAAGACGTGGGGGATGTCAGTAGACGCAATGCTGAGACTCTACACGGCTCTCTTTCTCGGTTTTTTAAGATACAGTCTACCTGTACTGAACAACACCTGCAAGACAAATATTCGTGTTCTGCAAGCAGCGCAAGCTCAAGCACTCAGAGTTTGTCTTGGTTTGCCGAGATGCACGTCAACTGAGGCAACTATTGCGATTGCTCGGGACCATCCAATGCAGACTCACATCACGGTGGAAACCCTGAGAACGCATATCAGACATTTGGCACGGGCCCCCTATCACCACCTTGCCACACTACCTTCAGACAAGCACCAAGCATCATTCTCAAAAACTATCGTCAAGTACAACGACAAACTTCCCTCGGGCTTCACCGCTGCATCTAAACCATCGATACCCCCTTGGTGCCTTGTCAGCCCCACAGTCCATCTCAGCGTACCAGGAATCGGGAAAAAGTCTGAGCTGTCGTCGCCTGTGCTGAAACAACTGTCTCTGCTTCTTCTGCACGAGAGGTACGCGGACAGTGCACATATTTATACTGACGGTTCCACACACATCCAGTGTTCGTCCGGTGCTGTAGTCGTCCCAGAAAGAGGTATTACCATCAGCTTTAGGACTGACCACCCAACGACATCTACATCTGCGGAACTAGCTGCTCTTCGAGCTGCACTTTGTTTTGTCAATCGGGAACCACCTCGACAATGGTCAATTTTCAGCGACTCAAAGGCAGCCCTACAATCTGTACTATCAGCTCTGCGTCGCGGGCCATTCGAACAGCTCGTATTCGATATTAGATGCCTACTCCATACATCACATGAGAAAGGACATCACGTGACGTTTCAGTGGCTGCCAAGTCACTGCGGCGTCATCGGAAATGAAGACGCCGATAAAGCCGCTCGGACAGCTCTTGAAGACACACAGGAAGAGGCCATACCACTTTCACGGTCCGACGCAGCCAGCAGACTTCAAGTGCTTGCACGGGAGATCACGCTCTCTCTATGGTGCACACCAAGCAGCCAGACCAACCGCAGCAATCATCAACACGACCTGCCCTCATTGATGCATCTCTGTATGCCAACTGGACTCCGCCGAAGTGAGGCCACCTTGCTTTATCGCTTATGGCTAGGGGTGGCCTTCACGAAATCCTACTCGTTTCGCATTGGAATGGCCGACAACGCTCTCTGCAATGCCTGTCTTTGCGAGGAGACGCTGGAACACATTCTGTGCGACTGTCCTGAATATAATGTTCAGAGACAGTCCATGGCGTCCGTTCTAGCGCACCTTGACAATAGACCATTGTCAGTTGCAACCATTTTCACATATCGCCGACTAAAGACATCGCAGCTGAAGGCGACGAAGGGACTACTTCGGTTTATGAAGGATACGGGCTTGGAGAAGCGGCTGTGACAGTGATGTCACGTACCGCACAAGAGTGACAGACTGTAACCAACGATGTGTGTGCCGTGTTATGTGCCCTCTATCTCTTCTCCCCATCTTTCATCCCCCCCATCCCGCTCCCATGTGTAGGGTAGCAAACCGGTTAGGCTAGACTGGTTAACCTCCCTGCCTTCCTTCTCCACTTTTTCCTTCCTTCCTTTCCTTGGGCGTCATTGCAACGATTTTTTTTACACTCTCAACATGGCCCAAAAGTAGGCCACCAAGGGGCCTATTTTTCTTGAAAAGTCCGGCGTCATTGGACTGTTAAAAGAGCGTGTTCTTTTTTTTTTTGCCGTTTAGTGTGCCACACATTCTTTCTTTTGGTTCCTTAAGCCTGCAGCCGGCTTCCGATGTAGGTTTACCCACGTGAAAAAACGCTGACAGCCGTCGCAAGAAATTGCAAATATTTGGTTTATGCCTCTAAAGTCGCGGCGCGCGTCCTGTGTACAGATGCATTCCCTGCCAATAAAGGAAGCAGGCATACTCACGTCGACTCCAATATCCGTGCTGTCAAAGCTCGTGTACAGCTTACAGCTCTTCTACACTAACAGCTGCTGACAGCTGAGCTTTATGTAAAAAAGACTGTGGTAACGTGCTTGGCCGGAAGATGTCGGTGTTCCATTTTTTTTTTATAAACCAAGACGGAAGAAGATAAGTTATTATGCTTTTCAGTCATGATTTATTTTTTGAGAGAAGACGCAAATAAGAGGAGGGGGGAGGCGAGGGTTGTCGTGTGCATCATAACAGAACATGAACATTACGGTTAGACACGACATATTTTCAACACTTTACTGGGTTGTGCGAATAGCGATTATTGAGAGCGACTCGAATACGACCCAATTAAGTGCAAGAAGTGAATCGAATCGAATATCTAATAGTTTTCGAATAGCTTTAGAATAGTCAACCGCCGTTATCACAATTAATATCAAACGATGTTCAAATCATGGTACTCTTAAGGTTAGCAAGTTTCTGAGATGACATAGTGCGTTATGGAGCGTTGGTGATTAAAATCACAAATGGAGCAATAGGAGCAAACAAGTCGTTTCTCCGCACGCAGAGGACTCTTCAGCTAGTGCAATTATCGCTGTAAAGCCTGTAAATTATGGCAACCATAGCGCCGTAGCCAGCTCCACTACGCAAGTTCTCATGTTTTATGTCTATGCTTTGCCCGCGAGAGGGGTGGCGGTGGATATATACCGCACTTTTGCTCCAATTTTATGTTTATTCGGGCGCACTTGACGCTTTGAAATATTCGTAAACTATTCGAAAAATATTAGAATTTATATATAGTAACTATTCGATTTGAAGACCGAGTCGAATAAGAACCTATTCGATGCTTCATACGAAAGTTTTGAATATTCGCACACCCACAACAATTTGTACTGGAACGGCAGAGATGCTCCTTGCGCTTCACTGCGAAGTCTATGTAAAGTGATTGGAAAGAAAAGAAGTGATATCGAACTCAATGATGGTAATTCTAGACGTTGCGAAAGGAACGCACGTTGTTCTTCATTTCGTTCGACCTAGCCGTAGCTTATGCGGAAAGTCGCTTTCGAGCTAATATAAGAAATGGTGTCGTTACAACTAAGCAGTGTATTGGCAGTGGCGATGAAAGAAGGTCCCCTTCAGGAAACTATGCCAGAGATTGGTGCTTTTCTGGACTGGCGTGATTGTGCCCTTGCTTGTTGTCTCCAAAGGAGCGTATTTGATGAGTTAGAGAGCAAAAGAATGAAAAGTGGTCCCTTTTGGATGAATCACAGAGTCTCGCAATTTTCTTTCACCGCCTAGTAAAGCAAAGCAGTTTTATCAGTCCAAGCGTATGTTTCCTCATTACCGAATCGATTGCCATTAATCGATATTAGCCTTAAGACATAGCAAGTACTGTGGTAGTTCACAAGACACGTGCATTCATCTGAAGAAGGAGAAATTCTTTGTATACCATAAGCTCGACGTTTTTATATAACATGAAAAGTGGAATAGCCAAGGTAGTCTCTACCTCCATCGGTCCACAGCAACAGAGTTTTAACAAAAGCACAAAACGGGATGACAAGTAGATGCCAGGCGTACAAGAAGTGTCCAGGCGAAGAAATAACTCCCCTACACTACTTACAGGAATGAGTTTACATTGTAGACATATTGGTATATGAGTCTTTATTTGTAGCATGTATTCATTTTCTACAATTCTACAGAAACTTTAAATCTTGCAGCTGTGGACAAGTATGCCGATGTTCTGCATCACAAGATAAAGTCAAAGTTCTCAAACGTAGCTTCTATTGCGTTTTACGCCATTACCTTCGAAAAACACGCATGTACAGTAATACTGCTTTCAAAGACCGAAACGGTGCACCTGCAAATGTCGTTTGTCTTCGGGCAGTCAAAAGCGTGTGCACTCACACAAACAAGAAATGTGAAGTAGCTTATCACCCAACTCCATTTGACTGGGAGCAATCGCCCATCGATCACCATCCGGTGCCGACATCCAGGTTTTCTGTTTTCTTTTTCAGAATGTACTTGAAGGAAACGGGGTGCCTCTCCTTATTTCTTTCACGAAGTTGTTGCTCGATGTTTGGCGACCCTCTGAAGCGATGCAATTGGTACGAGATTTCTCTTTGCTTCGAAGCATTGCCTTAAACAAGAAACTTGCGCTTCGTTTCTTCACATATCAGCCGGGGCTTGTTTCGCCGTTGATGAAGGAAGGAAGGAAGGAAGGAAGGAAGGAAGCAAGAATAGACGGAAAGATAGGGAGGTTAGCCAGTTCTCAGACCGGCTGGCTACCCTGTGCTGAGGAAAGAGGCTAAAGGGAAAAAAAGATAATAGAAAATAGATGTTTCAAAAAAAAGGAAAGAAGAACAAAAAAGAAAAGGCAAAAAGGAAAGGAGAATACGGCACTGCCTAAAGTCTGTCTCTATGACCAGTTCTCCGCAAGAAGCGTCACAACGCTTTCAAGGACTTCTATTCTGAGGACGGTCTCGGCCAGTGTCCCAGGACCCTTTCCTCTGACAAAGGGCGTTTGTCAAGACTATCTAACGCTATTGAAAGTTCTTTCCTGGGCGCACTGAAGCAGGGACACTCAAAGAGAAGGTGGGCGATTGCTTCCTCGCACCCACAGTTATCGCATGTAGGGCCGTTGGCCATTCCGGTCCGAATTGAGCAAGCATTAGAGAAGGTCATGCCAAGCCCCAAGTGGCACAGAAGCGTCTCCTCAGCTCTAGATAGTCTTGACGAAAGACGTAGCCATAGATTCGGATCCAAGTTCCCTTGCATTATTTCAATGGCTAGTATTACTGCTATGCATATCTTCCATGAAGCCATGATGCTGAATCTTTTAAATCTCTTGCGCAGTGCCCCTCTTTTAAGAAGCAGGACAGAATGTCGATTTTCTATTTAAACATACGCACTCTGAGAAACAAACAACCTGATGCACTGCTTGATTCATTCGATCATACGTTTAATTTTTTGGCCTTCACTGAGACCTGGTACTCATGTGCGTTCGATGTAGTATTTTTCGAAGGATACAAGCATGAAGGTGTTTATAGACCGAATTCTAGGGGTAGTGGAGTGTCACTATATATCAGAGAAGATATCTTATATGAAGTGGTTTCCTAATTTCGTTGTGTAGGCGCACAATCTATTGCTGTTAAATGTGTAACATCTCTGATTGCCTCAGTTTATCAGCCCCCCCCCCCCCCATCAGGGGATACTGAAGATTTTTTTTTATTTATAACTATAGTATTTGAATATCCGTCCTTAAGGAATTTGCCTATTGTCCTTGTTGATTTTAATATTGATCTGCTATTACTTAGCCCACATAGCAGACAATTGTTAGATGTCATTGAGTCATTCTCGTGCACAAATTTAATAGGATTAGCCACCAGAATAACAACTGCAGGTGAAACTCTACTAGACCTATGTATAACTAATCATGATAGATATGACGTCAGTGGTGGTGTGCTAACAACTGATCTGAGCGATCATTTATCAGTATTTTGTTCTTTCCCCGCGGCAAAGAAAGAAAAAAATGATGTTAACAATGCTCCTGTTGCATATCGCTCTTTCAATACCAATGCCTTGTCGACATTTCATGCTAATATTGAAAGTATTTGCTGGAGCGATGTGTACAGTGAGAAAACCTCTAGCGTATCGTATGATTTGTTCCTACAACATGTAAAGTACTGCTGTGATGCTGCCTTCCCCCTCGAATACTATAAAAGGCGCTACAAGTGCAGGAAAGCATGGATTAACAGAGATCTTTGCAACAGAATTAGAGAACGAGATAAGCTATACCATAACTTCATTAGATTAAGAGACATATCTCGATTACATGAATACAAAAAGTTCGCAACAAATTAAACTCAGAGTTGAAGAGAGCTCGTATTCAATATTATCAGGCAAGATTTGCTGGGGTCTGCTGTAATCCCAGGAAAGCTTGGAACTGGGCACGTCTGCTCATAGGGAAAACAAAGCTAGCCTTCCTACGACACTTTTCCCAACTCATTTCCTAACTTCGGGTGCCGCAGGTCAGACAAATGATACAACAAATGACTGGGAACAATAGATTTCTTCTTCCTGCGCACAATCTATTTTGTTGACTTCATGTAGTGAATTAGAAATAGTTACATACCTGAACTCGTTAAATAAATATACTGCCACCGGTTATGATGATATTGTTACGTGTGTTACGCGTGCCGACGCTGGGGTGAGGAGCTTGTTCAGTCGTTGTCGGAAGGCAGCACTTATAATAGAAAGATGTGCTCCTATATCGATGAGTGCCGTGACAGGATAGCCGTCAACGTCAACGTCAAGAAGGTTTCGGTTAGTAGGTAACGTGAGCAGAGGATTTGAGGGCAAGGTCGACAACGCGGCTTCACCGCCAGAAGCTGCAGTGCCTAGTTTTCCGGCTGGCTCCGGGAGGCGACAGGCGGCGAAGAGAAGCGGCGGGGTTGGGGCAAACGAGACTGATGGCGTCGAGGTGAGGGCGAGCGGCTGTAGCGAAGGTTCGGAGCAGGGGCATCAGCGGCAGTGGGTTCATGGCGGGTGGCATAGGGAACAGAAGGTCCAACGGTGCGGGAATAAGTGGCGGCGTAAGTCCGAGGAGGTGGTGGCCATCGGTTGCGGCAGTGACGGGCGACGTGGCCGATGCGACAGCAGTGGAAGCAGATCGGCCTGTCATCAGGGGTACGCCATTCGGAAGGGTTGCGCCGAGATGTGGCAGAAAAGGACTGCCGGGGACGAGGAGGGCCGCTAGAGAACTGGGGAACGCCGGGTCGAGACGTGGAACACACGGTGTTCAGAGCCATGTTTTCAAATTCCTGTCTGACGACGGCCTGAATCATCGCAATGGTGGTTGCTGGCGGATCGGGAGGCGTCGTGGAGAAAGCTGGCGAACAGGCGGCCTCGAGTTCACGGCGAACAATACGGGTGACGTCGTCAAAGGTGGTGGTCTGACGCGGTCGACCCCCACATGTCGACGTAGCAGCAGTGCTGAGTAGCCGCGCAAT